>NC_053399.1:29817559-30510067 GCF_905171765.1 Bufo bufo
TTAAGGGCAGTAACCATAATGTGCAGGTCGTCTGCTGTGCATGGCAAATACAATAACCGGGAGAATATGTCAGTCATTCCATCATTTACTAGAGATCTTATGTGTGATATAGATCTTAATAATTCTCTATATTTGCGCAGAATATAGGAGAACCCAATTTTTTATTTAGCTCCAAAATTTTGCAACTGCATCTATCTGTCATTTTTGTATAATTGTTATTATTATTATTATTAGTCAGGGAATTGGTTTGCAGTTGCTCCTTCTGGGTGATGTACATTTATCTCTCTCTGTTTGATGCCTCTGTTTATTTTTGCTGACATTGTATTCACTCCCCCCTCCCCAAGTCCGCCCCCCCCCACACCTTTAGTAAATAGTGATTTCCAACCTTAATTATTACTATATCTGTTCCAATGAAGAGAAGCGTGATGCAACCTACACTATTTAGTAGATAACTTTGCACGATACCAACCCTAATCATCAACTAGTTCGTGTGTGCGTGATGTATATAACGTGAAACATTGCTGTGAAATATGTACATGAGTATATTAGTATATTCCCATGTGCAAGTTTGTGTGAATATATGTCTGAATGCATGTGTGTAAAGATAGGCATCTGTATAGTTTATAAGTCTGTAGAAGTTTGATTATCTGATGATTGTATATAAAATGTGTGCGTGAACTATATGCAAGTGCATTGTGCTTTTAACAGTTCGGATACCTTTTACACAAGTACATAATTGACACACACAAAAGTACCTAAAACATATTGAGCTCACTGTTTTATTATTGAAGTCGAATATATATATATATATATATATATATATATATATATAACTAATTATATATATATATTTCACCTCAATAATGAGCAGTGAGCTGATATTTGTACATCTCTGAGGTCCCATCCCTCTGGGTGCAACTAATGGCCCTTTTGTTGGTGTTTTGGCCCATTAAATAGATAAATAGATGTTTATGTAAGTGGCAGCAGTGTTTGCTCTCCCAACCTGAGGACAAGGAGCCATGCCGCCATCTGCAAGGGGCTGTCTGCAAAGTAAAGGGGGCAATCCCCACACCAGCATAAAAGTAAAATATGAGATAGACAGTAGATAGATAGATAGATATGGACAGATAATAGATTGTAAATTGAATAAGCCGACAGGTAGGATAAAAAAAAACATATATAAAATGGATATTATAATAGCAGTATAAGATAGAATAAATAGAGTAGATGGACAGAGGTATGGATAGATACTCCACACATTAGTCACTGTCTGCACAGTACAATATACATGATATATCAGTCTGTTAGTGTGGGGACCCCAGTGCTCCAGTATACAGGAACACTGTGTCACCATTTGGTATTTCTGCCTTCAAATCTCATTAATTCCAAGCAAATGGGAAACCTTTACTACTGTGCGCTAATTGCACTGGGAGTGGAGAAGGTCGCTCAGTAACTGCAGATTACCCTGATCACAGGGATATCTGTCCTTTTCTCATGTAAATTTCCTATTTCACAATCACAGTAATTGTCGGGTCATAAACACTTTAATAATCGGATTTTAAAGAAACTGTAATTTGATTTAATTGAATCGGAAGGTAGAGGGGAGTTGGTTGGGAGAGGGAGGTCACCGACTGCACCCCTAGGATGATGGCCGGTACCAGCTCAGCATACCTGATAGTCACACCAATTACATTACATGCATCCCGTCCATAGCGCTGGTTATAGGAAGATCAGACATAAATATTCTGTATTCTGTATTATATCTTGGAATCAGCGTTACCCAGTGTGTAATACATAGGAAGACAGCAAATAGAGGGGACCTGCTACATTTGCATCATTTGTATCATTAGGACATAATTGAGAAAGGTGACAATTATTGTCCATCAAAAGGGAACCTACATATATGTAAGTCTATCTCTCACATCTGTCTATTATCTATCTATCTATCTATCTATCTAATTATTTATATTTATCTCACATCTATATTTTATCTATCTATCTATCTATCTATCCATTTATTTATATTTATCTCACATCTATATTTTATCTATCTAACTCATATCTATCTATTTATCTCACATCTATATTTTATCTATCTATTTATATATCTATCTGTCTGTCTATCTATCTTCTATCTATTTTTATCTCACATCTATATTTTATCTATCTCTCACATCTATCTATATTTTATCTATCTTTATTTCACATCTATATTTTATCTATCTCTCATATCTATCTATCTATCTTATATCTATCTTATATCTATCTATCTCTCATATCTATCTATCTATCTATCTATCTATCTATCTATCTATCTATCTATCTATCTATCTATCTAGCGATCTATCTTAGATATAAGGTGTGATATTATGTAATATCACTTCCTATCCCCCTATAACAATGTCCTGGGATCTGAAGAGGGGGTATAGGGTAACTCTTCCCATTACAGAGCACACAGCCCTTACACAACTCTCTCTGTACCAAACCCATTCCAGCAGAATTTTACACTCCAGTTGCACACAGAGCTGCAGAGCCCATAGGGAAGTCATTGATCCCTCTCAATGCCGGACTGCTTCGCTGTAAGTTAGGTTAACTATTTTTATGTCAGACTACTTTACCGCTTGACTGTGTATCAGTTGGTTGAGCCGTACACCAGCATAGCTATTATTATTATTATTATTATTATTATTATTATTATTATTATTTGTATACCATCCCCTGTGTTGTCAGACCCTTGTGCTCCATATGTTAACTATTTGTGTGTCACTCTGTAGTGTCTTATATTTTACAGGTTTGTGAGGTAACCATTAATTGTTCTGCTCTGTACAGGATGGTGAAATAACTGTAATTACGCTTTCCACAGTCCATTAGAAATGTGCAGTGTAATAACTATGCTTTTTTTTTTATGGAGGAGAGGAAGTACTTCTATAATGCCCATGACAGAGTGGGGGGCATATTGGGTTACTGGGAAAAGTCGACTTTATGGGGGTAGTGAGAGATGGGAGAGGCGAGGGGGGCTTCTCCTTCTCTCATGTTCACTTGCTAGATTGCACTGAAGATTGGCTGTAGTAAGCAAATTATGGAGGGAATAAGTGGGTTATTGGGATTAGTGCTGCAGCATTCACTGCATATTACTGGTAAAATCAAGGAAGATGATGTTATATCAGAGAGAAAAAAGTATTTTAATCTTCAAAAACTCCATGATTTGATCCTCAAATCATAATGTATGGATATGGACTGCATAAATATATCTTGATATTGTGCCAGGAGAATCCCTTTATATGTATATTACATGTAATTGATCCAGTATGCTATGTGATTAGGTTACACAATTGTTATGTTATTATATTTATATAGGGAAGATAAACTGTTCCTTAGGGAGCTTTAACTTATGTGTGGAGGAAGAGGAAGCTAGTGCTCAAAGTGAAGGCCATATATAACTGGGGTATATAGGAGGGGGCAATTGATGGCTCTGCAGTTGTTGTGGAATTACATTTCTTGACATAGCTATCTGAGTAAAATAGAAATCTAGCCAAGGGAGGACAGGACAAGACTAGTGGTCCCTAGGCTTTTATTATTGACTCTTTAGTCTTTGCTGGCTATAGATATTAGATACTTTTGGTATTACCTATTGACAATCTAGTCATGTCTATTTGGACTGCAGCATCCTCAGCTGATGTCTGATCTTAAATGCACAGTTTAGAGAATACCTATCTAAGACCATGCTGTATGGAGACATTATATAAGGTACACAGAGCTCCTGCAGCTCCTAAGAGCTATTACTGGTAGTGAAGGCTGTTGGAGAAGGAGAAAAGAGGAAAAATAATATGCAACCTGCTACAAACTTATGTCACATGTACCAGATTTAAGAAACTCATTCTTCAAATAAACCATTAAGCACAAATAATTGTAAGCATTATTCCAGTGTACTCTTATACATCTCATATTGTTTGTTATTTTTATTGAAAAATAAATAAATACATGTTTAAGTACTTAAGGCAGTCAAGCTGCTTGACATAGGATAGACAAAGCATTTAAAAAAAATAATCTGTATCTTGACCATTTAAAAGAAATGAAACGTGATACACCAACTGTTATGCTTAGTGCAGGACTTGTTGGCCCCAATGCATATTAATATCATAGTAACATAGTTTATAAGGCTGAAAAAAGACATCTGTCCATCCAGTTCAGTCTGTTATCCTGCAAAGTTGATCCAGAGGAAGACAAAAAAAAACCCATCATGAGTTCAAAGCCAATTTTACTCAATTTTAGGGGGGAAAAAATCCTTCCCAAATCAGTGTATTGTTCACTGAACCTGCTGAGAATGGCAAGTTGGCAGACAGTCTAATGTGTGTGGGGAGCTCCCAACTCTTTATCTGATAAATGATATTGGGAGGAGAGAAGGATCGGGCAAAGTGATTCTTTTGTTCTCCTTGGAGATAAGCCGCTTCCAGAGGTATCTCAGGCTTTCTCCCTATTGAATACATATTCGGCTGAACTGAACATGGATGTATATGAGGGAGTCAGGAGGAATTTGGGAGAGATAGCTGTCGTCAGAACAATCAATTGAATGTGTACCACTGAGTTATGAAGAAGGCAGGCAAACACCAAAGAGAGAGTGGGGCAGAGTTACTAATCCTGTCTAAAACGTAGACCGCTTAGGCTTAGACAGGCAGTGTAAAGATGCGCCAGATTTATCACTGTGACTCACAATCTGTGATAAATATACTTTTGTCTACCTGTATATCACCTATGGTGTGGCTTACTCTGCACCAAAATTTTTGTTAAAATTTGGCACATGTTGTTGTTTCTTAAGTTACACCCCCTTTCTGCTAAGCCGTGCCCCATTGTCCAACTGGAAAACTCAAACAGGCAAGCTAGGTGCAGTGAATTATTCTTTTTGATGCATTTTCTTCAAAAATCATTCTAAAACTTGATGTAACATTATCTGCCAGAAATGCGTTATTTTACGGCAAGGTGCAGTTGGATTAGTAAATTTAACCCAATGTGGGTGTCTTTCACTGCCCCCTTATACCATGTCTCTTCTGCCTGGAGTCTTCCTAAGGCCCTATTCACACGAACAATATGGATTGTGTTAGAATCTGTTCAGGGAAAAACTGATGCACACATGTTCAGTTTTTTCCGTGATTGTGTTCAGCGTTTCCGTTTTTTCCCCCCATCTGGATTGTATGTGGAATTCATGCATTTTTCATGCATGTGAAGAAAAACTGAAGAATAACAGTCTACATTTCCTAGGAAACATCAGTGAAAAATGCATTGCATCCGGGTGCCTTCTGTTAGGCTACTTTCACAATTGCGTTTTTGTCTGATCCAGCAGGGATCAGCAAAAACACCTCCGTCACTGATAATACAACCATCTGCATCCGTTATGAATGGATCCGGTTGTATTATCTTTAAAATAGAATAGACGGATCCGTCATAAACACCATTGAAAGTCAATGGGGGACGGATCCGTTTTCTTTTGTGTCTGAGAAAACGGATCCGTCTACATTGCCTTTCATTATTGGGTTATGCCGTTTTGCTCTGCATCCAATGACTGAAAGAAAACTGCAGCTTGCTGTGGTTTGCTCTCTGGTATGGGAACGCGTCCAAACAGAACGGAATGCATTTTGGAGTATTCTGTTCAGTTAGTTACGTTTTGTCCCCATTGACAATAAATGGGGACAAAACGGAAGTGTTTTTCTCCGGAATTTTTAGTAGAGGATTAAGGGTGTAAAAATTGCTACATGGTTTCATTTATGAGGCTCTGTGTTAATCTGAAAAAATCAATGCGCAATTTATCATTGCTGGAAAAATGATTGGATCTATGACTTTATGACTACACTGCGCTCCTTCTGCTGGTTTCAGACAACTAGTAGGAGGATTTACACATGGAGCAGATGAGCAATGGGTTGCCAAAGCCTAGATTATAGTTGCCAGGATTTACAGGTGGGAACAGAGGCAACTACAAGTAATGACTGCCTGGGGACACCAGGCGCAAAGTAAATTGAAAGTCAGCACCATTTTGTGAACAGCCTCTAAGCTAAGGCCAGGGAAGGCTGTTTTAGATTTTTTTTTTCCTCTAAAGGTCTGAGAAAAAATGTATCTGTCATTCACACCTGTGTCTGCTTCCCAGCGATGTCTATGAGCAGAGCATTACATTTCATCCTTCCTCTCAGCCCTGCAGGCAGCTCAGTGCATGTCATTCCCACACTACTGCCCTCACATACACACCTCACTTTCCCAGGCATTGGATATACCACTTGCCTACATTTGCTTAACCCACTCCTATCTGGAGGGGAATTTCACTTTGTGTTGGAAGGGTCATAATATCTTGGATTCCACAAGGTCTACCCTTTCTATGGTCTGCCACATCATCGCTAGGTTGTCAGTTAGGACCTAGCAATGTTAGATGGTCGGTACCTTTCATGCTTCTAATAAGTTCTGTAGACTCACCAGACGTAATCCTGAGGGCCTGAGAACCTGTGCGCAACCACTCAACAGCATCATGGACTTTGTCGATGTCATTGCGCACACAGGACATATCATCTGTAAATCTAATAGGCTATTTGTAAATTGTCCCATAAGATATATGCCCAAGTGCAAATGTTTGGCTCCAAAGTCAGTACCAAATGGAATTGTCCTCTAGTATTCCTTTGAGGCCTATCATTTTTTCAGACCCAGTGCCCATGGGAAGATCTTGTGGTACTATGGTCGCTCTCGCTCATTCCAACCATGCAGCCAATGTAATCCCATGAAATCCTCCTGGAGATCTTAGAAAAGCTTCCAGGAACAATTAATTTATTAATTGGATTATCACATCAATGAAAATTTTCTGCTCCCTACCATCAAGTCTCATTTTAGTCCTTCTTTGCAAATAATCAGCACTTTTATGGGGTGCTTCCATTTTTTCCACCGTGGATATTATCAGGGGAGGACTGGTCATAGACCATACCAGGGGCAATATGGGGGTCAGTATTAGAGGAAGACCAGGCAGGATAATGACGGTAGGGCTGGCTTTGTGCTGTGGCCCACATCTCATCTCCTAATCTAGATATTTTAATTAGAGACAATTAGAGTAGGAGGACAGAATGTGGCAGCTATTGATGGCCACCACAGAGGGACAGCTTATGGGGAGGTATTTTGGGGTGCATTGTGGTATTCGGTTCTGTGGGATGGTATTCTGTGGTGCACTATGGTGTTGCTGACCCTTAAAAGTTGTATTGGCTCTATCTACTTGCCTTTTGTCAATTTGGACCCACCTACAACATTGGGGCCACTTTTAGTTTTTTTTTCCAGGGCCACTTTATGTTCCCAGCCTGCCCTTGGATGTTATCCTTGATTGAAAAGAATATTTGTCTGCATATAAAGTTCCTGTCCAACTGATCAGAAATGGGCCTTGAACTTTTGGGCCCTATATTGCCTCCAATGTTCAAATATTATGAAATGTAAAAAATCTTTATTACAGTAAAATAGCTCCATCTAGTGTAATTGCATTATTGTGCAATGAACATATAAAACCATAGAGCATTCACATCTCTGAAATTTGATAGGGCAGGTTGGTCTGCAGGGACTCTAATGTAAAGACCATTGCCGAAAGTACATTCTATGCATCCCTTGCAGCTACACCAGTGCCATAAGATGCCAACTTAGCACCCACCTGGACTGGCCATATATGTTAGGGCTCATTCACACAAACGTGTGCTGCCCGTTGCCGTATTGCGGACCGCATTTGCGGATCCGCAATACACGGGCACCGTTCCGTGTGCATTCCGCATCACGGATGCGGACCCATTCACTTCAATGGGTCCGCAAATCCGGAGATGCGGAACAATGCGGAACGGAAGCACAGAACGGAACACTGCGGAGTGCTTTCTGGGGTTCAGTTCCATGACTCCGCACCGCAAAAAGATAGAACTGGCTCTATCTTTTTGCGGAACGGGCTGATCACTGACCCATTCAAGTGAATGGGTCTGCGATCCCCATGTGGCTGCCCCACGGATGGTGCCAGTGCATTGCGGACCTCAATTTGCGGTCCACAGCATGGGCACAGGCTTCACACGGTCGTGTGAACAAGCCCTTAGGTTTAAAAAAAAACATCTGTTGTAGAAACCTCCTCCAGCAAACTGATGTTTGACGTGGAGGTCTAATGGATTGCTGTGACGAACAACTGCACTTTTCTGTCTATGGTAGTTTTTATACAAGAGCCCAAGGATATCTGCAACTAAGTCTATTCTGTCGGACCAGATTTTGCTTTGTGATATGCCTTGAATTATATTGTAACATTGATCCTTGTGCTAAGCCTCTGAAATTTCTTTAGCTTTTATTGCAGTTTTAATGTGTTGCTTGCTGTAAATAACTCCTCTCCGTATGTCCTATTTTGGCATACATATAATGAGGGAGTGGTATCTCACACTTGGGACCTATGCCCTCTATTGGCTCTAGTAGAGTGGCTGCAAAATGCAGCTCTCTTTGGAGCTTGTCTGTGCATTAAAGTTTACCTCGTTGATGTCAATGGATGAAGCGTAATCCTTAATGTTTCCTACAGAGGAAATAAGGACAGAATGCAGCCGCCTGCCCTGGCAATAAGAGCATGTCTCAGGGGTCCCAGTACCAGGCTCATGATTTCCAGTTCTTAGGGGACCTATCACACAGTAAGGCCGAGTTCACACGAACGTGTGTGACCCGTGCGGGCCGCAATGCACGATCGCCGGCCGTAGGTCAGCCGCATCGGATCGCGGACCCATTCACTTTAACGATCCGCCCGCTCCGCAAAAAGATAGGACATGTTCTATCTTTTTGCGGAACGGAAGTACGGGACGCAACCCCGTAGTGCTTCCAAGGGGTCCCGTTCCGTGCGGCCGTTCCGCAATTCTGGATTTGCGGACCCATTGAAGTGAATGGGTCCGCATCTGTGGCAATACGGCCACGGATCACACACGTTCGTGTGTACTAGGCCTAAAGCTGGTCATACACATTCAATAGCAGTCGGCCAAGAGATTTTGGGGTTGACAGCCATCTCTCCCAACTCCCCTAAGCACCTACATGCTCAGGTCGGCCTAGTGTCAATGTGTTGTCAATGGGGAGGGAGGAGAAAGACACTGCCGGACACTTCTGGCTGCGGATAATCTCACTGGCGAACAAAGGGAGCGGGCAAAAATATTCGGGAGCTCCCTATACACATTAGACTGTTGGCTGAACCCACCATTCTCCAAAGAGGTTGTCCAAATCATATAGATTGTTTTATTGAATAACCAGATACCCTTTTCCCAATGGGCTACTGCTGTCTTCTGAAAGAATTACGAGCAGACAACTGGATAATGTCCTCCTAGACAATCCAGATATGATTTGCAAGATCATGAAGCCTTACCAGCATTCACCAAAAGTCAGTGTATACTAAAATAGAAGTAATAAAAGCTTAAAAAACAAAAACAAAAGCAGTTTTAAATCTGACTATGACAATAGCCTCACATAGCCTACATTCAGTTACTGTACATTCTCCTTTATGGTATTTTCTCCCTGTACTATTTAAAGAGTGGGATTCCCATATTTCTTTTTTAACTTGTGAGCCATGTCTAAAGCACATGTGGGAATTACCCATTTTCTTCCCCTTGAACACAAGACAGAAATCATTGTCAATACATTCTATCCTGATAAACAGTTTTTGGCATCTGACATTGTATGCTAGATTGTGTGTGCTCGTGTGTCTTGTGTTATATTGGTACCGCCTGTAATAAAAGTGCACAAAGAATTCCCTGGTGTAGAAAACCCATTTTCAAATACCCCATTACGGTATTCTTAGTTAATAGAGGGGGTTCTCAGACCTCCAGCATTTAGATGGAGCTTAGAGCAGCTGCAAAATGCATCTCTATTTTTAAAGGACCCGCCATGTCTGTATTACATTTATAGCACTCTGATTTTCAGTGGGCACAGTGCAATGCTTCATTTCTCCTATGGTGGCGCTGCAGGGGAATTGAACACTCTATATTAAAAAATCCAGTCTTCACAATCAGAAACAAGAAAACAAAATAACAGGATAGAAAGTTAATGTTAGCCCCTTAAGTACTGGGCCCATTGTTGGGTTTGCACTGCCGCTTTTTTTCTCCCCACGTTTCAATAGCCATAACTTTTTAAATTTTCACTAATATATATATATATATATTTAATTTTTACTACTTAAAAAAAACTACTTTCTTTGCATCGCCATTTTCTGACAGCCATAACTTCCTTTATATACAGTATATCTCCACAGAGCTGTATAAGGATTTGTTTTTTGCTAACTATTGGTACAATTTTTGTGGTACATATGACTTTTTGATCACTGTTATTCTAATTTTTTGGGGGAGGTGACAAAAAAATGGCGAATCGTGTGGTTTTCATTTTTTTTTCAGTTACAGCATTTGCTGCACAGGAAATTTTTTTGTAATACTTTAATAGTTCAGACATTTTTAGACACGGAGGTACCTGATATATTTATTTTTTATTGTTTAGATATTTTTATATGTAAAATTGGGAAATGGGGGGCGATTTAAACTTTTAATATTTTAACGTTTATTTTTTTTTTACTTTTATAACAATAACTTTTAACCCCTTTAGGGGGCTATAACCTGGGATCTTTTGATTCCTTGTCCCATTCACCCTTATAAAGATCTTTTAGGGTGAATGGAATTATACTGTGCTCCCTGCTGAGCCGTGTCTCGTGCACAGTGCAGCAGGATGCTTACCATGGCAGGCCTGGGAAGCTTCATCAGCGTCCAGGCTGCCATGATAACCAATGGGCCTCGGCAATTTCACTGCGGGGGCTCCGATCGGAAGGCAGAGGGAGCCGCATTTCTCTGCCTAACCTCACAGATGCCGCGATCAATGTTAATCGCAGCGCCTGAGGGGTCAAATGACTCTATTCCCCATCATTGCAACTGGGTTCCTGCTGTATTATACAGCTGACACCCGCAGCGTATGGAGCGGGTTCACTGCAGTAGCCCTCTCCATACATTCCTTCAGCCAGTGTGACGTACTACTACGTCACAGTGGTTGAGTGGGTTAATGGGGTTGTCAGATCAAGTGAAAATAAATAGGGTCATTTATCAAACTCGTGTAAAGTAGAACTGGCTTAGTTGCCTATAGCAACCAATCAAATTCCATCTTTCATTTTCCAAAGGAGCTGTCAAAAATGAAAGGTGGAATCTGATTGGTTGCTATGGGCAACTAAGCCACTTCTACATTACACCAGTTTGATAAATGAACCTATAAGTCCCTATGGATTATTTATTTAAATTTATTTCACTAAATTTCTTAATGAAATCTAAAACAAGCAAAAACTATGTACATCAATCATTGATTATCACTAAAAATATTGGCAGATGTTAAGAAATTTTATGAAATAAATTAAAATAGATAATCCAGTGAGAAATGATTATCACTTGATCTGGGGTTTCTGTTTCTGTTTCATCAATATGAGATTGGGAGTCTGACTCCTGGCACCCCTGCAATTCAGCTGTTTGGTGCTTCACTCACCAGCGCTCCAAAGAGAGCTGCAGCTTACCAAGTGTAGCATCATCCATTTGATAGCAGCTGTGCTTGGTATCGCAGCTCAGCCCAATTCACTTGAATGGGACTGAGCTGCGCTTAGGACATGTGACCACCGACCTCAGTGGCCTAGGAAGAGGCCGCAGTGCAAACTGAGCACAGCCTCTTCGTACTCCTGATAGGCATACTTTGTTTGGACTGTAGGAGTACACAATTTTGTTTTTACCCCTTTTCATTTCAGCACATTATTACATTTCGATAATTTAGTCTATACAGCTGTATGTTTCCTTTTTAATTTTGAACTTTTACTTTTTAAGACAGTATTTAGAGCCATAGAACTTGCATCGCATTCATATAATTACAATTTATTATTTAAATAGCAGATTTTAAACTAAAAATATTAGCACATATTATGCTATTCTAAGTCCCCTTGACAAGATCAAATATGCCAGGAGAACTTTAGTGGTACAAACCTTGTCCTCTTATACCGTATTCAAATGTATATGGTCAAAAAAAAAAATAATGAAATCCCTTTGGCACAGCTAGCTATGGTAGTATATCATGAGCTTTGAAATTGGAGGACTGGGGATTTGCTTAGTAGGTTCTGATGCAGAATTTGTTTTTGCAATATAACGATGGTCCAGTATTATTGGGTCTCATCTATTTTTGTGACAGGTAAAACCTATTTTTTTGCATTTCTAAAGATACACTGGGTCATAGAAATAATATTTTTCATCAGCTAATTAAAGTATCCTCTTGTGGTGACACAATTTGTTTTTTTCCCCAAATTACGCAAGGGGGGGACTTGCTCAATAATCATGACAAAGCTAAAGCAAAAATAATAGAACGTCACGTGAGGAAGTTCAACAGAAGAAATATATATACAGGCTAAACACCATAAAGTAAATTTATGGCACATACACAAGGAATCGCCTGCTCAAATATTATCTGCACATTGTATTGCACTGTTTATTGAATGTCAACTGTTTTTCTATTAAGAGTATGGCTACACTTTCAGGTTTCCTGATGCAGTTTTTGAAGCTAAAGCCAGGAGTGAAATAAAAAAAACTGTGGAGAAGTCGTCTCTGTCCTTTACACTTTCTCTCCTTTTGTGATTCACTCCTGATTCTGGCTTCTAAAACAGCATCAGGAAACCTGATTGATGACTGAATTTGCCGACTCCTTCCTCAAACACAGAGCTGCATCTAATAAATGGTAAATACAGTGTGCTGGCAGCCCATTAAATAAAGAGTTAATGCAATTTTACTGTGCATCTTGTATCTCAAATGCTATATATAGGGAGTAAACAGTTAACTGGCTCGTGGCTATGTGGTTGTTAGGTGTGGGCTGGCACCACCCCTTCCTCTAGTGAGAAGCAGTTCAGTTGTATGTAGGCTGTGAGAGAGCATCAGGAGAGATGAACAGAGAAATGATTGCCCTCTGAATCAAGAGCAGCTTGCAAAGGGAACCAGCCGCTGAGGGAAAGAACTGCTGGAAACAACAGAAACTTTAGAGGCCATTACAAAGGGAGAGTGCTGAAAAATACAACTCAGTGAAAGGTAACACATAGATGCCTGTTGTGGACTTCACTGCATTGTGGTTTGGGAGAGAAGTTGCAGACAGCTCCCATATTAAGGAGACAGACTGGCTATCTGTTGGAAAACTACCCCCACAGCTGGGTATCTGTAGTTGTACTGTTTGAGAGAAGTAAAGAGAATATTAAGATAAAAAGAATTTACACCCCTTGCCTGAATTTGGGAAGCTTGCAAGTATCTATATTGAGACTCAAAGGGGAACTTTATGCTGATTGAGCACCCTATACCTACCCTTGGGAAAGCTCTCTATGTAACACATGCGTTATAAGAACTGTGCCTACTTCTACTGATACAGATCATCTGTGTGCACCAACACCTGCATTGCGGCTATATTGCATTGCCCATCTCTCCATTTGGGAACCCTGCTTTGCACTCCCAAAACCCACTGACACCCAAGGGCACCTGAACCACGATCAGGCAGGAGACTCCCCCAAAACCAGGGTGTGCCTCAACGGAACCAGGGTGCACCCTCCATCACTGCACGACCCAGTGTGCGCCACAGTGAGGACTGCTATATTGTTCACTTTTAACTCTTTTTTTATCATTGCATATTCAGGACTTATCATTTATAAAATATAATAAGATATCTGGTGATTATTGGTTCCAAGGTTGGCTTCAACTGATCATCTGCTAGACCTTAGAGGCACTGTTTTATAAGGAGCCCATTATTGTGTCAGATCTTGGGTTCACCAGAGGATCTTCTGGTAGTCTGTTAGGCCAGTCTGACCCTGGTCATCAGAGTTATTTGTCATGGCATTTCTCTGACAATTATATTGCGTTATGTTGTCAGCAGAAGTCATACATTCGCAAATCTTTCTTCCATTAAGGAATTAGAAGACTTTCTTCTTGAGCAGTGATCCAATGGCCCGCCAATTAAATTGGACTGTTTTTCTTCTGGAGGAAATGGAGACCTAAAGCTTGTTATTCACTGCATACAGTATCATTGTTGGCAGAACGCTGGTTCGGTAGACAACTATTTCCCTTGCCTCCCTCATGCGTATAGAGAGAGAGAGAGAGAGAAATAAAGGAACTCCCTTGAGAACCGAACGATTGGACTGGGCATGTTGAAATCCAGCATGCTCGGTTGACTTTGGACAAGTGTTGATGTGAATATGAAGTAATGCAAACCACCGCAGAGCATCCTCATGTATATTAGATATAGTGGCAATTATTCTCTTCACTATTGCTAAACCAGGTACACGTTATGAAAGGGGTATAACTGTTTATATATATTTTTTATTTATATGTATATATAATAGGAAATTACACAATTTTCAAATATACATGTACAGTATTTAAAACTGATCTTACATACCTTTCTTATATCAGGTTTTTGACCCCTATCTACACAGCAGAATAGTATAGCCCATGAATTAGTCAGTCTTGTGTAATGCATGCATGGCCTAACTGAAACATGGCATCAGTCCTGTGACACATCCCTGACATTCAGTAAGCAGCAGTGTTACATGACATACTGTACATGTGCTGGATCAGTACAGGACACCTCCATGGGTTAATTTCATAGGACTAATGGTGGCAACCATTGTGGCTATAACAACAACTACATTGTATGTGTGTTTACATGGCTGCCTGTTTCCAGGTGATATGTAAAATGGCTGCCTGTCTCTAGATGATGTTCTCATGCTGTTAATAAAGTTAAATGTTTTAAAAAAATGACACAACACATACAAGGGAGACAGGGAGAGCAATGTTAGATGTGTTTCTACCCTGACACTGAGAGGCATGATGAGATGCTGCTGCAGGCAGTAATACTGTATATGTTCTGCATCTCAATAAACTACTATTCATCTGAAGAGTTAACTGAATGCCAGAGATCACATGACAGGCTTGATTGTCACATGAATGACGCCATCTTTATTTCTATTCAGATCTCCGGCGGTTGCATTTTAGAGCACTAAAATGGGCCATACCATTTAAAAAACAAAACACATGTCTATTAGAAAACTGCCTATTCTCTAAACAAAAAAATGTAATCATTAAAACCAGAATACATCTTTTAGGCCTACTAAATATATTAATAAAAAAAGAAGTTTTATCTTTCTACAACAAAGATAAGAACTGTAGAATGGGGTATTTTTTTAAATATAGTTTTTGCTTTTTGGTAAACTAGTAATGCTGAAAAGGACTATTTATCCACTGCCTATTGGGGACATTTTCTGTACCATAATATGACTCACATATACTCATCCCTGACCCTTTTCTCCTTCTATACCTTAATATGGTCCACATATGCTCATCCCTGTTGCCTCTCTGACCCTTGAAATAAGAGAATCCTCTTTGCAATGACATTGAAGTGTGTCAAAGATATTTAAAAGGACAAAAAAAATCTATTAAAATGCTTCGTTCCAAATCTAAGAAATCTTGAATTATTTTGATTTTCATATGCAGCAGGATAACAGCGGGTTAATTAAACTTTTCTCTCCCTCACTGGCAAGTTT
Source organism: Bufo bufo (assembly GCF_905171765.1). Taxonomy (NCBI): domain Eukaryota; kingdom Metazoa; phylum Chordata; class Amphibia; order Anura; family Bufonidae; genus Bufo; species Bufo bufo. The sequence goes on from NC_053399.1 coordinate 29,833,140, forward strand.
CACACCATGGTTGGGTCAGCCAAGAAGGAGAGGAAACACAAAAGCAGCAAAATGATTCATTCTACCTGCTTTTCCCATGAGTGATCACCTGCTGCAGGGGTCATGAATAGCAGGTAGCTCACTCAATCTCCATCTCTGAGAGGCTCATTTGTTTTGGTGACAGCTGAGTGACAAGAACTGAAACCTGAGCCGGCAACTTTGCCTGATGTGCGGATAAAACCCTGGATGTTCCCTCAAACATTTCAGGAAATGAAAGTTGTAATGCGATCCCTTTGCGCCAACAACTCCCCCAGTAAGCACAAAGGCTCAAAGGAACCAACTCAGATTAAATTCAGCCCAGAGATGATGGAGAGAAAATAGAGATCAGGCTGAAAAAGCTGGGGCTGGCAGACTTCTCCTCAACACTTATTGGAAATGTCTGTCTAAGCATGGATTTAAAAAGGTCAACATTTTCACAAGTGCGTAAGTACCTGTGCCTAAAAATAACGTCTTTCGTCACTAATTACTGTAAAATAAAACGGCGATGTTGTCCTAGTTCTATCGACTATACCCTCACCGTTTACAACCCATTTTAAAAATTAAAAAATCACCTAGGAGTTTAAAACACATTCTCTGTCTTTGGTGGAGGGAGGTGGAGAATTCTATGTTTTTTGTTTTTTTTTTTTCAGTTTTAGAAAACCATTTGTAACTTCATGTGCTATACTCAAAAATACAAAAATTGACTAACGCACCAAGAAGGAGTTATTAGAATCAAATGAAGCATTATTGTGTGAATGTAATGATGATATACACTGCCTGTCCAAAAAAACTGGACTCTGTGGTGGCCAATCCATGTGTGAAAATTATGTCTCATGCTCCCCGGACCACTCTTTCACAATTTGAGCCCGATAAATCCTGGCATTGTCATCTTGGAATATGCCTGTGCCATCAGGGAAGAAAAATCCATTGATGGAATAACCTGGTCATTCAGTATGTTCAGGTAGTCAGCTGACCTCATTCTTGGAGCACATACTGTTGCTGAACGTAGACTTGACCAACTGCAGCAACCCCAGATCATAGCACTGCCCCCACAGGCTTGTACAATAGGCACTAGGCATGATGGGTGCATCACTTCATCTGCCTCTCTTCTTAACCTGATGTGCCCATCACTCTGGAACAGGGTAAATCTGGATTCATCAGACCACATGACCTTCTTCCATTGCTCCAGAGTCCAATCTTTATGCTCCCTAGCAAATTGAAGCCTTTCTTTCTGGTTTGCCTCATTGATTAGTGGTTTTCTTACAGGTACACAGCTGTTCAGTCCCAATCATTTGAGTTCCCTTCGCATTGTGCGTGTGGAAATGCTCTTACTTTCACTATTAAACATAGCCCTGAGTTCTACTGTTGTTTTTCTTCGATTTTATTTCACCAAACGTTTAAGTGATCGCCAATCACGATCACTCACGATTTTTTTCCGGCCACATTTTTTCATCGAATACGATGGGTCCCCACTATCCTTCCAGTTTTTAATAATGCATTGGACAGTTCTTAACCCAATTTTAGTAGTTTCTGCAATCTCCTTAGATGTTTTCTCTGCTTGATGCATGCCAATGATTTGACCCTTCTCAAACAGACTAACATCTTTTCCACGACCACGAGATGTGTCTTTCGACATGGTTGTTTAAGAAATGAGAAGCAACTCATTGCACCAGTTGGGGTTAAATAACTTGTTGCCTGCTGAAATATAATTGCCCATGCAGTAATTATCCAATAGGAGGCTCATACCTATTTGCTTAGTTAAATCCAGGTGGCGACTATTTTTTGGGACAGGCAGTGTATGTATTTACAATATTACAGCGAAGGGTTAAGTTTATTGGGGAAAACTGTACAATTGTAAGGAGGCTCTAGGACACTGTTGGGCTGCCTCTAGCCTGAATACAAGATGAGCCCACACATTGGCCTACACATGATGTATCTGGGACTGTAGATCGTGCACGCTCGTAGGTTGCTGAAACTAGCGTCCCAGCTGGTCCCATAAATGCTCAATTGGTGATAAATCTGGTGACTGGGCAGCCAAGGCAGTGTTTAAATCTGACGGAGACATTCTTAGGAAACCCTTGCTGTGTGTAGGTAAGCATTATCCTGGTGAAAAATACTATATGGAAGCCCTGCCATGAGAGGCAACAAGGGTGGCCACAGGAAGTCCTGCACATATCGCTGAGCTTTTAGTGTCTCTCATATCACTACTAGGGGTGACTGACTGTCATATGCAACAGCTCCACAGCAAAATAAAAAATTGAAGCCCTGATCACGAGGCCTTCATACTCAAATCCAACTGTGATCGAATCCCAAACAGAACCTGGATTCACCGCTAAATATGATACAGTTACAGTCTGTAGAAGTCTACATTTCTCATTCAAATGAAGGCGATGGTAGCCTCCTGTTGATGGCAGGAAACATAGTGGGCACCATGACATCAAATTTCCTTTTGCTAAGCACCTGGAAATGGTCCGGGGAGGTGGTGTAATGAAGGTGCAACCTGTGTCTGAATGGTGGACAATGAAATTGTGGGGGCTGCTCATGCTTGTCGGCAGATCAATCTTCTCTACTTTTGGTCTGGGGCATCTGGAGCCAGTTCACCGTGTGTGCGTGCCCTCATATAACCACTGCTCCCAATACATTCTTACAGCTTGTCACGAATCAGTGAAAGTGGACCTACTGTGCTACAGACTGACTGTACCCTGGATGGGCGTGACTAAGCAGCTACCTGGTCTTCGCTAGAGCCTCTAGTGGTGAGGAAAGACTTGGGCCCTTAGGGTAGCTGCCAGGTACCACTCCAGGGCAGTCCCAGAGTCGGTAGCAGCTGGTCCGGGGGGACCAGGAGGTACCTGCGAAGGTACCGACAGTATAGACGTAGTTAGACAGGCAGGATCGTTACCAGGAGCAAGCTCAATTGCACAGGATAGGACCTTGACGCTGAGGCGCTTGGGTATAGGGCTGAGCCACTTAAATACCTCCAGGAGAGCCAGGGTAGGTCAATGGAATCACCTGACACAACACAGCCCCTCCCAAGGAGTGATGCGTACAGCAGTCGAGCACAAGCAGCGTTCAGGTTGACTGGAAGCTGCAGAGCGGAATCTCCAGAGCAGCAGCAGAGACAGGGAAGCACAGATCATGATCACAGGTAAGCACGGCGCCCGGAACCATGAGCACAGCACCCGGAACCGTGGCGGCAAGCAGGGGGACAGCGTCGCACCGAGGACGCTGTTCCTTACGCACCCTCTTCTTGAGTCCACAGTGAGACAGAAAACGCTTGATGAGATCCGGAGCCTGAATGTTCTCCTGCGGCTCCCAGGACCTTTCCTCTGGACCAAATCCCTTCCAGTCCCCAAGATAATAGATCCTCCTGCCCTGCTTCTTGACGTCCAGGATGTCCTTGATTTCAAAGACCTCGTCAGCATTCTGAGCAACTGGTATAGGTCTAGAAGGAGCCTTTGAGAAGCGTTTAAGGAACACTGGTTTAAGCAACGACACGTGGAAGGCATTGGGAATGTGTAGCGAGAGAGGCAGGGGTAACTTGTATGTCACCTTGTTGATCTTCTTCAAGACCTCAAAGGGTCCAAGGAATCTCGGAGAAAACTTAAAACTGGGGACTCTTAAGCGGATGTTGTGGAGGAAAGCCATACCTTCTCCCCAGAGGAGAACTGAGGTGGTTTCCTTCTTCTCTTGTCCACATTGGTCTTCATGCGAATCACTGCTTTGTCGAGGCAGGCTTTGGTGTCACTCCAAATCTTTAAAGCGAACCTTTCACCAGGATTTCACTTAATAAACTATTACCAGTTTCTTATAGATTATCCTCATTCTGTTTCAATGCATTCTTGTGCCGCTTTCCTGGGATGTATATTCATGAAAAAAACAACTTATAAAGTCCTTGTCTCCAGCTCCTGAAGTCACGCTAGAAGTCAAGGGGTTAGCCCTTCCCTCACTCCGGGCTGTAACTCCCCTGCCCTAACCCCTCCTCTAAGTAGTGCAACTGACACCCGGCTCAGTCGCCGGGACCGCGCTTGTACAGGCGGCGCATGCGCCGTCGGACTCAAGCGCGATCCTGTAACTGAATCGCGCATGCGCCGTCCCCGATGCCTGCCTGTCTTCTCTTCCTCACGCGCGATTCAATAGGTGCAGATGCAAAGGAGATCTTTAATTGGACGATAGCGGCCTCTGCCTCAGGAGGTCAGTCTTTGGCATTCACCCCTTTCTTAGTAAGAGCGGAGATCGTAGACGTTAGGGATGAAAAGTTCGGAATAAACTGCTAGAAGTTGGCAAATCCCAGGAAGCGCTGTATAGCACGAAGACCCTGTGGGCGAGGCCAATTTTTTACCGCATTCAGTTTTTCAGGATCCACCTGTAATCCAGCATCTGAGATTATGTATCCGAGAAACGGTTACTGTAGTTTTTTCGAAGGTACATTTCTCGAGTTTGGCATAGAGCCTATTTTCCCTCAGGCGCTGTAAGATTAGCCGTACATGCCTACGGTAAGTGATCAAATCTGGAGAGAAAACCAATATATCATCTAGATACACAATCACGCAGGTATAGAGCAGATCCCGGAAGACATCATTAACTAGCTCTTGGAATACCGCAGGCGCATTGCATAGACCGAAGGGCATGACGAGATACTCGTAGTGTCCATCACGTGTGTTTGAAAGCGGTCTTCCACTCATCACCTTTTTCGAATGCGGACCAGATTATATGCACCGCGCAGGTCGAGTTTAGTGAAGACTTTAGCCCCCCGGATCCTGTCAAAAAGTTCGGAGATCAACGGGAGAGGATATTGTTTTTTACTGTGATCTTATTCAGACCTCGATAATCGATACAGGGCTGTAAGGATCCATCTTTCTTCTGCACGTAGAAGAACTCGGCCCTGGCTGGTGAAGTGGACTTTCGAATGAACCCCCTCTCAAGATTCTCCTTGATGTAGTCAGTCATTACCTGAGTCTCTGGGAGTGAGAGTAGGTAGACTCGACCACAAGGAGGCGTGGCACCAGGCAGAAGATCAATGAGACAGTCATATGGACGATGAGGAGGCAGAGTCTCAGCGTCATTTTTACTAAAGACGTCCACATAGTTGGCATATTGCTGCAGTAGTCCAGGCAGGTCTACTGGTACCGTAGGCGGGGAAGCCGGTCGTACCTCCACTAAGCAGGTGGAGCGACAAGATGATCCTCACCGCAGAATCTCACCGGAGTGCCAGTCCACAATTGGTGAATAAAGACATAGCCAGGGTAGCCCAAGAATAATTGGATTCACAGAGGCTGTGTCACGGCGGGGAGTGGGGGAAACCCCCCACCGTGCGGTATCAAAGGGATAACGGGTAGCTGCTAGGCCAGGACGCCGGGATCAGGGAGCAGGTCACCTCCTCATGCGTCCCTAATTCTGACCCTGACTCCTAACCGTATGAGCCAACCCAGATGGTAGGATGGCTCATACTCCGGAATCTCGGGCCCTACTAACCCTCAGGAAATCCCTGGACTAGGAGCAGGGTAAGACGACCTGTTCCTCCACAACACGGACGAACAGGAGTCTCCACTGGCCAAGCTGCAAGGAGAGGGAAACACATACAGCATATGGAAATGGCAGGTAAGTGAAACCAGTAACACACCTACCTGCCACAGACACACTGACTGGAACCCGTGCACAAGTGCTGGTGTCCACACCAACATTAAAAGGACACAGCACACACCACAACCACACAGGAACCCAGGACACCCATAGCTGCAATAAACGTAAGACACCATAAAAACATCTTCTATCTTCTATGACCACAAGGGTGGCCCTCACTGGACAGATGGCATATGAAGACCAGGAGGATAACTCCAGCATACACCATAGCTGGAGTACCCCTCAGCTTCAGGCATCCAGCAGAGGCTAAATAGCCCAATCAGCCGCACCCACACACACATAAACCCAGTGTTAAAACACTAGGAAGGGAGTTAACCATTCCAACACCAGACAAGGGGAGGAAGCCACTTAAAGGGGAAGTGCACACACAAGCATAGAAAGCTACACGTTGCCGCAGGCAACAACATGCGTGGCAACCATGTCATGGCAATCACCCAGAAGGCAGAGACACTGCCACCGCATGCTCACACAGCAACACATTGCCGCGAGCAACCGCAAGTGTAGCAACAGTGTTACGGCGCACACCATAGGCCGTGACAGGCTGGCAGGACATAGAAAGAGATCAGCTCCGAGTTCAGAACCCCAATTTGTAATTTAAGGGGTACAGTAACAGTGAGTACTGGTTCAGGAAGCGGTAGTTCATTTACTGAAGCCACTGACAAAGGCCTCTCCAGTCGGATGGTGGAAGGCTGATACTGATTAACCAGCGCTTGTTGAATGAAGTTACCAGCTGACCTGGAGTCCATGAATGCTGGTAGCGTAACTCCCTTGTGAGAGAGAGTCACCAGAACTGAAAGTTTCGGAGAGGACTTCTCTTGGTCTAGAACCACCTCTCCAACTGATCCTAGACAATGGCAATTCCCGGCCTCTGGGCAGAGTTACGCACAAAATGGGCCTTGCCTCTACAATACAGACATAGATTTTCCGCCTTGCGACGTAGATGCTCCTGATCAGTTAGACAAAGGCGCTCAATCTGCATGGGCTCTTCAGGAAGAACGGATGCTATTGGAAGGACCGGCCTCTGAAATGAAGGAGCCAGACGAGGTGGTCTTTTGGTGCATGCGAACTGTTTAGAACGTTACCTGAAACGCACATCAATCCATGTAGCCAGTGTAATCAGGTTGCGCCCAACCAATTCGTCCTTAATACGGTCAGAAAGACCCTCCCAGAACACAGCTAATTAAGCCTCATAATTCTATGCAAGTTCGGCCGCCAAGGTACGGAATTGGGTGGTGTACTGACCCACAGACACGGAACCTTGATGTAGATGTAGCAGAGCTGAGGCAGTGGAGGACGTGCGACCCGGCTCTTCAAAGACCGTCCGGAAGGTAGTCAGGAAGGACTGCAGATTAGTCGTCTCTGGACCTCCACGTTCCCAAATTGGGATTGCACAGTCAAGGGCCTCATCAGACAGAAGGGATATGATTAAGGCAACCCTGGACCGCTCCGTTTGGAACCTCTGCCCATGTAACTCGAAGTGGATCAGGCACTGATTAAGGAATCTGCAGCGTACTCAAGTTGTGTTTAGAAGTGTTCCTGGGTGATGTAGTGCAATAGACACTAACCTGGTACGGCTGACTCTCTGCAAAGGCAGGTGATGATGGAAAATGTTCGTGACGCCAGTGCCAATTAAACGGTGGCACGCCGTTTGCTGATAGTAGGAATAACTGAGGAACACGTGAGGTTAAAGCAGAACTCCAACTTTAGTAGTCATCATCAATATAGGGACATTAATGGAATCGCAGTTCCTTTGCATACAGTCGATCTTGTAATACGGTTGATGCAGGCAATTTAGTTACAGCAAGGTGATTTCAGAGTGTTTACTCAGGACTTGCAGTACAGGCCGTTTGCACTCTATTCCTGTCTGATCCTGGAACATAGAAACTCTTCTCCAAGGTCCAATGCCCTGCTCTGGCGTATATCCTTGGGTTTTATTCTATTAAAGTACCTCCTCTGTAGACTCAAGTACCTCTTGCTTTCCTTGGCTTGCCTCTGTCCCTCTCAGCTTCCTCAGGCTCTTTAGATGAGGTATTCCTGCTTCTGCATATGGGATCTCAGGAGGGGAACCTTCTCCTTGGATTTGGAACCCGGTTACAGGGACTGCAATACCCTCTCCTGGTCTGCAGGCTTCAGGCCTGGACTTGACTCTGACATGGTCTAATCTCCAACTGGTTAGACTAGACTACTTCCTTAGACTGACTTTCCCTTCCTTGACTGGGCCTTATATAAACTAGCTCCCTCTAGTGACTAAGAGCTGGAATGACACCCCTAGCAGGCCTGTACATGCAAGTTTCACAGTAACAGGGAAATACATAGCATTACATTACATGACATTTTATAAAGATGACATATACCAACTTCCCCATAAATAAGGAGGGACGACAGCACACCAAGTGACCTTTGGTAGTGACGGGTATTACAGTCCCCGTACACTACAAATCCCCGACACGTTTTTGGATTACCACCATAGCGGGTTGGCAGCGGGAGTTGCACTTCAGCGACACACTGTTCCAGAATCACCAGTGGCATTGTAGCAGGTGGAGGAGCGACTGACAACCCTGCCGTGCCCAGAGGAGAAACGGTATCCAAGCGAGCAGCAACATTTTGCATGAACTGCATCAATACATCTTGTCGTTCACTCTAGCGCTTTAATTCCTGCAATAGATCATGAACGGTGGTCTTGGGATGACCAGCGGGGTCCATGGCCTCAGAGTACTGTCACGAATCACTGGGAGTGGACCCACTATGCTACAGACTGACTGTACCCTGGAGGGGCGTGACTGAGCAGCTACCTGGTCTTTGCTAGAGCCTCTGGTGGTGAGGATAGACTTGGGCCCTTAGGGTAGCTGCCAGGTACCACTTCAGGGCAGTCCCAGAGTCGGTAGCAGCTGGTCCGGGCGGACCAGGAGGTACCTGCGAAGGTACCGACAGTATAGACGTAGTTAGACAGGCAGGATCGTTACCAGGAGCAACCAGATTTTGACCGGTGGACGAGGCAGAGACGTAGTCGAGACAAGCAATGGGTCAGGGCATGTGGCACAGGAATGAAGTCAGACAATCCGGGTCAGCAACAGGAGGAGCAATGCAAGCAGGCAGGGATCAGACGAAGAGCGTAGTCTAGGAACAAGGCATGTAGTCAGGAACACAAGTGGTAGCAAGCTCAATTGCACAGGATAGGACCTTGACTCTGAGGCGCTTGGGTAGAGGGCTGAGCCACTTAAATACCTCCAGGAGAGCCAGGGTAGGTCAATGGAATCACCTGACACAACACAGCCCTGCCCAAGGAGAGATGCGTACAGCAGCCGAGCACAAGCAGCGTTCAGGTTGACTGGAAGCTGCGGAGCGGAATCTCCAGAGCAGCAGCAGAGACAGGGAAGCATAGATCATGATCACAGGTGAGCACGGCGCCCGGAACCGTGGCGGCGAGGAGGGGGACAGCGTCGCACCGAGGACGCTGTTACACAGCTAGGTCAGACTGACATAGATGGTGGGATAATTAGTCAAAATAACCATCCTGTTTCTTTCAGTCCAATGATGCGACCCCTCTCAAAGTCTATCACGTATGCAAAATTTCTTTGAGTGCGTCATAGAGGCATGTCTTGTAGTCAATGACCCGGCTCTCACCAAGATGTACACAACCCAAAAGTAGTCTCTGAAAACCTTTTTATTGGGCAGCAGGGGAATCACTTTTACTCCCTCTTTTTTCCCCCTCATTGAGTGTATATTGAGTCATGTGGATGATAAAGAGATAAAGAGAAATTAAAGAGATAAAGAGATATCTCTATAAAGAGATATTTTGTTTTGTGCTAAAAAGACATAGGCACTCTGTATGCAGCCTTTAGGAAGTATAGACTCCCATATAGTGACCTATTTATGCCTTCATATGTAAACAGAGGCATACAGAGGTACTGTATGGACCCATAGACTTCTATAGCGGCTGTATTAATTCCCTTTACAACTTGGAACTTGTACAGCGCGCAAATATTAATTGACTTATAACTGTACAAAAATGTCTAGGATTCTGGAATTGAAATTCTTCCATATTAAATAGATTTAATTATATTAATATATTTAATAAATGAATGCAGGAAATTGACATTTGTATGAGCAATACTAATTTAATAAAAACATTAATTTAATTTAGAAAAAAAGATGTCTGAGGGGTGACCTAATAGCTGCGTTTACGTATATTAAAAGTCAATAGAGAGATCTTTTCCTTGATCTATTTATTAGGGCTATAAGGGCTTGTTCACATCTGTGTTGGAAGCTCTATTCGGGGCCTCCATAGCAGATTCTGTCTGTGGATGACGCACTGTTATGGGGGATCTGTGGATGACACTGTTATGAGCGTCTGTGGATGGCACTGTTATGGGGGTCTGTGGCTGACACTATTATGGGGGTGTCTGTGGATGGCACTGTTATGGGGGTCTGTGGCTGACACTATTATGGGGGTGTCTGTTGATGGCACTGTTATGGGGGCATCTGTGGATGGCATGGATGGCATGACACTGCTATGGGGGGGATTTGTGGATGACAGATAAATAGCATCTTATGCTATGTGTCATCCACAGATCCTCTCATAACAGTGTCCCTGTGTATTGTGAATGACCCACAATACAGGGGTTGGGGGCTGGCATCTATAGTAGTTTTGTAATGGCAGCGGGGCCCAGTGCAGTCATTGTATTCTATTGCACCGGGCCCCGCTCACTGTACTAATCGTATCTAACTGCAGGCAATGTTTAACTATAGAATATCTTCAATCCAGCAGCCTGTACTTACGTCCATAGCAGGCAGGAGGCTGGGCGGGCGGACGGGCACTGGCAGCGTAACTCACTACGTCACGCACCCGCGCCACCTGCTTCATTCATAAAGTAGGCGGAGCAGGCGCGTGAAGTAGTGAGTTACGCTGCCAGTGCCCGCCCGCCTCCTGCCTGCTACAGACGTAAGTACAGGCTGCTGGATTGAAGTTATTCTATAGTTAAACATTGCCTGCAGTTAGATACGATTAGTACAGTGGGCGGGGCCCGGTGCAATAGAATACAGTGACTGTACCGGGCCCCGCTGCCATTACAAAACAAGATGCCGGCCCCCAACCCCTCCTCCCTCCTCACTGATACAACTCCGACCACGCTGTGCAGCATGCGGTCGGTGGTGTATCAGTGTAAACGGCAGCATTCGCCCCATAAGACGCACTGCCATTTTCCTCCCACTTTTTTGGGGGGGGGGAGAGTGCGTCTTATAGGGTGAAAAATACGGTATATAGCGGTTGTGTGAACTCACCCTAGCAAGGGGATATCATCTATGTCTAGAGTAAAGAAGGTTTCTGTACCAACGTACAAGGTTTTTTTTTACTGTAAGAGCAGTGAGACTATGGATCTTGGATGCCAGAGAAGTTTGCGATTGGGAACTTAATGTAAAAGAGTTCAAAAGAGGCCTGGATGCATTTTCATAGGTTACAGTTACTAATTTTCAGGAAAAGAGTTATTGATCCAGGAAGTTATTCTGATTGCCAGATTTGGGGTCGGGAAGGATTTTTTTCTCTAAGATGAAGAAAGTTGGCTTCTACCTTATGTTTTTTTTGCCTTCCTCTGAGTCTATTTTGCAAGATAATAGGCTGAACTCGACGTATGTCTTTTTTTTTTGTCTTACAGACTATGCCCACAATATAGTATATGAAGTGTTCCAATATTTCTCTACTCTTCAAAAAATATGTATATTAATGTAGGCTCCATAAGTTTATTAAGAGGTGCTCTATGAAGGAGTTATATAAGATTGAAAAAATATTCTGCATGTTTCATGTTCAGCTCCAGCTAAATGATCTGTGAATAATTGCTTATAACTGATCTGAATGCTATGAATTGAACTCTGTCCAATATCTCAACATAGGCTAGCTCTTTGCTCAATAAATCCAAACATTTTCATGTAAGTATTGCAAATTGTCTTTCGACTACTGAAACAAAAACCATATGTTGTGGAACAGTACAGTTCTTGTACCCAAGCATTATGGTTCATAAAATTACATCACCAATACATTCCTCTATTATTTCTGAAGTATAAATGTCAATATTTCAGTATTTCTAAAGTATAAAAGGTGACCACACAAGACTCTGGAGATTCAGTGTGGTCAAATGTGGGATCTACCATATTTATACAGGAGGTCTGACATTTTGTACTTAAAAATACAAAATTTTCAGTGAGTTGTACATTATAAGAGTTATGTTTTTAGTTGAGTTTACACCAATATATTAAATAGACAGAGCCAAGAGTCTATTTGCATATTTTTTGGTCTTCCTAATGATACAGAACACCCCAAAGAGAACCCCAAAAGGCAAGTCAACCAAGTAAGACAAGTTTCTCTTGAGGCATTCTGGTTCTCTTGTTTTTCTAGAAAGAGAACTAGTGTGCATGTTTTATTGAGAGATGTAGAAGTTTTGTGGGATGTTGTTATTCTCTTGTCTCACTTTCAGTTGAATGCTTCTTTGGAAGTCTCTTTGGTTTATCTGATGTTGAATTAAAATGGTGAAATAAAATTGTTAAAGGTGTCTGTGTTTGCTATACAGATGATGTATGCTCCAGTGAATAGGAGAGAGCTATAATCATACCTACTTGCTGCTGCACAGCAAGTAGGTAAACAGTAGAAAGAACACAGCAACAACGAGCCTTACATTATTTTCACAGAGCAAATTGGTAAAGATGCCTTCCTTCTAAATAGGCTTATCTAGCAAAGCTAGAAAAATAGCTAAGTCAGCCAAGTAGTTCTTTCAGGACCAAAACCTTTAATCAGAAAAAAAAACTGATGAGAACTACATTTCTGGTTGCAAGGCCTTAGGGGGAACCTCTGGGTGGTACTATTTCAATTATGGAGACCAGTTGATACATGTGACAATGCTCCCCTGAATTTGTAGGTAAACTATATGCAAATTATGTGTAACATCTGCAAGAATCAGATAAGTTTAGGAAAGCTAATTTGAATATCTTTCCCAGCAACCCAGAGGGGCACAGCCTGGCCTACAGTACTGCTCTCTCTCTCTCTCTGCCTAAAATAAATCATAAAAAAATTGGGTTTGACTGAAACTTTTGAGAAGTTCAGACCGAAGTGGTAGAACTACTTCCTTAGTTGGAAAATGATATATATATATACACTGCTCAAAAAAATAAAGGGAACACTTAAACAACACAATGTAACTCCAAGTCAATCACACTTCTGTGAAATCAAACTGTCCACTTAGGAAGCAACACTGAGTGACAATCAATTTCACATGCTGTTGTGCAAATGGGATAGACAACAGGTGGAAATTATAGGCAATTAGCAAGACACCCCCAATAAAGGAGTGGTTCTGCAGGTGGTGATCTGACCACTTCTCAGTTCCTATGCTTCGTGGCTGATGTTTTGGTCACTTTTGAATGCTGCCGGTGCTTTCACTCTAGTGGTAGCATGAGACGGAGTCTACAACCCACACAAGTGGCTCAGGTAGTGCAGCTTATCCAGGATGGCACATCAATGCAAGCTGTGGCAAGAAGGTTTGCTGTGTCTGTCAGCGTAGTGTCCAGAGCATGGAGGCGCTACCAGGAGACAGGCCAGTACATCAGGAGACGTGGAGGAGGCCATAGGAGGGCAACAACCCAGCAGCAGGACCGCTACCTCCGCCTTTGTGCAAGGAGGAACAGGAGGAGCACTGCCAGAGCCCTGCAAAATGACCTCCAGCAGGCCACAAATGTGCATGTGTCTGCTCAAACGGTCAGAAACAGACTCCATGAGGGTGATATGAGGGCCCGACGTCCACAGGTGGGGGTTGTGCTTACAGCCCAACACCGTGCAGGACCTTTGGCATTTGCCAGAAAACACCAAGATTGGCAAATTTGCCACTGGCGCCCTGTGCTCTTCACAGATGAAAGCAGGTTCACACTGAGCACATGTGACAGACGTGACAGAGTCTGGAGACGCCGTGGAGAATGTTCTGCTGCCTGAAACATCCTCCAGCATGACCGGTTTTGCATTGGGTCAGTAATGGTGTGGGGTGGCATTTCTTTGGAGGGCCGCACAGCCCTCCATGTGCGCGCCAGAGGTAGCCTGACTGCCATTAGGTACCGAGATGAGATCCTCAGACCCTGTCATGAGGGAATCAAGAGCCACGTCTGACTCCGTTATACCCGGGGTCAGGAAGTCGCAGCGGGTGGCTGCGCGCTCTATATCTAAAGATCACGTTGTTTCTTAGTGATTGTTTTCTGTGTTTGCCTTGCTATCCTTTTTGTCTCACTCAGGGATCCGTAGCTTCTCCTCCTCAGCTGTTTCTTGTCTGCCACTCCCAACCTCCTTATATTCTCCCCTCACACTTCTCTAGTTGCCAGTTATAGAGCTTCCTGCCTGGACAGCTATACTGACCCACTGGAGTTGTGTATCCTGGTTGTCGTTCCAGAGTGCTACCCTCCGGATCCCTGTTGGGCTTATTGTTGTCTCCTGTTGTCGTTCTCCTGGGATTATATGTTGAGTCTGTGTTGTCTGTCCTCCCCTTGGTGTTTTCCCTTAGAGCTAGTGGTGCGGACTAGTGTTCCCACCGCCCTGTTCACTATCTAGGGCTCAGCTCAGGGAAAGCCAGGGCTTTAGGCACGTGATCGGCGTACGGGTGAGGAACCCGTCTAGGGACGTCAGGGCAGCCAGGTGCCAGCCGCAAGGTGAGTCAGGGGTCACCACCTTCCCTCTCACTTGGGCAGGGCCTTCCTCGTTCCCTCCCTCTGTTTCACGTATGTGATAGTCACGCCGACCGTGATATTATAACTGGCCTTTACTTTTCGAGAAAAAATAAATAAAATAAAAAATATTTTTTTTTTTTTTCTCTCTACTTAGAATCCAATATGGATCCTATTGATGCCTTGGCAGAACAGCTTCAAGGCCTGTCTTTGGAGGTGGCAGGATTGAAGGCGTCTGTTCTCCAACAACAGCAGCAAATGCAGCAGGCCGCACCCCCAGCGGTTGCTGTGGGTAACCAGGTTGTTACAGAACCCAAGGTTGCTCTTCCTGACAGATTTTCTGGGGGAAGGGACAAATTTGCGACGTTCCGTGAGGCCTGCAAATTATATTTTAAGTTGCGCCCTTACTCCTCAGGTCATGAAGAACAGCGGGTAGGGATTGTCATTTCCCTGCTTCAGGGGGATCCGCAATCCTGGGTGTTCTCGTTACCCCCTGGTTCTCAGGCTCTTCGGTCAGTGGAGGGATTTTTTGGGGCTTTGGGTCTCATATATGATGACCCTGACCGAGTCGCCCTGGCTGAGTCGAAGTTACGGAGACTCCTACAGGGAGATCGGTCAGCAGAGGAATATTGCTCAGAGTTCCGTAGGTGGGCTACGGATACTCAGTGGAACGACCCGGCTCTCAGGAGTCAGTTCTGCTCTGGGTTATCTGAAAGGGTTAAGGATGCACTGGCGCTGTATGAGACCCCCCTTTCCCTTGATGCTGTTATGTCCCTCTCTATCAGAATAGATAGACGTCTTAGGGAGAGATCGAAAGTTCCTGAGCAATTGGTTACCTCTCCCAAGCAACAGTCAGCCTGTACTGACTTAGATGAGCCTATGCAGCTAGGCGGAACTTCTCGTCAGGTCCGTCCTCCCGAGGTTCGCCGTAGGGGGGGGGCTTGTTTTTTCTGTGGGGGGAAGGGTCATTTCATTAATGTCTGTCCCTCCTTTCTCAAAAACAAAAGACCGTCGGAAAACTACTAACCCCGGGCTGTGCGGAGGATGTCAGCCGGGGGGTATACGTTTCCTCCATACGAACATCTCAATTTGTGTTACCAGCGGTCATTGTTTTTGGTGTTAAGACGGAGTCTATTTCTTTTTTTCTAGACAGTGGAGCAGGGGTAAACTTGATTGATGCCCATTTTGCCCGCACTATGGGTTTGTCTCTCTGTACGCTGCAGAGACCTATTCCCGTATTCGCTATAGATTCTGCTCCTCTGTCTCAGAGAAACCTCACCCACATTGTTCATAATTTACACCTTCGGGTAGGGGACCACCATAATGAGTGTCTTTCATGTTACGTTCTGGAGGGCCTTCCCTCTCCGGTGGTATTGGGTCTTCCCTGGTTGGTAGCGCACAATCCAGTGGTGGATTGGCAGGCCAGGGAGATATTGGAGTGGAGTGAGCATTGCAGAGAGAATTGCTTAAATAACAATTGCTTAATCGCCTCCATAGCTCCCCTGCCTACATTTATTTCGGACTTTGAGGACGTTTTTTCTGAAAAGGGTTGTCAGAAGCTACCACCTCATCGTCCTTATGATTGCCCGGTTAACCTGATTCCCGGGGCAAAATTACCCAAGTCCAGGTTGTATAATCTTTCGGGTCCCGAGAGACAAGCCATGAAAGATTATATCTCCGAGAGTCTGGCTAAGGGACACATCAGACCCTCTTCTTCACCCGTGGCTGCAGGGTTTTTCTTTGTTAAAAAGAAAGATGGGGGCCTGCGTCCTTGCTTAGATTTCCGTGAGTTAAACCAGATAACCATCCGTGACCCATACCCTCTTCCTCTCATTCCTGACCTTTTTAATCAGATTGCAGGTGCTAAGTGGTTCTCCAAACTTGATCTTAGGGGGGCCTACAATCTGATTCGTATCAAGGAAGGGGATGAGTGGAAGACAGCTTTTAACACCCCTGAGGGGCATTATGAAAATCTAGTTATGCCTTTCGGTCTGACCAATGCCCCTGCTGTCTTCCAACATTTCGTTAATGATATTTTTAGTCATCTCGTCGGCAGGTTTGTAGTCATATACCTAGATGATATCTTAATTTATTCGGCTGATCTTAAAACACATGAGGTGCATGTCAGGCAAGTACTGCAGGTCCTACGGACGAATAAATTATATGCGAAAATTGAAAAATGTGTCTTCGCCGTTCAGGAGTTACAGTTCCTGGGATATCTATTATCTGCTTCAGGTTTCCGCATGGATCCTGGGAAGGTCCAGGCAATTTTAGATTGGGATCTTCCTGAGAACCTTAAAGCCCTACAACGGTTTTTGGGTTTCGCTAATTTCTATAGAAAGTTCATTAAAAATTATTCAGTGATCGTTAAACCCCTTACCGACATGACTAGGAAGGGGACGGATTTTTCCAAATGGTCTGACGCCGCTAAGGATGCATTTTCCTCTCTAAAGGAGAGGTTTACCTCGGCACCTGTTCTAATTCAACCTGATGTCTCCCAGCCTTTTATTGTCGAGGTAGATGCGTCAGAGGTGGGAGTGG
Organism: Bufo bufo; assembly: GCF_905171765.1. Classification (NCBI taxonomy): domain Eukaryota; kingdom Metazoa; phylum Chordata; class Amphibia; order Anura; family Bufonidae; genus Bufo; species Bufo bufo. Next base: position 29,850,027 of record NC_053399.1, read on the forward strand.
GGGCTGTATTGTCTCAGGGTCCGTCTCCTGGCAAATGGCGTCCTTGCGCTTTCTTTTCCAAAAAATTGTCTTCTGCAGAGAAGAATTATGATATTGGAAATAGGGAACTGTTGGCGATTAAACTGGCGCTTGAAGAGTGGCGTCACTTCTTAGAGGGAGCAATCCACCCCGTCACGGTGATTACGGATCACAAAAACCTTCTGTACCTAGAATCGGCTAAGCGTCTCACCCCTAGACAAGCTAGGTGGTCACTATTCTTTACCAGATTTAACTTTGTAATCACCTATCGTCCTGGGGCAAAAAATACCAAGGCAGACGCATTATCTCGTAGTTTCCCTGGAGGGGGTAATGTTAGTGATCCGGTACCTATTTTACAAAGAGGAGTGGTTGTCTCTGCTGTACACTCTGTTCTAGAGGGAAAGGTGTTAGAGGCTCAGGGGGACGCCCCGGCCTCTTGCCCCTCAGAGAAATTGTTTGTACCGTTAAACCTGCGTCTTGAATTATTAAAAGAACATCATAATTCGGCACTTGCTGGACACCCGGGTAGTAAAGCAACCTTGGAGCTATTATCTCGTCGTTTTTGGTGGCCAAGGTTGCGTCAGGATGTAATGGATTTCGTGTCTACTTGTTCTACTTGTGCACGCGAGAAAGTCTCTCATACACGTCCAGCAGGGTCTTTATTGCCACTTTTCATCCCCAATAGGCCATGGACACATCTGTCAATGGATTTCATCACTGACTTACCGTTGTCGGCGGGTAAAACATTTATCTTGGTAGTAGTAGACAGGTTTAGCAAAATGGTACACTTTATTGCGCTACCCGCACTTCCTAATGCTAAAACTCTTGCTCAGGTGTTTATCAGTGAAATCGTGAAGCTTCACGGGGTCCCTTCCGATGTGGTTTCGGATCGGGGAACCCAGTTTATTTCTAAGTTTTGGAAAGCTTTTTGTTCCCGTTTGGGGGTTCACTTGTCCTTTTCCTCAGCTTTCCATCCTCAGTCGAATGGACAGACTGAGCGTACCAACCAAAACCTAGAAACATATTTAAGGTGTTTTGTGTCTGAAAACCAAGAGTTGTGGTCATCATATTTACCGTTAGCTGAGTTTGCCATAAATAATCATTATCAGGAGTCCACTGGCAAGTCACCATTCCTTGGTGCATACGGTTTTCATCCCCAATTTTGTACTTTCAAAGAGGGGGGGTCTTCTGGGGTTCCCGAAGAGGAAAGGTTTTCTTCATCTCTTTCATCGGTATGGCAGAAGGTGCAAGTTAACTTGAAAAAGATGAGTGGTAAATATAAATGCATGGCCGATAAGAAACGGTCGCCAGGTCCGGACCTAGGAGTGAATGACTATGTGTGGTTGTCTACTAGGAATATTAAGTTGAAGGTTCCTTCTTGGAAACTGGGCCCTAGGTTCATTGGTCCCTATAAAATAGTAGCCGTCATTAACCCTGTGGCTTTTCGCCTGGAGCTACCTCAGACTTTTAAGATCCATAACGTCTTCCATAGATCGTTACTCAAGAAGTATGTTCCACCTCTAGAACCATCGCCGCTGCCACCTCCTCCTGTTATTGTGGCTGGTAATCTGGAGTTTCAAATAGCCAGAATTGTGGATTCTCGTCGGGTCCGCCGCTCTCTTCAGTATCTGGTGCATTGGAGGGGTTACGGTCCCGAGGAAAGAATGTGGGTTCCAGCCTCAGAGGTAAACGCCAACAGGTTAATTCAGGCTTTCCATGCCTCTCATCCGGAGAGACCTGGTCCTGAGTGTCCGGAGGCCCCTCGTGAAAGGGGGGGTACTGTCACGAGGGTATCAAGAGCCACGTCTGACTCCGTTATACCCGGGGTCAGGAAGTCGCAGCGGGTGGCTGCGCGCTCTATATGTAAAGATCACGTTGTTTCTTAGTGATTGTTTTCTGTGTTTGCCTTGCTATCCTTTTTGTCTCACTCAGGGATCCGTAGCTTCTCCTCCTCAGCTGTTTCTTGTCTGCCACTCCCAACCTCCTTATATTCTCCCCTCACACTTCTCTAGTTGCCAGTTATAGAGCTTCCTGCCTGGACATCTATAATGACCCACTGGAGTTGTGTATCCTGGTTGTCGTTCCAGAGTGCTACCCTCCGGATCCCTGTTGGGCTTATTGTTGTCTCCTGTTGTCGTTCTCCTGGGATTATATGTTGAGTCTGTGTTGTCTGTCCTCCCCTTGGTGTTTTCCCTTAGAGCTAGTGGTGCGGACTAGTGTTCCCACCGCCCTGTTCACTATCTAGGGCTCAGCTCAGGGAAAGCCAGGGCTTTAGGCACGTGATCGGCGTACGGGTGAGGAACCCGTCTAGGGACGTCAGGGCAGCCAGGTGCCAGCCGCAAGGTGAGTCAGGGGTCACCACCTTCCCTCTCACTTGGGCAGGGCCTTCCTCGTTCCCTCCCTCTGTTTCACGTATGTGATAGTCACGCCGACCGTGATATTCCCCTTGTGAGACCATATGCTGGTGCGGTTGGCCCTGGGTTCCTCCTAATGCAAGACAATGCTAGACCTCATGTGGCTGGAGTGTGACAGCAGTTCCTGCAAGACGAAGGCATTGATGCTATGGACTGGCCCGCCCGTTCCCCAGACCTGAATCCAATTGAGCACATCTGGGGCATCACGTCTCGCTCTATCCACCAACGTCACGTTGCACCACAGACTGTCCAGGAGTTGGCAGATGCTTTAGTCCAGGTCTGGGAGGAGATTCCTCAGGAGACCGTCCGCCACCTCATCAGGAGCATGCACAGGCGTTGTAGGGAGGTCATACAGGCACGTGGAGGCCACACACACTACTGAGCCTCATTTTGACTTGTTTTAAGGACATTACATCAAAGTTGGATCAGCCTGTAGTGTGTTTTTCCACTTTAATTTTGAGGGTGACTCCAAATCCAGACCTCCATGGGTTAAAAAATTTGATTTCCATTATTTTTTTTTTTGTGTGATTTTGTTGTCAGCACATTCAACTATGTAAAGAACAAAGTATTTCAGAAGAATATTTAATTAATTCAGATCTAGGATGTGTTATTTGTGTATTCCCTTTATTTTTTTGAGCAGTGTATATATATATATATTTTTTTTTTATACTAAAACTATTGTTTTGGTCAAGCGATCTGACATGGATTAATGAGCTGCATGAGCTACATGGTCATGGTCTGCACATTAATCTATGGTCTATGGTCATTTCTGGTTTCAGTAGCTATCCTAATAACAAAAGATTGTTATAAACAATATGAGCAATAACTGGAGTTTACAAGCAGTAGCGTAGCTATAGGGGTCACTGTGGTCACAATTGCCAGAAGCAAACTGCCAATTGCTGTTGCTTTAAAAACACAGTGCATCTTATAAAGCGGATACTAGTGAGCACTTCCATTATGGAATAACTCACTAGTATGCAGGAGGAGCGGGGAGTGAAGAGCTGCGAGTGCTGTACTGACCCTCCCAGGTCTTCTCCAGGTCCACTTTGCATACAGCATCAGGACGTACAGCGCACACTATGACCTGATGTTGTACGCAGTCAGGTGACAGTGCAGTGCGGGCAAAGTGAAGACCAGTGAGCAGGGACTGCAGGAGAGGACGCTGGACCTGGACAGCATGGACAGCAGCGGCGGTGCAGAATAGGTAGGTTCATTTATTTATTTTGGGTCAGATATGGGGTCTGACTCTGATCTGAGGTCTGATATGGAGGTCCGAGGATCTGATATGGGGATCTGAGTATCTGATATGGGGGTCTGAGGATATGATATGGGGTTCTGATAAGAGTTCTGATATGGGGGTCTGATCTGAGGTCTAATATGGGGGTTTTGAGGATCTGGTAAGGGGGTCTGAGGATCTGATATAGGGGTCTGATCTGAAATTTAAGGGGGTATTTTTTGTACTGTCGCACATTATAAGGGATTTTTTTTTTGTAAATGGTACACATTATAAGGGGGCATTTTTTGTATTGGCTCACATAATAAAGGGGTATTTTTTGTACGGGCGCAAATTTTAAGGGGATAATTTTTGTACTGGCGCACATTGTAAGGGGGTATTTTTGTAATGGTCTACATTGTAAGTGGGTATTTTTTTGCACTGGCACACAATAGGAGGAATTTTTTTTACTTGCAAGCATTATAAGGAGAATTATTACTACTGGGGGACTACAGGAAACGTGATTACTAGTATGGGCACAATGGGGGCATTATCACTATTTGGGGCACTGTTAACGCTATGAACTCTGGCAGATAATTATTTATATTGGTAGTACTTTCGGGAGCACTATTACCATGGGGGACACCCTGGCACAGTATCAACTTAGCACAATTATTTTGGGGTACATTATTTACTATTGGGGGGACATTATTTACTATTATTATTTACTATTAGTAAATAGTTTTTTAGGGAACTGTGTGCCAATGATTATCAATTATCTGTGTGGTACTATTATTTTCAGGGGGATTATCTGTTTCTTCAGTATAGTACTGGGGAGCACAGCGGCCTCACTACTGGGAGTGGCAGGATGTAGTGTTGAGAAGGTAGGGAGGATGATGGAAAAGTAGTAAACTTAAGATGTCTGTTTGTCAAACTCTCACGAGAGATGGCTGAAAGAAATGATCATGGCGGACTGGTGTTTATGGAGAAGATGAGCAAAGAGAATGTCTACATCAGAGGAGACATCACGAGATGTCAGAGGCTTGTGATGCTGTATTACCTTGTATGTTTTGTAGTGCTGTATGTAATGTTGTCCAAGTATGTTTTTAAAAGTAGGGTTGGAGGTAAAGGGTTAGGTTGAGAATTTGGCATGGGGGTGGGGTGCGGTTTCAATTTTTGCCTCAGGCAGCAGAAAGGTTAGGTGCACCTTTGCCATAAAGCACTGAGGGAAGGGGGGCCCAAGCTGAACTCTTGCACCAGGGCCCATGAGCCTTTAGCCATACCCCATTTACACATAATCTCTGAGGTAGCAAAATTATTTGCAATCATTGAAAATCTGTTGGAACGTTTTCTATGGTGATCTCAGTTCTTGGATACACATAGGATATCAGTTGAGCTGATAAGATACTATATAAATAGTGGGATGCAAATAATTTCAAAAGCCACATCTGAGTTACACAGTAAAATATTGTACTCACCACTGTTGTTTTCCAGTCTACCAATATTCTAATAAGACAAAAATATTCATTTAATATTAGATATGGGGATTTTCTCATGCTTAGAGCAATAGCATTAGATTTGTTTGAGATTGTTTTTTATCTACAGCTCATATGCAGACCCATACATCTCCATGATAACAGACAACAAACAAGCCTTGTGTAGTCTGATCCTACAGTCATACTACCTTCCATCTGTCCCCTGCTTCTTCCTAATATATATTTGGTAGATTAGCAAGAAGCAGAGGACAGATGGGAGGAAGCTTGACTGCAGAATCACACTGTACAGGGTTTCCTGTTGTCTATAACCATAGGCATAGGTCTGCATATCAGGTATAAACACAAAACACTTCACAGTTAAGGATACTCAGTGAGTTTGCGTCACAAAAAATAATCAAACTCACAGTGATAATTGTGGACACTGAAAAGAAAACTAAAAAAGTCTGTATATTAATATTACAAGAGGGGCTCCTGATACAGCTGCTTCAAACGAGGCATCAGCATTTACTATTTTTTCAAACAAGTGAGTTCTCTTTTCTTGCCCATTTTAGTTTTTTGTTATGTGAAATAAAGACTTTTTTGTTTTCTTTTTAGCATCCACAATTATCACTGTGAGGCCTCTTTCACACTGACGTGTGCGGCCCGTTGCTGTATTGCGGCCTGCAAAATGCGGGCCGCAATACACGAGCACAGTTCGTGGGGCAGCCGTAGCGGATCGCGGACCCATTCACTTGAATGGGTCCGTGATCCGGCCGTTCCGCAAAAAGATAGGACATGTTCTATCTTTTTGCGGAACGGAAGTACGGGACGAAACCCCACGGAAGCACTCCGTAGTGCTTCCATAGGGCTCCGTTCCGTGGTACGTTCTGCACCATTTCGCATCTCCGGATTTGCGTACCCATTCAAGTGAATGGGTCCGCATCCGTGATGCGGAATGCCCACAGAACGGCACCCGTATATTGCGGATCCGCAAATGCGGTCCGCAATACAGCAACGGGCCGCACGCGCCAGTGTGAAAGAGGCCTGAGTTTGATAAACACTAAACAGTAAGAAATGATTAATGGAGACTATTTTCACAGTGGGTTCATTTTTTATTTTAGATGCATTGGAGCAATAACAAAATGGTTGTGCAAGTGTTTAAAGGGGTTGTCCAACTTCACAGGGTACCGCGCCAAGGTCTGGTTTCTGCATATAGTTTTAGAAGACAAAACCAAGAGTGAAGTGAAAAAAGAGAAGTCGTCTCCGTCCTTTATACTTTCTCAGTTTTTTTTTTAACATCTTCTTTATTGTATTTTTCAATGTTTTACAAAATATTCATTTGTGCATAGTACAGAATGAAACAATACATATGCTCTCACAATAGCAACTCTTCAAAGAAACTATCCTGAAACACGTTTGAGACAGACGCATGCTATCCTTAGTCATGACATAAAACAAAAATTGATATACACTGGTTTAAAAAGGGTGGGGAAAAATAAGAACATCCCCATTTTTTTGTTACACCCAATTGGAGCTTAACATAGTCAAGTAGATTATACTGAAACAGAATACAGTACCAGCAAAATGTATAAGATTACACCAATCTCATGTACACATTGCTTGGGTGCGGAAATTGACCTGCCATACGAATTTACAAAACTGCAGTATGTCAATTATGTTTGCGGTTTTAGGTGCAGATTTCACCCTTTGCACTCATTCATCGGGTGATCTGCGGCACATTTAGATGGGCAGATTGTTGAACAATCGCCGACAAAATAAGCAGAAATTATTAAATTGGCATCCTTTTATGAACTGTAATTTACTCTGCTTGGGATCCTATTCCAGAGTCATGCACACACATTTAAATGATGACTTTAGAGGCCTGATCCCTGTTTTGTGGATCCTCTTAGATCTTATTCATTGGACTTGTAATTATCCCTCATATTATCTCACAGGTAAATTAGCCTTTTGGGGGTACCTGATAAGAGGCCTGGGGAGCTCTAATAGAGTTGAAAACCTTGGGGGCATGATCTCTGAACTGAACTATTGTCTAATGTAACTCGCCAGCAATTAGTCCTGAACAAATAGTGTGGATCTTTGTTAGTCCGAGAACTTAATGATGAGCATCAGCCAACACTTGGGTGGAGACAATAGACAGGGCAGGCATCATTTACTGCACTGACCATCTGAAGAGATGACAGCTGAGGAGCGAGGGGTTCCATTTAACCCAGAGTCATCTACACAAGGAGGCTTCCTTTGATGATTAACCTCAGTATAGCCATATGGAGTCTGCACATACCTTGTAGTACAGGTACATTTGCAGCACGGGTGCTTTCTATTATGTAAGATCCTTAAATAAAACATAATCATACACTATATCTGTGATGGCTAACCTCAGACACTCCAGCTGTGGTGAAACTACGACTCCCAAGATACACACTTGCTTGGCTGTTCTCAGAACTCCATAGAAATGAATGGAGGATGCTGGGAGTCATAGTTTCCCCACAGCTGGAGTACCGGAGGTTAGCCATCACTGCACTATATCATTAAATGCTATTAACATTATACAAACTAATTCATGTTAGAGGGGGCGTCCAGTGCATAATTTTTTTTCACCAGAAATGGTGGGAGTGCTGTTAAATAATAAAATATCAAATACCCTCTTGTTTAAGCTGTCTCCAGTCCAGCACCAATGCGGCTCAGGTCCCTATAGGTCTGTTATGTTATGTTATGTATGCACAGATAACTAGAGGAAAGGGCCCTTTTTTAACAGCCGTTTAGACAGGAGTGCACCCATCTAAAGGGTGCTAAAATGGGTACACTCTGTAATAAAAGGGCATTTCAGGGGTTAAAAAAACCCTCACCTTACCACTTGAATGTGAGAAAACACTTGCTCAGCACTGGAGGCAGCAGGACCTGACTATCCCAGCATTGCGATGTCATATCATGTGATTTCCTGCTGCCTTTTGTAAAGGATTTGTCGACACTACCTGGGGTGGGGGGCCCTTATATATACTGGGGCACTATTTTGGGCCATTATATACTGAGGCACTATGGAAGGGGGCCATTGGATGTCCAAGGGGCACTATGGGGACATTATGTATACTGAGGGCGTTGCAGGGGTTGGTTTTAAAAAAAAAAAAAAAAAGGCAATGAACTACATCCGTTTTTAATGGCTGTTAACCACCTCCGGACCGCCTAACGCAGATTCGCGTTCCGGAGGTGGCAGCCCTGCGCAGAGTCACGCATATACGCGTCATCTCGCGCGAGCCGAGATTTCCTGTGAACGCGCGCACACAGGAACGGAAGGTAAGAGAGTGGATCTCCAGCCTGCCAGCGGCGATCGTTCGCTGGCAGGCTGGAGATGTGTTTTTTTTAACCCCTAACAGGTATATTAGACGCTGTTTTGATAACAGCGTCTAATATACCTGCTACCTGGTCCTCTGGTGGTCCCCTTTGTTTGGATCGATCACCAGAGGACACAGGTAGCTCAGTAATATGTTGCACCAAGCACCACTACACTACACCCCCTCCCCCTGTCACTTATTAACCCCTTATTCACCCTTGATCACCCTTGATCACCCCTGATCACCCCATATAGACTCCCTGATCACCCCCCTGTCATTGATTACACCCCTGTCATTGATCAACCCCCTGTAAAGCTCCATTCAGATGTCCGCATGATTTTTACGGATCCACTGATAGATGGATCGGATCCGCAAAACGCATACGGACGTCTGAATGGAGCCTTACAGGGGCGTGATCAATGACTGTGGTGATCACCCCATATAGACTCCCTGATCACCCCCCGTCATTGATTACCTGTCACGGATGGTGTACAGGAAACAAGATAAAACAATACAAACAATGACTCACTGGACCCACAACTAAGGAACAAAAGGGAGACCCCTGCAATCGACCTTACGCTCTCCCTTGTTGCTCAGCCTATGCGACCACCCCAAAGGTGGATGGGCGCATATCCACGTACCTCGGCTATCTTAGACCTGAAGGCCCTACAATAGTGAGGGGACACGACCACCGGCTCCCTACACAGACACGGAGGGAGTCAGGGTCACCTGGATCCAGAAAACAGAAAATCATAAATGCATAAACAGAACTTATCTTGCAGACGACTGTGGACAGGGAACTGGGAGCTGGGAACTGGGAACTGGGAACTGGGAACTGGGACAGCATGCACACACACTCCAGGAAGAAGTATCAGCCGCACACTACTGCCTTATGGGGAGGAATTTAAAGGGAGGTAATCAGTCTGACTGCATGACAGCTGAGATAGACTAACGAGGTGAGAAACAGAAACCAAAACAAAGAAACTCAAGGAGGAGGATCTGGACGGCTCCTGTCAGAGCTTCTCAGCTGTCTGGTTGTGACAGTACCCCTCCCTCTAGGAGTGGACTCCAGACACTCAGGGCCCACCTTCTCAGGATGGGACCTATGGAAAGCCCTGATGAGACGAGAGGCCTTAATGTCCGTCACTGGGACCCACATCCTCTCCTCAGGACCATAACCCTCCCAATGAACGAGATACTGGAGGGAACCGCGGACAAGACGAGAATCCACAATCCTAGAGACCTGTAATTCAAGATTTCCATCAACAATAATCGGAGGAGGAGGCAAAGGCAAGGGTACAATAGGTTGAACATAAGGTTTCAATAAGGACTTATGGAAAACATTATGGATCTTCCAAGTCTGAGGAAGATCAAGACGGTAGGCAACAGGATTGATGACAGACAGGATCTTGTAAGGCCCAATAAACCTAGGACCCAACTTCCAGGAGGGAACCTTCAATTTGATATTCTTGGTAGACAGCCACACCAAATCACCAACATTCAGGTCCGGACCAGGCACACGTCTCCTATCCGCCACACGCTTATATCTCTCACTCATGTTCTTTAGATTATCCTGAATCTTTTGCCAAATAGATGACAAAGACGAGGAGAATCTGTCCTCATCAGGCAAACCAGAAGAGCCCTCTCCAGAGAAAGTCCCAAACTGCGGATGAAACCCATATGCACCAAAAAATGGTGACTTATCAGAGGACTCCTGACGACGGTTATTTAAAGCAAACTCAGCAAGGGACAAAAAAGAACACCAATCCTCCTGATTCTCCGCCACAAAACAGCGCAGATATGTCTCCAGATTCTGATTGACACGCTCTGTCTGGCCATTCGACTGCGGATGGAAAGCAAAAGAGAATGACAAGCGAACCCCCAAGCGAGAACAGAAGGCCTTCCAGAATCTGGAAACAAACTGCGTGCCCCTATCAGAGACTATGTCTGAAGGAATCCCATGCAATTTGACAATGTTGTCAACTAATGCCTGCGCCAGCGTCTTAGCATTGGGCAAACCAGGAAAAGGGATAAAATGCACCATTTTGCTAAAACGGTCCACCACCACCAGAATCACAGACTTCCCCGAGGAACGAGGCAAGTCCGTTATGAAGTCCATGGACAGATGTGTCCAAGGACGGGAAGGAATGGGCAAAGGAAGGAGAGGACCTGATGGCCGTGAATGAGGGACCTTGGCACGAGCGCAAGTCTCGCAAGCTGCCACAAAACCCTCAACTGACTTACGAAGCGCAGGCCACCAGAATCTCCGGGCAATGAGATCCAGTGTGGCTCTTGTCCCCGGGTGCCCAGCAAGGACCGTATCGTGGTGTTCTTTAAAAATCTTGTGTCTCAAAGCGAGAGGCACAAACAACCTCCCAGGAGGACAAAGATCAGGAGCTTCTGACTGGGCTGCCTGCACCTCTGCCTCCAATTCAGGAAAAAGAGCAGAGACCACCACACCTTCAGCCAAAATGGGACCCGGGTCTTCAAAATTCCCACCTCCCGGGAAACAACGTGATAAGGCATCTGCCTTCACATTCTTAACCCCAGGGCGGAACGTAACAACAAAATTAAACCTTGAAAAGAACAAAGACCATCTGGCCTGTCTCGGGTTCAGACGCTTGGCTGACTCCAAGTAGGCCAGATTTTTATGGTCAGTAAACACGGTAATAGGGTGTCTGGCTCCCTCTAGCCAATGGCGCCATTCCTCAAAAGCCAACTTGATGGCCAACAATTCCCTATCTCCCACATCATAATTTCTCTCTGCGGAGGAGAGCTTCTTTGAGAAAAAGGCACACGGTTGCCATTTGGCAGGAGAGGAACCCTGAGACAAGACCGCACCCACCCCTACCTCAGAAGCATCAACCTCAACTATGAAGGGTAACGAAACATCAGGTTGTACTAGGATGGGAGCGGAAGCAAAACTCTCCTTGATATTAGAAAAGGCCTTACGCGCCTCTACCGACCAGGAAGAAAAATCTACCCCCTTTCTGGTCATATCAGTGAGTGGTTTAACAACAGAGGAATAATTCAAAATAAATTTCCTGTAATAATTAGCAAAGCCCAAAAAACGCATCAGCGCCTTCTGATTCTCAGGAAGTTCCCACTCAAGCACAGCGCGAACCTTCTCGGGGTCCATGCGAAAACCAGAAGCGGAGACAAGAAACCCCAAAAATTGGATCTCTGGAACCGCAAACACACATTTTTCCAGTTTCGCGTATAATTTATTCTCCCGCAGGATGAGTAAGACCTGACATAAGTGTTCCTTATGAGTCTTGAAATCAGGAGAAAAAATCAAAATGTCATCCAAATACACTAATACAAATTTTCCCATTAAATGATAAAAAATGCTGTTGACGAAATGCTGAAAAACGGCTGGGGCATTCATCAAACCAAAAGGCATAACTAAATTCTCAAAATGGCCCTCACAGGGGTATTGAAAGCCGTCTTCCATTCGTCTCCTTCTCTGACCCTAACCAGGTTGTATGCCCCTCTTAGGTCTAATTTGGAAAAGACTTTCGCCCCAACAACCTGGTTAAACAAGTCCGGGATCAGAGGAAGCGGATAAGGATCACGAATAGTGATACTGTTCAGCTCCCTGAAATCCAGACAAGGTCTTAAAGAAGCATCTTTTTTCTTAACAAAGAAAAAACCAGCGGCAACAGGTGACTTCGAGGGTCGTATGTGTCCTTTTCTCAGACTCTCAGAGATATAAGCACGCATAGCGACCCTCTCAGGTTGAGAAAGATTGTATAAACGAGATTTAGGCAGCTTGGCGCCTGGGATGAGATCAATAGGGCAATCATACTCCCTGTGCGGAGGTAAACCCTGAACTCCACTCTCAGAGAAGACATCCAAAAATTCAGAGAGGAAAGGTGGTACAGTTTTAGTAGAAACCTCAGAAATAGATGTTATGAGGCAATTCTCTCTGCAAAAGTTACTCCAACCATTTATTTGCCTCGCTTGCCAATCAATGGTGGGGTTATGTTTAGTGAGCCAGGGTAGCCCCAACACTAGAGGAGTAGGCAAACCGCTAAGGACGAAACATGACACATCCTCAACATGAGCATCATTCACAATTAAACGGATATTGTGAACTATGCCCTTTAATGATTTCTGAGAAAGTGGAGCTGAATCAATAGCAAAAACAGGAATATCTCTTCCCAAAGTGCATACCTGGAAACCATGAGTTATTGCAAATTGATTATCAATGAGGTTGACAGCTGCTCCACTATCTACAAAAATCTCACAAAAAATGCTCTTACTCTCTAGCGCCACCCTAGCAGGCAGGACAAAACGGGAACTACAAGCAAAAGGAAAACCTTCAATTTCCGCCTCAACCCTGCCAATAGTAACCGACGGAACATTCTTAAAAGATTTCTTCCTTTTTGTCTCTTTATTACTCCCAGAAAACTGCCTGAATCTCCTAGAGGGACAAACATTTGCCAGATGATTTATACCTCCACAACAAAAGCAAACCCTCCCCTGCGGGCTGAATCTTCTATTGTCCGAGGCAATCAACCCCAGCTGCATGGGCTCCTGCTCAGAAGGGGCTGACAACGACTGAGACCCCTGTGCACAGAATGAGACCGCTGCACTGTCCCGGGACTGAGTATGACAGGAAGGAGAGATCTCTCCTCTCTCTCTAAGACGCCTGTCAATACGAACAGCCTGAGACATAGCAGAATTCAAGGAGGTAGGTCTTTCATGAAAGGCAAATGCATCTCTCAATCCCTCTGAAAGACCATAGCAAAATTGACTTCGGAGTGCAGCATCATTCCAACCCGTATCTGCTGCCCATCTCCGAAATTCTGAGCAGTAATTCTCTGCGGATTGTTTACCCTGGCATAACAGACGAAGTTTAGACTCAGCCAGAGCAATACGATCCGGATCATCATATATCTGACCCAGGGCTAAAAAGAATTCATCCACTGAACGGAGGGGCCGTGCCCCCTCCGGCAGCGAAAAGGCCCAGGACTGAGCGTTACCCCTGAGCAGCGATATAATGATACCCACTCTTCGTTCTTCATCACCAGAAGAATGGGGAAGAAGGCGAAAATGGAGTTTGCAAGCCTCTCTAAAACGTACAAAATTCTCACTACCCCCGGAAAACGTATCCGGGAGCGAAATCTTAGGCTCATCACAAACTCCATGAACGCAAGCTGAACCAGTCACTTGAAACTGAGAAAAAGTCTTACGGAGATCAGCTACCTCCAAAGCAAGACCCTGAAAGCGTTCAGCCAAAAGTGTAACCGGATCCATGCTTGAGACGGTTTTGGCGGCTGATAATGTCACGGATGGTGTACAGGAAACAAGATAAAACAATACAAACAATGACTCACTGGACCCACAACTAAGGAACAAAAGGGAGACCCCTGCAATCGACCTTACGCTCTCCCTTGTTGTTTAGCCTATGCGACCACCCCAAAGGTGGATGGGCGCATATCCACGTACCTCGGCTATCTTAGACCTGAAGGCCCTACAATAGTGAGGGGACACGACCACCGGCTCCCTACACAGACACGGAGGGAGTCAGGGTCACCTGGATCCAGAAAACAGAAAATCATAAATGCATAAACAGAACTTATCTTGCAGACGACTGTGGACAGGGAACTGGGAACTGGGAGCTGGGAGCTGGGAACTGGGAACTGGGAACTGGGAACTGGGACAGCATGCACACACACTCCAGGAAGAAGTATCAGCCGCACACTACTGCCTTATGGGGAGGAATTTAAAGGGAGGTAATCAGTCTGACTGCATGACAGCTGAGATAGACTAACGAGGTGAGAAACAGAAACCAAAACAAAGAAACTCAAGGAGGAGGATCTGGACGGCTCCTGTCAGAGCTTCTCAGCTGTCTGGTTGTGACATTACCCCCCTGTCATTGATCACCCCCCTGTAAAGCTCCATTCAGACGTCCGCATGATTTTTACGGATCCACTGATAGATGGATCGGATCCGCAAAACGCATACGGACGTCTGAATGGAGCCTTACAGGGGCGTGATCAATGACTGTGGTGATCACCCCATATAGACTCCCTGATCACCCCCCTGTCATTGATTACCCCCCTGTCATTGATCACCCCCCTGTAAAGCTCCATTCAGATGTCCGCATGATTTTTACGGATCCACTGATGGATGGATCGGATCCGCAAAACACATACAGGCGTCTCCCTGGAGCCTTCCAGGGGGGGTGATCACCCCATATAGACTCCCTGATCACCCACCTGTCATTGATCACCCCCCCTGTCATTGATCATCCCCCTGTCAGGCTGCATTCAGATGTCCGTATGATTTTTACGGATCCACGGATACATGGATCGGATCCGCAAAACACATACGGACATCCGAATGGAGCCTTATAGGGGGGTGATCAATGACAGGGGGGTGATCAATGACAGGGGGGTGATCACCCCATATAGACTCCCTGATCACCCCCCTGTCATTGATCACCCCCCTGTCATTGATCACCCCTCTGTAAGGCTCCATTCAGACATTTTTTTGGCCCAAGTTAGCGGAATTTTTTTTTTTTTTTCTTACAAAGTCTCATATTCTACTAACTTGTGTCAAAAAATAAAATCTCACATGAACTCACCATACCCCTCACGGAATCCAAATGCGTAAAATTTTTTAGACATTTATATTCCAGACTTCTTCTCACGCTTTAGGGCCCCTAGAATTCCAGGGCAGTATAAATACCCCACATGTGACCCCATTTCGGAAAGAAGACACCCCAAGGTATTCCGTGAGGGGCATATTGAGTCCATGAAAGATTGAAATTTTTGTCCCAAGTTAGCGGAAAGGGAGACTTTGTGAGAAAAAAATAAAAAATATCAATTTCCGCTAACTTGTGCCAAAAAAAAAAAAATTCTATGAACTCGCTATGCCCCTCATTGAATACCTTGGGGTGTCTTCTTTCCAAAATTGGGTCACATGTGGGGTATTTATACTGCCCTGGCATTCTAGGGGCCCCAAAGCGTGAGAAGAAGTCTGGTATCCAAATGTCTAAAAATGCCCTCCTAAAAGGAATTTGGGCACCTTTGCGCATCTGGGCTGCAAAAAAGTGTCACACATCTGGTATCGCCGTACTCAGGAGAAGTTGGGGAATGTGTTTTGGGGTGTCATTTTACATATACCCATGCTGGGTGAGAGAAATATCTTGGTCAAATGCCAACTTTGTATAAAAAAATGGGAAAAGTTGTCTTTTGCCAAGATATTTCTCTCACCCAGCATGGGTATATGTAAAAAGACACCCCAAAACACATTCCCTAACTTCTCCTGAATACGGCGATACCACATGTGTGACACTTTTTTGCAGCCTAGGTGGGCAAAGGGGCCCACATTCCAAAGAGCACCTTTAGGATTTCACAGGTCATTTACCTACTTACCACACATTAGGGCCCCTGAAAAATGCCAGGGCAGTATAACTACCCCACAAGTGACCCCATTTTGGAAAGAAGACACCCCAAGGTATTCCGTGAGGGGCATGGCGAGTTCCTAGAATTTTTTATTTTTTGTCACAAGTTAGTGGAAAATGATGATTTATTTTTTTTTATTTTTTTTCTTACAAAGTCTCATATTCCACTAACTTGTGACAAAAGACAAAAAATAAAAACTTCCATGAACTCACTATGCCCATCAGCGAATACCTTGGGGTGTCTTCTTTCCAAAATGGGGTCACTTGTGGGGTAGTTATACTGCCCTGGCATTCTAGGGGCCTAAATGTGTGGTAAGGAGTTTGAAATCAAATTCTGTAAAAAATGACCAGTGAAATCCGAAAGGTGCTCTTTGGAATATGGGCCCCTTTGCCCACCTAGGCTGCAAAAAAGTGTCACACATCTGGTATCTCCGTATTCAGGAGAAGTTGGGGAATGTGTTTTGGGGTGTCATTTTACATATACCCATGCTGGGTGAGAGAAATATCTTGGCAAAAGACAACTTTGTATAAAAAAAATGGGAAAAGTTGTCTTTTGCCAAGATATTTCTCTCACCCAGCATGGGTATATGTAAAATGACACCCCAAAACACATTCCCCAACTTCTCCTGAGTATGGAGATACCACATGTGTGGCACTTTTTTGCAGCCTAGGTGGGCAAAGGGGCCCACATTCCAAAGAGCACCTTTAGGATTTCACAGGTCATTTACCTACTTACCACACATTAGGGCCCCTGGAAAATGCCAGGGCAGTATAACTACCCCACAAGTGACCCCATTTTGGAAAGAAGACACCCCAAGGTATTCCGTGAGGGGCATGGCAAGTTCCTAGAATTTTTTATTTTTTGTCACAAGTTAGTGGAAAATGATGATTTTTTTTTTTTTCTTCCAAAGTCTCATATTCCACTAACTTGTGACAAAAAATAAAAACTTCCATGAACTCACTATGCCCATCAGCGAATACCTTGGGGTGTCTTCTTTCCAAAATGGGGTCACTTGTGGGGTAGTTATACTGCCCTGGCATTCTAGGGGCCCAAATGTGTGGTAAGGAGTTTGAAATCAAATTCTGTAAAAAATGGCTGGTGAAATCCGAAAGGTGCTCTTTGGAATATGGGCCCCTTTGCCCACCTAGGCTGCAAAAAAGTGTCACACATCTGGTATCTCCGTATTCAGGAGAAGTTGGGGAATGTGTTTTGGGGTGTCATTTTACATATACCCATGCTGGGTGAGAGAAATATCTTGGCAAAAGACAACTTTTCCCATTTTTTTATACAAAGTTGTTTTTTGCCAAGATATTTCTCTCACCCAGCATGGGTATATGTAAAATGACACCCCAAAACACATTCCCCAACTTCTCCTGAATACGGAGATACCACATGTGTGACTTTTTTGCAGCCTAGGTGGGCAAAGGGGCCCACATTCCAAAGAGCACCTTTCGGATTTCACCAGCCATTTTTTACAGAATTTGATTTCAAACTCCTTACCACACATTTGGGCCCCTAGAATGCCAGGGCAGTATAACTACCCCACAAGTGACCCCATTTTGGAAAGAAGACATCCCAAGGTATTCGCTGATGGGCATAGTGAGTTCATGGAAGTTTTTATTTTTTGTCACAAGTTAGTGGAATATGAGACTTTGTAAGTAAAAAAAAAAAAATCATCATTTTCCGCTAACTTGTGACAAAAATCAAAAAATAAAAAGTTCTATGAACTTACTATGCCCATCAGCGAATACCTTAGGGTGTCTACTTTCCGAAATGGGGTCATTTGTGGGGTGTTTGTACTGTCTGGGCATTGTAGAACCTCAGGAAACATGACAGGTGCTCAGAAAGTCAGAGCTGCTTCAAAAAGCGGAAATTCACATTTTTGTACCATAGTTTGTAAACGCTATAACTTTTACCCAAACCATTTTTTTTTACCCAAACATTTTTTTTTTTATCAAAGACATGTAGAACAATAAATTTAGAGCAAAATTTATATATGGATCTCGTTTTTTTTGCAAAATTTTACAACTGAAAGTGAAAAATGTCATTTTTTTGCAAAAAAATCGTTAAATTTCGATTAATAACAAAAAAAGTAAAAATGTCAGCAGCAATGAAATACCACCAAATGAAAGCTCTATTAGTGAGAAGAAAAGGAGGTAAAATTCATTTGGGTGGTAAGTTGCATGACCGAGCAATAAACGGTGAAAGTAGTGTAGGTCAGAAGTGTAAAAAGTGGCCTGGTCTTTCAGGGTGTTTAAGCACTGGGGGCTGAGGTGGTTAAACACCGATGTAAAATGGAAGCAAAAGGCCATTAAAACGGGATAGACGGCCAGACAATAGATGCAAAAAGTCCTTCAAAAACGGATAGTGTACCCATTTTTAACGTCCGTTTTTTGTTTAGTTGCATGTGTATAGCCTTACGCTGGGTCTTGTCCATAAAACTATATATCAATCTTTTCTGCTCCCCCTGCTCTATAACATACTGCTGGCAGACTGGACTGCATCTTTAAAGGGTTTTTCCGGGATTTTAATATTGATGACCTAGTCAACAATATTAGATCAGTGGGGGTCTGACACCTAGCATCCCCACCGATCAGCTGGTTGAAGAGAAGTCAACGCTCTGTGTGAGCGCAGCCTTCCTTTCATTGTTTACCTGCTCACAATCGACATTGCAGCGGTGAGAAGGTGTAATTACAAGTCATCCCATTCACTTCTATGGATTGATCTGTAGAATCTGTAGAATTCTAGAAGTATATAGGAATGAGCCGTCCCATAGAAATGAATGGGATGGCTTGTAATAACACCTGCTCGCAGCTGCTCTGTCGACGGCGAGCGGGAAAACAATGAAGGGAAGTCTTCACTCACACAGATTGCGGCCTTCTCTCTAACCAGCTGATCAGTGGGGTGCCGGGTGTCGTACTCCCGGCGATCCTCAGGATAAGTCATCAATATTAAAATCCCGGAAAACCCCTTTAACATGACAGGTTCCTTGTAAGTTGATTTGACATCACCCCAAAAATTATCTAAATAAAAATTCCTTCTGTAACCCTGGTTTATGGCAAAAGATCAATTTTCCTACGTCCTACGCCATGAATAAGAATTCTACTAGAACAATTTTTTACCCAACCGTCCTAAATGGGGAAGCATTTTTTTTCCTATCAAGTAGGGCAAAATTATTATTCAGTTTTCTTTTTCCTTATTGAACAATACAGGGTGGGCCATTTATATGGATACACCTTAATAAAATGGGAATGGTTGGTGATATTAACTTCCTGTTTGTGGCACATTAGTATATGTGAGGGGGGAAACTTTTCAAGATGGGTGGTGACCGTGGCGGCCATTTTGAAGTCGGACATTTTGAATCCAACTTTTGTTTTTTCAATAGGAAGAGGGTCATGTGACACATCAAACTTATTGGGAATTTCACAAGAAAAACAATGGCGTGCTTGGTTTTAACGTAACTTTATTACTTTCATGAGTTATTTACAAGTTTCTGACCACTTATAAAATGTGTTCAATGTGCTGCCCATTGTGTTGGATTGTCAATGCAACCCTCTTCTCCCACTCTTCACACACTGATAGCAACACCGCAGGAGAAATGCTAGCACAGGCTTCCAGTATCCGTAGTTTCAGGTGCTGCACATCTCGTTTCTTCACAGCATAGACAATTGCCTTCAGATGACCCCAAAGATAAAAGTCTAAGGGGGTCAGATCGGGAGACTTTGGGGGCCATTCAACTGGCCCACGACGACCAATCCACTTTCCAGGAAACTGTTCATCTAGGAATGCTCGGACCTGACACCCATAATCTGGTGGTGCACCATCTTGCTGGAAAAACTCAGGGAACGTGCCAGCTTCAGTGCATAAAGAGGGAAACACATCATCATGTAGCAATTTCGCATATCCAGTGGCCTTGAGGTTTCCATTGATGAAGAATGGCCCTACTATCTTTGTACCCCATATACCACACCATACCATCAATTTTTTTGTTCCAACAGTCTTGGAGGGATCTATCCAATGTGGGTTAGTGTCAGACCAATAGCGGTGGTTTTGTTTGTTAACTTCACCATTCACATAAAAGTTTGCCTCATCACTGAACAAAATCTTCTGCGTAAACTGAGGGTCCTGTTCCAATTTTTGTTTTGTCCATTCTGCAAATTCAGTTCGCCGATCTGGGTCATCCTCGTTGAGATGCTGCAGTAGCTGGAGTTTGTAAGGGTGCCATTTGTGTGTAGCTTATATCCGCCGAAGGGATGTTCGACTAATGCCACTCTCCAGTGACATGCGGCGAGTGCTACGCTGTGGGCTCTTGCTGAATGAAGCTAGGGCAGCCACTGATGTTTCTTCATTAGAGACAGATTTCATGCGTCCACATTTTGGCAAATCCAACACTGAACCAGTTTCACGAAACTTAGCAAGCAGTTTGCTAACTGTAGCATGGGAGATGGGTGGTCTCGTAGGGTGTCTTGCATTGAAATCTGCTGCAATGACCCGGTTACTGCGTTCACCAAACATCAACACAATTTCTATCCGCTCCTCACGTGTTAACCTCGGCGACATGTCAATGGCTGTAAACAAAGAGAAACTTGTAAATAACTCATGAAAGAATAAAGTTACGTTAAAACCAAGCACACCATTGTTTTTCGTGTGAAATTCCCAATAAGTTTGATGTGTCACATGACCCTCTTCCTATTGAAAAAACAAAAGTTGGATTCAAAATGGCCGACTTCAAAATGGCCACCATAGTCACATAGAAACATAGAAACATAGAATGTGTCGGCAGATAAGAACCATTTGGCCCATCTAGTCTGCCCAATATACTGAGTACTATGGATAGCCCCTGGCCCTATCTTATATGAAGGATAGCCTTATGCCTATCCCATGCATGCTTAAACCCCTTCACTGTATTTGCAGCTACCACTTCTGCAGGAAGGCTATTCCATGCATCCACTACTCTCTCAGTAAAGTAATACTTCCTTATATTACTTTTAAACCTTTGCCCCTCTAATTTAAAACTGTGTCCTCTTGTGGTAGTTTTTCTTCTTTTAAATATGCTCTCTTCCTTTACCGAGTTGATTCCCTTTATGTATTTAAAAGTTTCTATCATATCCCCTCTGTCTCTTCTTTCTTCCAAGCTATACATATTAAGGTCCTTTAACCTTTCCTGGTAAGTTTTATCCTGCAATCCATGTACTAGTTTAGTAGCTCTTCTCTGAACTCTCTCTAGAGTATCTATATCCTTCTGGAGATATGGCCTCCAGTACTGCGCACAATACTCCAAGTGAGGTCTCACCAGTGTTCTGTACAGCGGCATAAGCACTTCACTCTTTCTACTGCTTATACCTCTCCCTATACATCCAAGCATTCTGCTGGCATTTCGTGCTGCTCTATTACATTGTCTTCCCACCTTTAAGTCTTCTGAAATAATTACTCCTAAATCCCTTTCCTCAGATACTGAGGTCAGGACTGTGTCAAATATTCTATACCACCCATCTTGAAAAGTTTCCCCCCTCACATATACTAATGTGCCACAAACAGGAAGTTAATATCACCAACCATTCCCATTTTATTAAGGTGTATCCATATAAATGGCCCACCCTGTATATTGAAAAATTTATGTAGGAAAGTGTAATTTTATGAGCAGTCCTCCAATACGTCTAAACTGTTTAAAAACAAATATTGTAATTACTGCAGAAAGAAGTAATATTTTTTAACAGTAAGATACTAAAGAATGATTTCCTATAAGCTAATAATCTGAGCCTTTGTTGTGACTATGAAATATAGATATAAATTGTCATTCTTGTATGATTTATGTGCAGGAATTTGTGTTTGGTAAGGCACATGTAAATGTTTTTTTTGTCTCATGTTATCTGTCACTCGGCATCTCCGTACATTCCTAATTCCAAAGTTGTCTCTACACACACAGCAGACTTAATTAATTTCCAGTCCTCAGCTTTGACTCTGACTTATAGGATTCTGCAGTTTACTGTTTAACCCGTTCCTTTCAACCAGTGGTGTAGCTAGAAATGACTGGGCCCCACAGCAAATATTTGAATGGGGCCCCCCTCCCCCAGTAATTTTTCGCAACCCCTTCCTTTCATGCCGTCCCCATTCCTGTGGCTAGTAAAGATCGCTCTCTCAGACCAGGCCCGGCAGCTGTTCCATCCGTTTTCTACACTGTCTATACTGTCACTGTATACTGTCTGATATTTGCAGACTCTATACTGACAGGGAATGTCCCACAGGATTGGCGCATGGCATATGTGGTGCCAATATTCAAAAAGGGGCCAAAAACAGAGCCTGGAAACTATAGGCCGGTAAGTTTAACATCTGTTGTGGGTAAACTGTTTGAAGGTTTTCTGAGAGATGCTATATTAGAGCATCTCAACAGAAATAAGCAAATAACGCCATATCAGCATGGCTTCATGAGGGATCGGTCATGTCAGACTAATTTAATCAGTTTCTATGAGGAGGTAAGTTCTAGACTTGACAGCGGCGAATCAATGGATGTCGTATATCTGGACTTCTCCAAAGCATTTGACACTGTACCACATAAAAGGTTAGTATATAAAATGAGAATGCTCGGACTGGGAGAAAACATCTGTATGTGGGTAAGTAACTGGCTGAGTGATAGAAAACAGAGGGTGGTTATTAACGGTACACACTCAGATTGGGTCACTGTCACTAGTGGAGTACCTCAGGGGTCAGTATTGGGCCCTATTCTCTTCAATATATTTATTAATGATCTTGTAGAAGGCTTGCATAGTAAAGTATCAATTTTCGCAGATGACACTAAACTGTGTAAAGTAATTTACACTGATGAGGACAGTATACACTGCGTGCAGAATTATTAGGCAAATGAGTATTTTGACCACATCATCCTCTTTATGCATGTTGTCTTACTCCAAGCTGTATAGGCTCGAAAGCCTACTACCAATTAAGCATATTAGGTGATGTGCATCTCTGTAATGAGAAGGGGTGTGGTCTAATGACATCAACACCCTATATTAGTTGTGCATAATTATTAGGCAACTTCCTTTCCTTTGGCAAAATGAGTCAAAAGAAGGACTTGACAGGCTCAGAAAAGTCAAAAATAGTGAGATATCTTGCAGAGGGATGCAGCACTCTTAAAATTGCAAAGCTTCTGAAGCGTGATCATCGAACAATCAAGCGTTTCATTCAAAATAGTCAACAGGGTCGCAAGAAGCGTGTGGAAAAACCAAGGCGCAAAATAACTGCCCATGAACTGAGAAAAGTCAAGCGTGCAGCTGCCAAGATGCCACTTGCCACCAGTTTGGCCATATTTCAGAGCTGCAACATCACTGGAGTGCCCAAAAGCACAAGGTGTGCAATACTCAGAGACATGGCCAAGGTAAGAAAGGCTGAAAGACGACCACCACTGAACAAGACACACAAGCTGAAACGTCAAGACTGGGCCAAGAAATATCTCAAGACTGATTTTTCTAAGGTTTTATGGACTGATGAAATGAGAGTGAGTCTTGATGGGCCAGATGGATGGGCCCGTGGCTGGATTGGTAAAGGGCAGAGAGCTCCAGTCCGACTCAGACGCCAGCAAGGTGGAGGTGGAGTACTGGTTTGGGCTGGTATCATCAAAGATGAGCTTGTGGGGCCTTTTCGGGTTGAGGATGGAGTCAAGCTCAACTCCCAGTCCTACTGCCAGTTTCTGGAAGACACCTTCTTCAAGCAGTGGTACAGGAAGAAGTCTGCATCCTTCAAGAAAAACATGATTTTCATGCAGGACAATGCTCCATCACACGCGTCCAAGTACTCCACAGCGTGGCTGGCAAGAAAGGGTATAAAAGAAGAAAATCTAATGACATGGCCTCCTTGTTCACCTGATCTGAACCCCATTGAGAACCTGTGGTCCATCATCAAATGTGAGATTTACAAGGAGGGAAAACAGTACACCTCTCTGAACAGTGTCTGGGAGGCTGTGGTTGCTGCTGCACGCAATGTTGATGGTGAACAGATCAAAACACTGACAGAATCCATGGATGGCAGGCTTTTGAGTGTCCTTGCAAAGAAAGGTGGCTATATTGGTCACTGATTTGTTTTTGTTTTGTTTTTGAATGTCAGAAATGTATATTTGTGAATGTTGAGATGTTATATTGGTTTCACTGGTAAAAATAACTAATTGAAATGGGTATATATTTGTTTTTTGTTAAGTTGCCTAATAATTATGCACAGTAATAGTCACCTGCACACACAGATATCCCCCTAAAATAGCTAAAACTAAAAACAAACTAAAAACTACTTCCAAAAATATTCAGCTTTGATATTAATGAGTTTTTTGGGTTCATTGAGAACATGGTTGTTGTTCAATAATAAAATTAATCCTCAAAAATACAACTTGCCTAATAATTCTGCACTCCCTGTACTGCTACAGAGGGATCTGGATAGATGGGAGGCTTGGGCAGATAAGTGGCAGATGAGGTTTAACACTGATAAATGTAAAGTTATGCACATGGGAAGGAAAAATGCAAGTCACCCGTACATACTAAATGGTAAAACACTCGGTAACACTAACATGGAAAAGGATCTAGGAATTTTAATAAACAGCAAACTAAGCAGCAAAAACCAGTGTCAGGCAGCTGCTGCCAAGGCCAACAAGATAATGGGTTGCATCAGAAGGGGCATAGATTCCCGTGATAAGAACATAGTCCTACCACTTTACAAATCACTAGTCAGACCACACATGGAGTACTGTGTACAGTTCTGGGCTCCTGTAAACAAGGCAGACATAGCAGAGCTGGAGAGGGTTCAGAGGAGGGCAACTAAAGTAATAACTGGAATGGGGCAACTACAGTACCCTGAAAGATTATCAAAATTAGGGTTATTCACTTTAGAAAAAAGACGACTGAGGGGAGATCTAATTAATATGTATAAATATATCAGGGGTCAGTACAGAGATCTATCCCATCAGCTATTTATCCCCAAGACTGTGACTGTGACGAGGGGACATCCTCTGCGTCTGGAGGAAAGAAGGTTTGTACACAAACATAGAAGAGGATTCTTTACGGTAAGAGCAGTGAGACTATGGAACTCTCTGCCTGAGGAGGTGGTGATGGTGAGTACAATAAAGGAATTCAAGAGGGGCCTGGATGTATTTCTGGAGTGTAATAATATTACAGGCTATAGCTACTAGAGAGGGGTCGTTGATCCAGGGAGTTATTCTGATTGCATGATTGGAGTCGGGAAGGAATTTTTTATTCCCCTAAAGTGGAGAAAATTGGCTTCTACCTCACAGGGTTTTTTGCCTTCCTCTGGATCAACTTGCAGGATAACAGGCCGAACTGGATGGACAAATGTCTTTTTTCGGCCTTATGTACTATGTTACTATGTTACTGTATATAATTTCATTGTGTAATACTGTTGAGGGGGCCCTGACCAAATCTTTTAGTCCTCCTCCTCCTGGATGGGCCCCCTTCTGGATCAGGGCCCCAAAGCAGCCGCTTCCCCTATAGCTACACCCCTGCTTCCAACCAAAGTCATTGTGGACCAAACGCCGAAGCTCCATTCTTCAAATCAGACATGTGTCACTTGTCATGGTAATAACTGTGGAACGCTTTGACTTCAAAGCAATTCTGAGATAGTTTTTTGGGGACAAATTGTACTTTATGATGGTGGTAAACTTTGGTTGCTATATAGTGTTATTTATTAAAAAGTTCTGAATTTACCAAAAATGTTTATGAAAAAGCAATTGTCAAAATTAGAATTTCTTTGCTTATAAGACAGATAGTCATAGCTCACAAAATAGTTGGTAGTTAACAATTACCATATGTCAACTTAAAGAGGATCTGTCACCTCTTCTGACATCTCTGTTTTAGTAACTACGGTACTTGCATTCCCCATGTAATAACAATTCTGCAGCATCTATTCTTATGACTCTCTACTATGCCATTCCTTTGTTATTCCTTCTAGAAGTTATGAATGAATTGATAGAAGTCTGCATTGAAAGTCCAGCTGGGTGTTACCAGTTGGGGCGGGGGAGAAGGGGGGGGGGTGTCCCTGCACAGTCTGACATTGGCAGCACTGATTGGATAATGTCAGACTGTGCAAGAACACCTTCCCCTAACTGGTAACATCCAGCTGCACCTTCATTGCAAACTACTGGTAGAACTTTTCTCTCCCCAGCTTATGAAGGAATCTGTGACTGAGGCCCCGAATGGTTTTTAAAATACTTTCCAAAACTTATTTTTTAGAGACCACTTTAATTCTGGCTTTGAGGGGCCTATATATTAGAAAATCCCCATAAATGGCCCATTTTAAAAACTGCACTCCTTGAAGGATTCAAGCGGTAAGATTATTAACCCTTAGGGTATTTCACAGGAATTAACACAAAATAGATGGATTTTAACCTTTCATGATTTTTCAGATTTTTTTTTTTAATTCATTTTTAACATAGCAGCTAGTGAGGAGTGAAGAAAAAATTTGATTTGTGATGAATTTATTTTGTCATGAAATGCATTCCTTGTCATTGAACCCCTCATATGCCACGTCCAATGCTACAATTGAGGCCTTTTAGGGGTTAATCAGGTTCAAAAAAAATACATGCTCACCTCATCCATTTGCTCATGGAGAGACCGTCGCGGCAATCTTGACTGAAGACACCATGCGAAATCTCACAAGTCACCCTGCAAGAGATTTCATGCGGTATCTTCAATCAAGATGGCCGTGACGGCCTCTCCGCGAGCAAATGAATAAGGTGAGTATGGTTTTTTTTTTTATACAGCCATTTCAGGAAAAATAGATTCAGTACCATGAAGCGCGAGGAAATTTCCAGAAATTCGGATCAAAATCAATTTGTTTGGCTTCAATACGCTCAACATTAATAGCAGCTGCTAACAGGAAAACATAGCTCAATAATTATTACCCTGATTCTACAACTTTTAGAAATATCCCATGTGTGGTCCTAGTATGCTACTTCACCTAAATACTTTATTTTTTAGGATGTTTTTGGGGCACCATGTCAGGTTTTCAGAGGCCTTGAGGTGTCAAAACATAAGAAACACTCCCAAGAGACCACAGTTTGGAAACTGTAACCTCCAAGGAATTTATCTAGAGGTATACTGAGCATTTTGATCTCACAGGGTTTTCAAAGAATTTTTGTGAATTGGGACGTACATATTAAACATTACTTGTTTTCAATAATTTGTAGTTTTAGCTCAAAATATTTTTTCACAAGGGTTAACATAAGATAAACCATCCCAAAAATTGGTATGCAATTTCTCAGGAATATGGCAATACCCCATTTGGACCAAATACCAGAGATTTGGATTTTGTAGCATGGATTTTTCAGAAATTATATTCTAAGAGCCATAACCTTTTAATTTTTCTGTTGACAGATCTGTGTGGAGGTCTGTTTCTGCAGGACAAGCTTTAGTTTTTGTTGGTACCATATTGGGGTATATATAGCTTTTTGATTGATTTTGATTCACTTTTTGGAAGGTGATGTGGCCAAAAAAATTGTAATTATGTCGGTGTTTTTATATTTTATATTTTATGGAGTTCGCTGTGCAGGGTAAATAATATTACTTTATTCTCTGGATTGATATTTTTGTGACAATACTAAATTTAAATAGTTTTTAATACTTTTAAAAGAATAATTTGTATTTTGTGTCGCCATATTCTAGGAGCCATAACTTTTTATTTTTCTGTTGAGAGAGCTCTATGAGAGATTGTTTTTGTGGGATGAGTTGTAGTTTTAATTTGTGCAATTTCGGGGTACATTTGACATTTTGATAATATTTTATAGTCGAGGTAGCCAAATAATAGCAATTCTCTTAGGGTAAATAACATGGTACAAATTATTTTGTGTATTGATGTGATATGATTACAACATTATTAAATGTACATTTTTTTTTATGTTTTACAATTTTTTTTTATCATAAAAGCGCTTCTTTAAATTGAAAGTTTTTTCAAAGATTTTAATACTGATGATCTATTCTATGGATAGGTCATCAGTAGCTGATTTCTGGGGGTCCAACACCCAGGACCCCTGCCGATCGGCTGTTTGAGAAGGCACTGGAGCTCCTGTGAACGCCGTGGCCTTCTCACAGCTTACCAAGCACAGCTCTGTACATTGCTTGGTATCGCACTGGTATCACACTGCGCCTAGGCCACATGACCGATGAACGTGACATCACTGGCCTAGGAAAAGCTGCAAGTAGGCCACGGTGCTCACAGGAGTGCTGGTACCTTCTCAAACAGCTCATCGGCTGGGGTCCCAGGTGTCGGACTCCCACCGTTCAGATACTGATGACCTATCCAGAGGATAGGTCATCAGTATTAAAATCTTGGAAAACCACTTTAAAAATCATGTGTTTTTGTGTCTAACTTTTTAATTTTTCCATCAGGGCAGCTGTGTGAGGACTTTTCTTTGTAGGATGCACCATTTTTGGTTAAATATGACTTCCTGTGCACAATGAACAAGAGATGCTCATTGACCAATTAGAGCATTTTGTAGACATGCTCTGTCATTGTGCTAGGAGGGGGAGAAGGTAAGCTGCGACCATCATGAGTTGTGAATAGTTTTGAGTGTGTACTCCCTAAATGCCAAAATAGACTTGGTACTTTATGAGTTGGACAATATTATGCTCCATTGTCACCATTTATATCTCATTTTTTAATGCACACTAATATTTCACTCGCTTTTGCAGCTGCTGCTTGGCTTTAAGTGTAGCTGCTTAGTTTGCAGTTAACCATGTGTATTAAATGACTGTACTCACATTACTGTACGCAACATTACATCTATCAATGTTAAATTCCATCTGTTGTTTAAATGTGCGTGTTGGAAATTTATTTAGGTATTTCTGCAGCATTTACAAATGTCACCAGCAAAAGCCAACATCTTTTCCGTTTATCTCCTCATAGAAACTTATCACAATAGATTATTCATGATCCGGTGCTTTTGTTATCGATTCATTTACAGGTTATTTTTTCATATCATTGAAGGTATATTTCCATCACACATACTGATGGCATGTCACTAGGATATGCCATAAGATTGTCATGGGGAGAGGAATCCTACTATCGGACCTCCAATGATCTTGTTTTAGTGTTGTATCCCCTTCATTCTCTTTCCCTGCATAGCAGTTCCCCTGAAGAACTGCACTGTGACTCCATTCACGTAAATGGGGTCTCGGTAGTTGGACCCCCACCAGTCACAGAGTGATGACATATTTAAGTAATATGCCATCTTTTTGTGTGATGGGATCATGGACTTAAAGGAGTTGTGAAAAGTTCTAAAGTTAAATAGAATAGGGGATAACTATCCAATCAGTGGGTGTCTGACTTTAGGGATCCCAAGTGGTCACAAAATCAGGGTTCTTATTCCCACACATGAATGAATGTGAGACTGACAGAGATAGCCGAGTACAGAAAAAGTTTTTGAACATTAAGTCAAGAATTCTGGTATGGTATCTGTAAGCAGACTGGAAGCAGGTAAAATGGAGTCCAAAGTTGAATCTTTTGGACAACTGGCTTACTGAAGTGAATAGATATGTCGAGGGATACCTTTGAATACAATTTTCAGGTATTCAAAAGTATCCCCCTGGTGGCAATCTCAGGGGAGGGCTAAAGCATGACGTAAACAGCCCCTAAAGTAAATCATAGATTGAATATGTTGCATATAATACCTTGTATATAAGTCGTAAATTCACAAAAGGCTACATGATTAATAGATCGGTAATATTAGATACATCAGCTGTTATTATGCCTTTAGTGTGCAGCTGTGGGGTTTTGAAAAATGACTCCCTAAATCTGCTACATAAAAAGATTTCTATTATAACTCAAGGCAGCAATGTGTTATTGTCAAGCTGACGAGCACGTGAACTTCTCCCACGGTGTGTGTGTGTGACCCTGGGCGAGACACTCTATATCAATGACTCAGGTAGCCAAAGAGGGTTCCCCCAGGCAGATTCATTCACTCAATGTTGGTCTAGCATTACTCTGCATACTACAATGTCAAATGAAGAATTTGCCAAAGGAAATCTTCTACACTTAATGAGCCTGAGAAGTGTTCTGTTTCCTAAATATACATCTTTTTTTTACAGCTTGTCTTATTAGTCTTTGTACACAGGATTTACAAGGAAATGTGATATATGTCATCTACATAATTAAACATTTGGAGCAAAAATCATTTCAACATGAGACATGTTATTCCACTTGATAGGAGATCATCTGTTACATGTTTATCCAAACATTGTCCTCCTAATTGACAGAACTGATCAGTGTTAGTTTAGAAACCTGATTTCTGACCTTTCTAGTTCTACTGTTACGTTGTTTGTCTGATTTGCATTCACTGACTGGTGTATGGGAGAATATGCTGCCCTATGCTGCTTGCTTGGGGTAAACATACAGCAGCATCTCATTGTAATTGTTTATTTAGAGAAATGGGAGAAAAATGTATTTGTCAGCAATAGTTGCATCATATCTGATGGATGACTTTCCATTTCAAACAATGATGGCATATCACTAGGATGTCATCAGATTGCTGCGGGTCCTATCTCTGGGACCCGCTCCCGTCTCCAGAACGGGTCCCCCTGAATGAAGGAGAGCACACTGCGCAAGAACAGTCACCCTCCATTCCGCCCTGGCTTGGCTATTTCAAGAAGTCCCATAGTAGTGAATGGAGAGGTGGGTGTACTTGCAAGGTGTGCTCTCTTCTTCACTTTGGGGTCTCCGTTCTGGAGATAAGAGTAGGTCCCAGAGGTGGGACCCGCACCTATCTGAAATTGATGGCATATCCTAAGATGAGCAAAGCCCTTTAGGATTTTTATTTACCGTGGAGCTTAATGGAAGCTCACTTGTCTTAGAGAGATTCATATTTGCAATATTGCTTATTTTAAAGGGGCTATCCCAAGAAGATTATTATTATATTCACACGAACATATTTTGTTTCCGTGTCCATTCCGCTTTTTTGCGGATAGGATGCGGACCTATTCATTTCAATAGGTCCGCAAAAAATGCGGACAGCACACCGTGTGCTGTCTGCATCCTGTATGTCCATTCCATAGCCCTGCAAAAAAGATAGAACATGTCCTATTGTCCGTTTTGCAGACAAGGATAGGCATTGTTAAAATGGATCTGCAAAAAAACGGATCCGCATTTGCAGTGGCTGGATTTGGGATGACCTCAACGCTACTCTGGTTCCTCCGGACACTGTTAAGGTATCACCACATATTGCTGCTCTCTGGAAGGGGTGGTAAGGTATGGTGCACCCCGATGGGAAATAAGTCCTAAGAGTCAGAGTCTGCAGTAAACCAGTAGGCTTCTTTACTGGAGGAACTCAAGTGCAAAACAATATAGGCAAGGCACTGAGCTGGCTTCTCCGGTCTCCTCCTTGGCAGAAGAAGGTTTTGTGGTAAGAAAAGGTTTGAGCTAGCTGTCCCTCTTTCTCTTTCAGAAGGCTAGTACCCTGGCCAAAGGGCTAGTGGCCCAGGGTGTGTGGCTCAGTCATCCAGCTGGGTCTCTGGTCAAAGGGCTGGTGATGGTGACCCAGGCTCTATGGCTCAGTATCCCCAACTCAGAGCCTTCTTTTGGCTATTCATGCAGTCTGGCAGATTCTCTTCCACTACCCACTGGTCCCTATCTGTAGAAAAATAGGGGCTCTGACTTCTATCTTTATATACAGTTTCTAACTGAACTTCTAGTGGGACGGGTGGAGTGGAGAAGCACAGCCTAAGCAGAAACAATGCTGTAATCTCAGTCTATCATAGACTTGTGTAGAGTTCAGTATAAGTCTATGGGAATGACTAAGCAATTTTTCATACACGTCTTCAGACGTAAACAGGGCTAAACCAGACAGTAGAAAGGTCAGTGTGTTTGTTTTTTCCCTCCAAAACATTGAATAGTCCTATATAGTATTGGTGAAAGATTTCAAAATTTTCAGTGCATAGACAGAAAGTCACAAAGTCTCTCAGTATTAGCTGACTGCACATTAACACTTTGAGGACTGGGGCAAAGTCATATTCTCCGATGAAGCCTCTTTCCGATTGTTTGCGGCATCTGGAAAAAGGCTTGTCCGGAGAAGAAAAGGTGAGCGCTACCATCAGTCCTGTGTCATGCCAACAGTAAAGCATCCTGAGACCATTCATGTGTGGGGTTGCTTCTCATCCAAGGGAGTGGGCTCACTCACAATTTTGCCCAAAAACACAGCCATGAATAAAGAATGGTACCAAAACACCCTCCAACAGCAACTTCTTCCAACAATCCAACAACAGTTTGGTGAAGAACAATACATTTTCCAGCACGATGGAGCACCGTGCCATAAGGCAAAAGTGATAACTAAGTGGCTCGGGGACCAAAACGTTGACATTTTGGGTCCATGGCCTGGAAACTCCCCAGATCTTAATCCCATTGAGAACTTGTGGTCAATCCTCAAGAGGCGGGTGGACAAACAAAAACCCACTAATTCTGACAAACTCCAAGAAGTGATTATGAAAGAATGGGTTGCTATCAGTCAGGAATTGGCCCAGAAGTTGATTGAGAGCATGCTCAGTCGAATTGCAGAGGTCCTGAAAAAGAAGGGCCAACACTGCAAATACTGACTCTTTACATAAATGTCATGTAATTGTCGATAAAAGCCTTTGAAACGTATGAAGTGCGTGTAATTATATTTCACTACATCACAGAAACAACTGAAACAAAGATCTAAAAGCAGTTTAGCAGCAAACTTTGTGAAAACTAATATTTGTGTCATTCTCAAAACTTTTGGCCACGACTGGACTCCTGGACTTTGCTTTCTGCCACCTGTCTCTTACTTCGTTTATGGACTTTGCCTGTTTGCCGCCTGCCCCTGACCTCAGATCTTGTTTGCTCTTGATTGCCGCCTGTCCTGACCCATACTTCCAGGCCTCGTAAGTCCCCTCAGTGCTTGCACTGAGCACTCTGACCCCCTGGTCAGCTGCCACTGACTTGGGGACTACTCTGGAGTGGCACCTGGCAGCTACCCTACTGCTTAGTTACGCCCCTCCGGAGTATACCCAGTCAGTTGCGCAGTAGGTCCACAACCGCTTGCATAACAATTTGCTCAGGCCATGGACCCCGCTGATCCAAACCCTCCCAGTAGCATCGAGTTACACCAGGAGTTGGCCCAGCAGCGTGAGCATCAGGATCAAATATTGTCCTGCCTACGCAATGTGAATATGCGTCTAAATGACCTGACATCTGCTAAACCAGAGTCATCAAGCTTCTCTGCCCAGGTTAATTCAGCTCCTGCTCCGTTCTCTTCCTACGTACCCGGATCTGGACCTCGTCTCTCTGCTCTTCCACGTTTCAACTGTGACCCTAAGCAGTGTCGGGGGTTCATAAATCAATGCACCCTTCATTTTGAACTTTTGCCTCATCAATTTGCCTTGCACCTTACTGGGGAGGCACTGGTCTGGATCAATCCCCTCTGGGAAAGGAACGACCCAGTCATAATGAATCTACTGGCCATCCTAGAGGCCTTCCGCAAGGTGTTCGACGAGCCTGGACGCCTCCTCCGCCACACCCTCCTTACTGCGGTTGCGTCAAGGGAACCAATCCGTGGGCCGCTATGCAGTCCAGTTCCGTACGCTAGCCTCTGAACTCAGCTGGAATAATGAGACACTTGTGGCCACCTTTTGGGAGGGCCTCTGTGGGAGAATTAAAGATGAATTGGACGGGATGTTCCTTCCACCCTGGATGACCTCATCTCCCTGGCTACTCAAATTGATTTACGGTTCCAAGAACGTGCCAGAGAAGTGGCATGTGAGAGGAAGCCTTGTCATCTGGCATCTTCCCTTCTGCAAGCCTCTAACCCTCTGCCTTCCATGTTGTCTGCAGTTCCTGAACCCATGCAGGTTGACCGAGTTAGGCTGTCTGAACAGGAACCTGATCACCGCCGTGCCAAAGAACTTTGTTTCTATTGTGGTGGTTCTGATCATGTGCTCCATGCTTGTCCCCTGAAGCCGGGAAACTCCCGAGCCTAGGGTCCATTGGAGAGGTGGCTCTAGGTGAAGATAATTCCTCTCCACCTCTGACTCTGCCGGCAACCTTGTCATTTGGAGATAATCGGTTCACGAAGATGGCTCTTCTGGATAAGCAGGAAACTTCCTGCAGCAAGCCATAGTGTATCAATATCGTATTCCAGTCCGACGCCTGCAGAGACCATTGATGGTGTCATCCGTCGATGGAAGGGCTCTATCTGAGTCCGTACAATTTTGTACTGAACCTGTAAGACTACAGGTGGGAGCTCTTCATACAGAAGAGATTTCGTTTCTGGTTCTTCAAAGTCTTTCTCACCCTCTCCTTTTGGGGCTTCCATGGCTCCGTACCCATGAACCTGTTCTTGATTGGAAGTCTGGAGAGGTGCTTCGTTGGGGACAGTACTGCCTTGAAAAGTGTCTTTCTCCTGTTTGGCCTGCTCTGTTACCCCGTGTACCACCAAATCTTGAAGATCTTCCTGCAGCATACCATGCCTATGCCGACATCTTTGATAAGAAGGAGGCTGAGACGTTACCTCCACACAGGCCCTATGATTGTCCAATTGATCTGATTCCTGGTTCTTCACCTCCCCATGGTCGCATTTATCCTCTGTCACCAGCCAAGACACAAGCCATGTCTGAGTACATCAAAGAAAATCTTGACAGTGGATTTATCCGGAAATCATCTTCTCCGGCTG
Source organism: Bufo bufo (assembly GCF_905171765.1). Taxonomy (NCBI): domain Eukaryota; kingdom Metazoa; phylum Chordata; class Amphibia; order Anura; family Bufonidae; genus Bufo; species Bufo bufo. Next base: position 29,884,579 of record NC_053399.1, read on the forward strand.
GCGCTGGCTTCTTCTTTGTAAAGAATAAAGATGGTTCTCTCCGCCCATGCATCGATTATAGGGGCCTAAATAAAATCAATATCAAGAACAAATACCCCCTTCCCCTTATTCCAGAGTTGTTTGACCGCTTCAGAGGAGCTAAGATCTTCTCCAAATTAGATCTGCGTGGGGCCTACAACTTGATCCGAATTCGTCAAGGGGACGAGTGGAAGACCGCCTTCAACACTCATGACGGTCACTATGAATATCTGGTGATGCCCTTTGGACTGAGCAATGCTCCTGCAGTGTTCCAAGAATTCGTTAATAATATTTTCAGAGACTTGTTATACTCTTGTGTTGTTGTTTATCTAGATGATATCCTTGTCTTTTCTCCAGATTTGGCTACTCACCAGAGTCAGGTTTGCCTGTTCCTTCAAAGACTAAGAAAAAATTGTCTGTATGTCAAGTTTGAAAAATGTCTCTTCAAACTAACCTCGCTTCCATTTTCAGGGTACATAATATCTGATACTGGCCTACAGATGGATCCTGAAAAGCTGTCTGTGATTTTGAAGTGGCCCCGTTCTTCTGGTCTAAAGGCTATTCAACGCTTCCTGGGGTTCGCCAACTACTACCGCCAGTTCGTGCCATACTTCTCTTCTTTGACAGCCCCCATCTCAGCCTTGACGCGTAAAGGGGCGAATCCCAAAAATTGGACTGCTGAGGCTGAATCAGCCTCCCAAGCCTTGAAACAGGCCTTTTCTGCGGCTCCAGTACTCCATTATCCTGATGCCAGTAAGCAATTTTTCTTGGAGGTGAATGCATCGTCTATTGGAGCTGGGGCGGTGCTTTCACAAAGATCTCACTCAGGTAAGATGACAAAATGGGGCTTCTTCTCCAGGGCCTTCTCCGCTCCTGAGCGCAACTACTCGATCGGGTACAGAGAGTTGTTGGCCATCAAAATGGCATTGGAGGAATGGCGATACCTTCTGGAGGGAGCCAGTAATCCGGTAGTGATCTTACTGACCACAAGAATCTCACCTACCTACAGTCTGCACAGAGACTTAATCCACGCCAAGCTCGATGGTCCCTCTTCTTTGCTCGTTTGATTTTGTTCTTTACTTTCGTGTGGCAGATAAGAACATCAAAGCAGATGCTCTTTCAAGATCCTTTGATTCCACTGACCAGGAGGAGGAGCTCCAATTCAACATTGATCACGCTAAAATCTCGGCCTGTCCAGTCAAGCTATCCGAAATTCCTCCTGGAAAAACCTTTGTTGCAGAATCTCTCAGAAAGCGAATCTTATTATGGGGTCATTCATCTAAAGTGGCGGGTCATGCTGGTCAGAGAAAGACCTTCAGGTTCATTGCACAGCGGTACTGGTGGCCATCCATGCGACAAGACATCCAAGAATTTGTAGCTGCTTGTCCATCCTGCGCGCAAAATAAAACTTCCAAACAGCGTCCAGCCGCCTTCTGCTTTATCTTCCAGTTCCTGAGGTTCCCTGGCAACAAATAGCCATGGACTTTATCACAGATCTACCCACGTCCTTCGGTTGTTCTGTAATTTGGGTAGTGTTTGACCGCTTCTCCAAAATGGCACATTTCATCCCTCAGCCTGGTCTTCCTTCTGCTCCCCAACTAGCCAAGAAAACACATTTTTCGTCTCCATGGCTTTCCACTCCGTATTGTGTCTGATAGAGGCGTACAGTTCACGTCAAAATTCTGGAGAGCTCTCTGCAAGCTATTAAATGTGTCTCTGGACTTCTCGTCAGCATATCATCCTCAGTCCAACGGTCAGGTGGAGCGTGTTAACCAAATTCTGACAAACTTCTTGCGCCACTTTACTAACAGTCATAATGACAACTGGGTCGAACTATTGCTTTTCTAAGTCTAAGTCTAAGGCTAAGTTCACATACAACAATCATGTCAGCGAGTCTTCCAAGAAATCTCAATTTTTTGTTGCTTATGGCCAACAACCAAATATCCCACTCCCGGTGTCTCCTTCTTCCAGTATCCCTGCTGCAGACGCCACCTCAAGAGAGTTCTTTAAAATCTGGGAGGAGACTAGGGGAGCTCTGAAAGAGGCTTCTGTGCGCGTGAAAGAGTCCGCGGATAAAAAATGTAGAAATTCTCCAAAATTCCGTCCTGGTGATAAAGTCTGGCTCGCTTCCAAATACATCCGGCTCAAAATACCCTCCTACAAATTGGGTCCACGCTTCATCGGTCCATTTGAAATTCATGAACAAATCAATGATGTTTCCTACAAGCTTAACCACCTCCGGACCGCCTAACGCAGGATCGCGTTCCGGAGGTGGCAGCCCTGCGCAGAGTCACGCATATATGCGTCATCTCGCGATGGCCGAGATTTCCTGTGAACGCGCGCACACAGGCGCGCGCGCTCACAGGAACGGAAGGTAAGAGAGTTGATCTCCAGCCTGCCAGCGGCGATCGTTCGCTGGCAGGCTGGAGATGTGTTTTTTTTAACCCCTAACAGGTATATTAGACGCTGTTTTGATAACAGCGTCTAATATACCTGCTACCTGGTCCTCTGGTGGTCCCCTTTGTTTGGATCGACCACCAGAGGACACAGGTAGCTCAGTAAAGTCCCACCAAGCACCACTACACTACACTACACCCCCCCCCCGTCACTTATTAACCCCTATTAGCCCCTGATCACCCCTGATCACCCCATATAGACTCCCTGATCACCCCCCTGTCATTGATTACCCCCCTGTCATTGATCACCCCCCTGTAAAGCTCCATTCAGATGTCCGCATGATTTTTACGGATCCACTGATAGATGGATCGGATCCGCAAAACGCATCCGGACGTCTGAATGAAGCCTTACAGGGGCGTGATCAATGACTGTGGTTATCACCCCATATAGACTCCCTGATCACCCCCCTGTCATTGATTACACCCCTGTCATTGATTACCCCCCTGTAAAGCTCCATTCAGACGTCCGCATGATTTTTACGGATCCACTGATAGATGGATCGGATCCGCAAAACGCATCCGGACGTCTGAATGAAGCCTTACAGGGGCATGATCAATGACTGTGGTGATCACCCCATATAGACTCCCTGATCACCCCCCTGTAAAGCTCCATTCAGATGTCCGCATGATTTTTACGGATGCACTGATAGATGGATCCGATCCGCAAAACGCATCCGGACGTCTGAATGAAGCCTTACAGGGGCATGATCAATGACTGTGGTGATCACCCCATATAGACTCCCTGATCACCCCCCTGTAAAGCTCCATTCAGATGTCCGCATGATTTTTACGGATGCACTGATAGATGGATCGGATCCGCAAAACGCATCCGGACGTCTGAATGAAGCCTTACAGGGGCATGATCAATGACTGTGGTGATCACCCCATATAGACTCCCTGATCACCCCCCTGTAAAGCTCCATTCAGATGTCCGCATGATTTTTACGAATGCACTGATAGATGGATCCGATCCGCAAAACGCATCCGGACGTCTGAATGAAGCCTTACAGGGGCGTGATCAATGACTGTGGTTATCACCCCATATAGACTCCCTGATCACCCCCCTGTCATTGATTACACCCCTGTCATTGATCAACCCCCTGTAAAGCTCCATTCAGATGTCCGCATGATTTTTACGGATGCACTGATAGATGGATCGGATCCGCAAAACGCATCCGGACGTCTGAATGAAGCCTTACAGGGGCGTGATCAATGACTGTGGTGATCACCCCATATAGACTCCCTGATCACCCCCCTGTTATTGATTACCCCCCTGTAAAGCTCCATTCAGACGTCCGCATGATTTTTACGGATCCACTGATAGATGGATCGGATCCGCAAAACGCATCCGGACGTCTGAATGAAGCCTTACAGGGGCGTGATCAATGACTGTGGTGATCACCCCATATAGACTCCCTGATCACCCCCCTGTCATTGATTACACCCCTGTCATTGATTACCCCCCTGTAAAGCTCCATTCAGACGTCCGCATGATTTTTACGGATCCACTGATAGATGGATCGGATCCGCAAAACGCATCCGGACGTCTGAATGAAGCCTTACAGGGGAATGATCAATGACTGTGGTGATCACCCCATATAGACTCCCTGATCACCCCCCTGTCATTGATCAACCCCCTGTAAAGCTCCATTCAGATGTCCGCATGATTTTTACGGATGCACTGATAGATGGATCGGATCCGCAAAAGGCATACGGACGTCTGAATGAAGCCTTACACGGGCGTGATCAATGACTGTGGTTATCACCCCATATAGACTCCCTGATCCCCCCCCTGTCATTGATCAACCCCCTGTCATTGATCACCCCCCTGTCATTGATCACCCCCCCTGTCATTGATCACCCCCCCTGTCATTGATCACCCCCCTGTCATTGATCACCCCTCTGTAAGGCTCCATTCAGACATTTTTTTGGCCCAAGTTAGCGGAATTTTTTCTTTTTTTTCTTACAAAGTCTCATATTCCACTAACTTGTGTCAAAAAATAAAATCTCACATGAACTCACCATACCCCTCACGGAATCCAAATGCGTAAAATTTTTTAGACATTTATATTCCAGACTTCTTCTCACGCTTTAGGGCCCCTAGAATGCCAGGGCAGTATAAATACCCCACATGTGACCCCATTTCGGAAAGAAGACACCCCCAGGTATTCCGTGAGGGGCATATTGAGTCCATGAAAGATTGAAATTTTTGTCCCAAGTTAGCGGAACGGGAGACTTTGTGAGAAAAAAATTAAAAATATCAATTTCCGCTAACTTGTGCCAAAAATTTTTTTTTTCTATGAACTCGCCATGCCCCTCATTGAATACCTTGGGGTGTCTTCTTTCCAAAATGGGGTCACATGTGGGGTATTTATACTGCCCTGGCATTCTAGGGGCCCCAAAGCGTGAGAAGAAGTCTGGTATCCAAATGTCTAAAAATGCCCTCCTAAAAGGAATTTGGGCACCTTTGCGCATCTAGGCTGAAAAAAAGTGTCACACATCTGGTATCGCCGTACTCAGGAGAAGTTGGGTAATGTGTTTTGGGGTGTCATTTTACATATACCCATGCTGGGTGAGAGAAATATCTTGGTCAAATGCCAACTTTGTATAAAAAAATGGGAAAAGTTGTCTTTTGCCAAGATATTTCTCTCTCCCAGCAAGGGTATATGTAAAATGACACCCCAAAACACATTCCCCAACTTCTCCTGAACACGGCGATACCACATGTGTGACACTTTTTTGCAGCCTAGGTGGGCAAAGGGGCCCATATTCCAAAGAGCACCTTTAGGATTTCACAGGTCATTTACCTACTTACCACACATTAGGGCCCCTGGAAAATGCCAGGGCAGTATAACTACCCCACAAGTGACCCCATTTTGGAAAGAAGACACCCCAAGGTATTCCGTGAGGGGCATGGCGAGTTCCTAGAATTTTTTATTTTTTGTCACAAGTTAGTGGAAAATGCTGATTTTTTATTTTTTTTTTCATACAAAGTCTCATATTCCACTAACTTGTGACAAAAAATAAAAACTTCCATGAACTCACTATGCCCATCAGCGAATACCTTGGGGTGCCTTCTTTCCAAAATGGGGTCACTTGTGGGGTAGTTATACTGCCCTGGCATTCTAGGGGCCCAAATGTGTGGTAAGGAGTTTGAAATCAAATTCTGTAAAAAATGACCTGTGAAATCCGAAAGGTGCTCTTTGGAATATGGGCCCCTTTGCCCACCTAGGCTGCAAAAAAGTGTCACACATCTGGTATCTCCGTACTCAGGAGAAGGTGGGGAATGTGTTTTGGGGTGTCATTTTACATATACCCCTGCTGGGTGAGAGAAATATCTTGGCAAAAGACAACTTTTCCCATTTTTTTATACAAAGTTGGCATTTGACCAAGATATTTATCTCACCCAGCATGGGTATATGTAAAATGACACCCCAAAACACATTCCCCACCTTCTCCTGAGTACGGCAATACCAGATGTGTGACACTTTTTTGCAGCCTAGGTGGGCAAAAGGGCCCATATTCCAAAGAGCACCTTTCGGATTTCACAGGTCATTTTTTACAGAATTTGATTTCAAACTCCTTACCACACATTTGGGCCCCTAGAATGCCAGGGCAGTATAACTACCCCACAAGTGACCCCATTTTGGAAAGAAGAGACCCCAAGGTATTCGCTGATGGGCATAGTGAGTTCATGGAAGTTTTTATTTTTTGTCACAAGTTAGTGGAATATGAGACTTTGTATGAAAAAAAAAAAAAAAATCAGCATTTTCCACTAACTTGTGACAAAAAATAAAAAATTCTAGGAACTTGCCATGCCCCTCACGAAATACCTTGGGGTGTCTTCTTTCCAAAATGGGGTCACTTGTGGGGTAGTTATACTGCCCTGGCATTCTAGGGGCCCAAATGTGTGGTAAGGAGTTTGAAATCAAATTCTGTAAAAAATGACCTGTGAAATCCGAAAGGTACTCTTTGGAATATGGGCCCCTTTGCCCACCTAGGCTGCAAAAAAGTGTCACACATCTGGTATTGCCGTACTCAGGAGAAGGTGGGGAATGTGTTTTGGGGTGTCTTTTTACATATACCCATGCTGGGTGAGAGAAATATCTTGGCAAAAGACAACTTTTCCCATTTTTTTATACAAAGTTGGCATTTGACCAAGATATTTATCTCACCCAGCATGGGTATATGTAAAAAGACACCCCAAAACACATTCCTCAACTTCTCCTGAATACAGAGATACCAGATGTGTGACACTTTTTTGCAGCCTAGGTGGGCAAAGGGGCCCATATTCCAAAGAGCACCTTTCGGATTTCACTCGTCATTTTTTACAGAATTTGATTTCAAACTCCTTACCACACATTTGGACCCCTAGAATGCCAGGGCAGTATAACTACCCCACAAGTGACCCCATTTTGGAAAGAAGAGACCCCAAGGTATTTCGTGATGGGCATAGTGAGTTCATAGAAGTTTTTATTTTTTGTCACAAGTTAGTGGAATATGAGACTTTGTAAGAAAAAAAAAAAAAAAAAAATCATCATTTTCCGCTAACTTGTGACAAAAAATAAAAAGTTCTATGAACTCACTATGCCCATCAGCGAATACCTTAGGGTGTGTACTTTCCGAAATGGGGTCATTTGTGGGGTGTTTGTACTGTCTGGCCATTGTAGAACCTCAGGAAACATGACAGGTGCTCAGAAAGTCAGAGCTGCTTCAAAAAGCGGAAATTCACATTTTTGTACCATAGTTTGTAAACGCTATAACTTTTACCCAAACCATTTTTTTTTTACCCAAACATTTTTTTTTTATCAAAGACATGTAGAACTATAAATTTAGAGCAAAATTTCTATATGGATCTCGTTTTTTTTGCAAAATTTTACAACTGAAAGTGAAAAATGTCATTTTTTTGCAAAAAAATCGTTAAATTTCGATTAATAACAAAAAAAGTAAAAATGTCAGCAGCAATGAAATACCACCAAATGAAAGCTCTATTAGTGAGAAGAAAAGGAGGTAAAATTCATTTGGGTGGTAAGTTGCATGACCGAGCAATAAACGGTGAAAGTAGTGTAGGTCAGAAGTGTAAAAAGTGGCCTGGTCTTTCAGGGTGTTTAAGCACTGGGGGCTGAGGTGGTTAAGCTACCAGCCTCCCTCCTGGTACCGAGTTCCTTCCATGTCTCCCTGCTGAAGCCCGTCATCCTGAATCTTTTTTGGAGAAACCTGTCTCTGCTCCTGTTGCGGTCAGTGATGAGAATGTCTATGAGGTAAAGGCCATTCTGGGGATGAAAAAGAGTAGAGGGAAAACCCTGTTTCTGGTGGATAGGAAGGGGTTTGGCCCTAAGGAGAGATCTTGGGAACCCGAGGAGAACATCAATGCCCCTCTTTTGCTGAAAAAATTCTTGTCCAGGACCAGGCATGAGGAGAAGGGGCGTGAGGGGGTGGAACTGTTAGCCCAGCGGCCCATGCCAGCGCCGCTGCCCCTATCCACAGGCACCGGGCTCCCTCTTTTCCCTTCTGCCGCCCAGCTGACAAACACGGGCAGCAGCTAACTTAACTCTGCTACATGTGATCCATGCCAGCGTTTCCTTGCTGCTGGAGACTTGCACTGGTGTTGAAGCTTGCATGGGTGTGTCTCTCTTTCCTATGTGGCAACACATACACGCTCTCTGTCTCAGCAGCCAATGGCCGGATTGCAGCAGGTATTTAAAGGCACTTCCTACTACAGGAAGTTGCCTGAGCAACCTCAGTGTCTAGACTGTCTAGTTCCTGTGCAAAGGTGTTTATCTTGTCTGCCTTCCTGTGTACCAAATCCTGCTATTGTACTCCTGGACTTTGCTTTCTGCCACCTGCCTCTGACCTCGGACTTCGTTTATGGACTTTGCCTGTTTGCCGCCTGCCCCTGACCTTGGATCTTGTTTGCTGACTTCGCTTGATTGCCGCCTGTCCTGACCTGTACTTCCAGGCATCGTAAGTCCCCTCTGCGCTTGCACCGAGCACTCTGACCCCCTGGTCAGCTGCCACTGACTTGGGGACTACTCTGGAGTGGCACCTGGCAGCTACCCTGCGGCCCAAGCCTATCCCCACCATCAGGAGCTCTAGTGAATACCAGGTATCTGCTTAGTTACGCCCCTCCGGAGTATACCCAGTCAGTGGCACAGTGGGTCCACACCCGCTTGCATAACAACGTCCAGTTTTTATCAGCTCCCTACTAGATTTTCTAACCAAACCCAGCATGCTTTGCTCTGTAATGTGTCACAGGGCTTGCTCCACCTGCCGCATTGTTCTCTCTGCACCAATCACGCCCCTTACAACCCCACCTCCATGTTAGCTATACGGAGTAAGCCCTGTGAAACATTACAGAGCAAAGCATTCTGGGTTTGGTTAGCAAATCCAACAGGAAGCTGATGAAAACAGGATGTTCTGCTTGTAAACATCCTGCTTAGATGAAGCACTGCTAAGCACAGTCGCTATACATCGCTGTGCCTGGTATACTATTTAGAGGTTCTCTCAAACAGCTGATCGGTGTGGGTGGAGGGAGGTGGACACCGTCAATCTGATGACCTATCATGACAATAAATTATTAATATGTAAATCTCAGAAAACCCCTTTAAGGTCACCGGACACTGACTAAAGAGATATTCACTGAAATGTGAATGAAATGGACGCACATTGATGTGAGAATCCATCCTACTTTGAACTCCTTGCAGTGTTGATCTTGAAAGTTGGACAGGATGTATAAATTCCTTCGATCAAACAGGGATGGCCTAAACTAAAGTTAGGTTGTACATGCCTAAAAAGTAATTTCAGAAAAGCTCTGACATATTATACACATATGTCGGAAGTTTTGAGTCTGGTTGCTGAGACTTCAACGGTCCTTTGAAAAAAAAGGGATAGAAGCACCTAGCCAAGTGCTGTTTCTTCATTTCAGTAAGGGTCCATTCACACATCCGTGTGTGTTTTGCGGATCCGCAAAACACGGACAGCGGCAATGTGTGTTCCGCATTTTGCGGACCGCACATTGCCGGCACTAAGAGAATATGCCTATTGCGGACAAGAATAGGACATGTTCTATTTTTTTCAGGATCGGAATTGCGGACCCAGAAGTGCAGGTCCGCAATTCCTCATAGAAATGAATGGGTCCGCAATTCTGTTCCGCAAAATGCGGAATCGAATTGCAGATGTTTGAATGGACCCTAATAGGTGGGATCTCTGCAGTTGGAACCCCACTGATCAAAACTGTCTCTAGGCGACATAAAAACTCTGTCACTCTTTAACCAAATAAACAAGGCAACATGAAGACCTACTGACTTGTAGTGTTGGTGCTGGATGAAGAAGACATGATATAAAGTTGGAAGATCATGTGTATTTTTGGGGAAATGGATAAAGCGGTGAGAATCATTTTCCACAGTGATTGACAGGCGCAAGGCAAATTATTTGCAGGTCTCTACTAGTATAAGAAGTACAAAAGGAAAAGAGTTTGTTAGGTCTGCTGATAATATCAAGGACACCTTCAGGGCTCACCCGGCCCACTCAGAGTGCAGCTCCTGTTTCCTCCTCCTCTATCATATTCATTCAGCTTTCTGCTAATCTCCTTTTCTCTGAGAACAGGATATGTACCAAGGCACAAGCAGCAGTTCAGTCATCTATTGTTAGTTCGTATTCCATGTTAGAGAATGTGCAGATCCCATCTCAGGCTGCCTGAGCCTCAGGGTAGCAGAGTCCTGAGAACTGGGCTAGACACCTTTTTCTTTGATGGCTAAAAATAAATGCAAAACATTATACTCGAAACTATTGCATTACTGTGTAACTCCGAATGCAGGCTTTCTATTCCAGTTGGGTATTATGAACATTCCCATGTTTTCAATTAAACCTTTGTTATTACCCAGTGCCTAAATTAGTAGGAAATGTCTCAACTAATGACCTCTGTGTAGCATTATATGAAAAATTAAAGACCCTATGGATACTAATAATTTCCCTTAGAGACATGACAATTGCTCTGCTGTAAGGGCACACATGGCATTAACCCTGCGGATTTTATGGAATTGCTTGTAGAAAATCCACAGCGTTTACAGTAGAAGTAAACTGGATAAAATTTTAAAAAATCTCATCCACACTCTGTAGAAATATTCTGCAACAATATCCGCACATAAGTTGACATCTATTGCGGATATTGCATGTCAATTTATGTTGAGAGTATCTTCTCCAGATTACATAGTTTGCAATACAGAGGGTAAGATTTGCAGCAACCCTGTGCTAATTTCTGCAAAAAATTCAGCAAAGTCCATTCAGGTGAATGGAGCAATCGCAGATATTTCTGCAAGAAATCTGTGACATGTAAGTCTTAGAGATCAGCGAATCGAATCCCACAAAGTGGAATTCGATTTGCCTCAAAGCCTCATCTTTTGTGGCCTCATTGAAATGAATGGGTCCGGATTCGTACCAAAACCATGGTCGTGCGCATGAGCCCTTACAGTCAAACAATTGGCCAAGTGGTACTTTTGTGCTGTAGGCTTTAGGGAGCATTCACACGACGGAATGTATTTTGCAGTCTGCAAAACGCAGATCCGCAAAAAATACGGATGATGTCCGTGTTGCATTTGTTTTTGTTGCAGATCCATTGTAACAATGTCTATTCTTGTCCATAAAACCTTTTTGTTGGGCTGCGGAATGGACATATGGATGAGAATAGAACAGTCTGCAAGAAATCTGTCACTTGTTAATATCCTCTTTAGGACCCATGCACACGGCCGTAGCCGTTTTTGCAGGCTTCAAATTGAGGATCATTCCATCCTACCCTCTGTTAGAACTGCCTAACAGAGCAATTGTTTTGTTTGAGTAGTCTCCAAGGCATTGCTCCCGTTTAGCCAGAATCCTACTCCGCACTGATGAGGGGCAACACACCGAAACAGCTGTCTGTGGATGGATAACTGACCTAGGTCTTCCCGTCACATCCTTAAAGCTTGTAAAAGAGCGGGATCCTGGCATTGGGGCCACTTAATATGGTGGATTTGGTGATCTCTGTAATGGGGAGATCCCTTTGCTCGGTTTTCCTTCCTTTGAGGGATACCTGGCTTTCACTGTGTTGAAGACCCATAACTGGGGCTCCACAATTATTTTGCATATTACTGTTTACCAGGGAGCTTTGCACTTTGGATTATGTATATTATGAACTTTAGATGGTGTGTTTTGTTCAATAGCAGTATGGAGCTAATATTGTATTACTGTATATTGGTATTATTTGGTCTTGGTATAGCAATATCATTGGTAATACTGGTCTTTGTATAGTGGTTTTATTCAGTAACAGTTTGGTGGCATTATTTAGTCATTACATTGAAGTTATGTTATGGTTGTATTATTTGGTCATGTTATAGTGGTATTATTGGTAATATTGGTCTTTGTATTGGGAGTTTTGATTAGTACCATGATGGAGAATATATTTATTCACTCTATGCTAATATTTGGTTGTTGTCAGGGGTGTTGCTAGGGTCTCAAAAGATCCGGGGCCCAAGCCCCAGTGCATATCGCCCAATTCCCATATTCGAACAACCGATTCCTAAGCCCGCTATAGCTATAGAGCTATATACAGCAGCACGTACCTCTCACATCCTGTTCCTCCCAGGTGACGTCTCCTCTGATGTAGATCTTCTCTGTCATCATCTTCTCCATTCCGTCCGGACAACTTCTCTCAGCCGCGCCTCATCTCTACAGAGTGTGACACAGAGACATCTTAGCTTTCTCATTTTTCTGTACCCCCAAATACTATCCTGAAGAAAAATGAGTGCCCCCCATAGTAATAGTGCTCCTCATAGTCCCACCAATAGTAATTCCCTTCTAGAATGCCCCCATTAGTAATACTGCCCCCTACAGTGCCCCCAACTGTGATAATGCTCCCCAAGAGTTCCCCCATTAGTAGAAGAGCCCTCCAGTATTATTAATGCCCTTACAGAGCCCCTAGTAGAAATAAGGCACCCCTATTGTTCCTCCAGTGGTAATAAAGCTATCTACTGACCCCTAAGTAGTAATAAGACCCCCACAGTCCTCCTAGTAGAAATAATGCTGATCTATAAGTCCCTCCTATAGTGCCCCCAGTAGTAATAAGAAAGCCTAATGTCTCCTGGATTTAAAATGCCCCCACAGTGCGCCCAGTATTTATAATGCCCCCTACTGTTATAATGCTCACCCTGAAGTGCCCCAGTATTTATATCGCCCCCTACTGTTATAATGCTTGCCCTGAAGCCCTCCCAGTATTTATAATGGCCCCTGCAGTGCCCCCTGTACTTATATTCATCCGTTTACTGTCCTCAGCCCCTCCACCATACAGTCCAATGTAAATAACATTATTTCCCTTCTCCGCCATGTAAATACCATCACACCATCTCTCCAGCCCGCTCCAATATACAGTCCCATGTAAATAACATCCCTTTCTATCTACAGCCCCCTCTAAAATACAGTCCCATGTAAAAAACATCACACCATCTCTCCTGCCCCCTCAATATACAGTCCCACGTAAATAACATTACCCCCCCTCCCCAGATGTTTTGTTAGTAACTCTAGGTTACTGACACTTGTTAGCAGTAGTTTGTCTGATCCGGGCCAGGTTTCATTGGAGTAGTCAAAGAGCAGGGTGGGATGACTACTCCCACGTATCCAGACCAGGTTTTGGCTGGCCTATATTTAAGCTAGGAAGCCCAGGAGAGCTGGGGGTGTGGTTCCTAGTCTGAAAGTGTGATTCAGTGGAGAAGCCTGCTATTGCCAAGTCTTTTCCTCCTCAAACTGGTGGTGGAAACCAGGAACTACACAGGACGGAGTCAGACCACTTTACATGGACTGTGTTTTTTTTGTGTGTTTACATGCTGAAGTAAGCGAGTATTTGTTGAATACGTTTTGGAAAAAATAAAAGGCTATTGTTTGAACTATATCTGAAGTCACCATTAGAGCTGATCACCACAAATTGGTGGAGGATGTGGGTATAAACCCGCAGACGAACTACATGTCCTGGGTCAAAGCCGCAACACAGAGCCAAACCAAGCCAGCTGCCATGGAGGAGGTGATTAAGCACCTGGTGCAGGCAAACTTACAGCAACAGCAGATCAGTGCACAGAAACAAAAGGTGCATACAGGGGCCATGCAAGCCCAGAGGGGGACCAACAAGCTGCTCATCCAGCAGATGGCCGTCCTGGCCGACGCCCAGGAGAGTTCAACTCATCCCACTCCGGATAATGGTCATCCTGTCAGGAGGACTGTGAGGGAAGCCTTGCAGAAGATGACCCTGGAGGATGAGATCGAGGCTTTCCTTACTGTGTTCGAGCGGGTGGCTGATCGGGAGAAGCTACCGCTGGATCAGTAGGCCAAAGTCCTTGCCCCATATTTAACTGGGAAGCCCAAAAGAGCATTGTGGCGAAACCAACCTCGCCACTGGGTTTTGGAGAGGCCTGTTTACCAGCCTCTTGCCTCAGGATTATGGCCCATACTAACTTTAAAGGAGAAGACAGACACAGCTTAAATCTGTCTTTGGAATGGTATTTTGTTATGTGAGGGTACCCAGATAGCTAATTTTATTGTATTCGTGTATTCTGAGTGCCATTCACCTAATGATATGCACTCAGACTTGAGCTATCTGGGGCTATGTTAAATGTCTGTGTTTGCTGTGGGGGTGTGACATTGGGTGTTTGGGTGGTGATTTCTGTCCTGTTGTTTCCACATGTGTATTGGCGATTTCCCTTTGTCCTGAGAGATAATTGAATTGCTCCTCGGGTGTCTCCAGGGCAGAGAGGAGGAAACCATGATGCATTGTGGGGATGTGTTGTGTCTGTGTATCCTGAGTGCTACGTATCTGTCCTGTGTCACAGTCTTCCTTCTGGTCCCCTAGGGGCGTGTCCACCAGATGGGGACCTGCATAAATACGGGCGGGTAGCCCTCAATAAAGTGTTCCTGTTTTATACCTTCATGAAGTCTTGGCTCATGTTTGGGGGATGGGATAACTACACTCTTGGGGATTGCTATATCACAATACTCCCCTGAGTATAAGCTCTTGTAAGAGCTTGTTCATGGTTCCTGCTCTCTGGATGTAGGAGAGGTTCACCCACTGGAGCCTGGAACCTTGTCGTAGGTCCAGGGTGGGTAGGAGACGGCGAGACCTCCACCAAGCTTCAGCGGTTCGTGGGGTCTGCAGCGCTGACGGTGTCAAGTGGAGTGCTTGGAGTCCTCTGGAAGCACTAGGAGCTTCTATCGACGGAGGTACCCGGTCGGGGTGCTAGGCGTTCCGTTACAAGCATATTATGATCTTGCCCTGCAGGACGCTAAAGAGTGCCCCAAATTAAAAGCTGAGATCCTGGCACGGCTTGGCATCACATTGGCGGTGCAGGGCCAGAGGGTACAGTACTGGGCCTATAGCCTGGAAAAAACTCAGAGATCCCAGCTGTTTGACTTGCTGAAATTGTGGAGCGTGTGGTCACAGGCCGGTTCATGCACTCCTTCCCCAACCCATCCAGTGCTGGGTTGCACAGGGTGACCCCCAGACGACAGATGACCTGGTGGGACTAGTGGAGAGATTCCATGCTATGGAGAAGTCCCTGGGCAGTCCAGGGAACCTGAAGTCACCCTATTGTGGGGCCCGAAAGGACTCAGACAGTCAGAGACTGGGGGCCAAGCCCACTCGAGAGGGTCGCGCCAAAGCCAGGGGAATGCTAGAACCAGTGACCAAAGGAATTCCCCGGGAAATAATTTGCTGGAGATGTCGGTAGCCCAGTGTCCCCTCACCACAGAGCCCATGGACTGTTCTGTGGGCCAACACAGTTCCCTCTTCGCACAGCCAGCTTGCAGCGCCATACCAACCAAGTGGGAGGGACCCCAGATGTGTACACTAACAATCAATGGGACTCTTGTCTTAGGACTGATTCATGGAGCTTGGTCACTCTTATCTCGGCCTCTCTTCCTCACGTGTTGGCCCCTAGGAAAAATCTGGGGGTATTGTGTATTCACGGGGAAATTTTGGTACGGACCAACTCCGAGATTTGACCTTGAAAGGGGCACTAGAAAATGTGGTGGTCCTTAATCAGGACCTTTTATACCGGGTGACAGGACGAAGTGGTAGAGCAGCTACTAGTCCCAGGACCATATAGATGTATGATTATGGATATGGCCCACTCCCATGTGTTGGGTGGTCACCTAGGAGCAGACAAAACACTCGAGAGGGTCCTGCAATGATTTTATTGGCCAGGGTGTTACCGAGAGATTAGGGATTTCTGTCAATATTTTCCAGTTTGCCAGATCACTTCCCCGGTAGCCCACCTCCGTAGCTCTCTGGTCCCATTACCAATCATTGAGGTCCCCTTTGAAAGGATAGCAATGGACCTGGTAGGGCCGTCGGTGAAGTCAGCTGGGGGGCATCAGTACATCCTCGTAATCGTTGATTACGCTACCCGTTACCCCGAGGCTGTTCCCTACGGAACCCCTCGTCCAGAAATATTGCCTGGGAATTTTTCTACAGTATGTCTTCTCCCGAATGTGAATTCCCAAGGAGATTCTTACAGACCAGGGAACCCCGTTTATGTCAAAAGTGATGAGGGAATTGTGCAAAGTTTTAAAAGTCACTCAGCTGCATACATCGGTCTACCATCCTCAGACGGATGACCTTGTGGAGCGATTTAATAAGACCCTAAAGGCCATGCTGAGGAAGGTGGTAGAGAAGGATGGGCGGGACTGGGATTGTCTTCTACCATACCTATTGTTCTCTATTAGAGAAGTGCCCCAAACCTCCACAGGGTTTTCACCCTTCGAATTACTGTATGGCAGGCACCCCAGGGGTCTCTTGGATGTGGCAAAGGAAACTTGGGAAAGTGAGCTCACGCCCTACAAAAGTGTAGTAGAGCATGTAGCCCAGATGCAGGAGAGGATGTTGAGGGTGATGCCCATTGTAAAGGAGCATATGCTCCAGGCACAAGAGGCACAGGCCCGGGTCTATAATAGGTCCGCCTGTCTGAGACAGTTTAATCCGGGAGATCGTGTATTAGTGTTAGTCCCCACTGTCGAGAGCAAATTTCTAGCCAAATGTCAGGGTCCCTACAATATAGTGGAAAAAGTGGGGGAGATCAACTATAGGGTACATCAGCCAGGGAAGAGGAAGCCCTTTCAGATCTACCATGTCAATTTGATCAAACCCTGGAAGGAGAGAGACCCACCTGAAGCTTTTTGCCTGGTGACTCAACCATTCTACCATTGAAGCTGTTAAGATTTCAGAGACCCTATCCCCTCCCAAAAACAACAGTGTAGGGAACTGCTGCAGAGGAATAAGGATCTCTTCTTAGAAACCTTCAAGGCATACAAATGTGATAGAACATGAAATCCTCACGGATCCCCAAGTGAGGGTGACCTTAAAACCATATAGGAACCCTGAAGCCCTTCGGAAGGTCATTTCCAAGGAGGTCCGGAGGATGATAGAGCTAGGGGTGATTGAGAGGTCTAAAAGTGGGTGGTCCAGCCCCATAATGCTAGTGCCAAAACCAAACGGTGAGTGGAGATTCTGCAAGGACTACCGCAAGCTTAATGAGGTAGGGTAGATGAGCTGGTATAAACGACTAGGCTCAGCAAGGTATATTAGCACCTTAGACCTCACTAAGGGCAACTGGCAGATCCCACTGTCAAAAGAGGCTAAGGAGAAGACTGCTTTCTCTACACCTGAGGGGTCTTTTCAGTATGTACGAATGCCGCCTTTCAGAGGGCCATGGACTAAGTTCTATGCCTCCATAGGGAGTATGCGGCGGCGTACTTAGATGACATTAGTCACGATTGGGAAAGTCATCTCAGAAAAGTTCAGGCCGTCCTTAGTGCCTTAAAGAAGGCAGGGTTTACAATTAACCCAGCCAAATGTGCCCTAGGGATGGAGGAAACCAGATACCTGGGCTACGTAGTGGGGAGAGGGGAGATTAAACCCCAGCTTAATAAAGTAGAAGCCATTCAGAATTGGCCCCGCCCACTAACCAAGAAGCAGATCAAGGCGTTTCTGGGTATTGTGGGATACTATAGGCGGTTTGTCCCCAGGTTCGCAGAAATAGCAGTTCCCCTGACCGACCTGAAAAACGGCGGTGGTCCCCAGATTCCCAGAAGCAAAAAGGGCCTTTCAGGAGCTTAAACAGGCCCTGTGTAAGCAACCCGTGTTGATAGCCCCGGACTTCTGCCGTGAGTTTGTGGTAGTCCAGATATAGGTCTGGGTGCAGTCATGTCTCAGTTA
This sequence comes from Bufo bufo, assembly GCF_905171765.1. Classification (NCBI taxonomy): domain Eukaryota; kingdom Metazoa; phylum Chordata; class Amphibia; order Anura; family Bufonidae; genus Bufo; species Bufo bufo. Next base: position 29,902,279 of record NC_053399.1, read on the forward strand.
GTGAATAGAGAAGAGCACCCAGTGATATACCTTAGTAGAAAACTGTTTCCAGCAGAAAGGAATTATGCCATCATTGAGAAGGAGTGTCTGGCCACAAAATGGGCACTAGACTCCCTCAGGTTCTATCTAGTGGGAAGGAGTTTCAGGTTAGTGTCGGACTATGCCCCACTAAGGTGGATGCGGATGGGGGAATAATGCCTGAGTTACCCGGTGGTTCCTTGCACTTCAAGATTTCTCCTTCTCAGTAGAACACAGGCCAGGCAATATGCAAAGGAATGCAGATGCCCTGTCAAGGGTACACAGTCTGTTGGCTAAAAATGCCCAAGACCCCGGCATTGGACAGAGTGGGTAGGGGGTGGGGGGGGAGTATGTGAGAAGGCACAAGGTGCCATAGTAGACAATAGATACGTGTCACCGAGGTGCCTGGCCTCGGTGAAATGAACTGGTAACCAGTGGTGGTCAGTTCGCAGTGTTCGCCAGTGAACACATGCGGGCTGCCATCTTGACTCACCCGTCCGGCGATGCACAGGTAAGCCCTTACCTGTGCCTGTGCCACGAGCCGGTCTGAAATCAAATGCGGTCACCGGGAGCAGGCAGTTCCAAAAACAGCCCAATGAAGGCCCCCGGCGGCTGTTCTCGGAACTGCCTGCTCCCGGTGACCGCATTTGTTTCAGACCGGCTCGCGCACAGGTAAGGGCTTACCTGTGCATCGCCGGATGGGTGAGTCAAGATGGCAGCCCACATGTGTTCACTGGCGAACACTGCGAACTGACCATCACTGCCGGTAACGTTTTGTCAGTAACCCTAGTTTACTGACACTTGTTAGTAGTAGTTTAGCTGCTGGCTGCAGCTGATCAGGGCTAGGTTTTATTGGAGTAGTCAAAGAGCAGGGTGGGATGACTACTCCCATGTATCCAGACCAGGTTTTGGCTGGCCTATATAAGCTAGGAAGCCCAGGAGAGCTGGGGGTGTGGTTCCTAGTCTGAAAGTGTGATTCAGCGGAGAAGCCTGCTAATGCCAAGTCTTTTCCCCCTCAAGCTGGTGGTGGAAACTAGGAACTACACAGGACTGTGAGTCAGACCACTTCACATGGACTATGTTTTTTTGTGTGTTTACATGCTGAAGTAAGCGAGTATTTGTTGAATCAGTTTTGGACAAAATAAAAGACTATTGTTTGAACTATATCTGAAGTCACCATTTGAGCTAATCGCCACAGTATATAACAGTTTTTTGTGTGGAACGGGAGACATACTGTATGATCAGCTCTGTGGTTTTCCTCACATCTCTTTCTAGACTGACTGAATGTGACTATTCTTACTACAATATTTCATCACCTGGGGCCCCACTTTTCATTTTGCCAAGGGCCACAATCCGTCTAAAAGCGGCCCTGCCAAGACACAGGTAGTGCAATAATGATGTAATGGGGGCATTAGTTATTTTGCCCTGGTAGAGAACCTGTTGCTAAAGATTTGAATCCTGCCCACCCATGTATGGTGGTATTATGTAGGATGAAATTTCAAGAAAAAATCTCCAAAAATGAGTGTTGGTGCTCTACTTTTTTTGCCCAAGGCCTTATTTTCGATAAAACCACCCCTGTCTACCTTTGCATTCCAGCAGGTCTCTAATTTAAGCAATGGGAACCAACTCAAAGTCCAAATGAGTTCAGCCAAGAAGATGGAGCCAGAAGCAACATAGACCATAAAAAACAAGCCAGTAACAGCAAAGAGTCATTCCTAGCATGGTGAAGAAGATGACCAGTCTCCAGCAAAATATTGTGTATTTTACTGCTTTATTTTTGTAATTGGTTTGTAAATGATTTGCTCCTTTTCAGAGCAGTCAGCAGTTAAAGCACATCTTGTTTGTTTCATTTCAAATCCATTGTGGTGGTGTATAGAGCCAAAAATGTTAGAATTGTGTCGATGTCCCATATATTTTTGGACTTGACTGTATATGACAGTTATTTCCAAAATGGCTGGAATATTTTTATCTTTCATTGGAATTTTTGGATTGTCGCAACTTGACTATCTTTTATTACCCTATATGGCAGGGATCAGCAACCTCCGGGACTCCAGCTGTTGTGAGACTACAACTCCCAGCAACTCCATTCACTTCTATGGGAGATCCCAGAAAAGCCAAGCACGTGTGCATTTTGGGAGTTGTAGTTTCCCAACAGTTGGAGTGCTGGACATTGCTGATTCCTGCTATAAAGTAACATTGAGGCCACAGGAACATTTGCATGGCCAAAACGTAGCATGGAGCCCTAGCCTGAAAGTAAAAAATATTGTTAGGTCAGCTGATTTGGTATGATTTTACAATTTATATTAATTCCTATGGCACAGCCTGCTCAGGCTACCTGCAACAGGGAGCGGGCTGTCTTGCAGAAATTCCACACAAAATTCCATGTGGATTTATGTGTGTATCCGCACCAAATCCACATCAAAAACTGCATGTGTTAATTACAGTTTTGGTGCAGATTTGATGTGGTTTTGCCACAGATCTCACCTTTTTACAGAATTTACATACTGGGGATTTCAAAATTCCCACACGAAAAAGAAGAGTATACATGAGAAATGAGAGTTGTCAAATCTCATACACTTTGCTGGTTCTGAATTACACTGCAGTTTTTCCTCACAAGAATCCAAGTGGAAAATCTATACGTAATCCACACCATGTGTAGGTAACCCAATAGGTTCAAAGGCTGGCCATTATGCCACCGCAACCAGTCGGAAAAATGATCTGTCCGAAATGATGCTAAGATACTTAAAGATTTTTTAAAAATATTTTCTAACTGATGACTTCTCCTCTGGATAGCAAATTAATAAGGATATCCACAGCACTCTTCAGTTTATGCAAAAAAATCGCCTTGATAAAGACTTCTTTAAGTCGAAACGTCACTCCAAAGACATACTGATAGGGAACTTAGATTGTGAGCCCCATTGGGGACAGTTGGATGCTAATGTCTGTAAAGCGCTGCGGAATATAGTAGCGCTATATAAGTGCATAAAATAAATAAATAAATAAATTGTATACTGCTGATGGAATAAAAGGAAACAATTTTTTCGCATAAACTGAAGAATGCTGTGGATATCCTTATTCATTTGTTATCTGAAGGGATCCCTAGCCTGGACCTTTTCTCCACAGGCACCACTGTCTGGACCTGATTCTTAGGTACCGGGACCACTGGTATGTTTTATCCCATGATGGGATTTGTAGTGCTGCTTACTACTTTGTATCTCTCCTCTTGATAGGCCATCTGTATCTGATCGGTGAGGAATCAGCTGTTTGAGAAGGCACCGGTGCTCACAATATTGCCGCGGCCTCCTCTCTGCTCACCAAGCACAGTGCCATCCATTTGATAGAGACTGTGCTTGCTATCGCGGCTCAGCCCCATTCACTTCAATTGGACTGAGCTGTGCCTAAGGCCATGTGACCGATAAACGTGACATTACATGGCCTGGAAAAAAAGCTGCGAGAAGCCGCTGCACTACTGTGAGTGACAGTGCCTTCTCAAACAGCTGATTGGCAGGGGTGTCCTGGGTGTCGGACCCCCACCATTCAGATACTGATGACCTATCCTGAAGATACAAACTCAGAAAACCCCTTTAACATTTATTTTAGATGTATCCAAGTAATAAAACATTAGTTGCAAAAATAATCATTTTAACTTTTGCAACAAATATGTAAATCAAATCATAGGTATGTCCTGTGGCAGTGTTCTGAAATTCTTCAAAAACATTTCAGCACAAAATTAGAAATCATATAAAAAATGGTGGCATTTTCAGTAATTCCCTTTTTTCTACAAAATATTAAACTCCCAAAACAAACTTAAACTCTTAATTCTAGATTGCACATAATCCCACCTTTGACATGAAATGCACAGCAGGAGTTTACTTTAGGACAGTTACAAAGATCCAGGACAGAAACACTGCACGACATTCAATATGAAACAGATTTCCATACAGCCACTTGTTCAAATAAGCATTTTAGGGATTTTAAATAACATAGGATTTCTCCACTGTTTTACTTTCCTCTAATTACATTATTAATTTGGTGTGTGAGCGTTAGCAGTTCAAGGGAAGGAAATGAAGGAAAATTTGCTGGACTTGTGCTAGTGTTTTCTGTCATCGAGCCACGTCTCTCACATTTTACCGAAACATGCAGGATTTATTGGGGAGCTGTCAAAATGTACAAAATATCACATGCAGAAAGTTATTTATCATTGTGCATATACTTTTATTATACCCTGGGGACACAGGCCAATAGCTACATTATTGAGGAAACACTGCAATAAACTGGTATAGAGGAAATCTATCACGAATCACCTATAAGGGAGGCAAGCTAAGGATCTGAGCAGTACTTGTGCAGAAGTTAGGGTGACATTTAATAAATAAGGCAATAATGTATAATAATATAATACAACAGATAATTATATAATACAACAAACCAAACATTCTTAAAGGGAATCTTATAATCAGTAAAAAAACAAAAGTGTGAAATATTGTTTTCATGCTATCAAAGAAAATGGAAGAAATTCACCTCCTCCCTTCTCCATGCACAACCTGTAGATCTCTAGCTGTTGCAAAACTATGAATCCCAGCATGCCCTGACAGGCAAAAGGTTGTCAGGACATGCTTGGATTTGTAGTTTTGCAACAGCCGAAGCCCCACGGGTCTGAGACCAATGTTGCACAGTACTGCACATGTCTTAAAGTACAGTGTATGTCCACAACTCTGTCCCACATAAGTACATTTTAAACCTTTTTTTTTTTTGCTGCTCTCTGTAAAGCAAATCTGCTGCAATTTAGGCACAGTGACTACACCAATCAATAAAGTACTGTTAATACGAGTGTTGTGGATTCCATTTATACCAGAAGCAACAATGCTGTGCTAGATCTTCTGCATGATGGACACCAGTGACGCCTGAGAGACCCCAATGACTCCAAACAAATCTCTTCCTATACACAAATAAGGAGAGACTTGTCAATCAAGCTGAGCAGTGAGAAGCTGAAGGGGACCCATCGAGTAGATGTGTGCCTGGTTATTTTAAAAACTATGGGGGGAATTTACTAAGATAAATGCCTTGACAATAAAAAAAAAAAAGGCATACAATCCCTGTGCCCGATCAAGTGTCGTTGACAACAGCAGTAATGACAACTGCTTTGTGCAGGTTTCTGCTTCAGAAAGATAAGTTGTCATTTTTCAAGCCTATAAAAACCTCTGTGTTAGTAAGCTAATCTAATAGGGAACAAGAAAACAGTACATAGTCGCACACATGTGGCAACTTTTTGCTGTATTTTTGGCAACTAAGCACTGAAGTCAAGGGTGGCATCACTCTTTTCGGATTTGGCATTTGACTCAGGTAAGATTAGGAGGAGAACATATGTAATGCGGGGACAATAATATACTTTTAGGCTGCAGTGGTGACAGATGGTAACATCATTCCACTCACAAGTCCTTTCACATCATTATTCATTACAACATGCGGGATTTAAAGTGAACCCATTTTGCATGACCTGGGCAAAATATCTCTATTTTTGCATTAACAGAATTAATGCAAATAGGATTTTCCCTGCCCATTACCAGCGGAATGACTTTTCGTCTGTGTGACAGCTGTTGCATGTAGTGAGTTTTTGCACTAGCCTTCTGTTTTGACTTCATACAGCTCTATCATTCGTATAGGTCTGCTACTTGAGAAAATGTATACAGTACAAGATCTAGACATAATTCCAATTATTTTAAAAGTCAACAATGCAGTTAACCATGTACAGACCTTCAAATGCCTAAATGTATACACAATGCCAATGTATCTTCATTTATGAATCTGTAATGGTGCCTATACTGTACCTCACTGTGCTCTAATTTTATAATGTGGCTCTTCCAATGGATTTACAGTATACAGAGAACCTGTATAGACCTAGTCCTGATCTCAGCTGACAAGATTACTGTGAAACAGCCAGGGCCCCATTACACAGGGCGAGCTTGCAAGCAATTATTGGGAATGAACTGTTTGCTACCAATCATCTCCTCAGTATGGGGATGAACATTCACTACTGCGATCACTCATCTCCATACAGATTCATTGTATCTTGGCGGCAGATCCCTTTTTGAATAGGATGATCTGTTGGCCAGAAAATATGATTTTGGTGCCATCATAAATTACGCTTTCAATCCTCATAAATTCAAAGAGGACCTTTCACCCCTTCTGACACACCTGTTTTAATAGCTTCATGCATTCCCCATGTAACAACAATTCTGGAGCATCTAGCTAGCAGTCTGCAGTAAGGGTACAGATGGGAGGTAACCAGTTGGGGGGTGTACCTGCACAGACTCACTCTATCCAATCAGTGCTGCCATTTTCAGACTGTGCAGGTACACGCCCCCAACTAGTTACCTCCCCTCTGTACCCTTACTGCAGACTGCTAACAATTCATTCATAACATCTAGTAGAAATAATAATGGAATGGCACAACATAGAGTCAAAAGAATAGATGCTCCAGAATTATTATTACATGGGGAATGCATGAAGCTCTCAAAACAGACATGTCAGGAGTGGTGAAAGGTCCTCTTTAAGGAGTGATCCGTACAAAATTAAGAATTGGTTCGGTTGCTTTTTCTTTAGCACTCCAAGACCATTAATAAGATAAGTTGACTGGCATAATCCCCCCTCTTTCTTTTTTCCAATGTGGGTGTCCTGCAGTTTTTTATTATAACCTCTCATACTCTGTACATATTAAAGTGGACTTTAATGTTCCTCATGATTCCATACATGAACCTTGCAACAGACATTGATGTTAAAGGGGACCTCTCCCCTCTCCTGACATGTCTGTTTTAGTAACTACTTGCATTCCCCATGTAATAACAATTCTGTATCATCTATTCTTATGACTCTATGTTGTGCCATTCCTTTACTATTAAAGAGTATGTACACCTTTGTGGACATATTTTTTTATTATCTATTACATTGTACTCATTTTGAGCTAAAAAGATTTTTTTTAATTTGTCTTTGTTAAACATTTTGAACCACTATCTTTGTGTACCCTTGAATTTATCTAGTAGCAGGATCTAAATGTTCACTCTGTTCTGTCAGGCAGCTCAGCTGACGGGCTCCTTTTCTCTGATCTCTGGCCTTATAAACCTTATTTTGCGCAAAGTGAAAGTAAAAAGTACAATTCACACAGCAAGAAAAACAACTAACCCTTTGTGACAGAATGGCTCAATATTTTTTTATAGAATAGTATAAGATTGTGCAAGAAAACACACCCAAATGGTAACACCCATCTGGACCTTCATTGGAAACTCTAGTAATTCATTCATAAACTTCTTGTAGGAATAATAAAGCAATGGCTGAAGTCCAAAAATAGATGTTCCAGAATTGTTATTACATGGGAACACAAGAGGTTAGTAAAACATATACGCCATTAGAGGCGACAGGTCCTCTTTAAACCAACTGGAAATAGTAATTGTCCAGATTTGAAGCAAATTTATTAACAGGTGCACAACTCTTAATAATGTCTTATTTTGAACTCAAATGTCCGGGTTCTGGACTCTGGATGTGTGTCATGGCTCAGCCATTGGTTTAATGAACTGAACTCACAGCATCATCACCTGCAGTCAGTCTAGGTCATACATCGGGAATCTGGAGCCAGGAATTGGATGTGTGAATTGGACCTTACTATAGTTAACCTAGATAAACACCCTCACCTGGGAAGCAATTCCCAATTTTTTCCGCATTTTTTAGATTTTATGGGTGAAGATAAAACTCACAAAACTGTGCAAAATTGCAGAAGTTTTAATCAATTTCCAACGTGACTTTTAGAAAGAAATGCTGACCAAAGTATATTAGAAAGAGGCAGAACATGTTTAAAGGGCATGTGCAGTTTAAAAACCTATTTTCATATAACTATTATGGCATTCTGACTTAATGGGGGGTGGATGGATGGGGTGTTCTTCTGTTCAGAATCTTCAACTATTAGCCAGAGTGGAAACTGATTACAAAGAGTGGTTCTCGCTCTGGAGGACCTGTCCTGTCCTGCATTACACAAACAACCCATTCACTTTCAACTGAGGATGCAGTCACAACTGAATACAATGGTGAAGCAGGGACCCTTTAGTTCCCTGCTTCACCATTTCCTGGCCTGTGCACTCCCCTGCAGGAATGCAGGGGTAGCTGAGTAGATGAGAACACAGGCCAGGGAAGATGTCTGTTCAATGGGGGAGTGGGGCAAGGTGAGTAGTGCTTTTTTATTATTATTAAAGCTATAGGGGCAGCACAACTGTAAGGGATCACTAAGGGGCAGCACTATTTCAGGGGGGCAGCAATACTGTAGGGGGAAGCAATACTGTAAGGGGGCAGCACAACTGGAAGGCGTGCACTAAGGGGGCAGCACTATTGTGAGGGGCACTAAGGGGGCAACACTACTGTAAGGGGCTGCTAAGTGGGCAGTACTATAGTGAGGTTTCATTAAGGGGGCAGCACTATTGTGAAATGCAATAAGGAAGCAACACCTTTGTGAGGGTCACGAAGGGGACAGCACTATTGTAAGATGGCCCTAAGGGGGCCAACACTATTGTGAGGGAGCACTAAGGTGTCAACAATGTTGTAAGTGGGCATTAAGAGGGCAACACTATAGTGAGAGGGGCACTAAGGAGACAGCACTATTATGTTGTGGCACTGAGGGGGGCAGCACTATTGTGAGGGGGCAACACTATTGTACGTGGGGCACTAAGGGGGCATAACTACTGTGTTAAGGCACTAAGGCGATCTTCTTTGAGGGAGCACTAAGGAGACATAACTACTGTCAGGGGTCACAAAGGGGACTGGGCTCGGTTAGAGGCATGTCTTAAGGCTGAATTACACAGCCCTCCCGGCAATCGTCTACTCACTAGCGGAGGAGACCACTATTACATGCAACGATCTCCTGGCAATCGCCTGCTCGCTAGTGAAGGAGACCCCTATTACATGCAGCAATCTCCTCCTTCATGCAAACGTTCATTAGAGATTATCTGCCAAAAAATTGGGCAGTGTAATACGGGCTTTAGTGTAAAGAAATTAGCTGCAGCCACAGATCTTCTCTTTCTTTCAGCTTTTCAAAAGTTCAGAGGTATGATAAAACTGAAATGTAATTTTTTCTGCTATCCAATGATTAGGTTATAGTTTCCTTTAGGGTACTTTCACACTAGCGTTATTCTTTTCCAGCATTGAGTTCCGTCACAGGGGCTCAATACCGGAAAATAACTGATCAGTTTTATCCCCATGTATTCTGAATGGAGAGCAATCCGTTCAGGATGCATCAGGATGTCTTCAGTTCAGTCTTTTTGACTTTTCAGGATGGAGATAATACCGCAGCATGCTGTGGTTTTATCTCCGTACAAAATTCTGGAACACTTGCCGGAATGCCGGATCCGGCATTTTTTCCCATTGACATACATTAATGCTGGATCCGTCCCCGAGTGTTCCGGCAAAACGGATCCAGCATTGCGGTCTGTGCATGCTCAGACCGAAAAATATTTGAAAAAAATTCACGCCGGATCCGTTTTTCCAGAAGACACCGGAGAGACTGATCCAGCATTTCAATGCATTTGTCATGTGGATCAGGATCCTGATCTGTTTGACAAATGCCATCAGTTTGCGTCCGTATTTCCGGATCCGGCGGGCAGTTCCGGCGACAGAACTGCCTGCCAGAATCCTCTGCCGCAACTGTGAAAGTACCCTTAGAGTTATTCTGTTCTAAGCTCCTGTGAGATATCTTGTCATTTTTATGGTACTGTACTGTTTCTGCATACTGCACATGAAACCATTTCTCGTTCTATGTGTTAGGCTATCTTTAAACATTCATGCTTTGCGCAACTATAGTTGCAGAAATTGCTATGGAGTCCTGAGGCTCAGGGTTCCACTAGTTCAGGGATCAGCAACCTTCGGCACTCAAGCTGCTGTGAAACTACAACTCCCAAAATGCACACTAAGTGGGTTCACATCTGCGTTCTGGATTCCATTATGGCCTTCCGTTATAAAATGGTTATAACGGAAAATAACGGAATCCATAAGACGGAAGGACGGATCCGTTATGCTGCCCATAGACTTGTATTATGACGGAATACAAAACGGAAGCCTTTAAAAGGCATTCCGTTTTGCTTTCCGTCTTAATAGAAGTCTATGGGGAAGCATAACGGATCCTGTCGACAGGACTTTGTTTTCCGTCTTGCATAACGGGACCCAGACGGATCCGTTATGATTCACCATAGACTTCTATTAAGACGGATCAAAACGGAATTCCTCTAAAGGCTTCCGTTTTGACTTCCATCTTATGGATTCCGTTATAACAGAAAGCCATAACGAAATCCCTAACGCTAGTGTGAACCCACCCTGATTCTGCTGGTCTTGTAACTCCTCTAGAACTGAAAGGATAATTCTGGGAGTTGTAGTTTCAGGACACCTGGAGTGCCGGAGGTTGCTGATCCCTGCACTAGCTGTTTGTAGAGAGAAACAAGTTGGTGCTTTGCTGCTACCTACTATTCTTGTATATAACACTACTATTGATCACATTAATTGCTGCTCTGGTAAAAATAGTAAGAACATATCTACAAAGAATAAAAATAGGGCTCTGTGGACCCTATGAATTTTATGCCTTTGCATATATGTTTTACAGCTAATTTATTCTCAAAAAAGCGGAGAACTCATTCCATAGTCTTGTGGAAGCCAAAGAACTAACATCACTTTCGTGGTCAAGCGGTTAAGAGTGCAGAGCACTAAGTATACAAAATGAGTTTGGTGAAGGATTGTGGACATGGTTTATGTTAAGCAAATAAGTGTCTATGAAAATGTGAGGCTTTGCAAATATGTCAACATAAAAAAATTGCAATTCAAATTTGTCTGCCTCCCCCCTTGTAGCAAAATTCAAATGCTGTAAGTAGAGCATAGCAAATGTAAATGACAAAAAGGCAGTACACCTCTAACTGCAAACAGGGGAAAGCAAGTAAAAAAACAAACAAAAAAAAAACATGTATAGAAAATCTGCTACTAATAACGGTTGAAGACCCCTCAACCTGCTACAATATTTTTATTTGTAGTAATAACATAAGTTTAAAGGGGTTGTCTCATAAATCTGAGAGCCACCCGAGACCCCCAGCAAGTTGCTAATTTTAAAGGGGTTTTCAGGGAGTAAAATATTGATAAGTCTATGTAAAAAGGTAAAGGACGGCTCACCTCTGGCTCAAGATGGCAAGGTGCACCAAACAGATGTCGTACCCTAATCACCAAAGGACAATTGTAAAATGAAAAGAATGGGCACTCTTATACCTGGTTCACAAAGTTAGCAAAGTGACACTATTTATTAATGACAATTAATAAGTATACAGATCATCACCATACATATATCCTAAACAGACTGTTACCCTAAAAAACGTTGCAATTAAAACATCAAATAAAATGTCAAATAAAATGGCAATGAATCAGTCCACTGATATAACTACTAGATGAGGCAGTGGACCTGTAGGTCCGGCCTGAGTTGACCAGGCTGTATAGGAATAAGCGGACTGGGTATCCTCTATTAGTTATAACAATGACTGATGCCGAAAAATTCTCCAGACAAAAAAAACGTGAATAATTATAAATCAACGTGTATACATATAAGAATCCGGTGTAATAAATACCAATAGTGATATAAACAGTTTTATAAAGTGAAAATATCTATAAGGTAAAAATAAAATGTGACTAAATATAGCGGTGCTCAAGTTATTCAAATGTTAGACGTCCAAATAAAAGCATAAAGTGTCGCTGGAGACACGGCAATATTAGAGGACAGTAGGTCTCACTGGTGGTTCTATTCCTAAAGAGCGATCTTTCTGTTATAACACAGGTCTCCTAGGAATCGGCTTGATATAGCACTATTCAGTCGGCACAGTTCATCAGAGTGTAGTATATTACACAAAGTTGCGGTCCAACAATGTAGCTAATGTAACAATGTAGCTAATTAAGTATACTTTACATTCCAAAGTGGCAGTGCAGTGTAAATGAATTGGTTATGCGGCAATACGTGTAGCTACAGCAATATTCAGTTCGTTACTCACGTACAATCCTGCAAGCCCCACCGTGGCGTCCCACGTGGTGTAGAATCAAGGTGAGTTTACCTTGTGGGCAGCAAGTGGAAAAGCTGCTTTGCTGCTGGATAGAAGTGATGCGCAAGGGGTCTTTCAATTTTGCAGATCCGGCTGTGAGTAGAGGCGCTCGTTCTCTTGCGCTCCAGATTCACAGATTCACAGATTCAAATCCAATTTCATTGATTGGAGTAGGTGTTCCACCTGTATTGGTCAGCATAGGTGGTTCAGACTCACCCTCCCCTCGCTGCACTGTGTCCAAAAGGCCGCTGGTTTAGTTCTCCTTAGGAAGCGCTTCCCTAGTCCAACAGATAAATGTATTAAACTGTTATAGTTGAAGAAGCCGGTTTACTGTCAGTCCAATTGGTCAACGCCAGACGAGTTTCGAAGGTTGCCCACCTTCTTTCTCAGTGGCTCTGTTTGGACTAACTTACTTGCCGGCTATTTATTCATTTTCACAGCACAGGGGCTCTATACTAAACCCGCACTGGATCTAGAGAGATCTGGATTTCACAGATACCATTTTCATGTATTGCGGTATATCTGCGATTTCTCTGCGGTTTTATAAGACATACATGCGTTTTTTGTGTTATATGGTCGGAAGGCCATCAAAAACATTAGTCATGTCTAAATTTCCATTTTGTCTGGTTACATTCCATTCTTATAAAGTTAATTTTAGGCCAATTGTCAAATTTTCACTAAAGCATACAAAGAATGAAATAAATCAGGTCTACTGTATCTAAGAGTCCCTTGCCATTTTAGCAGATATATAAAATAGTGAATTCTAATTCAATACTTTTATTATTAAAATGTATGTATTTATTATAAATTAAAAATAAAAATTAAAAATTTATATTTATTTATTAATAGATTAAAAATATGTATTAAGAATAGATTAAATAGTTGGGATTATCTGTAATAGGTTTAAAAATATAAAAATATGTTTATACAAATTATTGATACAAAATATTGCAACACTTTTGCGGTGCATAGCCTTAATCGCTATGAATAATAGAAGAGTGACGCAGAGATAGTCATAAATAATAAGCAGCAATCTAAGGCCAATGGGGCTCATCCCCTAATATGCTTCGAGCAAAAATGGTCAGAAGGAAGGTATTGTTGGAATAGGGGTGGAGACCTCCAGTACAGGGGGGGTCATAGTGCTGCTAAACAGCCCGACTAGTACGCCCCGTGGACCGAAGGCGTCCAACCCATCACAGAAACCCGAAAATTTCCAACTCGGCATTTAGCCCCGCTGGAGCCAAACTGACGAATTCGAAAATTCTTCTTGACTCGGCCCTAAACATCCGGGCAATATGGTTGCCTCCCCTCCAATGGCGCTCTATTTGTTCAAATGCTGCGAATGTTAAAAATTTTGGATCCTGATTATGTATCAATTTAAAATGTTTGGATAGTACATGTTTTTCGTAGCCCTTTTTTATATTATTTATATGTTCCGCTATCCTAATTTTTAGGGGTCTTTTGGTCCTGCCAATGTATTGTTTAGCACAAGAGCATTCAATAATATAGATTACATTTGAGCTGTTGCATGTAAGAAGATTCTTTATCTCAACTGTAAAATTATTTTGTGTTGAGCTCACTCGTGTCGTCTTTTTTGCAAAGGACGTATTCTTACAATTAACACAGCATCCGCATCTATAGAACCCACTCCTTTTTAACCATTTGTTAATGGATCCAGATTCTCTTATCTGATTTTTAATAGATGGTGCTATCTTCAGACCTAAACTAGGGGCCTTTGTATACACTATCTCTGGTGTTGGTGGAATCAAAGGGCCTATAATTTTGTCCTTTTGAATTAGGTGCCAGTGAATTTTGATGCTTTGCTCAATTTTCTTATACTGTGCATTGTAGGGCAGTATTATGCGAAATTTATTGTCATTGTTGGGATTATCGGCTTTCTTCCGATTAGCTTCAAAAACCATCTTCCTGTCCATTTTTCTGACTTTACACAGAGCATTGTTCACCACTATCTCCGGATAATCCTTCTCCAGAAATTTCCCTTTCATAATAACAGCTTCATCCTCGAATTCTACCTGGTCTGTGCAGTTCCTTTTAATTCTACGGAACTGTCCAGTTGGTATATTCAGTAACCAGGACGGTAGATGGCAGCTAGAAAAGAGGATGAAGCTGTTCTTGGCTACCTCTTTCTGGAAGGTAGTGCATGTGTAGTGGTCCATCTGACTAGTGATCCGTATATCCAAAAATTCTGTATATTCCTGATTTATATTAGAAGAGAAATTCAGATTATATACATTCTTATTGATTTCTTCCAAGAAGGTGTGGAGGCTAGGTATATCCCCCTGCCAAATAAAAATAATATCATCAATATAGCGCTGCCAGAGCACCAGATCCGACCCCAGCCTGGGTGTGATGGTCTCCTGTTCCCATTGTGCCATAAACAGATTGGCATAGCTGGGGGCGAATCTGGTGTCCATGGCAGTGCCCCGGATTTGGAGATAATAAGCCCCCTCAAAAAAGAAATAATTGTGGGTTAAAATGTATCTCACGCCTTCTGCTAAGAAATCAATTTGCTTCTCTTTAAGATTACCATGGTTCTGCAACTGTAATTTCATGCTGTTAGTGCCTTGTTCATGGTCAATCACGGTATAGAGTGATTGCACATCCAACGTTCCTATCAACCAATGTGGCTCTGTCCTCAGATTTTCCAAAATCTGGACAATCTGGGTGGTGTCTTTAAGGTACGATGGTATATTCTTCACTGTTGGCTGAATAAGTTGGTCTATAAATTGGGACAGGTTGGATGACAAGGACTCTATACCCAGGGCCGGCCTTTGGGGTGTGCGAGCTGTGCGGCCGCACAGGGCGCCATGGCAACAGGGGCGCCCGGCGGCCGACACAGCTCGCAGTCGGTCTCTACAGGCTACAGCAGCCGGCCCGACCTGAGCCGAGATTGGGCGCAAAATTGCAGGGGGCGCCAGGCAGCAAACACTAAAATGAGGATCATGGGAGCCTATGGCTCCAGTCCCCTCCGTTCTTCCTCATAGGCTTCAGCGCCTGAAGCCTATGAGGCAGTAGAGCGTGATCCTAGGAGGTATGATGTCAGGGAAAGAGGCGGAGTCTCGTCATCCAGGGGGCGGGGCCTAACGATGTGCAGGAGATTCTACAGAGCAGGAGCAAAGTCTGCAGGTAAGTATGTGGAGGAGAATAGTGACTGTTATTTTTACTTGGGGGGCTTTTTGCAGGGGCTGAAGGGAGAAGGAATCATCTTTGTACTGGAGACTGTATGTTAGAGGGGTCTGAAGAGAGGGTAGTTGGGGTGATATTATTTACATGGGACTGTATGCTGGAGAGGCTGAAGGCAAGGGGGTGATATTATTTTACATAGGGCTGTATGCTGGAGAGGCTAAGGCAGGGAAGTGATGTCACATCACTTCCCTGCCTTAGCCCCTCCAGCATACAGCCCTATGTAAAATAATATCACCCCCTTGCCTTCAGCCTCTCCAGCATACAGTCCCATGTAAGATACAACGCCCCTCCAGCATACAGTCCCATGTAAGACACATCACTGATGTGTCTTACATGGGACTGTATGCTGGAGGGGCATTGTATCTTACATGGGACTGTATGCTGGAGGAGCTGAAGGCAGGGGGAGTGATATATTTTACATTGGACTGTATGCTGGAGGGACTGAAGGCAGGGGGAGTGATGTACTTTACATAGGACTGTATGCTGGAGGGGCTGAAGGCAGGATGAGTGATGCATTTTACATGGGACTGTGCAAGAAGGACTGGAAGGCAGGGGTGTGATGTATCTTACATGGGACTGTATGCTGGAGGGGCTAGGGGGGGGGCATAATTATTACTATAATACTACAGAGGGGGCCATTATAATATTAATAATAATAATAATAATACAGAGGAGGAAATAATAATAATAATAATATAGAGGGGCCAGTATATATTATAATTATACAGAGGGCATTATAGTTATGGGCACTACGGGGGAGGGGAGGTCTGTTATCTGAGGATGATAGTAAAGTGAGAAATCCCCAAAATTTTCTGTGAAACTCTACAGAGATGAGACGCGGCTGAAAGAAGGTATCATGACGGTCCTATCTCCGAATGAAGATGCTGAGGAAAGTCTACATCACAGGAGATGTCACTGGATGTAACAGGTATGGTGCGGTACTCTTTTTTTTTTTTTTTTTTTTACCAAATATCTTTCTTTAAATGGGGCCTGGGGGCAGGGGACTGGATAAGGATAAGGGTGACAGACACTGGGTATGATTAAGGGGGCAGAGGACTGGATAAGGTGGGTGACACCGTGACAGTCACTGGGTATGATTAAGGGGGGCAGCGGACTGGGTAAGGGTGACACTGGGTATGATTAAGAAGGGCAGGGGACTGGGTAAAGGTGACAGGGTATGATTAAGGGGGGCAGGGGACTGGGTAAAGGTGACAGGGTATGATTAAGGGGGGCAGGGGACTGGCTATGGGTGACACTTGGTATGATTAAGGCCCTTAATCATACCCAGTGTCACCCAGAGCCAGTCCACTGCCCCCCTTAATCATACCCTGTCACCCTTACCCAGTCCCCTGCCCCCCTTAATCATACCCTGTCACCCTTACCCAGTCCCCTGCCCCCCTTAATCATACCCAGTGTCACCCAGAGCCAGTCCACTGCCCCCCTTAATCATACCCTGTCACCTCTACACAGTCCCCTGCCCCCCTTAATCATACCCTGTCACCCTTACCCAGTCCCCTGCCCCCCTTAATCATACCCTGTCACCTCTACACAGTCCCCTGCCCTTCTTAATCACACCCAGTGTCACCTTTGCCCAGTCTCCTGCCCCCTCAATTAGACCCTGCCCCCCTTATCATACCCAGTGTCACCCATAGCCAGTCCCATGCCCCCCTTAATCATACCCTTTCACCTTTACCCAGTCCCCTGCCCCCCTTAATCATACCCAGTGTCAACTAAAGCCAGTCCCCTGCCCCTTTGTCATACCCAGTGTCACCCTTATCCAGTGCCCTTCCCCCTTAATCATACCCAGTGTCTGTCACCCTTAATTTAAGGGGGGCAGGGTCTAATTAAGGGGGCAGGGGACTGGGTAAGGGTGACACTGGGTATGATTAAGAAGGGCAGGGGACTGGGTAAAGGTGACAGGGTATGATTAAGGGGGGCAGGGGACTAGCTATGGGTGACACTGGGTATGATTGTACTTGTTTGCACTTGCACTTAAATTATCTGTAATTAAAGAAAACTGTTTGTTACAAAGATTGTTTTCCTCTTTGTGTATGTTTAGGGGGGGGGGGGGGCGCCACGAGATTAGCTCGCACAGGGCGCCTGAACACCTAAGGCCGGCCCTGTCTATACCCGAAATTATGGGACGGCCTGGCGGATCTATCATACTTTTATGTATCTTAGGCAGGCAGTAAAACACAGGTAGCCTATGTTGTGTCCCTAGAATAAAATCGGATTCCTGCTTAGAAAGTAGTCCGTCCTCAAGTCCTCTATTACAGTATTGGTTAAGTATCTTTGAGAATTCTTCTGTTGGATCTTTCTTCAATTTTTTATAAGTCGTAATGTCTGCAAGTTGTCTCAGACATTCTGCATTATATTTAATGGTATCTAGGAGTACAATAGCTCCGCCTTTATCGGCGGGGCGGATAGTGAGATTATTCAATTTTTGTAATTCCTTGATTGCTTTAATCTCCTGCATGGTCAGATTATTTCTCCTCGTCTGTTTATCAGATACCTTCCTCAGGTCTGTTTCTATACTTCTTCTAAAAGTCGCTATCTCTGCGCCAATCTCCTGTCTTGGAAATTTTTTTGATTTTGGTTTCAAAGATGTATGTTTGACATCTCCATCCACATACTCATCTGTATTCAATGCTATCGGATTTTTCAAGAAATATTTTTTCAAACAGAGTTTCCTCACAAATTTTTCTATACCTACATACGTATCGAATTTATTCAATTTCGCTGTAGGTGCGAATTTCAACCCTCTGTTCAGTAGTCTTGTCTGTGAATCAGTCAAGACGACCGAACTGAGATTCACTATGGATTCTGAATTGTTTATCTGTATCTGTTGTAAGTCCCTCTTTTTTCTTTGGGATCTTCGTATCTTTCTTTTGGGTCTGGATTCTGTTGCTGTCTGTGAGTTCCCTCTCTCAGGTGTTTCGGTGTATATTGCTGTCTGTTGTTCTGTGAGGGCCGGATCCTCTGTTGTGGCTCGTAATCGTCCAATTGGTGATTGAGCCTGTTCCTCAGATTGTACGTGTGTGCCATAGATTGCTGCTTATTATTTATGACTATCTCTGCGTCACTCTTCTATTATTCATAGCGATTAAGGCTATGCACCGCAAAAGTGTTGCAATATTTTGTATCAATAATTTGTATAAACATATTTTTATATTTTTAAAACTATTACAGATAATCCCAACTATTTAATCTATTCTTAATACATATTTTTAATCTATTAATAAATAAATATAAATTTTTAATTTTTATTTTTAATTTATAATAAATACATACATTTTAATAATAAAAGTATTGAATTAGAATTCACTATTTTATATATCTGCTAAAATGGCAAGGGACTCTTAGATACAGTAGACCTGATTTATTTCATTCTTTGTATGCTTTAGTGAAAATTTGACAATTGGCCTAAAATTAACTTTATAAGAATGGAATGTAACCAGGCAAAATGGAAATTTAGACATGACTAATGTTTTTGATGGCCTTCCGACCATATAACACAAAAAACGCATGTATGTCTTATAAAACCGCAGAGAAATCGCAGATATACCGCAATACATGAAAATGGTATCTGTGAAATCCAGATCTCTCTAGATCCAGTGCGGGTTTAGTATAGAGCCCCTGTGCTGTGAAAATGAATAAATAGCCGTCAAGTAAGTTAGTCCAAACAGAGCCACTGAGGAAGAAGGTGGGCAACCTTCGAAACTCGTCTGGCGTGGACCAATTGGACTGACAGTAAACCGGCTTCTTCAACTATAACAGTTTAATACATTTATCTGTTGGACTAGGGAAGCGCTTCCTAAGGAGAACTAAACCAGCGGCCTTTTGGACACAGTGCAGCGAGGGGAGGGTGAGTCTGAACCACCTATGCTGACCAATACAGGTGGAACACCTACTCCAATCAATGAAATTGGATTTGAATCTGTGAATCTGTGAATCTGGAGCGCAAGAGAACGAGCGCCTCTACTCACAGCCGGATCTGCAAAATTGAAAGACCCCTTGCGCAGCACTTCTATCCAGCAGCAAAGCAGCTTTTCCACTTGCTGCCCACAAGGTAAACTCACCTTGATTCTACACCACGTGGGACGCCACGGTGGGGCTTGCAGGATTGTACGTGAGTAACGAACTGAATAGTGCTGTAGCTACACGTATTGCTGCATAACCAATTCATTTACACTGCACTGCCACTTTGGAATGTAAAGTATGCTTAATTAGCTACATTGTTGGACCGCAACTTTGTGTAATATACTACACTCTGATGAACTGTGCCGACTGAATAGTGCTATATCAAGCCGATTCCTAGGAGACCTGTGTTATAACAGAAAGATTGCTCTTTAGGAATAGAACCACCAGTGAGACTTACTGTCCTCTAATATTGCCGTGTCTCCAGCGACACTTTATGCTTTTATTTGGACGTCTAACATTTGAATAACTTGAGCACCGCTATATTTAGTCACATTTTATTTTTACCTTATAGATATTTTCACTTTATAAAACTGTTTATATCACTATTGGTATTTATTACATCGGATTCTTATATGTATACACGTTGATTTATAATTATTCACGTTTTTGTCTGGAGAATTTTTCGGCATCAGTCATTGTTATAACTAATAGAGGATACCCAGTCCGCTTATTCCTATACAGCCTGGTCAACTCAGGCCGGACCTACAGGTCCACTCCCTCATCTAGTAGTTATATCAGTGGACTGATTCATTGCCATTTTATTTGACATTTTATTTGATGTTTTAATTGCAACGTTTTTTAGGGTAACAGTCTGTTTAGGATATATGTATGGTGATGATCTGTATACTTATTAATTGTCATTAATAAATAGTGTCACTTTGCTAACTTTGTGAACCAGGTATAAGAGTGCCCATTCTTTTCATTTTACAAGTAAAATATTGATGCCTAATCCTCAGATTAGGTCAATATATGATTGGTGGGGGTCTGACACCCTGCACCCCTACTACTCAGCTGTTTGAAGCGGCAGCAGCACAACAATGAGCTCCGCGGCCTCTTACTAGTCCAGTGATGACACGTTCATTGATCACGTGAATGGGACTGGGTTGCAATACCAATGTTATGCAAGCAGGTGTGGACCCATTGCGCCACTGACTGGCTATACTCTGGAGGGGCATCACTAGAGCCTCTGATGGTGAGGATAGGCTTGGGCCGTTAGGGTAGTTGCCAGGTGCCACTCCAGAGCAGTCCACAAGTCAGTGGCAGCTGACCAGGGGGTCAGAGATACCGGTGCAAGCACCGAGGGGAAGTACGTGATCAGGAGGTCTGGGGTCAGGGCAGGCAGAGATCAAGCAAGGTCCGTAAACGAAGTCTGAGGTCAGAGGCAGGAGGCAAACAGGCAAAATCCGATAATTCCAAAAGCAGGGTCCAGTACACAGCAAAGCAGAACTTGAAAAACACCTTCACACTTGGAACTAGACAAGCTAGTGACCATGAGTTGCTCAGGCATCTTCCTGTGGTAGGAAGCGCCTTTAAATACTTCCTGCAATCCAGCCATAGGCTGGTGAGATAGAGGGCGTGTGCGTGCTTGTCACGGCGAGCGTGCACTCAGTATAACAGATAACGAACCAACCAGGCTCTGGGTGAGAGACAGGGGAAGGTTCACCTCCTAGCTAATCCCTGACCTCTTTCTCTGCACTGCTCAGCCCATTTACAGACCTTGAAGGTAGATCTGAGATGTCCCCGTGCCTGGGCTGACAAAACCCTGAATTCCCTAAGATGGTGAAGTGGGAAATAGGAGCAGCCTGCTCGCACAGAACCTGGATGGGATAGATGACACAAAACAACCAACTAGAAACAACACTTATCTTCCTGAGCTGGAGCAGACAACCAACCTTCCTTCCTAGCTTCCAAGATCACAATGATGAGTATAATCCGCTCAGGGCACTGGGCAGAGGAGCTATTTAAACTAATGACTCCACCCAGTGCACCTGATGAGGGGCGGATCCAGCACGACTAAACTCGTGCTGCAATCCTGGCCGACCTCCGCACATCGTCAGAGTGGGGCATGACAGTGCTGCCTCACAAGTGAGGAGAGACAAACCCATGCAAGTCCTAACAACAGTACAGGTCTCCAGCAGGAAGTAAACTTTGACATGGTGCACAGATGCAACAGTTAGGGTCCATTCACACGTCCGTAGTGCATTGCGGATCCGCAATACACCCGGCCGGCACCCCCATAGAAATGCCTATTCTTAGTTGTAAATCTTTTTTATTAATATTTCAGCATGAATCAGAATATGACAAGAGTTCCGCACGCAGGCGGTATATGAAAGGAAAAGCATCTCGACACACGAAATTCACAGTCAAGGTACAGCTAATATTGCGTTCACGGACTTTCGCATTGGTGATTACAACGTCACAGCACACTAAATCGAAGTTGTAGAAATGCCTATTCTTGTCCGCAATTGCAGACAAGAATAGGACATGTTCTATTTTTTTCGGCGGCACTCTCCGGAAATGCGGATAGCACACTGTGTGCTGTCCGCATCCATTCCGTCCATATAGAAAATGCAATTTGCGGAATGGATGCGGACCCATTATTACGGACGTGTGAATGGAGCCTTAAGTTACCTTATCAGCACAGAACATGGCAGCAGGAGGGAAAGAGGAAGCCCGGCGCCCGTGCCCGCAGGTAGGGCCAGCAGCACCTCTGGGCTAACAACCAAGTACAGCCACTATACAATGAATGGCGCTGTAAGTTGTGAGAAGGCCGCAGCACTCATGGGATTGCCACGGCCTCTTAAAACAGCTTATCAGCAGGGGTGGCTGGAGTCTTACCCCAACCGATCAGATATTGATGACCTATCCCGAGAATAGGTTATTAATATTGTACTCCAGGAGAACCCCTTTAAGGGGAAGGGGCCATCAGCTTCTGACTTCTCCTGCAATGGGCACTAAAGATAAAATTATGTATTACATGCTGCCATTCAACAGATGCCCCAGGTGCAGCAGTGCATGAACAGGGTGGCCTCTATGTCTCATAGAGGGGGGCTAAGCATGACCTATGACATTCATATCCATAACTGAGCACATGTACAGGGATTTTTTTTAGATGAGGTCAGGTAACCCTTTTAATCATTAAATGTATTTTTTTTTTATTCAGTATTTTAATGTCTTTCCAGCATAAATGGCAGCATAATTACATTTATATGGTTGAGCTACTACCTTTAAAGGAACACTGCAGGCAAAAATATTTTCGTTTTTGTCTATTGATATTAGGGGAGGTGCATGACACAGAGTTCAAAGACCCCTCAGGCCCTGGACTAGGCTTTACCTGGAGTAGTCCATTAATTTGGAAGGATTTGTTGTTGAGAGTATCAAGGGCTAATATACCATTATAAAATTAATGCTAAATGATGTCGTATAGCTCAAGGCTTTAAGCAACCTAAATAATTTAAATTCTTGGATACTTAATGTCAGCCAATTAGAGCAAAAGACAAGCGTGGGAAAAAGAAATGATTTACTAAGTGTCAAAACATTTATCAGTCTCTCAGCCCAAATAGCATTACAGACTGCACATACTGTACCTCATAAGAATGGTAAGAGCTGGAGATATGAGTATGAAATCTCTTTATATTTTTTGCCTTAAGGGGGCTGCATGAGAACAAAATCTAGTCTGGGGGGTGGGGCGTGCCATGCATGTCTGCTGCCGCTCCATTCAACTCTATTGGACTGCAAGAAATTAGCACAAGCAGTCCCATAGATTGTAATGGAGCAGCAGCACACATGCATGATCATAGCTCCATTCAAATGGGGGAATATAGGGTTCTTGCGATTGGCAAGAACCCCAACAGTTAGATCCATGCCGATCAGACATCCTGTCGATGGGATAAATCTTAGTAATGCCCCTTTAAAGGGGGCTGTTCACCTTTTTACAGCTTTTCTACATACCCCACAGTGTGGCCGGACCTGCAGTGGTCATCATACTTTCCTGATTCCCCGTTTTTAAGCTGGTGACGTGACTGTTGCAGCCACTAACTGGCCGCACCCGTCACGTGTCAACCATGTGGTACTGGTGTGGACAGTCATTGGCTGCAGCGGTCACGTGCCAAACCGTATCCTTAGTAGGGAATGTATTTAACAGCCAATGACGTAGCAGGCATTTTTTGACCGCCATAAGTACTATATGTACTCCCGGTTCTGCTATACCTCTCCCTTGGGATTCATCTTGTTCCACTGGGATGTATTGAAATATACACTGCTGGGGCTCTGCTTTCACCTCTATGTCCCACACTTCTTTAATGCAGGAGATTATCTCATCCCACAGTGGCTTAATGTGCCTACAATCCCACAACAAGAGATCTGTTTTTGGTTGCGAGCATTTCGGACATTCTCTCAGGTAATGTACTGGAGCGTTAGCGTATGAGAGATTAAAGGCATATGTGGCTTTATGTAGGATTCTCAGTTGCGACTCTCGCCATTGTTCGCTCTGGACTGCCCTTCTGATGTACTCCAAACCCTCATTTTAAGGAAGAGGTCTGTAACTTTTATGTCTCTTTCCCAATGTGCAAATACACAATGACTTCGACTGGGCTTTACAATAAGCTGAAAGCTGAAGATATGGCAAAGAGTGTGATTTAGGCTGAGTTCACACGGGCGAGATTTCCGCGCGGGTGCAATGCGGTAGGTGAACGTATTGCACCCGCACTGAATCCGGCACCATTCATTTCAATGGGTCTGTGTACATGAGCGTTTTTTTTCACGCATCACTTCTGCCATGCTTTAAAATCGCAGCATGTTCTATATTCTGCGTTTTTCACGCAGCCCTGGCCCCATAGAAGTGAATGGGGCTGCGTGAAAAACGCATTGCATCCGCAAGCAAGTGCGGGTGCGATGCGTTTTTCACTGATGGTTGCTAAGAGATGTTGTTTGTAAACCTTCAGTTTTTTATCACGCGCGTGAAAAACGCATAAAAACGCATTGCACCCGCGCGGAAAAAACTGAACAACTAAACGCAATCGCAGACAAAACTGACTGAACTTGCTTGCAAAATAGTGAGAGTTTCACTGAACGCATCCTGAACGCATCCTGAGCCAATCCGTCACGCCCGTGTGAACCCAGCCTTAATTAGTTGGTATTTGCCTACCAATTGTTCCCAAGTCATCAACATATGATCTGACATCCCCATTATATCACTCAGAGTGCGGATGCCTTTCTCCCTCCAACTTTTGAACATCCTAGGCCAGAAATACGGCTTTTTGGTTACTGGGGTGAAAAAACCCTCTAATATACTGCACATCTGGGATAAGACGTGCATAAGTGACTGTCACATTTAGGCCAGAAATACATCTTTTTGCTTACTGGGGTGAAAAAACCCTCTAATATACTGCACATCTGGGATAAAACGTGCATAAGTGAGTGTCACATTTAGGCCAGAAATACGGCTTTTTGGTTACTGGGGTGAAAAACCCTCTAATATACTGCACATCTGGGATTAGACAAGCATAAGTGACTGTCACATTTAGGCCAGAAATACGGCTTTTTGGTTACTGGGGTGAAAAAAAACCTCTAATATACTGCACATCTGGGATTACACGTGCATAAGTAGATGTCACATTTAGGCCAGAAATACGGCTTTGGCATACTGTGGTGAAAAAAGTCTCTAATATATTGCACATCTGGGATTACACGTGCATAAGTGACTGTCACATTTAGGCCAGAAATACGGCTTTTTGGTTACTGGGGTGAAAAAACCCTCTAATATACTGCACATCTGGGATTAGACAAGCATAAGTGACTGTCACATTTAGGCCAGAAATACGGCTTTTTGGTTACTGGGGTAAAAAAAAACTCTAATATACTACACATCTGGGATTACACGTGCATAAGTGATTGTCACATTTAGGCCAGAAATACGGCTTTGGCATACTGTGGTGAAAAAAGTCTCTAATATATTGCACATCTGGGATTACACGTGCATAAGTGACTGTCACATTTAGGCCAGAAATACGGCTTTTTGGTTACTGGGGTGAAAAAACCCTCTAATATACTGCACATCTGGGATAAGACGTGCATAGGTGACTGTCACATTAAGGCCAGAAATACATCTTTTTGCTTACTGGGGTGAAAAAACCCTCTAATATACTGCACATCTGGGATAAGACGTGCATAAGTGAGTGTCACATTTAGGCCAGAAATACGGCTTTTTGGTTACTGGGGTGAAAAACCCTCTAATATACTGCACATCTGGGATTAGACAAGCATAAGTGACTGTCACATTTAGGCCAGAAATACGGCTTTTTGGTTACTGGGGTGAAAAGAAACCTCTAATATACTGCACATCTGGGATTAGTCGTGCATAAGTGACTATCACATTTAGGCCAGAAATACGGCTTTTTGGTTACTGGGGTGAAAAAACCCTCTGATATACTGCACATCTGGGATAAGACGTGCATAAGTGAGTGTCACATTTAGGCCACAAATACCGCTGTCATATAGAGTTTAAAAAAAATATATTTGTGCAATACCCTACATCAGGGTTTTTATTGGCGGTTAATTATTTTTAACAGACTTAACCACTTTTTATTTTGCTTTGTAAACGCTAATTATGAGGCAAACATCTAATAAGGGACGCGGTCATGGTCGTGGTGATGGTGTTGGTGGAGCCTCTGGTGCAGGGAGAGGACGTGGCCGTTCTGCCACAGCTACACGTCCTACTGAACCTACCTCAGGTCCCAGTAGCCGCCAGAATCTACAGCGATATTTGGTCGGGCCTAATGCCGTTCTAAGGATGGTAAGGCCTGAGCAATTACAGGCGCTAGTCAATTGGGTGGCCGACAGTGGATCCAGCACGTTCACATTATCTCCCACCCAGTCTTCTGCAGAAAGCGCACAGGTGGCGCCTGAAACCCATGCCCATCAGTCTGTCACATCACCCCCGTGCATATCGGGGAACCCGTCTGAGCCTCAAGTCATGCAGCAGTCTCTTATGCTGTTTAAAGACTCTGCTGGCAGGGTTTCCCAAGGGCATCCACCTAGCCCTTCCCCAGGGGTGGAATACATAGAATGCACTGACGCACAACCACTTATGTTTCCTGATGAGGACATGGGAATACCACCTCAGCACGTCTCTGATGATGACGAAACACAGGTGCCAACTGCTGCGTCTTTCTGCAGTGTGCAGACCGAAAAGGAGGCCAGGGACGAAGACTGGGTGGAAGACGATGCAGGGGACTATGAGGTCCTAGACCCCACATGGAATGAAGGTCGTGCCACTGACTTTCAGAGTTCGGAGGAAGAGGCAGTGGTGAGACCGAGCCAACAGCGTAGCAAAAGAGGGAGCAGGGTGCAAGAGCAGAGCAGCCATCGCCAAAACAGTTCGCCTGCTACTGGCCACCGTCACCAGGGACCGAGCACACCAAAGGCAGCTTCAAGGAGTTCCCTGGCATGGCACTTCTTCACACAATGTGCTGACGACAAGACCCGAGTGGTTTGCACGCTGTGCCATCAGAGCCTGAAGCGAGGCATTAACGTTCTGAACCTTAGCACAACCTGCATGACCAGGCATCTACATGCGAGACATGGGCTGCAGTGGAGTAAGCACCTTCAAAACCAAGAAAGGGCTCAGACCCCTCCTGCTTCCTCTCCTGCTGCTGCCTCGGCCTCTTCCTCCGCCTCTGGAGGAACGTTGGCACCTGCCGCCCAGCAAACAGAGGATGTGCCAGCAACAACACCACCTCCGTCACCAAGCATCTCCACCATGTCACACGGAAGTGTTCAGCTCTCCATCTCACAAACCTTTGAGAGAAAGCGTAAATTCCCACCTAGCCACCCTCGATCCCTGGCCCTGAATGCCAGCATTTCTAAACTGCTGGATCGCAGGGCATCATCCCGGCCTGGTGGTGTGCGATAATGGGCGAAATCTCGTTGCAGCTCTGGGACTAGCCGGTTTGACGCACATCCCTTGCCTGGCGCATGTGCTGAATTTGGTGGTGCAGAAATTCATTCACAACTACCCCGACATGTCAGAGCTGCTGCATAAAGTGCGGGCCGTCTGTGCGCGCTTCCGGCGTTCTCATCCTGCCGCCGCTCAGCTGTCTGCTCTACAGCGTAACTTCAGCCTTCCCGCTCACCGCCTCATATGCGATGTGCCCACCAGGTGGAACTCCACCTTGCACATGCTGGAGAGACTGTGCGAGCAGCAGCAGGCCATAGTGGAGTTTCAGCTGCAGCATGCACGGGTGAGTCACACTGCGGAACAGCACCACTTCACCACCAATGACTGGGCCTCCATGCAAGACCTGTGTGCCCTGTTGCGCTGTTTCGAGTACTCCACCAACATGGCCAGTGGCGATGACGGCGTTATCAGCGTTACAATACCACTTCTATGTCTCCTTGAGAAAACACTTAGGGCGATGATGGAAGAGGATGTGGCCCAGGACGAGGAGGAGGAAGAGGGGTCATCTCTAACACTTTCAGGCCAGTCTTTTAGAAGTGGCTCAGAAAGAGGATTTTTGCAACAGCAGAGGCCAGGTACAAATGTGGCCAGACAGGGCCCACTACTGGAGGACGAGGAGAACGACAATGAGGAGGAGGTGGAGGAGGATGGGGATGAAGCATGTTCACAGCGGGGTGGCATCCAACACAGCTTGGGCCCATCACTGATGCGTGGCTAGGGGGATACGGAGGACGCAGACAATACGCCTCCCACAGAGGACAGCTTGTCCTTACCTCTGGGCAGCCTGGCAGACATGAGCGACTACATGCTGCAGTGCCTGCGCAACGACTGCAGAGTTGCCCACATTTTAACGTGTGCGGACTACTGGGTGGCCACCCTGCTGGATCCAGTTACAAAGACAATGTGCCGTCCTTAATTCCCTCACTGGAGTGTGATCGGAAGATGCGCAACTACAGGCGCACGCTGGTAGACGCGCTCCCGAAAGCATTCCCGACTGACGCCGGGGGACAAGTAGAAGCACAAGCCGAAGGCAGGGGAGGAGGAAGAGGTCGCCAACGCAGCTGTGTCAGCACCAGCACCTCAGAAGGCAGGGTTAGCATGGCCGACATGTGGAAAAGCTTTGTCACCTCGCCGCAACAGCTGGCCCCAACTGCTGATATGGAGCGTGTTAGCAGGAGGCAGCATTTGAACAACATGGTGGAACAGTACCTGTGCACACGCCTACACGTACTGACTGATGGTTCTGCCCCATTCAACTTCTGGGTCTCCAAATTGTCCACATGGCCAGAGCTTGCCCTGTATGCCTTGGAGGTGCTGGCCTGCCCTGCAGCCAGTGTACTCTCTGAACGTGTGTTTAGCATGGCAGGAGGCGTCATTACAGACAGACGCAGCCGGCTGGTCCACAGCCAACGTGGACAATCTCACGTTCATTTAAATGAACCAGGCTTGGATCCCACAAGACTTGTCTGTACCTTGTGTAGAATAGACATTTATACTACCATCAAACATACATACTTGTACTCAAGTCAAGTGCAATGATTCTTTGTTTTCTTTTTTTTATTTGTCCCAATATTTTGGGGGCTACCTACCCCAATAAAAAAAAATAAAAAAAAACATTGTTGGCTACCTGTTCCTCCTCCATTGCTGCCTCCACCTACAACACCACATTCACCGCCTCCTCAACCTCCGACTCCATATCCACCTCCTTCTCTGAGTTGCAGGTTAATAATTTGTAATTTTTAGTTATTTTATTTCATTTTAAGTTATTTCCCTATCCACATTTGTTTGCAGGGCAGTTGCCATGCTCTTAAGCACAGTTTACTGCCTTTTACATCCCTCTAGTCTTTTCAAGGACTATTTTATAGCCATTTTAATGCAAAAAAGTGCCAATTTTAGTGCCCTAAATTGAAAAAAATCTTATTTTCAATTGTCGGGTGACATTTTACCATTTTTGGTGTATACAAACCTCTGCTGTGCCTGGGTGACAGGGGCCTAAATCTCTCAAAATTCCCTGTTCTATTGCTGGGTGACATGAAGTCCCTTTTGCCATGAATGAACCCCTGCTGTGCCTGGGTGACAGGGGCCTAAATCTCTCAAAATCCTCTGTTCTATTGCTGGGTGACATGAAGCCCCTTTTGCCGTGAATGAACCCCTGCTGTGCCTGGGTGACATGGGCCTAAATCTCCCAAAATTCTCTGTTCTATTGCTGGGTGACATGAACCCCCTTTTGCCGTGAATTAACCCCTGCTATGCCTGGGTGACAGGGGCCTAAATATCTCAAAATCCTGTGTTCTATTGCTGGGTGACATGAACCCCCTTTTGCCGTGAATGAACCCCTGCTGTGCCTGGTTGACAGGGGCCTAAATCTCTCAAAATCCTCTGTTCTATTGCTGGGTGACATAAACCCCCTTTTGCTGTGAATGAACCCCTGCTGTGCCTGGGTGACATGGGCCTAAATCTCTCAAAATCCTCTGTTCTATTGCTGGGTGACATGAACCCCCTTTTGCCGTGAATGAACCCCTGCTGTGCCTGGGTGACAGGGGCCTAAATCTCTCAAAATCCTCTGTTCTATTGCTGGGTGACATGAACCCCCTTTTGCAGTGAATGAACCCCTGCTGTGCCTCGGTGACAGGGGCCTAAATCTCTCAAAATCCTCTGTTCTATTGCTGGGTGACATAAACCCCCTTTTGCCGTGAATGAACCCCTGCTGTGCTTGGGTGACATGGGCCTAAATCTCTCAAAATCCTCTGTTCTATTGCTGGGTGACATGAACCCCCTTTTGCCGTGAATGAACCCCTGCTGTGCCTGAGTGACAGGGGCCTAAATCTCTCAAAATCCTCTGTTCTATTGCTGGGTGACATGAACCCCCTTTTGCCGTGAATGAACCCCTGCTGTGCCTCAGTGACAGGGGCCTAAATCTCTCAAAATCCTCTGTTCTATTACTGGGTGACAAGAACCCCCTTTTGCCGTGAATGAAATCCTGCTGTGCCTGGGTGACGGGGGCCTAAATCTCTCAAAATCCTCTGTTCTATTGCTGGGTGACATGAACCCCCTTTTGCCGTGAATGAACCCCTGCTCTGCATTGCTGACAGGGAACTAAATTTAGTGAAAACATCTGTTACTGATCGGAAGATGCGCGACTACAAGCGCACGCTGCTGATGGCATTCCCACCTGACAGCGGGGGCACAGTGGAAGCACAAGGCGAAGGCAGAGGAGGAGGAAGAGGTCGCCAACGCAGCTGGGGCACCGCCAGCACCTGAGAAGGCAGGGTTAGCATGGCCCAAATGTGGAAAAGCTTTGTCAGCCTTGGAGGTGCTGACCTGCCCTGCAGCCAGTGTATAGTGTGAACGTGTGTTTAGCACGGCAGAGAGCATTATCACAGGCCGCAGCCAATGTGGACAAGCTTACGTTTATTAAAATGAACCAGGCATGGATCCCACAGGACTTGTCCGTACCTTGTGCAGAATAGACATTTATACCAGCCTCAACCATCCATTCTTGTACTCAAGTGCACTTATTCTTTGTTTATATTTGCTATATGTCCCAAAAATAAAATATCACACAAATCAGTGTTGGCTACCTATTCCTCCCTCACCGCCGCTTCCACCTACACCGCCACGTCAACCTACACCGCCACATCCACCCATCCACCGCGTCCTCAACCTCCTACTCCTAGATCCAGATTGTTATTTTTAAATTTTCTGTATTTTATGTTATTTTAAGTCATTTCCCTATCCACATTTGTTTGCAGAACAGTTGCCATGCTCTTAAGCACATTTTGATGCCTTTTGCAGCCCTCTAGCCATTTCCAGGACTATTTTAGAGCCATTTTAGTGCCCAAAAGTTCGGGTCCCCATTGACTTCAATGGGGTTCGGGGTCAAGTTCGGGGATTTCCTTTCCGCTTGCAAGTACGCATAAACGGACATACGGTGGTCCTTCGACACCCCAGATATTTACCAACTTTCTCTGCAGCGCTAGATATTGCATTAGTGGAGATCTCGGAGTGGCCCTCTCTTCCCAATGGAATCCCAAAGGATACAGCTCCAATCCCTCAGAGGGAAGCCAAAACACCTCCGCCGGAAAGCTCGTCGTACTACCAGCAACCAGGCTGGGCTGGCTGGGGCCCTCATGGAGGGAGGTTGTCAGGAAACATAGACGTCCGGGCCTGATGGAGGACACTCCGGCAATTTGCTCAATATGCTTACTTTAGAAGCTGACTTAGAGTTCTAAAAATAATACTTAATGTTGATGCTTGGTTTAGCCGGGCTAGGCCCGGTTATAGGGCTACAATTCCTAACTGGTTAATCTGGCCCTCCCGTGCTGGTCTGCACACTGGGTCCTGGCTCTCCTTGGAGGAGGGGGTGTCCAGATGGTATACCCCTTGAGCATAGCATCATGTCTAGTACCAGTAATGCCCAATTTTAGTGATATATACGACCTAACTTGGTACCTGAAGGGGGGTGGGGGTTCCGGCTGGCGGCCGGTTCGTGGGGGTTGAGGGCTCCACATGCTAAGGCTGTTCAGGGCCTTCGCCAAACATTCTAGACATAGATATGTGTGTTGTTGATGCCATATTCTTGGTTTTGAAGTTGTCAATGAGTTTGACAGAAGGATATGGTGTAAGGCCTTAGTTTGGATCTGTTATATGTTCGCAAATGTTGAGATGTTTGCCTGGCCCTCCTGTGTTGGTTGGCCCCGGGGCACGCGGCTTCCTTTATTGGTGGGTCGGGTTCCCTGGGGGCTAATCCTCATGGGCATGGTGTCAAATTTCACATGGATGTTGCTAGCCCTTGAGACACGTTTACCTCCGCAGATCGACTTTATGAGTAAGGGCTCATGGCTCACTAGACGTTAATGGTTATATAATGGTGATGTTTATATTTTATTGTTATTTTTTGGATTATCCTACAGGGTCCCTCCCGTTCGGAGGAGGTAGCTCCTCTGTTGAAAGCACGCTTCCACATAGGGACTCACGTCTCTCTTGATGTGAGATATACTTTTTCCCTACCTTCTATGTCCTCAGCATTATCCTAAAATGTCCAGTATATGTATTGGACTTGACTTGGCAATCTTACCTGCTAATTTCTCTCCAATTCATCATCTTCAATTCAAGTCTTACTCTTCATCTTTAACTGTCCTAACGTTTCCTTTCCTTTTTCCTTCTCCCTTTTCACCGCTTCCCACCCCCCACCCCCTTTTTATCTATTTATTTTACTTCATTTGTACCTAAGAGAGATGACCTCCTTAAAAATAGGATCCCTGAATGTTCGGGGATTTAGCACATCTCCCGGATCCTCTACCATATGCACAAACAGAGAGTACAAATTGTGCTTCTACAGAAAACGCATTTTAAAAAAGGGCATGTGCCGGTGTTATGTGATAGGTATTTTACACACTGGCATCATAACCCGAGCTCCGACTCACGATCGAGGGGAGTCTCTGTGGGCTTGCACAAATCCCTACACGGGACTGTGGTGAACGTGGTGATGGATGGAGAGGGGTGCTATATTTTCCTTAAGATGAAGATTTACTCGACTTTAGTCACTGTGATCAATTGGTACCTGCCTAACCTACTTCTACTTGCAGATCTTTCCTACGTTAACTATCCGATTTTTCTGAGGGACAAGTGATAGTCTGTGGAGACTAACTTTACACTAGATCCACTTATGGATTCTTCTATAGGCCAGACCGCGGCTCCTCGCCAGCAACTGAGATCCTTACTTTCGCATCTACACTTTCTCCAGCTTGTAGACATTTGGCGGATACTCCATCCACAAGGTAAAGATTATACATTCTCCCCCCCCCCCACACCAATCCTATAGCCGTATAGACCTCTTCCTTGTTAGTCACCACACTCTAGCATGGAAACCGCAGGCCTCTATCGGGGACATACTTTTCTCTGACCATGCACCGATTTATCTGGCGGTAGAACTGCCCGATGCAACCCCTAAGCCATGGAATTGGAGGTTAAATGACAAGGATGTAATATGTGCGGCAGACATTCAAAAAACAATCGAAGACTTCTTGCAGATTCATGCCACTGATACCATCTCTCTGCCCATGCAGTAGGAAGCACCAAAGTGCGTCCTTAGGGGAATCTTTATAAAACATGGTACCCGGCTGAAAAAAGAGAGCGCATAAACTCACTAATCTCCTTGCCCAGGCTCACAGCCTAAAAACACTGCATAAACAAACACTCATCTGCGACACATGTAGAGTTACTTAAAGTCAGAGGTTCCATTAAAGCATTGATAGACCAACAATATAAAAAAATTTGGGATCAGGGGAAACGTTTCTTTTATGAATACTCTAACAAATGTGGCAGACCGTTAGCCCGCCTTCTACATCCTCGAATCGATCATCACTAACTTTTATTCCTCATATCAAGAAATCTAATGGCAAAGCCACACACAACCACATAGAGATATTAGAGGTATTTCGATCTTATTACTCCCACCTTTCCAACATCAAAGGCCAATTCTCAGACATGTCACATTCTGCTCTTTCTATGCGCATAGATGAATATATCTCCGAAACAGCATTATCCACAATACCTGAACAGGACAAAGATGTGATGACCACTATCAAGAATTCACCGTCAGGGAATAGCCCAGGGCCGGATGGATTTACAACCGCTTTCTACAAACGTTTCAACGACCTCATTTCCCCCTTTTTGACAAAGGTCTTTAATAGCATCGGTCCTGAGTCCCAGTTTACTACTCAATCACTGGAGGCACACATCAGTGTAATACCTAAATCAGGAAAGACCCCACTATATCATCTAACTATAGGCCAATCTCATTGATTAACATTGACATTAAACTATATTCTAAGATTCTTGCAGATAGATTGGCTCCTATAATTCCTAAGATTATACACACGGACCAGGTAGGCTTTTACACGGAAGGGAGGCACGAGATAACACGATCAAAACCCTAATCGTCACCAGCATTGCAAAATCTGATGCTTCTCCTCTATGCCTGCTGTCGGTAGATGCCGAAAAGGCATTTGACCGGGTCCACTGTGTTTTCCTGGATTCCACTTTACGACAAACTGGATTGGGACCCAAGTTTTTACATAAAATTAGCGCCTTATATTATAACCCCACAGCCAAAGTGAGAGTAAATGGGCTTTTATCCCCTTCTATGCCGATCAGAAACGGAACTCGACAGGGATGCCCGTTATTCCCATTGTTGTATGTTTTAGTGATGGAACACCTGGCCAATGCTCTTCGACTTAATGCGCCAATACATGGCTTCACAATCAGGGGGTCCCAATACAAAACAGCATTATATGCCGATGACCTCTTGTTATATGTTACTCAGCCCCACATATCCCTTCCCTCGATATTAAATGAATTTGAACGATTTGGCCATTTAAGCAACTTCAAGGTTAATTATACAAAATTCAATCAACATATCTATCCCCCAGAGTGAGTTTGCCAGACTCCTCACCTCATTCCCGTTTAGACATCAACCATCCTCGCTTAAATATTTGGGAATTCATATTCCAGTAAATATGGATCACCTTCTTACACTGAACTACCTTCCCTTATTGGAACAAACGCTGAAGGACCTCGCTACATTTAACAAAAAAGCTTGTCATGGTTCGGTAGAATAAACGTCCTCAAAATGGATATCTTACCAAAACTCCTGTACATCTTCCAGACCATCCCACTAACACCGTCTTCATCCTTCTTTCGGAAATTGAGAACAGCCATCACCCGATTTGTTTGGGGACACCTTAGCCCTCGGATAGGATTCTCTACTTTAATTAGACCTAAGTTATCACATGGCGCCATCCCTTACGAGATTACTTGATTGGCAGTACAATGGGGAAATGAAACAATGGGTAGTATTAGAACAATCCTTATATCCTCTTCCTCTTAAATATACCCCTTGGATTGCTCCTGAAGCTCGCCCACAACTGATTAAACAGAATGCCCTACTACGACAAACTCTTAAACTGTGGGATTCCCTGACCCATAAAGGCATTTGCGCCACAAGACTCAGACCACTTACTCCGATCTTTCACAACCCAGCCTTCCCCGCTAGTGCAGGCAGGGACTTTTTCCTTGGTATGTGTGCTATAGACGATCCTCGCATCCACCAGCTGCTGTTAGGGAACCCTCTGCCTTTTTTTTCCGCGATAGCTGCAAAATTGCCTAATGTGCGGATCTCATGGCTGGAGTATGAACAACTGAAGTCATACGTTTCCTCTGGTGGAGAGCACTGCGCTTTTGGGAGATCTCTGACAGAAACTGAAAAATTATTTACTCTGTCTTCTCTGCCGGCACGCTTGATCTCTCAGCTCTACCAGAATCTTTTGGCAGATTTTTATAGAGACACTCCAAGCTTTGTCTCGGGGTGGGAATAATAATTAGGATTCGACATTGATCATGCCGACCAGCAAAAAGCTTTCATATTTTCTCATAAGCTCTCTATGGCATGTTCGGCACAGGAAAAAAACTACAAGATCATGTCACGTTGGTACAGGTATCCAGTTAGAGTAAATAGGATCTTCCCCGAGGTTTCTGATCTTTGCTGGACATGCGGTAAAGAGAAAGGCACAATGTTACCTGTATGGTGGAGGTGTGAACTGGTTAAATCATTTTGGGATAAGGTTTTTGAAACATTCCACAGCATCAAACAAAAAACTACTCACAACTCCCCTCAAGTGGCACTCCTCTCCATCTTGCCGGGCTCCATCGCATCTCAGAAAAAGAGTTTGCTGAGATTCTGTATCACGGCAGCTAGATCAGTAATAACTAGACATTGGCGTTCGACACATGTACCTAACCTGAGAGAATGGTATCAAGAAATGCTATATATATATATATATATATATATATATATATATATATATACTCACCTAAAGAATTATTAGGAACACCATACTAATACGGTGTTGGACCCCCTTTTGCCTTCAGAACTGCCTTAATTCTACGTGGCATTGATTCAACAAGGTGCTGATAGCATTCTTTAGAAATGTTGGCCCATATTGATAGGATAGCATCTTGCAGTTGATGGAGATTTGAGGGATGCACATCCAGGGCACGAAGCTCCCGTTCCACCACATCCCAAAGATGCTCTATTGGGTTGAGATCTGGTGACTGTGGGGGCCATTTTAGTACAGTGAACTCATTGTCATGTTCAAGAAACCAATTTGAAATTATTCGAGCTTTGTGACATGGTGCATTATCCTGCTGGAAGGAGCCATCAGAGGATGGGTACATGGTGGTCATGAAGGGATGGACATGGTCAGAAACAATGCTCAGGTAGCCCGTGGCATTTAAACGATGCCCAATTGGCACTAAGGGGCCTAAAGTGTGCCCAGAAAACATCCCCCACACCATTACACCACCACCACCAGCCTGCACAGTGGTAACAGGGCAT
This sequence comes from Bufo bufo, assembly GCF_905171765.1. NCBI lineage: Eukaryota > Metazoa > Chordata > Amphibia > Anura > Bufonidae > Bufo > Bufo bufo. The sequence continues at coordinate 29,938,934 of NC_053399.1, forward strand.
GATGGATACATGTTCTCATTCTGTTTACGCCAAATTCGGACTCTACCATTTGAATGTCTCAACAGAAATTCGAGACTCATCAGACTAGGCAACATTTTTCCAGTCTTCAACAGCCCAATTTTGGTGAGCTCGTGCAAATTGTAGCCTCTTTTTCCTATTTGTAGTGGAGATGAGTGGTACCCAGTGGGGTCTTCTGCTGTTGTAGCCCATCCGCCTCAAGGTTGTGCGTGTTGTGCCTTCACAAATGCTTTGCTGCATACCTCGGTTGTAACGAGTGGTTATTTCAGTCAACGTTGCTCTTCTATCAGCTTGAATCAGTCGGCCCATTCTCCTATGACCTCTAGTATCCACAAGGCATTTTCGCCCACAGGACTGCCGCATACTGGATGTTTTTCCCTTTTCACACCATTCTTTGTAAAGCCTAGAAATGGTTGTGCGTGAAAATCCCAGTAACTGAGCAGATTGTGAAATACTCAGACCGGCCCGTCTGGCACCAACAACCATGCCACGCTCAAAATTGCTTAAAGCACCTTTCTTTCCCATTCTGACATTCAGTTTGGAGTTCAGGAGATTGTCTTGAACAGGACCACACCCCTAAATGCATTGAAGCAACTGCCATGTGATTGGTCGACTAGATAATTGCATTAATGAGAAATAGAACAGGTGTTCCTAATAATTCTTTAGGTGAGTGTATATATACAGTACAGACCAAAAGTTTGGACACACCTTCTCATTCAAAGAGTTTTCTTTATTTTCATGACTATGAAGGCATCAAAACTATGAATTAACACATGTGGAATTATATACATAACAAGCAAGTGTGAAACAACTGAAAATATGTCATATTCTAGGTTCTTCAAAGTAGCCACCTTTTTCTTTGATTACTGCTTTGCACACTTTTGGCATTCTCTTGATGAGCTTCAAGAGGTAGTCCCCTGAAATGGTCTTCCAACAGTCTTGAAGGAGTTCCCAGAGATGCTTAGCACTTGTTGGCCCTTTTGCCTTCACTCTGCGGTCCAGCTCACCCCAAACCATCTGGATTGGGTTCAGGTCCGGTGAATGTGGAGGCCAGGTCATCTGGCGCAGCACCCCATCACTCTCCTTCATGGTCAAATAGCCCTTACTTTCAAAGTTTTGCCTATTTTTCGGCTGACTGACTGACCTTCATTTCTTAAAGTAATGATGGCCACTCATTTTTCTTTACTTAGCTGCTTTTTTCTTGCCATAATACAAATTCTAACAGTCTATTCAGTAGGACAATGAAACGGATGGTGTACAGGAAACAAGACAATACAATATAAACAATGACTCACTGGATCCACAACTAAGGAACAAAAGGGAGACCCCTGCATGAGACCTGCCGCTCTCCCTTATTGCTCAGCCTATGCGACCACCCCAAAGGTGGATGGGCGCATATCCACGTACCTCGACTATCTTACACCTGAAGACCCTACAATAGTGAGGGGATACGACCACCGGCTCCCTACACAGACACGGAGGGAGTCAGGGTCACCTGGATCCAGAAAACAGAAAATCATAAATACATAAACAGCACTTATCTTGCAGACGACTGGGGACTGTGGACTGAGAACCAGGAACAGCATGCACACACACTCCAGGAAGTTGTATAAGCCGCACACTACTGCATTCTGGGGAGGAACTTAAAGGGCAGCAATCAGTCCAACTGCATGACAGCTGAGATAGACTAACGAGATGAGGAACTCAACCAAAACAAAGAAATTCAAGGAGGAGGATCTGAAAGGCTCCTGTCAGAGCTTCTCAGCTGTCTGGCTGTGACAGTACCCCTCCCTCTACGAGTGGACTCCGGACACTCAGAGCCCACCTTCTCAGGATGGGACCTATGGAAAGCACTGATGAGACGAGAGGCCTTAATGTCCGTCACTGGGACCCACATCCTCTCCTCAGGACCATAACCCTCCCAATGAACGAGGTACTGGAGGGAACCGCGGACAAGACGAGAATCCACAATCCTAGAGACCTGAAATTCAAGATTTCCATCAACCATAATCGGAGGAGGGGGCAAAGGCGAGGGTACAATAGGTTGAACATAAGGTTTCAATAAGGACTTATGAAAAACATTATGGATCTTCCAAATCTGTGGAAGATCAAGACGGTAGGCAACAGGATTGATGACAGACAGGATCTTGTAAGGCCCAATAAACCTAGGACCCAACTTCCAGGAGGGAACCTTCAATTTGATATTCTGGGTAGACAACCACACCAGATCACCAACATTCAGGTCCGGACCAGGCACACGTCTCTTATCTGCCACACGCTTATATCTCTCACTCATGCTCTTTAGATTATCCTGAATCTTTTGCCAAATAGATGACAAAGACGAGGAGAATCTGTCCTCATCAGGTAAACCAGAAGACCCCTCTCCCGAGAAAGTCCCAAACTGCGGATGAAACCCATATGCACCAAAAAATGGTGACTTATCAGAGGACTCCTGACGACGGTTATTTAAAGCAAACTCAGCAAGGGACAAAAAAGAACACCAATCCTCCTGATTCTCCGCCACAAAACAGCGCAGATATGTCTCCAGATTCTGATTGACGCGCTCCGTCTGGCCATTCGACTGCGGGTGGAAAGCAGAAGAGAATGACAACCGAACCCCCAAGCGAGAACAGAAAGCCTTCCAGAATCTGGAAACAAACTGCGTGCCCCTATCAGAGACTATGTCTGAAGGAATACCATGCAATTTGACAATGTGGTCAATAAATGCCTGCGCCAGCGTCTTAGCATTGGGCAAACCAGGAAAAGGGATAAAATGCACCATTTTGCTAAAACGGTCCACCACCACCAGAATCACAGTCTTCCCCGAGGAACGAGGCAAGTCCGTTATGAAGTCCATGGACAGATGTGTCCAAGGACGGGAAGGAATGGGCAAAGGGAGGAGAGGACCTGATGGCCGTGAATGAGGGACTTTGGCACGAACGCAAGTCTCGCAAGCTGCCACAAAACCCTCAACCGACTTACGAAGCGCAGGCCACCAGAATCTCTGAGCGATGAGATCCAGTGTGGCTCTTGCCCCCGGGTGCCCAGCAAGGACCGTGTCGTGGTGTTCTTTAAAAATCTTGTGTCTCAAAGCGAGAGGCACAAACAACCTCCCAGGAGGACAAAGATCAGGAGCTTCTGACTGGGCTGCCTGCACCTCTGCCTCCAATTCAGGAAAAAGAGCAGAGACCACCACACCTTCAGCCAAAATGGGACCCGGGTCTTCAAAATTCCCACCTCCCGGAAAACAACGTGACAGGGCATCTGCCTTCACATTCTTAACCCCAGGGCGGAACGTGACAACAAAATTAAACCTTGAAAAGAACAAAGACCATCTGGCCTGTCTCGGGTTCAGACGCTTGGCTGACTCCAAGTAGGCCAGATTTTTATGGTCAGTAAACACGGTAATAGGGTGTCTGGCTCCCTCTAGCCAATGGCGCCATTCCTCAAAAGCCAACTTGATGGCCAACAATTCCCTATCTCCCACATCATAATTTCTCTCTGCGGAGGAGAGTTTCTTTGAGAAAAAGGCACACGGTTGCCATTTGGCAGGAGAGGAACCCTGAGACAAGACCGCACCCACCCCTACCTCAGAAGCATCAACCTCAACTATGAAGGGTAAGGAAATATCAGGTTGTACCAGGATGGGAGCGGAAGCAAAACTCTCCTTGATATTAGAAAAGGCCTTACGCGCCTCTACCGACCAGGAAGAAAAATCTACCCCCTTTCTGGTCATATCAGTGAGTGGTTTAACAACAGAGGAATAATTCAAAATAAATTTCCTGTAATAATTGGCAAAGCCCAAAAAACGCATCAGCGCCTTCTGATTCTCAGGAAGCTCCCACTCAAGCACAGCGCGGACCTTCTCGGGGTCCATGCGAAAACCAGAAGCGGAGAGAAGAAACCCCAGAAATAGAATTTCTGGAACCGCAAACACACATTTTTCCAGTTTTGCGTATAATTTATTCTCCCGCAGAATGAGCAAGACCTGACGTAAGTGTTCCTTATGAGTCTTGAAATCAGGAGAAAAAAATCAAAATGTCATCCAAATACACTAATACAAATTTTCTCATTAAATGATAAAAAATGCTGTTCACGAAATGCTGAAAAACGGCTGGGGCATTCATCAAACCAAAAGGCATAACCAAATTCTCAAAATGGCCCTCAGGGGTATTGAAAGCCGTCTTCCATTCGTCTCCTTCTCTGACCCTGACCCTTCTCTTAGGTCTAATTTGGAAAAGACTTTAGCCCCAACAACCTGGTTAAACAGGTCCGGGATCAGAGGAAGCGGATAAGGATCACGAATAGTGATACTGTTCAGCTCCCTGAAATCCAGACAAGGTCTTAAAGAACCATCTTTTTTCTTAACAAAGAAAAAGCCAGCGGCAACAGGTGACTTCGAGGGTCGTATGTGTCCTTTTCTCAGACTCTCAGAGATATAAGCACGCATAGCGACCCTCTCAGGTTGGGAGAGATTGTATAAACGAGATTTAGGCAGCTTGGCGCCTGGGATGAGATTAATAGGGCAATCATACTCCCTGTGCGGAGGCAAATCCTGAACTCCACTCTCAGAGAAGACATCCGAAAATTCAGAGAGGAAAGGTGGTACAGTCTTAGTAGAAACCTCAGAAACAGATGTTATGAGGCAATTCTCTCTGCAAAAGTTACTCCAACCATTTATTTGCCTCGCTTGCCAATCAATGGTGGGGTTATGTTTAGTGAGCCAGGGTAGTCCCAACACTAGAGGAGTAGGCAAACCGCTAAGGACGAAACATGACACATCCTCAACATGAGCATCACTCACAATTTAACGGATATTGTGAACTATGCCCTTTAATGATTTCTGAGAAAGTGGAGTGGAATCAATAGCAAAAACAGGAATATCCTTTCCCAAAGTGCATACCTGGAAACCATGAGTTATTGCAAATTGATTATCAATGAGATTGACAGCTGCTCCACTATCCACAAAAATCTCACAAAAAATGCTCTTGCTCTCTAGCGCCACCCTAGCAGGTAGGACAAAACGGGAACTACAAGCAAACGGAAAACCTTCAATTTCCGCCTCAACCCTGCCAATAGTAACAGACGGAACATTTTTAAAAGATTTTTTCCTTTTTGTCTCTTTATTACTCCCAGAAAACTGCTTGAATCTCCTAGAGGGACAAACATTTGCCAAATGATTTATACCTCCACAACAAAAACAAACCCTCCCATGCGGGCTGAATCTTCTATTGTCTGAGGCAATCAACCCCAGCTGCATGGGTTCCTGCTCAGAAGGGGCTGACAGTGACTGAGACCCCTGCGCACAGAATGAGACCGCTGCACTGTCCCGGGACTGAGTATGACAGGAAGGAGAGATCTCTCCTCTCTCACTAAGACGCCTGTCAATACGAACGGCCTGAGACATAGCAGAGTCCAGGGAGATTGGCCTCTCATGAAAGGCAAATGCATCTTTCAATCCCTCTGAAAGACCCTGGCAAAATTGACTTCGGAGTGCAGCATCATTCCAACCAGTATCAGCTGCCCATCTCCGAAATTCTGAGCAGTATATCTCTGCGGATTGTTTACCCTGGCATAACAGACGTAGTTTAGACTCAGCCAGAGCAATACGATCCGGATCATCATATATCTGACCCAGGGCTAAAAAGAATTCATCCACTGAGCGGAGGGGCCGTGCCCCCTCCGGTAGCGAAAAGGCCCAAGACTGAGCGTTACCCCTGAGCAGCGATACAATGATCCCCACCCTCCGTTCTTCATCACCAGAGGAATGGGGAAGAAGGCGAAAATGGAGTTTGCAAGCCTCTTTAAAACGCACAAAATTCTCACTACCCCCAGAGAACGTATCCGGGAGCGAGATCTTAGGCTCAGCACAAACTCCATGAACGCAAGCTGAACCAGTCACTTGAAACTGAGAAAAAATCCTACGGAGATCAGCTACCTCCAATGAAAGACCCTGGAGGCGTTCAGCCAAAAGTGAAACCGGATCCATGCTTGAGACGGTTTTGGCGGCTTATAATGTCACGGATGGTGTACAGGAAACAAGACAATACAATATAAACAATGACTCACTGGATCCACAACTAAGGAACAAAAGGGAGACCCCTGCATGAGACCTGCCGCTCTCCCTTATTGCTCAGCCTATGCGACCACCCCAAAGGTGGATGGGCGCATATCCACGTACCTCGACTATCTTACACCTGAAGACCCTACAATAGTGAGGGGATACGACCACCGGCTCCCTACACAGACACGGAGGGAGTCAGGGTCACCTGGATCCAGAAAACAGAAAATCATAAATACATAAACAGCACTTATCTTGCAGACGACTGGGGACTGTGGACTGAGAACCAGGAACAGCATGCACACACACTCCAGGAAGTTGTATAAGCCGCACACTACTGCATTCTGGGGAGGAACTTAAAGGGCAGCAATCAGTCCAACTGCATGACAGCTGAGATAGACTAACGAGATGAGGAACTCAACCAAAACAAAGAAATTCAAGGAGGAGGATCTGAAAGGCTCCTGTCAGAGCTTCTCAGCTGTCTGGCTGTGACAGACTATCAGCTGTGTATCCACCTGACTTCTCCTCAACGTAACTGATGGTCCCAACCCCATTTATAAGGCAAGAAAGCCCACTTATTAAACCTGACAGGGCACACCTGTGAAGTGAAAACCATTTCAGGGGACTACCTCTTGAAGCTCATCAAGAGAATGCCAAGAGTGTGCAAAGCAGTAATCAAAGCAAAAGGTGGCTACTTTGAAGAACCTAGAATATGACATATTTTCAGTTGTTTCACACTTGTTTGTTATGTATATAATTCCACATGTGTTAATTCATAGTTTTGATGCCCTCAGTGTGAATCTACAATTTTCATAGTCATGAAAATAAAGAAAACTCTTTGAATGAGAAGGTGTGTCCAAACTTTTGGTCTGTACTGTACATATTGCTAGAATGGAGGAGATTTCTGCTGAAGCAAATGAGCAGTCCTCTAAATACATAAAGATCTGGTTGACTTGGATAGATTTTCAGAATTCCCCAAACTTTATTTCCTTACTCTTCACTTGAGAGAATTCCTGAAGGAACCTTCAGTGTTGTGGAGTCATTTCCCCCGAGATTATTAAATACTTACAAGAACCCCCTCCCCCCTCCCCCCCCCATGTTTTTTTTTCTCTTTCTTCTTCTCTTCCTCTTTAACCTAAAGAAAGTCTATATTAGTCTTTACTGGTGTCTTTACTAGTCCACATCTGAGAGCAACCAATGACAGTCACTTATTTTTATGCTTGATTTTCTAAAACTAAACTGTACTCACACTGTCATGCTGATTTATAAATAAATATAAATATCTTTATTGTGGCTTGCATTTAACAATGTTATATTACATGAAAACTCAATAAAATCGTTTAAACATAAATGAAGCCATAGTATAGTGGCTGATAAATTTACCTGTAGGGTCTATGGCCAGTCTGCCCCTGGTGTCTTTACGAGTCTGTGGGCCTTGCTATACAGTATCTGTGTTCACCTCTGATTTCATACAGAGGCAGTTTTTCCTTTTGGATTCTGTGCCGAGTTCTATTGTACCCCACGTTTCATCAGATGCATTGTTTTTAGGGATGAGTGTCTACATGATGCAGTGCCATATGGAGGTACTATATGGAGTGGTGTCGGCTCTGTAGGAGGGACACCGTGGGCCTATGTACAGCCTTCATCTACATGGCTCTACATGTTCATGAGGCCTTATGCAACAACATTTTACCATGCAACACTAATTTATCATTTTGCAAGACTGTACAGAGATTGTCATCACACATATCCAGTCCTGTCCCCAGTCCCACTCCAAACCCGTCAGCATGGAGTGTGGGAGGAAAAACAGAGTTTCTGTTGAAATATATGATGCACTGTGCTTAGAGCAAATTCAGTGAAATGTACCAAGTATAGAGACATTCACTCATTGACAAGTGTTCTTCACAGAAAAAGACAAAGAAAAAACATCTTGTTCCCCAGCTGTGACATGTCAATCCAACAACCCCAAAGGTTAATCTCTGAGTTTTCTTCACCATCCCCAAGGAGCACAGACCTGGCTGTGTAAACTTCTTCAGGACCAGCAAAACCACAAGTGACTTTGTCTCCCGACAACACTTGAGTTATGGTGTGAATTTTGTCATATTTGTGCATGATACATTGAATTAGCCATCTGTTCAGAAGAAATGGAGCATTGTTTCCGAGTAATTTTAAGCTGCAGACACATTAATAAATAGCCCTATAGCCTGAAGACTGGTGCAATTCTCAGGTGAACACATAATAAAGTAGAATTAATTTTTTATTAGGGACACGGAATTGTTTTTAGCAGAATGTGTGTCTAATCAATCAGCATTCTGGGAAGCAGGCTCATACATAAAGTATTACCTCTTGTTATGGACAGAACTAGCCAGCTGTTTTGTGTTGAAACCTAATACGCAGGACATGCTGACAAGTTTTAAAATGATAATATTAAGGCCACTCATGCTAGAACAAATGGCAAAATACACTGTCATGGGGTACTCAGGCCAACGCAAAAAAATAACTAAAAAGACAACAATAAAAGCTATTTGATGAATAATATCCAAAATGTTTAAAAGAAAACATGTATTACACTAGATAATAGATAATAATGATTAGGGTTGAACAATTCTTTTAAACACTACCTTAAGAATATCAGCTCCGTCCTACTGAAAAATGTATGGGCTCCGCAGAGTTCTTTCCGAAGTTTCAGCAAATATCGCTGAAAGACTTACTTCGTCTCGCCTCTATCATGCTTCACTTCGTTTATTCGCATAAATTACTGTATCAAAATATGAAGCTGAACTTGCCTTCGTTAATGAGGCACAAAGCCGAGTTTTGATATGGTAATTTATGCGAATAAATGAAGCGACGCATGATAGAGGAAAGACGAAGTAAGTCTTGCAATATTTGCTAAAACTTCGGAAAGACATCCACGGAGGCAATACATTTTACAATAGGATGGAGCCGATATTCTTAAGGTAGTGTTTAAAAGAATTGTTCAGCCCTAATCATTATCATCTATCATCTAGTGCAGTGATGGAGAACCTTTTAGAGACCGAGTGCCCAAATGGCAACTAAAAACCCACTTATTTATCGCAAAGTGCCAACAAGGACAATTTACCCTGAATACTACAGTCCAGTATAGTATATCTTCCAAGTACTTTATCACTTAGCTATAATAGCTGCCTACATTCAGTGCACTGCCTGTGCTGTTCATAGAGCACCATGTGCTGATGAATGGCAGGAAAAGTCTAAGACATATTGGTACACCATAGATTTTTTTAGGGCATGGGCGCCCACAGAGAGGGCTCTGAGTGCTGCCTCTGGCACCTGTGCCATGGGTTCACCACCACTGATCTAGTGCAATACATGTTTTCTTTTAAACATTTTTTAGATTATTCATTAGCTTAGCATTTATTGTTGTCTTTTTAATTATTTTTTGCGTTGGTCTGGGACATGACCTGGCCAGTTGTATTATAAACCCTGTATGCCTCAGTTGTGAATTACAGACATTCTCCAAAGCATTACTCCCAGTGCCAACCTCAGATACTACAGAGAAAGAGAGTAGGAGTAAGTTGAACCTAAACCTGGTCTATAGTCCTTCAAAACCATTTGGGAAGATTTGCACTGTATATTGTTGGAACTGTGTTCTGAGATGTAAGTACTAGAACTCTCATTCTGCACTTCAACAAAGAGAGATGTTTATTCTGTTACATCTGGCCTAGTTACTGCCTTGCAGTCACACCAAAAACCACAAGACCAAAGGCACCCCAACTAACATCAGGCAGGAACTCAAATATTAGGGTGTGCCCCCGAGGGAAGAAAGGATGCGTCTTAATTTTACTGCATTGGCAATGGTGTGAGGAGAGCCACTGTGATAGATGTTTGCAGCCAGAGCCACTACCACTTCCATCATCCACTTCGACTCCTCAGTGGCCTACAGCATGTGTAAAACCAAACACAATGCAACAGCCCTCTGCAAACATTAAATATATACAGTAGATTGCAGATTTTACTAATGCCATATTCACTATATAAATGATTATGAGGTACTCAATGGTCTAGTGCAGTGGTGGGCAAACCTAATAGTAAAATGAGCCAAATATCGACAAAACAGCGATTTTATTTTTTTTGAGAGCCAAATTTTTTAAACTTCAAATATATAGGAAGGTACATTGTTATTTACTTCATAAGGGTATTCCTAACCATCTGAACATACCTTTCGCAATCCTCGACACTACATCTTCTTTCACTCCACAACGTTTCACCCTATAAGACGCACGTAGGTTTTAGAGGAGGACAATATGGAAAAAAATATTTTTCATTACACCTCAGGTCAGACCACTAATCAGAACCCCAATGTTAATAAGACCTACCTGAATCAGACGTCAGCTCAGACCACAAAGTAAATGACCCCCTCAATCAGACCTCAGATAAGAGCCCCATGCCTCTCATCATCCCCATTATCATCCATGATGCCTCTCATCATCCCCATTATCATCCATGATGCCTCTCATCATACATGATGCCTCTCATATCCCCATTATGATTCTCATCACCCCATTGCCTCAGATCAGCCCCAAGTTTCATAAAATAAAAAAGCACTTACCTCTCCGGCTCCTGGATGCCGCTGCTCCTCACCACCCGCGCTCTGTGTTCCTCCTGCTGTCGGCTGTGCTGTGAACTGGCGTGCACAGCGTGACGTCACAGAGCGCCTCACACTGTGCGCAGCCCTGCACAGCCTACAACCGAGGACCAGGAAGCGGTGAGTACAGAGCCCTCACCGCTTCCTGGTCTTCAACCTCCTGCCTATTTTTGCTACGGGCAACGAAAATGCTATCGCACTGTACATGTGAGCCCGCACCTGGAAGAGCCAATATCAGGGGGCTAAAGAGCCGCATGTGGCTCTACAGGGAGTGCAGAATTATTAGGCAAGTTGTATTTTTGAGGATTAATTTTATTATTGAACAACAACCATGTTCTCAATGAACCCAAAAAACTCATTAATATCAAAGCTGAATATTTTTGGAAGTAGTTTTTAGTTTGTTTTTAGTTTTAGCTATTTTAGGGGGATATCTGTGTGTGCAGGTGACTATTACTGTGCATAATTATTAGGCAACTTAACAAAAAACAAATATATACCCATTTCAATTATTTATTTTTACCAGTGAAACCAATATAACATCTCAACATTCACAAATATACATTTCTGACATTCAAAAACAAAAAAACAAATCAGTGACCAATATAGCCACCTTTCTTTGCAAGGACACTCAAAAGCCTGCCATCCATGGATTCTGTCAGTGTTTTGATCTATTCACCATCAACATTGCGTGCAGCAGCAACCACAGCCTCCCAGACACTGTTCAGAGAGGTGTACTGTTTTCCCTCCTTGTAAATCTCACATTTGATGATGGACCACAGGTTCTCAATGGGGTTCAGATCAGGTGAACAAGGATGCCATGTCATTAGATTTTCTTCTTTTATACCCTTTCTTGCCAGCCACGCTGTGGAGTACTTGGACGCGTGTGATGGAGCATTGTCCTGCATGAAAATCATGTTTTTCTTGAAGGATGCAGACTTCTTCCTGTACCACTGCTTGAAGAAGGTGTCTTCCGGAAACTGGCAGTAGGACTGGGAGTTGAGCTTGACTCCATCCTCAACCCGAAAAGGCCCCACAAGCTCATCTTTGATGATACCAGCCCAAACCAGTACTCCACCTCCACCTTGCTGGCGTCTGAGTCGGACTGGAGCTCTCTGCCCTTTACCAATCCAGCCATGGGCCCATCCATCTGGCCCATCAAGACTCACTCTCATTTCATCAGTCCATAAAACCTTAGAAAAATCAGTCTTGACGTTTCAGCTTGTGTGTCTTGTTCAGTGGTGGTCGTCTTTCAGCCTTTCTTACCTTGGCCATGTCTCTGAGTATTGCACACCTTGTGCTTTTGGGCACTCCAGTGATGTTGCAGCTCTGAAATATGGCCAAACTGGTGGCAAGTGGCATCTTGGCAGCTGCACGCTTGACTTTTCTCAGTTCATGGGCAGTTATTTTGCGCCTTGGTTTTTCCACACGCTTCTTGCGACCCTGTTGACTATTTTGAATGAAACGCTTGATTGTTCGATGATCACGCTTCAGAAGCTTTGCAATTTTAAGAGTGCTGCATCCCTCTGCAAGATATCTCACTATTTTTGACTTTTCTGAGCCTGTCAAGTCCTTCTTTTGACCCATTTTGCCAAAGGAAAGGAAGTTGCCTAATAATTATGCACACCTGATATAGGGTGTTGATGTCATTAGACCACACCCCTTCTCATTACAGAGATGCACATCACCTAATATGCTTAATTGGTAGTAGGCTTTCGAGCCTATACAGCTTGGAGTAAGACAACATGCATAAAGAGGATGATGTGGTCAAAATACTCATTTGCCTAATAATTCTGCACGCAGTGTAGAGCCACAGGTTGCTGACCACTGGTCTAGTGGATGCTAGAGACATCACTCAGAGCAGAGGGGATGGGTGGTAACATCAGTTCAGAGAGCCCAGGAAACTGTACATGTAGTCACTGCCAGTGTTCCCTCTAAGCCTTGGCAGCTGCTGAGCAGGGTCGGCTCAGAGCTGGGCATAGCGCCATCAAAGGTGGGCGATAGGAAAACCTAAGATAATTATCACATCCAAGAGCATACAGTGTAACCCCTGCACCATCCCGTACAGTACAGTATGCAACGGGCGCCTCCCCCCAGAAACCTTTATGAGGAAATAAGTACTTGTTTTCGTGACGCCAGTTGCAATGAAACAACAAGGGCACAGGGCCCCTTTTTAGTGATGCTGTGAATGGCACCCAGGTGTAGGAATGCCAGAGTGGTGTAGGGTGGCCTAAATATCCCTTAATGTTGGTGCACGAGTCACGGTGATCTTACCTGGATACGCTGGACCCTAGGCATTGGCTCCGAAGCAATGAAAAGGGGGGTTGTTGATGAAGGGGATTAAGAAATAAATTGAGTCCAGACCTTGGGATGAAGTTGATAACAGCTTTACTTTCATTAAATGTTTCTCCAGACAGTCTCAGGCTTTGTCTTGGTTCCCAGCAGGCTTTAGCATTAAAACTGTGGCAGGCAAACTCCTCACTGCTACATCTGTTGCTCTCTGGCTCTGCTGTACTGACAGCCTTAAATAGAATCTCTGCTTCTGCAGGATGTTGCAACTTCTCTCTTGCAGTCTGACTCTAGGTTTGTCCAGGGAACTATACTTCCTGGCTTCAGAGGCTTCAAGCTTCTGCCTCCACATCCAGCAGAGCTGAAGGTGCTCTAGCTGGCTTACACAAGGCTTGGCATGAGCACATCAAACGGCGACATGCCCAGCCCTTGCTTCCTTCCCCTAGCAGGGGGTAAGCTAGATCTTCCCCTAGCAGGGGGTAAACTGAACTGACTAAACCGGTCCCCACCCTTTGCTGCAGGAAATGGGCCACCCACTCCTCCGCAGAGGGGGAGTTAGAATGGAATGGAAAGCTCCATTCTACCTAACTGTAGCTCTGCTGTGTTTGCTGCCACCTGCTGTTGAACCACGCACATTACATGATAACATAAACAGTTTCCAACATAGGAATGCACATTGTTTGGAACTGCAATAAATACACAAGATAACATTAGGTTAACCATAGAAGATAGTAGCGGGGTGCAGAATATATAGTATAATCCCTACACCATGCTGTACAGAATACATTATAATCCCTGCACCATGCCGTACAATATATAGTATAGTTACTACAACATGCTGTACAATATACCGTATAACCCCTACACCATGCTGTGTAGTATACATTATAATCCATACATCATGTTGTACAATATACAGTATAAGGGTCCATTCACACGTCCGCAATTTCGTTCCGCATTTTGCGGAACGGAATTGCGGAATTGCGGACCCATTCATTTCTATGGGGCAGCACGATGTGCTGCCTGGACCTGGAATTGCGGATCCGCACTTCCGGGTCCGGAATTCCGATCCCGAAAAAAATAGAACATGTCCTATTCTTGTCCGCAATTGCGGACAAGAAAAGGCATTTTCTATGAGAATGCCAGCGATGTGCGGTCTGCAAAATGCGGAACGGACATCGCCGATGTCCGTGTTTTGCGGATCCACGGATCCGTGGATCCGCAAAACACCCACGGACGTGTGAATCGACCCTAATCCCTACACCATGCTGTGTAATATACATTATAATCCATACACCATGCCGTACAATATACACAATAACCCCACAGTGTAGGTGTTATACTGTATATTGTACGGTATAGTGTCTGAACTATACTGTATATTGAATGGCATGGTGTATGGATTATAAAGTACACTGCTCAAAACAATAAAGGGAACACTTAAACAACACAATGTAACTCCAAGTCAATCACACTTCTGTGAAATCAAACTGTCCACTTAGGAAGCAACACTGAGTGACAATCAATTTCACATGCTGTTGTGCAAATGGGATAGACAACAGGTGGAAATTATAGGCAATTAGCCTATAAAGGAGTGGTTCTGCAGGTGGTGACCTGACCACTTCTCAGTTCCTATGCTTCCTGGCTGATGTTTTGGTCACTTTTGAATGCTGCCGGTGCTTTCACTCTAGTGGTAGCATAAAACGGAGTCTACAACCCACACAAGTGGCTCAGGTAGTGCAGCTTATCCAGGATGGCACATCAATGCGAGCTGTGGCAAGAAGGTTTGCTGTGTCTGTCAGCGTAGTGTCCAGAGCATGGAGGCGCTACCAGGAGACAGGCCAGTACATCAGGAGACGTGGAGGAGGCCGTAGGAGGGCAACAACCCAGCAGCAGGACCGCTACCTCCGCCTTTGTGCAAGGAGGAACAGGAGGAGCACTGCCAGAGCCCTGCAAAATGACCTCCAGCAGGCCACAAATGTGCATGTGTCTGCTCAAACGGTCAGAAACAGACTCCATGAGGGTGATATGAGGGCCCGACGTCCACAGGTGGGGGTTGTGCTTACAGCCCAACACCGTGCAGGACGTTTGGCATTTGCCAGAAAACACCAAGATTGGCAAATTCGCCACTGGCGCCCTGTGCTCTTCACAGATGAAAGCAGGTTCACACTGAGCACATGTGACAGACGTGACAGAGTCTGGAGACGCCGTGGAGAACGTTCTTCTGCCTGCAACATCCTCCAGCATGACCGGTTTGGCATTAGGTCAGTAATGGTGTGGGGTGGCATTTCTTTGGAGGGCCGCACAGCCCTCCATGTGCTCGCCAGAGGTAGCCTGACTGCCATTAGGTACCGAGATGAGATCCTCAGACCCCTTGTGAGACCATATGCTGGTGCGGTTGGCCCTGGGTTCCTCCTAATGCAAGACAATGCTAGGCCTCATGTGGCTGGAGTGTGTCAGCAGTTCCTGCAAGACGAAGGCATTGATGCTATGGACTGGCCCGCCCGTTCCCCAGACCTGAATCCAATTGAGCACATCTGGGACATCACGTCTCGCTCTATCCACCAACTCCACGTTGCACCACAGACTGTCCAGGAGTTGGCAGATGCTTTAGTCCAGGTCTGGGAGGAGATCCCTCAGGAGACCGTCCGCCACCTCATCAGGGGCATGCACAGGGAGGTCAAACAGGCACGTGGAGGCCACACACACTACTGAGCCTCATTTTGACTTGTTTTAAGGACATTACATCAAAGTTGGATCAGCCTGTAGTGTGTTTTTCCACTTTAATTTTGAGGGTGACTCCAAATCCAGACCTCCATGGGTTAAAAAAATTGATTTCCATTTTTTTTTTTTGGTGTGATTTTGTTTACAGCACGTTCAACTATGTAAAGAACAAAGTATTTCAGAAGAATATTTAATTAATTCAGATCTAGGATGTGTTATTTTTGTGTTCCCTTTATTTTTTTGAGCAGTGTATATTGTATAGCATGGTGCAGGGATTATAATGTATATTATACAGCATGGTGCAGGGATTATAATGTATACTGTACAGCATGGTGTATGAACTATACTGTATATTGTACGGCATTGTGTATGGATTATAATGTACATTGTATAGCATGGTGTAGGGGTTATACTGTATATTGTATGGTATGGTGTATGGATTATACTGTATATTGTACAGTATGGTGCAAGGATTATACTGTATATTGTACGGCAAATGTATGGAGGTTACACCATGCCGGACAATATAACCCCTGCGTCATTCTGTACAATATATAGTATAACCCCTACACAGTGTAGAGGTATACTGTATATTGTGTGGCACAGTGTATGCTATATGTGCATAACATAAACATATTCCACATGAAAACTTACAATTACTTGGCTTGGCCCTTGGGGATCTCGGACGCCACTTCAACACTTTGGCTGGGGGGCTAGGTCTAAGAACATGCCGTCCCCTCCTCTTTTCCCCTCAGCGCTGCTGTTCTCCAATAAGAATATAAGTGGGGGCTGGCCTGGCTGTCTCACTCTGAGACAGAATAGTAATGTAGTGACAGTGTAGATTTAATCCCACTGTCAGTATTTGGAGAGGCGCTCTGTTTACAGCTTTGGCTCTGCCTAACATGGCAGCGGCCGCAGGCCACACTCTTTCTCTGGCTGTCACTGCTGCTCTGCCCTGCCTCTTCTTCACAGGCGCCCAGCACGCCACGAGGTGAAGAAAAAGCTGGCGCTGGGATGAATATTCCATTGAACATGAAGAAGAGAGGGGCGGGTACGGCGGGAACTTAGCTGCCACCTGATTGGAGGAGCTGTGCAGTGACATAAGTCCCTCCCCTCACTCTCCTTTCCCCTCTTTCTTCCACTCTGGGCCGGGCTGTTTTTATCACAGCACTAGCGCTGCGTATACATGTAAAAATGTGAAAATATTATGTAATGGCACATAGGCATTTGGGACGGCAATGGGGCCCTCATTTACACTGGGCCCGGGGCTGCCGACTCAAACGCCCCTATTATAATCTGCCATTGCATACACCTGAAGTCCGGGCTGCGGTGGTGAGCGGGCCTGCAGAGGTCCTGAGCGGAGGCATAAAGGAAGCTGCGCCGCCGCGCGCCTGTGCAGCTTTCAGGGACCACTGGTCACTCCTCCCATGGCACTTGCAATTGCAGCACTGAAGACATTAAAACTTCTCACTCTCGGTCATGCAAAAAACATGTGCAGCTGTCGAGGTATGTTTTAACAGTTTTACCCCTCGCCTATCTACCACTGTCAGAACTGCTAACAGACGGCCCAGACTGCCTTTTATATGGGACAGTAGTTTCTTCTTGGACACGCGGCCTTCTTTCAGCTGTTCTGAAATAAGTTGTAAGGCAGAAAACATCAAGGATTGTCGCGCAGCTGCTGTCAGGAGACAGGGATACGCCATGGAGTTGTTGAAGGGCTCATATAGTATGCAACTTAATCTGGTCATGGGACAAAAGTTTACCCGGCTCCGGACACAACAAGTAAATATCATAGGAAACACAAGTGGCAAGCACTCTAAGAACATCATTGATGGAACCAAATGGTGGACAGACAGTGATAATTCAGCCATATAGTGATGCCAAGTCACGTGCCAATAGATCCAAGGCAGTTGTTCTACATTAGGAACAAAGACAGAAATGGAAATAACCATGAAAAAACATGTTGGGGTAATTCCAGTCAAGTGCTGGGACTGGTCCAGTATTATGCAGGTACAAGTGGATACCTGGATACCAGTAGTAGGGAGCCACTCTGTTCCGCTGATCGGTGGAGTCCCCCCCCCGAGCACACATTGATGGCTAATCTTTGGAATAGGCAGTCAATGTACATACAATATATTTGTATATCTGATATACATAGAAAGCCCAGTCTAATCAGATTAAAAACTAAATCAACAGAAACCTGCAAAGAAAAAAAAAAGTCAGCAGTAATTCAGACATTAGTCTGTTTCCTTTTTTATTCTGATCTTAATAAATTGTAGCCCGTGTTAGGCTACTTTCACACTAGTGTTAATATTTTCCGGTATTGAGATCAGTCATAGGGTCTCATAACTGGAAAAAAAAAAACGCTTCAGTTTCGTCCCCATTCATTGTCAATGGGGACAAAACGTAACTGAACAGAACGGAGTGCTCCAAACTGCATTCTGTTCCGTTCTCATACCGGAGAGCAAACCGCGACATGTTGTAGTTTGCTTTCCATCCTGGGACCCACAACGCAAGTCAATGGGGACAGATCCGTTTTCTCTGACACAATAGAAAACTAATCCATCCCCATTGACTTTCAATAGAGTTCATGACGGATCTGTCTTGGCTATGTTAAAAATCCGTTCATAATGGATGCAGACGGTTGTATTATCAGTAACCGAAGGGTTTTTGCTGAACCCTGCCGGATGCAGTAAAAACGCTAGTGTGAAAGTGGCCTTAGTTAGCAGTGCTTATGGATCCCTCTCATTGCTACTTCTAAAACCTCATGCACACAACTGTATGTATTTTAGGGTCTGCAAAATATGTATACTGGCTGCATACATGCCGAATTTTCCTAATAGAACTGGCAATTCCTCTCCACAAAATGGACAAGAATAGGACATGTTCTATAATTTGCCGAATGGTGGTGTAGATGTGGACAGCATATGGATGACATGAAGCATCTGAGCAGTGTGCAATGATGTTCTGCAGTATCTGAGCTGTGTGCAATGATGTTCTGCAGGATCTGAGCTGTGTGAAATGATGTTCTGCAGTATCTGAGCTGTGTGCAATGATGTTCTGCAGTATCCAATTCTGAGCTGTGTGCAATGATGTTCTGCAGTATCTGAGCTGTGTGCAATGATGTTCTGCAGGATCTGAGCTGTGTGCAATGATGTTCTGCAGTATTTGAGCTGTGTGCAATGATGTTCTGCAGTATCTGAGCTGTGTGCAATGATGTTCTGCAGGATCTGAGCTGTGTGCAATTATGTTCTGCAGCATCTGAGCTGTGTGCAATGATGTTCTGCAGTATCTGATATGTGTATAATGATGTTCTGCAGCATCTGAGCTGTGCATAATGATGTTCTGCAGCATCTGAGCTGTGCATAATGATGTTCTGCAGCATCTGAGATGTGTATAAAGATGTTCTGCAGCATCTGAGATGCGTATAATGATGTTCTGCAGCATCTGAGATGTGTATAATGATGTTCTGTATAATGATGTTCTGCAGCATTTCAGCTGTATATAATGATGCCTCCCAACAGCAGGAACACATGACTGTGCCATAGCTGCTGTAGAACCTCTTCTATAAAACGAGAGAGATCACTACATGTCCATAAGTGATTGGCACAGGAGAAGGAATTTCTATGGCAGGCTGCTTCTGCAAAGTCCTGTCTATGTGAGCCACTCATCTGTGTTTATACAAGTATTACTCACAGATGTCAATGGAAATTTCCAATAGCATGTATGAATTACATCTACTGCTTCACTATACGTACAGTATGAAGAGCTTCAGAGTCAAGTGTTATTGTCAGACCACACGGTAACAGCCACAGGAAACGCTTTTACACTATATGATGTACATGTGATTTACATATTTCTATACACTGTCTCCGTGCCTACATTAATGTAAACCTGTGCACAACCCCCCTTTTTTGCAAGAAGTGAATAAACTTGAACCCTACTGAACCTCACATCAAGAAAAACAAGATGTCTGTAAAGACGACATTAACCTGCCTCATGGCACAGACTGAATTTTGCCGCTGAGATCGGTTCCAGTCGTCATATGTATTTTTACTGCAGACACATGAACTAAACTTAGATTTGTAGAAATAAGACACTGGAATTTACTTTGCAATACATCTTAGTGCCTCCAGCCAGCAGACATCATGATGTATTTGAAAAAACAGTCTCTTTTAACATCTTCCCTATAGATGGGATTGTTCCCTGGACGTCAATGTAATTTCATACCAAAGGTCTTCATAATGCAAGTAGCATCATCAGAGAAAAACTGGAGTCAACTCTAGAGTTTCCTATTAGAGTTATTCGTTGAGGAGTTCCTCATGACCTAGTTCCCAACACTGGGATGACAGGTGGATCATTTCAGAAATAGGATTGCACCAGCGGCTATGGCAGTCGTCATAACTATGGACAAACAACCGCTGTTTTGCCCGACAGCTATTTCTATACCCATGCACTCTCGGCTTGGCATGTGCATGTATTTTGAATGGGGAGAGAAGAGTAACTCTGGTGGGAGCTTATCTCCCTGAAAACAAAAGGATTGTGCATATTGAAATTCAACAGCCCGAACCTTCTTTTCCCTAGCTGCAGATATCGAGAAGTCCCCATACACATTAGATGGTTGGCTGGTTCTGCTGAAATTGATGGGGTCATCCTCCATCTATCTAATGTGTTTGGCCAGCTTCAAAAGGTTATTGATGGTCTGTCCTGAGGATAGGTCCTCAATATCTGATATTTGGGGGTCTGACTCACAGAACCCCACCAATTAGATGTTTGAAGCTCACCGGATCGCCGCGGCCTCTTCCTAGGTCAGCAAAGCCTAGGCTGCAATACCGAGAACAAGCTGTTATACAATATATGGCTCTGTGGTTGGTATGCTGTAAAGAGTCTGTTGTGCTCAACAGGGCGCCATGGCCTCTTCAAACAGCTGATCAGTAGGGGTGCCAGGAGTCAGACCCCCAACGATCAGATATTGATGACCTACCCATGGGAAAGGCCATCAATAGTGAACTCCGAGATAACCCCTTTATGGTTGCCCATGGCAAATGTCAGCAAACTCTGTGCTAATGGACTATAATATATGGTCATCCATACAATTGTGCTTTAAGGGAACTTAAAGGGAACCGGTCACCAGGATTTTGTGCATAGAGCTGGGGACATGGGCTGCTAGATGGCCACTAGCACATCTGCAATACCCAGTCCCCATAGCTCTCTGTGCTTTAAAAACCGTTTTGATCCATATGCAAATGAACCTGATATGTGTCCTGTGTCCGGAGATGAGTCCAGCGGAAAGGAGCCCAGCACCGCCCCGTGTCCTCCGAATCTCCTCCTTGCTGGCTGACGTCACAGAGCTGGAGCGCTGAAATCTCGCGATGCGCGCAGCAAGGAGGAGATTCGGAGGACACGGGGCGGTGCTGGGCTCCTTTCCGCTGGACTCATCTCCGGACACAGGACACATATCAGGTTCATTTGCATATGGATCAAAACGGTTTTTTAACACAATTAAAGCACAGAGAGCTATGGGGACTGGGTATTGCAGATGTGCTAGTGGCCATCTAGCAGCCCATGTCCCCAGCTCTATGCACAAAATCCTGGTGACAGGTTTCCTTTAACAGTCGTTTTAGGCTCCATTCACATGTCCGTAGAATGGGTCCACATCCATTCCGCAATTATCCGTAACGGGTGCGGACCCATTCATTCTCTATGGGGCTGGAAGAGATGCGGAGAGCACACTATGTGCTCTCCGCATCCGTATTTCCGGAGCACGGCCCTGATCTTCCGGTCCGCAAGAACATAGAGCATGTCCTATTCTTGTTCGCAATTGCAGACAAGAATAGGCATTTCTATGGGGGTGCCGGCCGGATGTCTGAATGGAGCCTTAACTGTATAAATGCTTAAACTATATATATCTATTTACCTATCTACCTGTCTATCTTTCTATAATGATTTTGCTTTGTGCTGACCAATCCAAGGGCAGCAGGAAGTGTCTTGGGCTGCCGAATGCACAGTTTGCATCAGGTAGTCTGAGAAGTGGTGTGGCCACTCTTGGATAATGGAGAATTGTCAAATTTGCTGTTGAAAAGATGAAAAGGAGGTTATCAGCAGAGGCGTAACAAGGATCCATGGGTCCACATAGCAAAACTTAGAACGGTGCCCTCAAGGGTGCACCACCAATGAGGCCAGGTGAAGCAATCGCCTCAGGCAGCACCAGGTAGGGGCAAGAGGGGGGCAGCAGAAGGGCAATGAGCGCTTTCATTGTGGCAAAGGGGTTAGGTTAAGAAATTGGCATTTGGGGGGGAGGGGGGGTGCCGTTTCAGTTTTCACCTGAGGCAGCAGAAAGGCTAGGTGCACCCCTGGGTGCCCTGCTCCATCATGACCAATTTTGTTAGAAAGTTCAGAACATAAGAAGGATTTATAAGCTTTTGATTATGATGGTTTCCCTAATGCACAGGGATAATGCACACAGTGATGTCACAATAGTGGGATAATGTGCACACTGAAGTTACAGCACAATGATGTCACAGTACAGCAATAAGGCTCACAGTGTTATCAAAATAATATGCTAATACGCATGGTGATGTACAGAAATAATGCAAATTGTCATGAATGCTTCCATTGTCAATATACATCACTTACTGTACATACTGTATGTCTCTAATTATTGGGTGCCATAACAATGGCTATGCTTGATAACCTAGTAGTTTTGCCTATGATCACCAGCAGGGGTGTAGCTAAAGGCTCATGGGCTCATGAAGTTCAGCTTGGGCCCCCCTTCCCTCAGTGCTTTGTGGCCAGGGGCAGGGAAGCACACAGCCTTCGTGCTGCCTTAGGCAAAAATTGAACCCCCCCCCCCCCATCCCCATGGCAAATTCTTGACCTAACCTTTTCCCTCTAGCCCAGGGGTCAGCAACCTTCAGCACTCCAGCTGTGAAACTACAATTTCTAGCATGCTCCATTAATTTCTATGAGGGTTCTGAGAAGGGCAAAGTTAGTATGCATGCTGGGAGTTGTAGTTTCACAACACCTGGAGTGCCGAAGATTGCCTACCCCTGCTCTAGCCAGAGGTGTAACGTGATCTGCATGCACTTTCTATAATACTGTCTTCTTATGCCTACCTCTGCACCCCCTATAGTTACTCCAGATAAGTGTTCAGTTCATTCCCCAGTTAATATAATTTTTTTTCCTGAACCAGATGGTCGCTTTAACCCAGACCTATTTCACCCTACGGACTTGGCCATTTTAAAATAAATACAAAATGTACCAAAAATTTTTTTTAAATGGCAAATTTCCAAGTTTCAATTTCTCTACTTCTATAATACACAGTAATACCTCCAAAAATAGTTATTACTTTACATTCCCCATATGTCTACTTCATGTTTGGATCATTTTGGGAATAATATTTTATTTTTTGGGGATGTTACAAGGCTTAGAAGTTTAGAAGCAAATCTTGAAATTTTTCTTAAATTTTCAAAAACCCAATTTTTAGGGACCAGTTCAGGTCTGAGTCTAGGTATTCAAAACTGATTTTACAAACATCGTTAACCCTTTAGGTGTTCAACAAGAATTAATGGAAAATAGAGATACAATTTCAAAATTTCACTTTTTTGGCAGATTTTCAATTTTAATAATTTTTTTCCGGTTACAAAGCAAGGGTTAACAGCCAAATCAAACTCAATATTTATGGCTCTGATTCTGTAGTTTACAGAAACACCCCATATGTGGTCGGAAACCCCTGTACGGGCACACGGCAGGGCGCAGAAGGAAAGGAATGCCATACGGTTTTTGGAAGGCAGGTTTTGCTGGACTGGTTTTTTTGACACCATGTCCCATTTGAAGCCCCCCTGATGCAACACTAGAGTAGAAACTCCATAAAAGTGACCCCATCTAAGAAACTACACCCCTCAAGGTATTCAAAACAGATTTTAAAAACATCGTTAAGCTTTTAGGTGTTCCACAAGGGTTATTGGCAAATGGAGATAACATTTCAGAATTAAATTTTTTGGGCAAATTTTCCATTTTAATCCATTTTTCCAAGTAACAAAGCAAGGGTTAACAGCCAAACAAAACTCAATATTTATGGCCCTGATTCAGTAGTTTACAGAAACACCCCATATGTGGTCGTAAACTGCTGTACGGGCACACGGCAGGGCGCAGAAGGAAAGGAATACCATACAGTTTTTGGAAGGCAAATTTTGCTGGACTGTTTTTTTTGACACCATGTCCCATTTGAAGCCCCCCTGATACACCCCTAGAGTAGAAACTCCAAAAATGTGGCCCCATTTTAGAAACTACGGGATAGGGTGGCAGTATTGTTGGTACTAGTTTAGGGTACATATGATTTTTGGTTGCTCTATATTACACTTTTTGTGAGGCAAGATAACAAGAAATAACCGTTTTTATTTTTTGTTATTTACAACATTCATCTGACAGGTTATATCATGTGATATTTTTATAGACCAGGTTGTCACGGATGGGGCGATACCTAATATGTATACTTTTTTTTTATTTATGTAAGTTTTACACAATGATTTCATTTTTGAAGCAAAAAAATCATGTTTTAGTGTTTCCATAGTCTGAGAGCCCAAATTTTTTAAGTTTTTGGGAGATTACCTTGGGTAGGGTATTATTTTTGCGGGATGAGATGACGGTTTTATTGGCACTATTTTGGGGTACGTGTGACTTTTTGATCGCTTGCTATTACACTTTTTGTGATGTAAGGTGACAAAAAATGGTTTATTTAGCACAGTTTTTATTTTAAATTTATTACGATGTTCATCTGAGGGGTTAGGTCATGTAATATTTTTATAGAGCCGGTTGATACGGATGCGGAGATACCTAATATGTATACTTTTTTTTTTATTTATGTAAGTTTTACACAATAATATAATTTTTTAAACAAAAAAAAAATCATGTTTTAGTGTCTCCATATTCTGAGAGCCATAGTTTTTTCAGTTTTTGGACGATTATATTAGGTAGCGTCTCATTTTTTGCGGGATGAGGTGACGGTTAGATTGGTCCTATGTTGGTGGGCAAACGCCTTTTTGATCGCTTGCTGTTGTACTTTTTGTGATGTAAGGTGACAAAAAATGGTTTATTTATTTAGGTCATGTGATATTAATATAGAGCCGGTCGATACGAACGCTGTGATACCAAATATGTATACTTTTTTTTTATTTATGTAAGTTTTACACAATAACAGCTTTTTTCAAACAAGAGCCATAGTTTTTTTTATTTTTTTGGGCGATTGTCTCAGGTAGGGGCTAATTTTTTGTGGGATGAGGTGACGGTTAGATTGGTACTATTTTGGTGGGCAAACGCCTTTTTGATCGCTTGCTGTTGTACTTTTATTTAGCACAGTTTTAATTTTTTATTTTTTTCGGTGTTCGTCTGAGGGGTTAGGTCATGTGATATGTTTATAGAGCCGGTTGATATGGACGCGGCGATACCTAATATGTATACTTTATTTTTCCCCCCTATTTTTTACCAATTTTTTTTTTACTTTATTAGGGGAAAATGACGTTTTTGTTTATTTTTACTTGAAACTTTACATTTTTTTGGGGGAAAACTTAATTTTTTCAACTTTTTTTTTCACTTTATTTTTTGTCCCACTTTGGGACTTGAATTTTGGGGGGTATATTCCTTTACAATGCATTCCAATACTTCTATATTGGAATGCATTGGCTGTATGAGTAATACTGTGTGGATTACTCATACAGCTTCCGGGGCCTGTGAGATCCAGGGGGCTGGATCTCACAGGCTCTTCACCGGAAGGCAGCGCGATGCCTTCCTTAGACATCGCGCTGCCTTCCATGCCATCGGGTCCCCCCTACAGCCGCATGGGTACCCGATCGCACAGCCGCCGCAACCGCAGGTAAAGCTGCAAACCGCAGGTCTGAATTGACCTGCGGTTTGTTGCGATCGCCGATACAGGGGGGTCACATGACCCCCCCTGGCGTTGTGACAGGATTAACCCCCGCCGCGCCGCAATCGCGTTTTAAACCCATGACGTACCGGTACGTCATTGGTCCTTAAGGACTCGGGAAACATGCCGTACCGGTACGTCATGCGTCCCTAAGGGGTTAAGGGGAATTTTGTTATATATATTTTTTTTATTCCTTTAGCTTTTATAGCACCAGCCTATTCTGCTGCTCTGTATGCTGTCATCATGCTTCCAGTTTTGTCCACTTCAAAGAACATACATTAAGGTAAACAAATGCAAAAGAGCAAATAGGGAATCTTGTAGTAATTATTTACATCAAAAGCCACAAAAATGGGAGGCAATTCATTATGTAGAAAGCCCCATTATGACTTGAAGGAGCGCATTTAGTATAAAATAGACCCTGTGCTAAGCGGATTATATCCATACAATATATGTAGTAATATAAGAGAAGCACCTCACATTATTGTTAGTATGGTACAGCTTCACTTCCTTTTTTAAACTTAGCATTATGCTTGGGACAGGGATACATCGCCTAAGGCCTCATGCACACGACCGTTGTGTGCATCCGCGGCCGTTGTTCCGTTTTCCTTCGCGGACCCATTGACTTTCAATGGGTCCGTGGAAAAATCGGAAAATGCACCGTTTGGCTTCCGCGTCCGTGATCCGTTTTTCCAGTCCGTGAAAAAAATAGGACCTGTCCTATTTTTTTCACGGACAATGGTTCACGGACCCATTCAAGTCAATGGGTCAGTGAAAAATCACGGATGCACACAAGATAGTCATCCGCGTCCGTGATCCGTGTTCGTTTTTCCTATCATTTTCAATGCAAACTTGACTTAGTTTTTTTTTCACTTTTCATGTCCGTGGATCCTCCAAAAATCAAGGAAGACCCACGGAAGAAAAAACGGTCACGAATCACGGAACAACGGAAATCCGAATTTCCCTAAAGCATTACAACATGTATTATATGATACAGAACTGCTCCTGTTTTTATAGCCTGCATTCAGAAATGCATATGTTATAAAGCAGCAAATAAAAAATATCAATAAAATAATAAATAATAATAAAATATTAATAAAATGATAACAAAATATTAATAAAATAATAAATACATTTGGGGCATATCTGTCTTTCAACATCATTTCGCAGTTGATATAAGACTATGTTCACATATGACTGAAATGCTGAGAATTTGCCATTGTGATATTCTTGTGGCAAGTCAGCAGAGTTGCGCAGTACCGGCACACTGAACAGAATTTTAAGAAATCTCATCGATACGCTGCCTTAAAAAGTGGCCTGCGGTATGGATTTGATGCTGCTGTGCTGATCTCCACTGAGGATTTCACTCTTTGCAATGGAGAAGGTGAAATCCACAGCCATTTCCACAGCAAAAAGTGAATGTAATACATGCGGTTTTTGCAGAGGTTTTCAATTAGTTTTTTTTTGGTGCAGTGGAACCACAGCAAAAAAAAAAATGCAGCAGACTTTTCAGCTCTATTTTCAGTCATGTGAAGACGCCCTAAAAAGTTGCTGTTATAAATGCATTACATTACTTACTGAAATATCTCTTCTGAACTAATGTCTGTATTATAAAAGAACTGCATTTAGAGTTCTGTAGACATCAGGGCAGAAATTCCCTGCTGAATGAATGTTTGCTTTGAACTATTAGTATTCTGGGAAGTGGAGACTTTACATTTAGATAATATGTGATAATCTGAGGAAAACTTAAAGGGCTTCTACCACCAGAAATACTGTAATGTAGCTGACTGATATAGCGATGCGCTAATGTCAGCACTACATAACAGTATGTTTCTAACGTTAGTCCCTGCAGCCGTTTTTGTAAAAAAAAGCACTTTTATTATATGCTAATGAGCCTCTAGGTGCTATGTGGGCGTAAAATCAGCACCTAGAGGCTCCGTCCACTCACCTTTATCCCGCCCAGGTCCCCTGTTCTGCCCGCCCAGCTCCTCTTGATTGATGCCACGGTCCACCGCATCATTGACGAAATCCCGCGCCTGCGCCGTTCACTTCTGTCTTTTGCGCAGGCGCAGTGAGTGAAGGCCGCTCTCCTGATGCCGGCTTCCTCGCTGTGATGTAGTCGGCGCAGGCGCAGTGAGGAATCCGGCACCAGGAGCGCATCATTCACTCACTGCGCCTGCGCCGAATAGAGAAGTGAATGGCGCAGCCGCGGGATTTCGGCAACGATGCGGTGGACCGTGGCATCAATCAAGAGGAGCTGGGCGGGCACAACACTGGACCTGAGCGGGATAATGGGTGAGTAGACGGAGCCTCTAGGTGCTGATTTTATGCTAACATAGCACCTAGAGGCTCATTAGCATATAATAAAAGTGCTTTTTTTACAAAAACAGCTGCAGGGACAAATGTTAGAAACATACTGTTATGTAGTGCTGACATTAGCGCTTCGCTAATGTCAGTCAGCTACATTACAGTATTTCTGGTGGTAGAAGCCCTTTAACTCCTACTACATTATAGGAGCTCAACTAATATGTAAAACGGGGTTTTGCACCATAACAATTTATCACCTATCCACAGGAAAGTTAAAATGTTTCATTGCTGAAGGTCCTAAACCTGAGACTGCCACCAATGACAGCAATAGGGATCCCGAGCCCCCCATTTAAATGGAGCGGCACGCGTGTCATTAACCATGGAACTGTTGGAAATAGACATACAGCACTCACCCATCTCGGTAAGTCCCATAGAGCACAATTGTAAGGGTCTGGTCACACAATCAGGTTTTCTGATGCAGTTTTGGAAGCCTTAATCAGGAGTGAATCATAAAAGAAGAGAAAGTATAAGGCTGGGTTCACACGGGCGTTGCGGGAAAATGTGTGGGTGTGTTGCGGGAACACCCGCGATTTTTCCGCGTGAGTGCAAAACATTGTAATGCGTTTTTCACTCGCGCGAGAAAAATCGCGCATGTTTGGTACCCAAAACCGAACTTCTTCACAGAAGTTCCGGCTTGGGATCGGTGTTCTGTAGATTGTATTATTTCCCCTTATAACATAGTTATAAGGGAAAATAATAGCATTCTGAATACAGAATGCATAGTAAACTAGCGCAGGAGGGGTTAAAAAAAAATTAAATTTTTTTTAACTCACCTTAGTCCACTTGATCGCGTAGCCCGGCATCTCCTTCTGTCTCCTTTGCTGAACAGGACCTGTGGTGAGCATTAATTACAGGTAAAGGACCTTTGGTGACGTCACTCCGGTCATCACATGATCCATCACCATGGTAAAAGATCATGTGATGGATCATGTGATGACCGGAGTGACGTCACCAAAGGTCCTTTACCTGTAATTAATGCTCACCACAGGTCCTGTTCAGCAAAGGAGACAGAAGGAGATGCCGGGCTACGCGATCAAGTGGACTAAGGTGAGTTAAATTATTTTTATTAATTTTTTTAACCCCTCCAGCGCTAGTTTAAGATGCATTCTGTATTCAGAATGCTATTATTTTCCCTTATAACCATGTTATAAGGGAAAATAATAATGATCGGGTCTCCATCCCGATCGTCTCTTAGCAACCGTGCGTAAAAATCGCACCGCATCCGCACTTGCTTGCGGATGCTTGCGATTTTCACGCAACCCCTTTCACTTCTATGGGGCCTGCGTTGCGTGAAAAACGCTGAATATAGAGCATGCTGCGATTTTCACACAACGCACAAGTGATGCGTGAAAATCACCGCTCATCTGAACAGCCCCATTGAAATGAATGGGTCGGGATTCAGTGCGGGTGCAATACGTTCACCTACCGCATTGCACCCGCGCGGAAATCTCGCCCGTGTGAACGCAGCCTAAAGGACAGATAGGACTTTTATTTTCTGAATTCACTCCTGGTTTTGGCTTCCAAAACCGCATCCTAACCGTACCCTAACACTAGCCTGCTTGTGTACCTATCATTCCATTCAAACAGGGCCCCTGTTTTTATGATCCCAGTGTTGAGATGCTTTGTATCAGTGATAAGTTGTTATGGGGGCGACAACCTCTTTAAGGATATTTCATGATGACAAGTTTGCTTCCAGTGACATAATGAAGGGAACTCTGCACTATAAAGTATTCTGTGACCCAGGACCAGCATAAAATAAGTGAAACAATACAGGAAAATAGATATAATTGACACATCATCTCATTAATTGCCAATAGGGTGCATGAAGAGGGTGCACAGACCAATTTCAGAACAACAAGCCGTAAATTAAAACTACAGTGACATCACAGTGGGCTTATGCATTTTTAGCAACTATGTCTCAAAGCTATGAGTAAGAGCTGGGTCGGCTAAAAATACAAAAGTTCGCTGTGATACCACTATGGTTTTAATGTAAACCAACAAATACTTTGGGTTCTACATTTCTGGACCTCTACTTTCTAGATACAAAATAAGGATTATAAGTATTTTCCAAATTTAGTATAGTGATACTCAGCCTACATAGAAACTATAATATGGTGTTTGAAGGTGAAAATACCCTTTAAATGGTGTGTTTCATGTAGACAACCCCTGTTTAAAAAGAAGCTGGCTGAGGCTTTTCTAACCTCAGGTGATCAGTTGTTATCACTGGGTTGGTCACTGCCAGATATCCCAAAAAAAGACCAACTATGTAATACATGGAAAACAGGCACTAGGTCTTCCAGAGAGGAAGCTGCTTTTACAGATTCTGGTTTACAGAGTTGGGTTCTGAGCAGGAAACTAATGACCCTTTACATGCCCTATTAGAACTTCCCCTAACAAATCAACAAATAATAAACTACTTATGATTATAGGCACAACCACACGGCGTGGTCCTGTCGTGAGGCATCTGTTTTGCGTTTGAGTACAGCACGGCCAAAAAAGGGTCGTAGCGGGCTCTAATTAAACGAATGCTGACCACGCTGTTCAGTGGGTCTGTATGG
Organism: Bufo bufo; assembly: GCF_905171765.1. NCBI lineage: Eukaryota > Metazoa > Chordata > Amphibia > Anura > Bufonidae > Bufo > Bufo bufo. The sequence goes on from NC_053399.1 coordinate 29,969,491, forward strand.
CACCTTCAATACCGTGCAGCTATTAACAATACAGACCCACTGAACAGTGCGGTCTTCATTTAGTTAGTTAGTTTAGTTAGAGCCCGCTGCAGCCCTTTTGGCTGTGCAGTACTCAAATGCAGCACGGCCATGACATGACCTCGCCGTGTGGTCATACCAGGGCCGGTACAAGGCAGGGGCCGAAGGAGCGGGTGCCCTGGGCGCTACAAGGAGGGGGGCGCAGGTGGGCCGGCAAGCCTGAGTGCCGCAAGGCCGCGGCCCTGGTGACAAGTGGGGGCGGCCGCGGCCGGCGGCAGGGCAGAGCAGGAGATGAGCGCTTCCATTGCGGAAGCGCTCATCTCCATAGTCATCTGTATTGCAGTCCTCAGGACTGCAATACAGATGCCTGCGCTGCGGCAGAGGAGGGAGAGGTGTGTCCCCTCCTGTTCCTCTGATAGGCTGCCGGCCTAATGCTGGCAGCCTATCAGAGGCCGGTGCAGGCGGCGCGATGACGTCATCGCGTCGCCTGACTGCCGTATAGCGAGGGACACAGACGGAAGAGGCGGCCTGCATCGCATCACATTGCTGGAGGTAAGTATAAGTTTTTTTTTTTAATTTTTTTATTTATATAGGTACAATACTGGGCTGGGCTGGCACATAAGGGGGGACTACTGGGCTGGGCTGGCACATGATAAGGGGGGCTGCCTACTGGGCTGGCACATGATAAGGGGGGACTACTGGGCTGGGCTGGCACATAAGGGGGGCTACTGGGCTGGCACATGATAAGGGGGGACTACTGGGCTGGCACATGATAAGGGGGGCTACTGGCACATGATAAGGGGGGCTACTGGCACATAAGGGGGGCTACTGGCCCATAAGGGGGCTACTGGCACATAAGGGGGGCTATTGGCACATAAGGGGGGCTACTGGCCCATAAGGGGGCTATTGGCAATAAGGGGGGCTACTGGCACATGATATGGGGGGCTACTGGCACATGATAAGGGGGGCTACTGGCACATAAGGGGGGCTACTGGCCCATAAGGGGGCTACTGGCACATAAGGGGGGCTATTGGCACATAAGGGGGGCTACTGGCCCATAAGGGGGCTATTGGCAATAAGGGGGGCTACTGGCACATGATATGGGGGCACTCTGGCTACTGGCACATGATATGGGGGCACTCTGGCTACTGGCACATGATATGGGGGGGGGGGGGCTCTGGCTACTGGCACATGATATGGGGGCACTCTGGCTACTGGCACATGATATGGGGGGGGCTCTGGCTACTGGCACATGATATGGGGGGGGCTCTGGCTACTGGCACATGATATGGGGGCATCTATGGGGGCACATCTTACTGCAGATTATTTAGGGGCATCTACTGAGGCTAAAAAGAAGATATTTTATATGGGGGGCTCTGTATAGGGGCATTTTATACTGGGACACATTATGGTGGGTACTATGGGGAAGGGGGGAGCACTATGGGGGTCATCTACGGGGGCACTGAGAAGGGGTATTTTATGTTGGCACATTATGGGAACATTAGCTCAACTGGGGGCATTACAAAGGGGTATGTTTTGCATATTATAAGGAGAATTATTACTACTGGGGGGGGCATTATGGTGGGCTTTATTACTCCCCCATGGTATGACCCCCTAGTAGCAGCACCAGCCTCTCCCTGCTCTGCTATTCCTCTGCCCCTTCTCCAAATCCTTATTATGAAATCTTTCTCATTAGGATAAAGCACAACATCAGCTCCGCCGAGCCCCCGGCCAAGTGTTGAAGTGGCGTCCGAGATCCCCAAGGGCCAAGTCAAGTAACTGTAAGTTTTTATGGGGGTTCTACAAAAGAGCTATCGTGGGGCAAAGTTCATATTCGTGTTTACACACGTGTTTTAAAATGAATACTTTCAAAGTCCCACAGTCCTTTGTTCTATTGCTTTAAGTATATTCTTGTTTTGAAACAACATTGATTCTTTCTTAAAAACGGGGGGGGGGGGGGGGGGGGCGCAGTTTGCCATCTTCGCCCTGGGCACCAAATGGCCTTGTCCCAGCCCTGGGTCATACCCTGATGATATGGCCTCATGCAAGCGGCCGTATCCGATTTTCGGTCCACAAAAAATGGATAACTTCTGTGTGTTTTCTGTTTTCTTTTTCAACAGAAGGAGCAAATCTCATCTGCAATAACTGACAAGATTGTGACCTGCGGTGGGATTCTCAGATTGGGAACACAGATCTGTGAAGAAAATGTATATTCAGCTTCAAAACAGATGGCACACTCTAGAAAAATACAGTTGTGTACATGAGGCCTTAGTTAGCAAAAAAGCCGTCAGTAAATGTTTTCCCGGTTTATAGCTTTGTTTTGGTTATTCATTTGATGTCATAGGTGGTTGGTTCTGTGGCTTCACTGAACCGCGTTCATTAAAATAAACACAAATGATGAAGACACTTTGCAATACACTGAATATGCAAACCTAGTCTTCAAGTCAAAATGTTTGGGAACTAGATGGCATGTTGATCACACCAGTGTTTCCCAACCAGGGCGCTAAAGCACTCTGCAACGAGTGCTGCTCTGAATGGTAAAAAAATAAAAATTCTACCTGCATCTAGTAGATTTGCTGCACACATAGGATACAGATTTGCAGACATTTGTTAAAACTGCCCCTATTCCCTCTTCCTTCCCCCCATCAGTACTTCCTCCCTCCTCCCATCACTCCTTCTGATCTTCTTTGCTGGAAGTGGCTATGAGTGGCAACCAAGGGGTCACACTCATTTATGGCAGAAGCTACCCTGGATGGAGGCTTCAGGCTCAGTGCTGGCTGGAGAACGCCATCATTTCGCAAATGAGGTGAGCAAGAGATAGCAAGGACTGGATGGTGCCAGGGTCTTTGGATGAATACTCTGGTGAGAGGGTCTGAATTAATTGTTAGGTCTGACATCTGACCAGCGTCTTGTGTTTCTATTGGAGATATTCTTAACTGAATCTCACCTCATTCTGCAGTATTGAAAGTGTTAACTCCTCCTTTGGTTCTGTGTGCGGCTGCTAGGATGTTTCTAATGTGTTATTTAGCTTCTGCTATATATACCTCACTGTTTGTCTCATTCTCTGCCTGAGCAATAGGTTCCCTAGTTTGCGAATTCCTGATAAGATATGCTGTATCTGATTGTCTGCTCATGTACTGACTTCTACATAATTCCTAGATTCTGACTGCCCAATGCAAGACCCAACCTGTGCCTGTTTGACCCTTCGCCACCTGCTCTGACCTCAGACCTTTACTCAGAATTGCGCATGCTCTGCCTACCCTGACCTCAGCCTGTTACTGGCTATGAGTGCGCCTGTCCCCTTAGAGGTATGCATCAGTGTCTCTAGCCCTCTTGAGTAGGGATGTTCGGGTTTGCCGGGTTCAGCCGAACTTTGGGTCAAAGTTCGGGACCTGAACTTGACCCGAACTTGAACCCGAACTTGAACCCGAACCCCATTTAAGTCAATGGGGACCCGAACTTTGGTGCACTAAAATGGCTGTAAAATAGTCATAGTGAGGGCTGCAAAAGGAAGCAAAATGGGGGTAAGAGCAGGACAATTGCCCTGCAAACAAGTGTGGATAGGGCAACATTTTTTTAAATAATAATCTTGAACTAGGAGGTGGAGGTCAAAGTGGAGTAGGAGGTTGAGGAGGCGGTAGACGTTGCTGTGTAGGTGGAAGCGGCGGTGGAGGAGGAGGAGATAGCCAAGTTTTTTTAATTTTTATTTATTTATTTTTTATAAATTTGGGAAGGCCCCAAAACACTGGGAAATGGAAAAGAAAGTGCAAAGAGAAAGTGTGCTGGAGTATAACAATGGCTGGGTGCGACCATTATACTTGTCTATTCAGCACAAGTTACGGACAAGTCCTGTGGGATCCATGCCTGGTTCATTTTAATGAACGTGAGCTTGTCCACATTGGCTGTTGCTGTGCTTGTCTGTGATTACCCCCCCCCCCCCCCCCCCCCCCCCCCCCCCGCCATGCTAAACACACGTTCGGACAGTACACTGGCCGCAGGGCAGGCCAACACTTCCAAGGCATAAAGGGCAAGCTCAGGCCATGTGCCCAATTTGGAAACCCAGAAGTTGAATGGGGCAGACCCATCAGTCAGTAAGTGCAGACGTGTGGACACGTACTGTTCCACCATGTTGCTGAAATGCTGCCTCCTGCTGAGATGTTCTGTATCAGCTGGTAGTGCTGGTTGTTGTGGCGTGCTGACAAAGCTTTTCCACATTTCGGCCATGCTAACCCTCCCTTATGAGGTGTTGGAGGTGCCCAAGCTGCGTTGGCAACTTCCTCCTCCTCTGCCTTCGCCTTGTGCTTCCACTGAGCCCCCGCTGTCAGGTGGGAATGCCATCAGCAGCGCATCTACCAGCATGCGCTTGTACTCGCGCATCTTCCGATAATGCTCCAGTGACGGAATTAAGGACGGTACGTTGTCCTTGTAGCGGGGATACAGCAGGGTGGCCACCCATTAATCAGCACTGGTTAGAATGTGGACAACTCGGCAGTGATTGAGCAGGCACTGCAGCATGTAGTCGCTCATGTGTGCCAGGCTGCCCAGAGGCAACGACAAGCTGTGTATCGTCTGTGTCCACTGTATCCCCCCAGCCACGCTCCAGTGATGCCCATAAGCTGCTTCAGGAGCCACCCTGCTGTGAACACGGTTCCTCCTCCTCCTCCAGAACTGTGTCCTGGCTGGACAATTGTGTTCCTGGCCTCTGTTGGTGCAGGAACCCACCCTCCGAGCCACTTGTGAATGACTGGCCTGATAACCATGGAAATGATCCCTCTTCCTACTCCTCTTCCTCCTGTGCCACATCCTTTTCCATCATTACCCAAAGCATTTTTCAAGGAGACACAGAAGTGGGATAGTAACGCTGAGGACAGCATCATCGGCACTGGCCATGTTGGTGGAGCACTCGAAACAGTGCAACACGGCACACACGTCCCGCATGGAGGCCACTCGTTGGTGGTGAAGTGGTGCTGTTCCGCAGAGCCCATGCATGCTGTAGCTGGAACTCCGCTATTGCCTGCTGCTTCTTGCACAGTCTCTCCACCTTGTGGGTAAGTCGCATATGAGATGGCCTGCACTTTCTGCAGCAGCTCTGACATATCAGGGTAATTTTTCAGGAACCTCTGCACCACCAAATTCAGCACATGCGCCAGGCAAGGGATGTGCGTCAAACCGCTAGGCCCAGAGCTGCTACGAGATTTCGCCCATTTTCGCACACCACCAGGCCGGGCTTGAGGCTCAGTGGCACCAACCACTCATCAGTCTGTTGTTTCATGCCCGTCCACAGCTCCTGCGCAGTGTTTCCCCTCCCCCCCCAAACAGATGAGTTTCAAAACAGCCTGCTATAGTTTCCCCCTGGCTGTGCTGAAGTTGGTGGTGCATGTGTTACGCTGACCAGATGAGGAGGCGGTAGAGGAGGAAGCGGAGTAGGAGAAGGCGGCAACAGGAGGCAATGAGAAACGTCCTGCAATCCTTGTTTGCAGAAGGACATGCGCCAAACTGCTATTCGCCTCAGGCCCAGCCGGCACTGCATTTACCTAGTGTGCAGTTAGGGAGATATAACATCCCTGCCCATGCTTACTGGTCCACGTTGTAACGGATCACCTGGCACCCCTAGACTGAGTGCCTCCGTTGACGGATGCTCCTAGCGTTTTCCTGAGGTTTCCAAGCACTCTGGCAGACACCACAATCACCGAACCGAAAAAGCCTATAAATCCTCTTCAAGCATATGAATGCTGTAGGCAGTTGAATAGGAAACCATACGAATAGGTTTACACTCCTAGCAGTCAAACTGGGACAGCATGCAATAAATCCTCCCCCAAGAATGAGACGACACTTCACCTTGAGGGTTAAAACAGGAACTCCCTTTATTTAGACACAGCACACCTACTTTAAACCCAACAGCCTCATTTACATACAATAGGGCACCTAGAGGACTCTGGTACAAGGAAGGGTGGGGCCAGACAATAGCAAAGGCTGATGGGAGATTGAGGAGGGACAGAGCAGCTGGTTTAAACTGGTGTCCCTGCGACAACACCCTGCCGGGGGAACAATGGGACAGGAAAAAGGGGGAGGAGAAGAGGCACAGAACATCAATGCCTGTAACATGCAAACATTACAGTAAGAGCAAGATATATACAGTCCACAACACACAGCAATACAATTTAACCGAACCCATAATAACATACATAATATTAAAGACGGCCTGAATGCAATCTGCTACACAGTCTTAAAGGGGCATTGTTCCTAAAAGTCATAACATGTCCACGGATGGCCATTAAAGGGCCAGTAGCAGCAATATAAAATACCACATGCCCAAATATTGCATTCAAACGTACAAATTTACATGGGGCCATAGTCAGCAGGTAGGAGGCGGGCAGCCAGGCCTTTCCAATGCCCAGTGGCGAGGCGGGTTCCGCCACATTTCTCCCCTTTCCCATTGAGACTATCCAGACTCCAGACTTCCAGGAGGTCTGGGGCTCTGATAGTCAGCCGGCCTTTCTCAGTTGTAGATCCATGGCTTGGGGGGAAGGTAACCAGGGTGCCCTCTCCCCTGGTTGAACAAAGCTGTTGCTGGGGGGAAGGGGTAACAGGCTCCTCTCTCTGCGACACCCTCCCTTGTTGTAGGGGAAAACAGACTGCCTCTCCTTCCAATACATTGTCCTGTTGTTGTGGACCAGGACAGACTGTCCATATCTCCAGTGGTGCAGGTACAGAGACTACGGTCCCATCTGCACTGTTGTGGGGCTTATTGTCTCCCCTTGGTGTGCTAGGCAAACCGCTGGGGCTACTTGGGGAACAGCGGCCAGCGGTGTTCTGCACTAATGCTAGCACTTCTGCTGGGAGGGGGCCAGAGGGGGCTAACGACTCCTCTACTGACCCCAGTACCTGGTTTGGAGTTGGCTGTGGAGGGGAGGGGTTGCTTACCTCCTCCTCCTGGTACTGCTGCTGTTGGGGAGAGAGACCGACTGTCTCCCCTCCCTGTAAAGCACACTGCCGCTGTGGAGTGAGACCGGCTGTCTCCACTCCCTGTAGTTCACACTGCCGCTGGGAGTGAAACCGGCTGTCTCCCCTCCCTGTAAAGCACTCTGCCGCTGGGAAGGAAGGACGACACACTTCTCTCCCTGTATTACCCCCATCTGGAGTTGGAGATCTGGGCCGGCTGCCCAGGATCCCTGTAGGGCCGGTAGAGAGATCTCGGTCCCATCTCCACCTGCCATCTGTGGGTCTTCCCAGGACCAGTCTGTGAGGTCCCTCATTTCTGGGGCTGGTTGGGGAGTAGGAGGTACCGAATGCAGGTCTCCTGATGACGGGCTTAGTTGATGGGGAGGGGGAACGAAACTCAACGCTACCAATGGTGTACAGTCCATAAACCCCATCAGGTTAGAGACAGGCGGTGTCACTTGATCATATAAGTGCGCATAATTCTGTTCGATCTCCCACTGCTCTGGTGGTACTTGCAGGGTATAGGGTGACTGACTGGAGCTGAGCAGGTGCTGGTAATCCTGCTCCAGTTCCCATTCCTGGACAGCCAGTTCAATCAGGTCTGGCCTTAGGTCTTCGGCCATAGGGAGATCCAGCACGGCCTCTCTGTAGTCAAATATGTCCCAAAGCCGTGACTCTGCCGCACTCCCAAATTCCGGTTCTGCAAAGGCCCCCCATAATAAGCCAGGGCCATTATAATCCTTGCCCTCGGGTTTGTCAAATTTGGCCATTCCGGGAACCCGCTGAACCGCGTACCAACGTAGCGCTTGGTATGCATCATCGAGACCCAGTTCCCTCCATGCCAGTGAATTAAGTTGCCTCACCAATTCCTCCTGGGCCTGTTCTCCCAGCATAGGTATCCGTAGGGCCACTCTGGCTTGTAACCGCTGCTCCTTGCTGGGAAGACGCTCACCTCGCCAACGCTGGACACCTTCTAGGGTTTCTTCCCACATCTCTTGTCGGGCGCTCTCTCTGCAGTCCAACCTGGTTGCCTCTCCTATTGGCTTGACCAGTGGTGCCAAGAGGTTCTGTAACCTCCGGTTACATTTCTTTTCTACCTCGAGCGTTGTCCAGGGACTCGCTGGTTCTATGCCGCTCCATAATAATTCCTGTATCTCCAGGGTGTTGTTCCTCTCACACCAGGACGCCATCCCACTGCTGGGCCACCAATGTAACGGATCACCTGGCACCCCTAGACTGAGTACCTCCGTTGACGGATGCTCCTAGCGTTTTCCTGAGGTTTCCAAGCACTCTGGCAGACACCACAATCACCGAACCGAAGAAGCCTATAAATCCTCTTCAAGCATATGAATGCTGTAGGCAGTTGAATAGGAAACCATACGAATAGGTTTACACTCCTAGCAGTCAAACTGGGACAGCATGCAATAAATCCTCCCCCAAGAATGAGACGACACTTCACCTTGAGGGTTAAAACAGGAACTCCCTTTATTTAGACACAGCACACCTACTTTAAACCCAACAGCCTCATTTACATACAATAGGGCACCTAGAGGACTCTGGTACAAGGAAGGGTGGGGCCAGACAATAGCAAGGGCTGATGGGAGATTGAGGAGGGACAGAGCAGCTGGTTTAAACTGGTGTCCCTGCGACAACACCCTGCTGGGGGAACAATGGGACAGGAAAAAGGGGGAGGAGAAGAGGCACAGAACATCAATGCCTGTAACATGCAAACATTACAGTAAGAGCAAGATATATACAGTCCACAACACACAGCAATACAATTTAACCGAACCCATAATAACATACATAATATTAAAGACGGCCTGAATGCAATCTGCTACACAGTCTTAAAGGGGCATTGTTCCTAAAAGTCATAACATGTCCACGGATGGCCATTAAAGGGCCAGTAGCAGCAATATAAAATACCACATGCCCAAATATTGCATTCAAACGTACAAATTTACCAGGGGCCATAATCAGCAGGTAGGAGGCGGGCAGCCAGGCCTCTCCAATGCCCAGTGGCGAGGCGGGTTCCGCCACACACGTATCAATGGTTATGTGGACCTTGCCACAGATGGCGTTTTGTGCAGTGCACACCTGATTTTTTCCGCCACTTGGTTGTGCAGGGCAGGGATGGCTGGGAACCACGTACTGTGGGACAGCCACCGCCATAAGATTTTTAAAAGTCTCCGTCTCCACCAGACGGAATGACAGCATTTCAAAGGAATTTTGAAATGCTGGCGATCAGGGCCAGGGATCGCTGGTGGGCAGGGAGGTACTGTAACATCCCAGAGTTCTGTTATGAAACACTTTTACCCCGCTACAACCTGTTAAGGGCATCAACATTGTCATCTGGTGTAATATCACATAATATTCTCACAATTGTGCATTCTAAGCCTTGTACATGTATTTTGCTGTAATTTCGATGTTCACCAGCAGGTGGCAGCAATGTGTTCAGCAAGGACTTAGCTACAGTTTAGTGTTTCTACACTGGAATAGTACATTCCAGTTTAGCTCCCCCCCCTCTTTGAGCAGAGTGGGCTCGCCCATATCCTGCCTCATGGGTGGGGAAGGAAGTTAAGTTAGTGTGCCAGCCACCCCTGCTAGGGGAAGGCTGTGCTTGTAGGAGCTCCCAGTTATAGGATCCAAGCCAGTATCTTGTCTCGGCTGAGACGAAAGATCATCATTCCCAGTCTGAGCCTTGCAGCCTCAGCCGGTGAAAGCAAGCAGCCATCTCCAGTATTCCAGGAAGAAGCATACCCTGTGAGCACAACTGTGAGTACCGTCCAGAGAGCAGGAGAAGCCAAATTCCTCCTCAGCTAGTCAGTCCCCAATACAGCAGAAGACCGATAGCGCAGAAGATATTAATTCCTGCCATATTACAGAGCCACAAGCAGACGACTTATCCTGCAAAAAGAGCTCCAGGCACATGATAGAGCAGAAGCGAGATTCCTGCCACACATTGCCAATACCTGCTGGGACTTCAGACTATTGCTGTATCTCGCATGGATTACTGCTGCAACAAGTAAAGACAAGTTTGAACTTTATTCCAAGTCTGGATCAAAATTATTGCTGCACTGCCAAGTTCTCTCTGGCCCCGCACTAAAACCCTTATCCCAGATCTTAGAGGCTCCACTAACCCGCAATTCCTTTGAATACATGCAGCTTCAACACTTTTACACCTCTCTAAGTAGAACCCATACTCTGAACAGAAAACTCACTGAGTTTGAGCGGATGTGTATCTCCTCCTCAGCGACCTTACACCCCATATCCTCAGTATACAAACTTCTGATACACCAGCGATCCTCGTGCCTTCCCCCATATTGTCAAGCCTGGGAGCGAGATTTGGGGAATCATTATACCCCAGCCCAGTGGAACAGATGCTTCCTTCTAGCACACAAATCAACGGTTTCGGCCAAAGCTCAGGAAACGAGCTACAAAATTATATCCAGATGGTACCGAGTACCAGCGCTACTCCATAAATGGTTCCCGACGGTGTCGGACCGTTGTTGGAGATGTCTTACTGAGGAAGGCACGATGATCCATGTATGGTGGAACTGTAGCGGCTTAAGGCCCTTTTGGAACTTCGTTCATAGAATAATTAAAGAGGTCACGGGTGTCCCTCTCCAAAACTCCCCAGAAGCCCTTCTGTTATTCGACAGTGTCCTGAACGTCCCGGCATATAAGAAATCCCTCCTAAAATATATGGTTCAGGCAGCAAAGGCAGTGATTCCCAGACATTGGAAATCTCCTTCTCCCCCTTCGCCTGAGGAGTGGTTTGACGAAATTGCCCTATATCAGAGGTTGGAAGATCTCATTAGTATTACGCCCTCAGACACCACACGATATGTGCAGACTTGGGGCCCCTGGGAAGTCTTTCGCTCTTCAGCCGCATTTCGTGATGCGCAGGCTTAACCGCTTCAGCAGAAATGGTACCCTTCCCCCCTCCTTTCCTCCCCCCTACTCCCTTGTCCAATGTCTTGTCTGTCTATATGTTACTGAAATTCTACATGTCCATTTAGATATGTCTAACTCATATTCTCCCATGAGCTATGTTATGTGATAACGGGTGTATACCCAACACAATTCTGTGGACATTATGTTTAAATTGATAACACTTTTCGAATGTGCATATGTCTCTATTTTGGTTGTACCGAAAAAATTTCAATAAAACCTAAATTTGAAAAAAAAAAATTATTGCTGCAAATCCCTCAATTACTCCTACTAGCAACACAATCATTTTATTGCAAGTGAGCCAGGATCCAGGAGTCCAGCCGTACCAAGGTAGGAGACACCGTTGACACTATTGCCACTACCATACAGAGACATTACACCACTCTGGCATTCCTAACCTGGTACGTGAGTTACAACACCTTAAAGGCCCTGTGTTAGTACCCTGCGCACGCTGCAATTGGTGTCACAAACAAACACTATAGACTTCTATACCCATATCCGGACCCACTGCATAATTTGGCGTCCGCGTAACCGTACCACAGTCCGGCTCTATTGCATTTTTTCCTCTTTATCTCCAGTGTTTGAGGGATGGACAGCTGAACGCTTCCATGGGACAGTGTGGAGATGCTTGGTGACGGTGGTGGAGGTAGTGGTGTTGCTGCCACATCCTCTGTTTGCGGGGTGGCAGGTGCCACTGTCACTCCAGAGGGTGAGGAAGAGGTAGGGACTGCAGTTGAAGAGAGAGCAGGAGGAGCCTGAGATCTTTTGTGGCTTTTGAGGTGTGTACTCCACTGCAGCTCATGATTTGCATTTAGATGCCTGGTCATGCAGGTAGTGCTCAGGTTTAGAACATTTATGCCTCGCTTCAGGCTCCGATTGCACAGTGTGCAACCCATTCGCGTCTTGTCGTCAGCACATTGTCTGAAGAACTGCCATGCCAGGGAACTCCTTGGAGCTGGCTTTGGTATGCTCAGTCCCTGGGTGCTGTGGGCAGTAGCAGGCATACTGGCTAGGGGACGGCCACTCTGCTTTTGCACCATGCTCCCTCTTTTGCTCTGCGGCTGGCGCTGTGTGACCACCACCTCTTCCTCCGAACTGCACACGTCACTCGCATGACCTTGATTCCATGTGGGGTCTAGGACCTCATTTTCCTCCACATCATCTTCCACCCACTCTTCACCCCTGCCCTCCTTGCCGGTCTGCACATGGCAGAAAGCCGCAGCAGTTGCCACCTGTGTTTTGTGATTATCATCAGAGACGTGCTGCGGTGGTCCTCCCAAGTCCACATCCCTGAAACACAAGTGGTTGGGCATCAGTGCACTCAATCTCTTCCAATTCAGGGGCAGGGCTAGGTGGATGGCCCACGGAAACCCTGCCAGCAGAGTCATCAAAAAGCATGAGAGACTGCTGCATGACTTGGGGCTCAGACTGCTTGGCTGATTTGCAAGGGGGTGAGGTGAAAGACAGATGCCCATGGGCTTCAGGTGCCAACGCTGTGGTTTCAGCAGGGGACCGGGTGGGAGACGATGTGAAGGAACTGGAGGCACTGTCAGCCATCCAATCTACTACTAACGCCTCTACTTATTCTGGCCTCACCATTCGTACAGCGGTATTCGGGCCTACAAAATGACGCTGAACGTCCTGTCGCCTACGTGCACCTGTGGAAGGTGTTTCATTTGGACGTGAAGCTGGCACAGATCGACCACGGCCTCTCCCTGCAACAGGAGCTCCACCAGCACCAGCAGCACCACGACACGGGCCACGTCACTTATTTCATGCTCTCCTCATTCTTTGAGGTCACCCACCGAACTAACAGACAGATTAACTATATTAATTTCCCTGTCACGTATGCAGTGCAGGTGTACCTCCCACCAAAAATGGGTATATGTCACCGGCCGAACTAACAGACAGACTAACTATTATATTTTTGTGTCAGGGGTACAAAGATGGTGCACCCACAAAAAAATCACTATAGGTCACCCACAGAATAAATAGCCAGATGAGATTCCAAACACTCTCCCTCACTTCAGCTGCCTGCTTCCTGTCCCTGCACTACTCAGAGCTGATGGGCGGTGCTACACGTGATCCAGCTTGTATAGAGGCTGGGTCACATGATGCACCGGCCAATCACAGCCATGCCATTACTAAGTGCCCACAGCTTAAAAGCTTGTTAATTGGCTTCCCTGCAGCCTTTCAACAAGCTTTATTAAATGCATCAACACCGAACCTGAACCCAAACTTTTGGTGCAAAGTTCGGGCTCAGGTACTTGCAGTTCGGGTTTGCTCAATGCTACTCTTGAGTTAGCTGTCCCGGGATAACACCAGGAGGTAGTGGTCTGGTATCTCCTCTGCAGCAAAGTCTAGTTCCCTGTATAGGGGTTAAAGGGTGAAAACCAGTGGACTGGTTAACACTCATAGGTTTAGCCCAAAGTCAAACTCGTTTCTTGACACAGTGATTCCACACCTACTGATCGTGACAATATAAATATACAAAATAAAGTGACATCAAATCAAACTATAAATTAAGAGTCATAACCGACAGCTACGTACAGTCATGGAAATATGTTCTGTCTGCCCCTCAAGATCATTTCAATATATTTGACTGAGTTGAACTGCTTTGCTATGAAAGAACAGGACATGTTTGAGCTCCTTCACTGCAAGTACAAAGGTATTACAAGTACAAAGGTATTACAAGTGAATATTGCATCCGCACTGCAAAAAAGTGGTGCATGCACAAATTTTTTGCGGTGTGGACCATCGGATGCAGATTGCGGACACCATTCAATGGCGTCCACAGCACGGGCACCGGCCAACAACAGCCGTTTGCATGAGGCCTCAGTGTAAGGAGGTATAACAAGTAACAATAGGGCTCCATAGAAAATTTTGTATAGGAACCCACTTTACCATAATTACCTTCAGCAAATATTTAGAGCAATGAACACTTATGATTATTTTGGTCACCATGCAAAGGTATGATGAAATGCAAAAATTTAGATGGCAGCACAGTGAGAAAGCTCACAGTGGTGTCACAGTAAAGGGAACTACGTAAATGACATTACCAAGCAGGAATCAGGTGCACAGTTATGTCATAGAAGTGGAATAATACAGTGATGTCACAGTACAAAGATAATCCACGTAGTGATGTCACAGAACAGAGATCAGTTACACAGTGATGTCATGGGGCAATGATAATCTATGCAGTGAAATTAAAGGGGTTTTCTGGGGGTAAAATATTTATGACCAGTCCTCAGGATAGGTAATCGATGTCTTAATGGTGGTGGTCCGCCACCCATCAGCTGTTTGAAGAGGCTGTAGAGCTCACCAGAGCGCCACGTCCTCTTCAAACAGCTGATCATGGGGGTGACAGGAGTTGGACCACCCAGAAAACCCCTCTGAGGTACATGAATTATGCAAACAGTGTTGTCACAGTACGGGGATGATTCACATGATGATATCAGATAAAAAGAATGATTTAAAGGGGTTGTGCAGTGTCAGGATATTGCTGATCTATCCTCGTGCAAGCTCTGTTTCCTCTTCAATGTGTACCTGCACAATGTCTAGATTGTAGCAGCAGTGAAGGGTAGTTACACCTTCCTCTTCCATTCAAGTGGATGGGAGAGGAAGGTGTAAATACACTGTACAGCCACTACAATCTAGACAGCATGCAGGTAAATGCTCAGGAGAGTTTTAAACAAAAATCTGTATTCATAGGACGGATTGGTTTTGGTGGAATAAATTAAGGAACTTTGAAGTTTCATCATCGATTGATAGTAGTGGATTTAACATTGACCTCCGATTTATTGCAGTTTGGCCTTTTTTATCATTACCATCGATATATTGTTGTTGGGACTGCCTATTATTAATTTGAACATATTTGCTGATATATCGACTGTTGTCACTCACCAACATTTCAGATTTTATATGTTTATATATGTTTTTATAGTGAGGTCTATTGTTTTAATATTCAGTATATCAATAAAAATATACATTTCTTGTATCTCTTAATGGTCCGAAATTTCTGAGAGTGCCCTGTTCCATATTCCTTCTTTTCTTAGGGCGCAGTGCTCTCTCGAGTTTGGTCATTCCCATAAGTTGACTGATGCACCTGGGGCTGTGTTTGTGATATTTAGGGTACAGCCACCCGGTCAGGTTTCTTCATGCAGTTTTGGAAACCAAAGACAGGAGTGAATTAAAAACCAAGAAGTCATCTCTGTCCTGCATACTTTTATGATCTATTCCTGATTTTGGCTTGAGGCCATACTATAGTTGCACTCCTCCATCACCTGCTTTTCATCTTGCCTTTGAACAGTACAACAACAACACACAATATTGTCATCTTCTTGTATAATGCACACAATAATGGAACGGCACAGAAGCGTAAAAAAGTGATGCCACAGAAGAAGGATAATGCATATAGTCAGGGTCCAACAATTAATTGGGGGGGGCTGCATAATAACCCATAGTCAACACCACCTCACCACCTTACTTCTGCATGGCAATGGGCTTCTTCACAAAACTCTGCTTACTATCATATTGTTCCCACTTGTAAAATGAGAAATTTAGGTTCCAGAACTGCAGACTCTTGACATGTCAGGACAAAGAAGATAATGATGCTTATTCTGAACATGATGTCTAGGACATTAACATTAAATTAATTCTATTTAGTTCATTGTGTAAACTCTAAGCAACAACAGAAGCTCAAAAATAATTTAATAGCCTGAGTGTAATCTTTTATTAGATCCTCAAATAGTTTCCTCTACTCCATGCCTTACAAGACCACTTGTAGTCCTGCATACTTACACCATGGTGGGTAGAGACACTTGGGCCATTTGGCTCTGTGTGTCTGTAACGCCAATTGCTCAAGCCCTTCCCCTCGGCAGCTGAAGCGTGAGAGGGACTAGGCCTGTATTGCAGACAACTGTTTCATGAATTTCTTTCTGGTCTCAGTTGGCAGCCTTTAAACAGTCCACATGTCTATAACACGCTCTCTTAAGAAGCAACTGCGAGGGTTTACAGCCAGTAGGTGGTACTTAGAATAGGGAAACATTACTATCTCCCTGTCTTGGAAGACTCAAGTTAACTATTCGGTAGGATAGGTCACTAAGTAGTTTACACATACACAGATACACATGAAATAATTCCAAACATATTAGCAACATAATGATTACTAAAGATTTGCGCCTAAGTGGTTAACTGATGCTATAGGCAAATATGCTACTCCGGTCGGACACTGCAATTAAGAAGCCAATGTAAGGAGGCTCATAGTCCTGCAAAGCATCTCAGTGTAATACAGGTGAAGCTCGAAAAATTAGAATATCGTGCAAAGTTCATTTATTTCAGTAATGCAGCTTAAAAGGTGAAACTAACACATGAGACTCATTACAGGCAAAGCGAGATATTTCAAGCCTTTATTTGTTATAATTTGGATGATTATGGCTTATAGCTTATGAAACCCCAAAGTCACAATTTTGAGGTACCCTTTGCTCAGGGGGTATGGATTAATAAGCTGACTAGAGTGTGACACTTTGAGCCTAGAATATTTAACCTTTTTACAAAACTGTAATTTTAAGCTGCATTAAAGCAATTCCTTTTAATTTGCATTACTGAAATAAATGGACTTTTGCATGATATTCTAATTTTTCGAGCTTCACTTGTATGTATCTGAAAGGGGACAAAGAGCAAAGGGGCAGTATGAAATAAATTACCCATATGGGACGTTCACGCGGCTGCTATTTGAGCGGAATTTGTGTGTGGACAGCCGTGCCGAAATTTCGCCAAAAAAAACCCCCACCAGCGGCTGCATCCTTTTTGCCTCCCATACATCTCAACTGGAGACACGGCTGAGGATTGTGGAGCGCCATCTTAAAGGGGTTGTCCGGGTTCAGAGCTGAACCTGGACATATCCCCATTTTCACCCAGGCAGCCCCCCTGACTTGAGCATCAGAGCAGTTCATGCTCCGATGCTCTCTTTTGCCCTGTGCTGAATTGCGTAGGGAAAAGGCATTATCAGGGGTATTCCTATCACACACATTGGTGGTATATCGCTTGGATATGTCACCAATGTCTGATAGGTGCAGCTCCCACCTCTGGGAGCCACACCTATCTGTAGAACGGAGCCCGCAAAGTGACGGAGAGTGCACCATGCATGCGCGGGCGCCCTCCATTTATTTCTATGGGAGTGCTGAAAATAGCTGAGTTGCACATTTGGCTATTTTCATTAGCAATGAGTCCGAAGTGCACCGCGCAAGTGCAGCCACAGCTCCATACACTTTTATGAGGCATGCGTGGTCCTTTTTCCTTCACTTTGCAGGCTACATTCTAGAGATCCTAGATCCCTAGATCGTAGCGATATGCCACCAATGCTTGAGATGACACAACCCCTTTAAATATTTTGCTTCAGTATAGATATTAGAAGTCAATCGCTAGAATACATCACCAATGTCCAGTTAGGGGTCCAAATGATAGAACCCCCCCCCCCCCCCCCTTCATTGATAGAAGGTAGTGGCATTGCAGCTAGGAAAGCACAGCTCCACTCGGCTTTTCCTGAGAAGCCACATGGTCAGCACTTAACAATAATTGGCCAACTATGTGACCACTTAGGAAAGCTAAACACAACTTATCAATGGGGGTCAAAGTGGTTGGACTCCCACCAATCAGACATTGGTGGTATATTATTATTATTATTATTATTATTATTCATTATTAAAGTGCTATTCATTCCATGGCGCTATACATATAATAAGGGGGATACATACATAATACAGACAATTGCACTAAGCATGGACAAGACAAGTTACAAACTGGTACAGAAGGAGAGAGGGCCCTGCCTGTGAGGGCTTACAATCTACATCATGGGTGTCAAACATGCGGCCCGCAATGAATATCTTTGCGGCCCGGCAAAGATGCAGCATCGCAGACTGCTATGTATGAGCCGGGAGAGAGGAGGGGCTGGAGTCCGTAACTAGGGGCGGGGCCCGGTGCAGTCACTGTACTCTTACACCGGGCCCCGCCGCTCACCAAAGTATTTATAAACGTGAATCCTTATCCTGTTATTAAGTTGAACTAACGCTGCCCTCTCCCATGTTCCCATGTTCCCCTGTATCCCCATAGCACTTACTTAAGCTTCAATAGCAGGCAGAGCGGACGGCAGCAGTAACGCCACTCACTGACGTCGAGCGCCTGCTCCGCCCACTTTATGAATGAAGCAGGCGGAGCAGACGCGCGACGTCAGTGAGTGACGTTACTGGTGCCGTCCGCTCTGCCCGCTATGGAAGCGTGTTCGTAAGTGCTGTGGGGATACATGGGAACATGGGAGAGCGCAGCGTTAGTTCAACTTAATAACAGGATAAGGATTCACGTTTATAAATACTTCGGTGAGCAGAGGGCCGGTGTATTGGGGGACACTGTTATGAGGGGGATCTGTGGATGACATATAGCAGTGTCATCCACAGATCCCCCCATAAGAGTTCCATCCACAGATCCCCCACCTCATAACAATGCCATCCACAGATATCCCACCCCATAGCAGTACCATCCACAGATATCCCACCCCATAGCAGTACCATCCACAGATATCCCACCCCATAACAGTTCCATCCACAGATCCCCCACCTCATAACAATGCCATCCACAGATCCCCCATAACAGCACCATCCACAGATCCCCCATAACAGCACCATCCACAGATCCCCCATAACAGCACCATCCACAGATCCCCCACCCCATAACAATGCCATCCACAGATCCCCCACCCCATAACAATGCCATCCAGAGATATCCCACCCCATAGCAGTACCATCCACAGATCCCCATAACAGTGCCATCCACAGATCCCCCATAACAGTGCCATCCACAGATCCCCATAACAGTGCCATCCACAGATCCCCCATAACAGCGCCATCCACAGATCCCCCATAACAGTGCCATCCACAGATCCCCCATAACAGTGCCATCCACAGATCCCCATAACAGTGCCATCCACAGATCCCCCATAACAGTGCCATCCACAGATCCCCCACATGACAGTGTGTCATCCACAGATCCCCCATAACAGTGCCATCCACAGGTCCCCCATAACAGTGCCATCCACAGGTCCCCCACATGACAGTGCGTCATCCACAGATCCCCCATAATAGTGTCATGCACAGACCACCATTAATTCAAAGCCCACCAAAAGCACAACTTTTGGTTAAAAATATTTTTTTCTTATTTTCCTCCTCAAAAACCTAGGTGCGTCTTATAGTGAAGTTTAATATTTGTATATATATATAGGTCTCACTTGTGTTAGATGTTGGGGGTCAGCAGTCATGAAACAACAATGTTGTTCTATGAAAATGTACGATTTTTTTTTTTTTTTTTGATGCGGCCCACATAAACTTAAATTTTGTTTTTTTGGCCCATGTTAGCCTTTGAGTTTGACATGCTTGATCTACATGATATCTGCAATATGCCAGCAATGTCTATTCTTAGACTACATTTTTGGTGGTATGTTTAAAAATCTAATTCACTCTTTTTAGAAAAACCTTTGCATAGAATGTAGCACATGTTGCAGATTTCTCCTCTTGATACTACCATTATTTAGAACTCAGATGTCCTATTATTATTATTAATCTCTATTAAATTACTCATAAATGTGAGCAACCACTGATACTATCATACTGTGATACTGTCAAACACCATGTGAAATATATTGACAGATCACTGCCAAAGCTCTTATATCTTATGATCCTGATCGTGGGGATATCCAGACTATCGGAAGCTGGAAAAAAAAGAGCTTCAATTAAATATATTTTTATAGCAGGATATCTGATTGGCATCTCTGTGGCTGACAGTATCAGGAGGCAAGAGACAGGTGAGTAGAGCTCCTAAATTACTTAAAGATTTATGAAGTTTGTGGTTTAAGCATTAGGTTGCCAGTTTTCCAGGAGGATCAACTTACTACTGGGTATTTGCCAGGGTCACAGCTAAGGCTTTCCTTCGACTACGGCAAAGATTCAGATCATTGCCCTAGCCATGTAGTTAGATCCTATGGTCAATAAAGAGTGGCTTGTTGGCCTGACCCCCCGAGATCTCCTGGAGGACCTGCCCCACAGCTGTTGCCCTCGTATTCACCACCATTGCTGGTACCATCTAAGAACACAGCTGGCACAGAGGAGCAGGAGTGTAGCTAGGTGCCAGCCTAGGGCACAAAGCAAAGTGGCACAGAAGAGACACAGTTCTTGCTAATATTTCATAAATGTCTTATGACTAATTTGAGAATTTTCAGTTTTTGGGCACATAAGAATTACAATTTTGATGATACTTTCAAGAATAGCATCTAAAAATGTCAATAATAAACTTTTCTTTGTTTGATAGAACAAAACACCCCCATAAGGCTTTAAATAGAGACTCTCACATGTGCTTTTTCCCTGTATACATTAACTAGGAGTGCTCTGCAGGAGACCAGTTCTTCCTCTCTAAAGTGTCTATTAGAGTACAATATAATCGATTTTCAAGATTATTGTATTATGGTATTTTGCATAGACAGATAGTGGTCTGTGTCTTGCTAGGACAGTAGGAGACATAACATCCTACTGTGCCTCCTAGGCTACTGTCTTCATTGAGGGAGGCAGCCAGGGCCGTAGCTATAGGGGGTGCAGAGATAGCAGTCGCTACCGGGCCCAGGAGCCTGAGGGGGCCCAAAGACCCTTGTGCCACATAGGACACTGGCATTATAGAAAGTGCATACTGGTCAATTTACACCTCTGGCTGGTGAGTAGGGGTTAGGTTAAGAATTTGGCATGAGGGAGTGCCCTTTCAATGTTTGCCTCAGGCAGCAGGAAGGCTATGTGCTCCCCTGCCCCTTGCCAACAAGCACTGAGGGACGGGGGCCCAAGCGGAACTCTTGCACCAGGGCCCATGAGCTTTTAGCTATGCCCCTGGAGGCAGCGCTGTAGAATCATGAAGCACCAAATACAGTAGAACTAGGAGGCAGAGCAGGATGTTATGTCTTTCTGTTAAAGGGCTTCTGTCACCCCCAAAACACTTCTCTTTCGGTGACGTCATCGCGCAGGCGCACTGAGGGAGTGCTGAGGAGGCGAGCCTCCTTCTCTCAGAGCGCCTGCGCCGAATGAAGACAGGCGCGGGATTTGAAATGATGACAGGGCCAGCCGGAGGAGGAGAGCGCTCGCTGGCCCTGTCAATCAACAGGAGGAGGGGGAAGTTTTTTGCTGCGGCTACCAGCAAGTACACGTCCTACTTGCTGGTAGTGAAGTGATTTGCATATTTTAAAAGATCGTTTTTTAAGGAAAAGAAGCCACAGACAAAGGTAAGATCCCTATATAGGGAATAGTAGTTAAATAAGGATTTTAACAAGCCCAAAATAAAATAAAAAAATTTTGGGGGTGACAGAAGCCCTTTAAGTCTAGTTAAGCATGGACTACGGTCGGTGCATGCAAAATGCCCTAACAAAATGAGTTAGGAAAACAAATTTTATCTAGCACATTTTAATTTTTTTTATGAACTGGAGCCTCTGCAGGTATTCTTGAATGTATTCGATGAGGTGCCATCCATTGTGTATATTTGCAAAAGACACATTTTTTGCGGGTGAGATACACACCCATTCACTTCAATGGGGCCGCAAAAGATGCAGACAGCACACTGTGCTGTCCACATCTGTTTGTCTATGAATGGATAATTGGCTTAGGTCTTCCCCTGTCGCGTCCTTAGGACTTGTAAGAGAGCTGGATCTTGACATGGGGGCCATTTAATATGGTGGATCTGGTGGTCTCTGTAATGGGGACACCCCTTTGCTTGGTTTTTATTCTCTGGAGCGATGTATGACTTTCACTGTGTTGTAGACCCATGGCTGGGGCTCCACGGTTATTTTGCATGTTATTGCAAAGGAAGAAATGGGGGTTAGTCAGCACATCCCAGTGCGTAGGTGCACGTCGCCATGGCTGAAAGCTCAAAAGAAAAAACAATCACAATGCAACAACACTCTGCAAACACAAATAATCAAGTAAATACTGCTATACTCACTATAGAAAATGTACTAGCACTAATGCTACATTATAAATGTGAGATTCTTGGCAAATACAATTTGTACAAAATTATTTGTGCCTGTCCGCCACCGACAAGGCGATCTCTTTAGGACAGTAACCTACACTAAGTACTACCTCCCCTTGTGCATTGGAGGTGTGGCTGACTCCATTAGTCGTGCACTCTTAAGTAACCTGTCTGTCCCATAGGCTGATTTTAATTAGTGCAAGTATAAAGCTGTAGCGTGCTTTCCCTGAATTTATCAAATGCCATTTGGCACCAGTAGAGTTAATGTACAAAGTGGGCTCAGCATGCATGTGGAACCTGCATTCCCTGAATTTAATGGAGGCCAGTATAGTACCACAGGAGGTAGTATTTAGTGAAGGTTCCTGTCCTAATGAGATCGTCTTGACGCTGGGGGACAGACAAGATGTATTTGCCAAGAATCTGACATTTATAACGTAGCAGTAGCATTAGTACATTTTCTATTGTGAGTATGGCACTATTGTATTTACTTTATTATTTGTGTTTGCAGAGCACTGTTGCATTGTTTGTTTTTGCTTTTACATCCTTATACCAGTCCGAATCTGGTGAGATTGTGACTAAATGAAACTTTATGGACATACCTGGCCTGCAGCTCTACTTTATAAATGAATATTGTTATTATAGCAGCCATGTCAGATTTTCTGGCAAATTATGCAGCCCAGCATGAGAAAAATACTACTGCTTATAAAGGGTTATTCTGGCTAGTCTCAGTAGGCATTGACTGAGCGGGCATTTCCTGCCACTTTCTACAAGTGTATGTGTCAAAAAAGTGGGGACCTGGTAAGCATCAGAACAGCAGTGGCAGGGGATTGGTGAATTGACTAACACTTCTTTTTTTAACTCATTCTGCCTCTTTTCTAAAAAGAGTTATCCCACGAGACAACCCCTTTAAGCATTATAAGGCCCCATTCACATGACCGTATGGCCACTCAGAAACACACGGAAGCCCTTCCATACCACGGCTCCGCAAAATATAGGACATGTCCTATCTTTTGCCACATCTTGCGAATCGCGAACCCATTCAAGTCAGTGGATCTGCACCACGATACAGAGTTCACATGGCTGTGACCCGTGTTTAGTGGACCCTCAAATTGCAGTCCGCAACACTGGCTTGCGGTCTTGTCAATGGGCTCTTAATGTTATATTATAGGAAAGGGAAGCCATATATTTTGCACTGGTGATTATAGCCACACTTAAAGGGAATCTTTCACCACTCTCTGTCACCGCCAGTTCTGTGAGAAGGTCTGACAGACGTTCTTCTCTACCTCTTGTATGACGTTCTTTGTTTTGGTTTCACTTTGTCATCTCCTTTCCTTCTGCCAGGTGTCACTTATTTAGACTAATCGTCTTCCTTTATATTCCCTCCCATACTGCCTCACTTTGCGGTTTATATTAGTTCCTGGATGAAGTGTTCACTGCTGGAGGCTGCTGCTGCTGTTTGTTCAGATAAGTCTTTTCCTTTATTGTGTTTCCTTGCTAGCTTGATTCTAGGTGACCCTGACTCCATCCGTATTAAGTGCAGGGAGCCGGTGGTCGTGTCCCCTCACTATTATAGTGTTTTCAGGTGTCACACAGTCTTAGGTACGTGGGCATGCAATCGTCTACCATTGAGACCCTTGCATGTGCATAGCAGTCAGGGAGAGCTCTTAGGGTTTTAAAGGGCACACCTATATGCTCCTTAGTTTGGGATCAAGCTAGTCAGTCGTTTATTTATAAGTTCCATCTATCTGCAACTTCACCCGTGACACTATCTTGCACTATTATCTGCAGTACTTCATCAGCAGTAATGGAGATAAGAAGTCCAGATCACTATCTTTTATTTCACTACTGCCCACGTTACCCTGCTGATAGCTCTCAAATGTGCACTGAAATGCTTTGTCAGGACTACTATACACACACACAGGAGTCCTCTGCATTATGTTAGGTTGGCACAGTAGTCTTTGAGCGTTGACAGTGGGGGAACAGGGGGCAGTAGGAAAAAAAAATAATAGCAATCAGGACTCCTTATCTGCAATACTATTCATGCAGTACTGTAGATAATAGCCCAATATCGTGGTGGCAGATCCCCTTTAGGCCTCATGCACACAACCATGGGGCCATCATGCCCTTGTTGCAGATGGCAAACTGCAGGTCCACTAAACACGGGCACTGGCCTCGCGCACTCCACATCATGGTGTGGACCCATTGACTTCAATGGGTCTGCGATCTGCAAGATGTGGTGAAAGATCGGAAATGTTCTATCTTTTGCAGTGCAGAGTCATGGACCCAGAAGCCCACGGAAGGACTTCCGTGTGTTTTCATGGGCTTCTTGGTCCATGCCTCCGTGGTCCGCAACACAGGCAAGGCACCCCTACGGTTGTGTGCATGAGGCCTTAAGTGATGTTACTGGGCACTACAACTGGCTCCTCTGTTGTAAGGTAATGTGGCTATGTTACAGGGCAGTAACTTTTTCTATTAGGCACTGTAGCTGACACTGTTATGGGAGCATAGTAACTGTCATAGGGCATCATGTGTCACTGTTTTGGGGCACTGTGGTAACATTTTAAAAATATACCACTGCATGCATAACATGGTGCATATACCTGACTCTCATTTCTGTCCCGGAAATTTAGTAGTATAATTCAGGACTATTCAGTAATGCAAGGTATCTACAAAATAACTCCTCCTCGAATATTGAAAATAGCTAAGGCTTCGTTCACATATTCATTTACAAACTCCGGTAATTCGTTCCAGCAGGGAACAGACTCCCGGAGTTTACCATATCCTGCATAGCCGGATAATGCCGCACACTGATCCTCGTTGACTATGATGGGATCTGACAGGGATTCGACCAATTGCTGGCATAAATACCAGCTTTCAGCTGGACAAAAAGTCCTGCATGCAGGACTTTTTGTCCATCCGAGACCCAGCTGGATTCCCACCAGTTCACATGCAGTGTCCCACTTAGTGATGTCGTGGGCACTTCAAACTTTTGCGTATGTTTATCAAGTGCATTTCTGTGTAAGCTGCAATTCCTATTACCAGGCTGTTACAGGTCATTACATCTAGTTGCCCCTAGGTGGTGCTGGCACCATATATACATACTGGAGTTTGCTTATTAGAGAGTGGTAGAGAAGTGTAGGAAGTTGAGCTGATCTGGTTAGTGGTGGAGCAGAACAGGCCTAGTCCACCATGTAGCTGCCATTTTAGCCCCTTGGCTCTGGCCAGGCCCAGTGAGCACATAGATCAAGAACAATATTATAGCAGCACAGCACAGACCAGTGAGTTTATGTCTGGGTATGAAGCAAGTCTAGATTTGGGTATGAAGAAAGTGGAGGTTAGAGCTAATTTAGCCAATGGACTTCACAAGCAACAGTGACCAGAAGGAACCTAAAAGTACCTGGACACAGCCGGATGATTAATGCGCAGAATTATCTGTTACCACATGCCTCTATGGACATAGTGGATTGCAATTCTTCAGTGAGCATTCTTTCCAAAGAATGGAGCAGAAGACTGATGCCCGCTATTAGGGAGCCGCCCTGTAGATTGCTACTGAACAGTAAGAAGTTATTATACCCAGTACCTGAGTGCTAGAGTGTGGACCTAGTATAGGCAGATATAGAAAGAAAGGAGAACTCCTCAAATTACAATTGTCAAGCCTGTTAAGAGGGATACAGCTGAACCAATATTTATATTATTGCTTTACCATATCAATGAACTGTACTGACTACCTGAAGGCATTCGAAGTAAAAGTTCAACTGTTTTTACTACTACCGACTCCTCATCTTTTCCACTACCAACCTTTGCACCTAACGGTGCTGGTGTCACGAATAACCGGGGTCCCAGCAGCAAAAGCACCCTACACCCACCTAAACCATCAAGGGCACCTCAACTACCATCTGGCTGGTGATCCCTGTACTAGAGAGGATTTAGTGCTGCCTTTCCCATCACTGCACGTTGGCCCAGGGAGGCTCTTCTAACCGCGAGTACAAACAACTACTACCCCATCAGCCCACCGTAGCTCACGTGTTGCCCCTGGGGATCCGGTCGCTGCACACATTATAGTTAAAGGTGATCCGGAGGTGCACACCAGTATACAGCTTCGCCAGATACAGTAAACTCCAGTAGTCTGTTCTCTGCCAGAACAGACAACCAGAGTTTGTAAAAGGATATGTGACCGTAGCCTAATTAAAAATTGGAAAAATTGTGTTCAAAAGTGAACATACACTTTAATAGTAATGTGACACTAATTCCCTTTTGTTTTTTAAAGTTCAAACAAAAACTTGCAACATTGAAGTAGTTTTAGGAATAACTGGCTTAAAAACCTTATTTTTATTCACTTTAAAGTCTGTGTGAATGGCATGGTATCTTTTAGGGCTAATGCACACAAGCGTGTGTGCCCCGTGCCTGTGCTGTGGAGCGCAAATTGCGGTCCGCAATGCATGGGCACCGTCTGTTTGCAAAAGCAAACATTTCCTTGAATGGGTCTGCGATCCGCAAAAGCCGGTGCGCACTGCAAAAAAAAATAAAAATAGAACATGTTCTATTTTTTTGCGGTGCAGGGGCACGGACCGAAATCCCACGGAAGCACTTCATAGTGCTTCCATGGGCATCCAATCTGTGCCTCTGCTCCTCTTGAGGATTGCAGACCCATTTAAGTCAATAGATAAGCATCCGTGATACAGAGTGCACAGGCGGTGGCCACAATAAAGGCGCGTGCATGAGCCCTTACCCTGCTTAACAATTGTGAGGAAAAGACTGCGTGCATGAGAGCTCACTCAATCTCTACCACCTTGCAGAGGTTTCACTGATCCACAAAACCTAGTTGTACTTACTAACTGCACCAAAAAGTCACAAATCTAGAGCTCCCACTACTGGCAAAATATAACAACTACCGCTAAATGTAACCCCCTCACAAAAATAAATAAATAAAACAATGGTCTGTAAATATATGACATGATTATACCAATGGATACTAATACAAGTACCAAAATTGCAATGGTTTTCCACTTTCAAAAAGTAAGAAACGGAATCTCTTGTGGTTGAGAGAGGGAAGACCCTTAAGGGAGTATTCGCACATACCCGAATTTTTTCAATTGTCTCAAAGCATCTGAAAAAAAGCCTTCTACTGTTTTGTGTCTGCAGCTTTTATTTGCCTTCATGGTTACATACTAATGGGTATATTTGGTTTGGTAGTGTTTCATATATTTTGGGCCTTAAGGACACTGATTTTTTTGTTGTTTTGTCAACACTGAATTCCGAGATTCACAATTTTTCCATCAATGTAGCTGTATGAGGTCTTCTTTTTGCGAGGCAAATTTTTTTATTGCCATCATTTTGGGGTATATATAATACTCAGTTGTCCATGTGTTTAATACTGATGACCTATACTCAGGATAGGTCATCAGTATTAAATCGGAGGGGGTTCGACTCCTGGGATTCCAAACAGCTATTTGAAGAGACCGCAGCGCTCTGGGGAGGCAGGGAGCACTGCAGTCTCTTCCTAGGCCAGTGACGTCATTTAAGCGCAGCTCAGTCCCATTCAAGTGAATGGGGCTGAGGTGCTATACCAAGCACAGCCACTAAACCATTAACGGTGCAGTGCTTGGTAAGCTGCGAGGAGGCCGAACAGCTGATCCTGAGGACAGGTCATCAGTTTTAAACACTCAGAAAACCCCTTTAACATTATGAATACTGTCACTGAGGCCACAAGTTCAGGAGAGGGAACGGATCATTGTGGCATATATAATTTTCACTCACTAGCAGTGTTAAGCGAACTTCTGTTTTAAGCTCGGCGTCTAAAGTTCGGCTTCCGGTTAGCAGAGAATCCCGATATGGATTCCGAATTCCGTTGTGGTGTGGTCCGTGGTAGCGGAATCAATAATCGGCCATTATTGATTCTGCTACCACGGACCACAACGGAATTCGGAATCCATATCGGGATTCTTTGCTAACCGGAAGCCGAACTTTAGACGCCGAACTTAAAACAGAAGTTCGCTCAACACTACTCACTAGTGATGGATATGTACATCACGTAACATAAAAGAGTTAATGGGTTGGCCATTGAATGGGTACCTACCTATTAGTAGCACTAGAGACAGTTTTCTTCTTTCTGGAGGAATGATCATTTGCATTTGGTTACAGACTACAAACGATTCTTGTGTAGACTATGGGGGTCATTTATGAAGCTGAAATTTCAGGCACAAATTGCGGCTCAACGGTTAGTTGTGCCGAAATCTGCGACTTTTCCCCGGGCAGGGAAGGGGTAGGACTGGTAGGCCAGTCTCATTTACCATTTTCTACAGCTCTTTTAGGTTGGTTGCCTCTTGATAACTCTGGCGGATCCACCGCCAGGTATAGGGCTTATTAAGGCCGGCGTCTAAAACGCCCGTCTTACTAGATGACCCACTATGTGGCTATACTCATTTACATTTATTCACAACTTCTGCTATAGCAGCATTCAGTAGATAAACCAGGAGTAGGGGATATATGAAGGGGAATAACTAAACCCTATTAAAATTTGGTTGCCATGTTCTGATCATAAATACCACAGCTGAACAGGGGTAACCTTACTTTGCATTTCTTTATAGCTGTTGTCAGAGAAGATATGAATTAATAGATCAATCCCTTCTGCCCTGTATACGTTTAAATGAGCATCCTGTAACTATGAACCCATTTGGAAACACTATAAAATCTAATTTCCTAAATTAAAGGTCAGTAGGATATCAGCAGAAAATAAATAAGTATTCTTAAAGAAAAAAAAGCAAAGGAGAGGGTCAAAGGAGTTGATATTAATATTATGGAGAAACAGCGCCATCTGCTGTGATATCCATGTATAGCAACTGCTTGCCATTTCTGTATCATGACAGCATGCAACCATTTACCTCTCACATAAACTAACATTGTTTTTAGCAGCAGTGCTGATAACACAGACAATAAAGAGACTGAGAGGTCATTTCTATATTATCATATGTCATTAGCTGTTCTTAGAGCAAAAACTTCAGTTCTCCGCTAAAAAAAAATATATAAATCTATCCAGCTTTTCGGTGTGCTGCTGGGATTTTTGAGACCTCCAAATTCCCTTTCAGTCACACTTTTCTTAGAACTGCTGTATTTTTTCCTATTGACTTTAGAGGGGAAAACCACAGCATTGGTTCTGATACAATAATAGACCCGATAGTTTCTAAACAAGACTTTGGATTCAAACTTTTGGGTGACTTTATTTTTAGGGTCTATTCTAATGAAATATCTTTTATATGCAATTATAACAACATACAAAGCACAATTAAGTGAATGTACGCATGTTAGACAGAGGGTGTACCCTGAGAGCCATTTTCTCAGGCGGTTCAACAGAGCTACGATATTAGGCCTCATACACACGACCGTATCAATTTTGTGGTCCACAAAATACAGATTCCGGTCGTGTGCATGCCACCCTTTTTTACTAGAACTGACTATTCTTGTCGGCATAATGGACAGGAATAGGACATGTTCTATAATTTGCAGAATGGCCACATGTCATCTGTATGTTGTCCCAATTTTTTGTGGACCCATAGAAATGAATTGGTCCGCGTGTGATTTGCAAAAATTGAGGATGGGACGGGGACCAAAACTACAATTAAATCTCTTAAGGAGAATGTGTCAGCTCCAAAACACCCCCAAACTATAGTAAGCGGTATATACTGTAAGTGATGCTGTAACACCCCAGAGTGGTGTTACCACTCCTGCACCCTGCTACTATCTCTAATGGTCTAACCTGTATGTCATCTTATGTATTTTGTTCCAAGTTCTCTCCATATGGTGCATTGATAATATTGTTATGTAACTGTTTATTACATGTAATATGCTTGGTTCACCAGCAGGTGGCAGCATTTCTGGCAGAGCTATACTTAGACAGAATGGAACTCACCATTCCATTCTCCCCCTTTTGGGCAGAAGTGGGCCAGTCCTGCTTGCTACCAGAAGGAAGTGTGGCAGTTCTAGATTGTTCCAGATTAGACTCCATGTTGGAGCTGACAGGAGACTAACCTATTCCTTGGCTGAAACTAAGTCAGACTAAAGAGTGGAGTGCAGCATAAAGAAGGAATCAGAGTTATTGAGCTAGCTTGTTGATACAGCAGAGAGAAAGAGAGAAAGCAGAGTTGAGTTTACCTCCCAGTTCATGCTAAAGCCTGCTGGAGCCAAGACAAAGCCTAAAAACTATTTGGAGAAACGTTTATTCAAGTAAAGCTGCTATTGAACTTCATCTCAAGGTCTGGACTCAAGTTATTCTTTCAAATCCCTCAATTATTTCTCCTATTTATTGCTTCGGAGCCAAAGCCTGGGGTCCAGAGGTATCCAGGTAGGAGCACCGTGACACACTTAAAGAGACATTTAGGCCGCACCACACCACTCAGCATTCCTACTAAATCTGGGACCCCATATAGAGGGGCCCTAGGGGAAGGCGCACGTCGCAATGCCGTGTCTAGTTATGTAATTTTTCTTTGCTTCATACTCACTTGCATTGAGAGGACTCACGTGCTCACACACATAATGGAGAGGACTCAAAGATGAGTATTCTCAATGGATTTTAATGCTGGTTTGTCAAAGCGCTGCATCAAAATGAAAGTGAGTATATAGGTTTGTATTTCATCCATTAGAGAATTCAGTATATTCCAATGCAGTGCTGCCACCTGTAGGCCTTTATTGGAATATACCAGTGACAGGCATTGGAGCCTCAAGCAGGCTCTGGCCCATCACTGCAATGTAACTGCTTCCCCGATCCTAGACGGAGGAGGCTGTTATTGAAGTGGGAACACACGGCTCCTACATTTGATCACACCATCTGAGGGGTAAATGTCTGCAGCCTCAGCCTTATGGCCAATCGCAGACATTGGCCCCGGGTCTCTGCTGTTTGAAACAGCAGGCGCTATCTTGAAAACAACGACTTCCGCAGTACAGGTAAGCCGTTGGTCGTCAATGGGTTAACCAATCACATTACCGTCCTGTTATTTATTTACTTACTTATTCTATTCATTTTTATTGCATATTCTGCAGCGCTGTACAGAGATTGTCATCACGATCTGGATTTGCTATCAGGAAGGATCTAAATTCTAAATTAACACAGTGTGTGTTGTGTGTGTAAGAGGAAAGAGATGAAAAAAGATTGAGATTCCTCAGTGGTTGATACCTTTTAGCTATAACACGGTACAAATATATATATATATATATATATATATATATGTATATATACAGTACAGACCAAAAGTTTGGACACACCTTCTCATTCAAAGAGTTTTCTTTATTTTCATGACTATGAAAATTGTAGATTCACACTGAAGGCATCAAAACTATGAATTAACACATGTGGAATTATATACATAACAAACAAGTGTGAAACAACTGAAAATATGTCATATTCTAGGTTCTTCAAAGCAGCCACCTTTTGCTTTGATTACTGCTTTGCACACTCTTGGCATTCAAGAGGTAGTCCCCTGAAATGGTTTTCACTTCACAGGTGTGCCCTGTCAGGTTTAATAAGTGGGATTTCTTGCCTTATAAATGGGGTTGGGATTATCAGTTGCGTTGAGGAGAAGTCAGGTGGATACACAGCTGATAGTCCTACTGAATAGACTGTTAGAATTTGTATTATGGCAAGAAAAAAGCAGCTAAGTAAAGAAAAATGAGTGGCCATCATTACTTTAAGAAATAAAGGTCAGTCAGTCAGTCGAAAAATTGGGAAAACTTTGAAAGTAAGGGCTATTTGACCATGAAGGAGAGTGATGGGGTGCTGCGCCAGATGACCTGGCCTCCACAGTCACCGGACCTGAACCCAATCGAGATGGTTTGGGGGGAGCTGGACCGCAGAGTGAAGGCAAAAGGGCCAACAAGTGCTAAGCATCTCTGGGAACTCCTTCAAGACTGTTGGAAGACCATTTCAGGGGACTACCTCTCATCAAGAGAATGCCAAGAGTGTGCAAAGCAGTAATCAAAGCAAAAGGTGGCTACTTTGAAGAACCTAGAATATGACATATTTTCAGTTGTTTCACACTTGTTTGTTATGTATATAATTCCACATGTGTTAATTCATAGTTTTGATGCCTTCATAGTCATGAAAATAAAGAAAACTCTTTGAATGAGAAGATGTGTCCAAACTTTTGGTCTGTACTGTATATATATAGTGTAATGTTCTAAAGCGAGGTAGGGCAGCGTGGTGGTGACACATACGCAACAGTCCCAATTCAGTAACGTAGAGATTTATTTCAGCTCCATAGGGATTCAGCAAGACAACAGAAATTAAACCAAAACACATTTCCGGGCGAGATATACACTCCCTCCAATACAATTTCTGCTGTCTTCCTACACATCCCCCCCCCCTTCTCCAGACCGGAGGTCTGGGCCCTTTGAGCCACCATGCAATGGATTCTTGACAGCGTGTCTGCATTGCCCTATGGCTTCCCTGATCTATTTTCTAGGGAAAAATTTTAATTCTGTAGTGCGAGAGACCATCTTGTAACTCTGGCATTCTTTTCCTTATTAAGCTTCATCCAAACTAGTGGGGCATGGTCTGACATTAGTTTAAATGTTCTACCTAGCAGGTAATACTTCAAGGATTCAAATGCCCACTTTATTGCTAAGCATTCGCGCTCTACAATTGCGTAGTTCTTCTCTGCCGGCATCAACTTCCTGCTTAAATATAATACCGGGTGTTCTTCACCGTTTACCGTTTGGGATAGTACTGCCCCCAGTCCCATGTCAGAGGCATCCATCTGTACTAAGAACTCCTTGGTGAAGTCCGGTGCCACCAACACCGGTCGTTCACACAGAGCTGATTTCAGACAGTGAAACGCTTTCTCAGCTTCTGGGGACCAAGACACCATTACGGACTTTGTTCCTTTTGTCAAGTCAGTCAAGGTTGCTGCTATTGCTGAAAAATTAGGTACAAACCTCGGGTAGTATCCAGTGATCCCTATGAAGGCCGCCACTGGTTTTTTAGTTACTGGCCTCAGCCAATTCTGTATCGCCTCGACTTTCTCCACTTTGGGCTTAAAGGGAACCTGTCATCAACTTTACACTCACCTAAAGAATTATTAGGAACACCTGATCTATTTCTCATTAATGCAATTATCTAGTCAACCAATCACATGGCAGTTGCTTCAATGCATTTAGGGGTGTGGTCCTGGTCAAGACAATCTCCTGAACTCCAAACTGAATGTCAGAATGGGAAAGAAAGGTGATTTAAGCAATTTTGAGCGTGGCATGGTTGTTGGTGCCAGACGGGCCGGTCTGAGTATTTCACAATCTGCTCAGTTACTGGGATTTTCACGCACAACCATTTCTAGGGTTTACAAAGAATGGTGTAAAAAGGGAAAAACATCCAGTATGCGGCAGTCCTGTGGGCGAAAATGCCTTGTGGATGCTAGAGGTCAAAGGAGAATGGGCCGACTGATTCAAGCTGATAGAAGAGCAACGTTGACTGAAATAACCGCTACAACCGAGGTATGCAGCAAAGCATTTGTGAAGCCACAACACGCACAACCTTGAGGCGGATGGGCTACAACAGCAGAAGACCCCACCAGGTACCACTCATCTCCACTACAAACAGGAAAAAGAGGCTCAATTTGCACGAGCTCACCAAAATTGGACTGTTGAAGACTGGAAAAATGTTGCCTGGTCTGATGAGTCTCGATTTCTGTTGAGACATTCAAACGGTAGAATCCGAATTTGGCGTAAACAGAATGAGAACATGTATCCATCATGCCTTGTTACCACTGTGCAGGCTGGTGGTGGTGGTGTAATGGTGTGGGGGATGTTTTCTCTGCACACTTTAGGCCCCTTAGTGCCAAATGGGCATCGTTTAAATGCCACGGGCTACCTGAGCATTGTTTCTGACCATGTCCATCCCTTCATGACCACCATGTACCCATCCTCTGATGGCTACTTTCAGCAGGATAATGCACCATGTCACAAAGCTCGAATCATTTCAAATTGGTTTCTTGAACATAACAATGAGTTCACTGTACTAAAATGGTCCCCACAGTCACCAGATCTCAACCCAATAGAGCATCTTTGGGATGTGGTGGAACGGGAGCTTCGTGCCCTGGATGTGCATCCCTCAAATCTCCATCAACTGCAAGATGCTATCCTATCAATATGGGCCAACATTTCTAAAGAATGCTATCAGCACCTTGTTGAATCAATGCCACGTAGAATTAAGGCAGTTCTGAAGTCAAAAGGGGGTCCAACACCGTGTTAGTATGGTGTTCCTAATAATTCTTTAGGTGAGTGTATGCTGACCTCACTGGGGGCAGCATAAAATAGTGACAGAAATGCTGATTTCAGCGGTGTGTCACTCATGAGCTAAAAGTAAGTGGTTGCCGAGAACCAGCATCATAATCATTGTAGCACAGAGCTTGAAAAGAGTCAAATCTACTTGAGAAGAGTCATGATTATTCATAATCTCCTGCTCTCCCCGCCCATCTGCTGATGAATGGCAGTCCTCTCCTAGGTAGAAAACTAGGTAGAAGACTGTCAGTCATCAGCAGGTGGGCAGGGAGAGCAGGAATTTATGAATAACCATGACTCTTCTCAGGTGGCTGTGACTCTTTTCCAGGCCCAGTCTGCAATGATTGTGATGTTGGTTCTCGGCAACCACTTACTTTTAACTTTTAAATGACAGACCGCTGAAATCAACTCACCTGTCTCTACTTTATGCTGCTGTTAGTATGGACAGCATAAAGTTGATGACAGGTTCCCTTTAATTATACCCCTGCCTATAACATATCCTAGGTATTTGGTTTCTTCCAGTCCCACTGCACACTATTCTGCATTTATTGTAAGACCTGCGTCACTTATAGCATCTCGTACTGCCTGTACTTTATGAAGGTGACTTCCCCAATCTGCACTAAACACAACCACATTGTCTAGGTAAGCTGCTACGTAACGACTATGGGGTCTCAAAATCAAATCCATCAACCTCTGGAAGTTGCTGGCGCCCCATGTAGCCCAAACGGCATGTTCTTGTACTGGAACAAACCTTCCGGGGTGGAAAAAGCTGTTTTTTCCTTGGCTCTGTTAAGGGAATTTGCCAATACCCTTTGGTCAGATCCAGAGTCGTCATATATCTGGACCTGCCTAGTTTATTGATCAATTCGTCGACTCTGGGCATAGGATATGCATCAAATTCGGCGATTACATTTAGCTTCTTAAAGTCATTGCAAAATCTCCACGTCCTTTTGGTTTGGGAATCAACACTATCGGGCTGGACCACTCACTTTGTGACTCTTCTATTACCCCCAATTCTAGCATACGTTTCACTTCGATCGAGACTGCTTCCCAACGGGCTTCTGGTATTATATAGGGTTTCAGGTATACTTTTTTCCCTGGCTCAGTGACAATATCATGTTTTACTAGGTGGGTCCTCCCGGGCAGGTCCGAGAACTTCCTTTTATTCCTCTACAGGAACTGTTTTACTTCCTGCTGTTGGGTCTCAGAGAGGGTTTCTCCTATTTTAATTGTGGGAGCTAGATGTGGTGACATACTACTCTTGGGACTGGCAGCGACCAAGGCCTCCCTGTCATTCCAATGTTTTATTAAGTTTACTTCTCCGACCTTCTCTACTACCTCATAACGACCTTGCTACTTTGCCAAGAACTTACTTTCGACTGTTGGCACCAAGACTAACACCCTGTCGCCCGGATTGAACAGTTTGATTTTTGCTGCCCTGTTATATACTCTACGTTGCGTCTCTTGCGTCTTTTGCAGGTGCTCTTTAACAATAGGAAAAACCTTTTTGATTCGATCTTGCATTTGCGCCACGTGTTCAATAACACTTTTATAGGGGGTGGCCTCAGCTTCCCAGGTTTCTTTTGCTACATCTAACAATCCCCTTGGGTGTCGACCATGAACCAGCTCAAAAGGTGAGAGACCTGTAGAAGCCTGTGGCACCTCCCGTATGGAGAACATCAGGTATGGGAGGAGAACCCTTTCTTGGGTCTTCTCGGTTCCCAGGTGTCCCCCTAGGACATGGCTACGTGCCATCTCAAGTACTTTCCGTCTATAGGACTGAGGGACCAGCAACTGCTCATCGATTTCCAGGTCTTTCTTGACCACCCTATACACGAGATTATTATTCATAGCAAAGTGAGGAAATTGCTGATCAGCCCCTGGACTTTGGGGAATGCCATTAATAACCACTAAATTTTTCTTGGCATGTCTAAGGGTATCATCCTTTAGGTGGGCGGTACCAAAGTTATAACTGGTTACCTCCAACTCGGGTATTTATCGGGGGGGTCGGGTCAACGTCATCTTTCCCCACTAAGACCTGTAGTGGAGACGTCTCGTCCTCTCCCTTGGAACCGGTCTTAACATTATTGTCCGGTGGAGGATCCTGGTCCCTCTCTGCTACAGCCCCATTTTTCCATAATGCCCAGAACAGAGGGAAATCCCGCCCCACAATTACACTATGCATAAGGGTTTTTACCACCCCAACTTCATATTCTACTGTTCCCTGTGGCGTCTCTATTTTTGCGAGGGCCACAGGATACCTTGGGGTATCACCATGAATACACATTACATTCACAAACCGATCCGGGACACAGGTTCCGGGTACAAGGCTGGCATGCACTAAGGTCACTAAACTACCCGAGTCTAGCAAAGACGTGACCGGGCAGCCATTCACAACAAGTTTGCACACTTGTGGCTCAGTCTCTAAGCCCATGGTAGCCAGACACGACGGGGCTGCAAACAGGGATTGGCGTCGGCTGTGGTTACAGTCCATAGGCTCCGTGGCCAGTGGACACTGGGCCATGACGTGACCAAAATCCCAGCACCTCCAAAACTGGACCTGCCCCGGTCTCCTAACCATGGAGTCTCTCCTGGGACCTGGGGTTTCTTTGTCATTCCCTTTTACCAAAGGACGTCATTTGCCAATCGGAGCCCTACAGTTCCAGGAGGATCCCGAGTAGGTAGGACCCTCCTGGAGATTTCCATCTGTGGCAACAAACCTCTCCACTAGTTTCACTAGTTGGTACGCCCCCTGGGGATCTCCCTGCCCAACCCACAACTGCAGCTTACTGGGGAGGGCCCGAGAAAAAAGGTCGATGACCACCCTCTCAACAATCTCTGCTGGAGTACAGACATCTGGTTCCAGCCATTTTTCTACCAGATGGAAAATATCAAACATTTAGGAGCGAGGCGGCCGGTCTGACTGGTATGCCCAAGCCCTGACTATTTTAGCCCGTACTGAAGCTGTGACCCCCAACCGAGCGAGAATTTCTACTCGCAATTTTGCATAATCTCAGACATCTTTTTTTACTGAGTTCATGATAGGCTTTCTGGGGTTCCCAGATCAGATAGGGTGCCAGTACCGCAACCCAGTCTTCCTTGGGGAGTTTCCCCCTTTGGGCTGCCCCAAAGATGGTAAGGTAAGTCTCAACATCGTTCCCGGGAGTAATTTTTTTTTAAGGGAGCATTGCACGGCCTTCCTGGCACCCCAGCACGCAGGGCTTCTCGGGTCTCAGAACGTAGCAACACCCACACTTTTAACAACACCATTTGTTCCAGCATTAGATGTGTGGTTTGTTCCTGTGACTGGCGCTGCTGCTCCAAGGCCCGTTCTTGGGCCTGCACCAGAGGTTTTACGACTTCCTCCATAGGGTGAGTTCGTGACTGCATGGTTAATAGGGACTTCACCCAGGACATCAACAGTACACCATATAACTCCTAACAGAATCTTCGTGAACCCGCCGGGCCACAGGCAGTGCTCCTTGGAGTAGCTGCAGAGTTTTCATGGATCCGCCGATCCACAGGCAATGCTCTACGAAGTGATCGCAATGTTTTTGTGCACCCACCGATCCACAGGCAATGCTCTTGGGAGTGATCGCAGAGGTTTTCGTGGACCTGCCGATCCACTGTCAAAGCCACCCTTGTAGTCGCTGAGGAAAATCTTTAGCGTCTATACGTGTCACGCCATAGCTAATGGAAACGGCTCTGCAATGCCCGCATCCTCCACCACTTGTAATGTTCTAAAGCGAGGTAGGGCAGCGTGGTGGTGACACAGATGCAACAGTCCCAATGCAGTAACGTAGAGATTTATTTCAGCAATACAACAGAAATAAAACCAAAACACATTCGCCTGGTTCGGCTAAACAGTAATAACACCAAAACGCATTCACCTGGCTCGGCTGGTATTATGACTAAGGCCTCTGCCTCACGCTCCCAGGGTATGTTAACACTCGACTGTTACCAGCCTGTAGACTGCTGGGGTCTCTCAGCTGGGTTGTTTGCAGAGAGACACTGCTGGTTCCCTCAGACTTTTATGTACCTGTAATGAGGGACTCTTTCCTCAGCTGAACGAGCTGAGTCTCCCCCACTCTCTGTAATGGAGTGGGAATGGTGAATCCCACCACCACCTATTCACCACTCCAACGAAGCCGGCCCTGATTTTACCATTTACCAACAGTTCAGCAACTAGGCAGAACAAAACAACATTATCCGGCTTTTAATATCTCTCCCAGCTTAACTTTCCGGGTGAGATATACACTCCTTTCAATACAATTCCTGCTGTCTGCAAACAATAGATATAGATATATTAATACAGGAGAAACATTTAATATTCAACACTGACAGTGTTGCCGTGTGGAGGTGCCACAACGGTTGGCAATCCTTGATCACTGAACATGACCAGGGTGCCGACATATAGCTGGATGAACATAGTGGCTATGCCATTGTACTCTAAACCACTTGAGTTCTTTGGATAGAAGTATATAAAATGCATATTGTGTGGTAGTAAAGTGGCTCCCCTGTTTACTGTAGTGGAATAGGTGCACTAATAAATAGGACTCACCCTATCTTAAAAACTGTAACCAATTCACCATAAATGATAGGCACTCTTCATCTAGAACCATTATGTACAGATATACTTTTATTAAAACATGTCATATACGTAAAAAATTAAGACAAATTAAAACAAGTTAAAATTGGGCCCCTAAAAAATTAATGGTAGCATGTGCTTGGGGGTCTACTCTTTGGATGCAGACACATCTATAGGGGTGATTTCTCACTCCTATTGTGAGACTACCAACACATGCTTAATCCACATATACTCAAGTTATGCGATGACAAACACTTAAAATATATCTAATATTTGTATAATATCAAAAACTTCAAATAAATCTAACACACTGTTATATCAACCTTTACTTATTTGTCACTAGTAACCTGATATATTGGATTGAATTCTGATGAGGTAGTCTCTGGATAAAACACGATGTTCATATCATAGTAGCTCAATATTAGTAGATATATAAAAACATCTTAAATAATGTCCCAATGGTAATGATATGCAGAAGGGGAAATCACCAATTTGGATTATTTATGTCCGTTTGCTTCTGATTGCACAATCTCTGTTCATAACCATGTGTATCTATTGTTATTTTAGCCCAATGTTATCGCTGTTAAATAAATAGGTACACGCTGTTTGAATGTCCAAAAATACATGAGTGCCGAACTTGTAATACACCCTGTAGACTTACACACAATTGCGCAAAGTATCTGTCAGTTGCTCACTGTTCGATATACGGGAACAAAGTCAGGTGCCTACCGTGGCGTCCCATGTGGTATTCAGCACAGGTAGTTCTTACTCCCATGTTTCCTTTGGTCAGCGAGTATTGCGGGGTTGCGCTTGTTTCGTGTGAGGTGCAGGGGTGAAGTCGGCATCCCACAGGTTTAGTGGATCCGGTTCCTTATCCTCTCAGCTGCGTTCCTTTGGGCAACAGCTTAGATAATTTTGGAGCTCTCCATACATTAATTCGATTAAGAGTCCAAACTGAGGTACTTGTTCATAGATCAGACCAGACGCGTTTCGGAGCTTTGAACTCGCTCCTTCTTCAGTGGCCACTGTCTTCATTTTTTACGTATATGACATGTTTTAATAAAAGTATATGTACATAGTGGTTATAGATGAAGAGTGCCTATCATTTATGGTGAGTTGGTTACAAGTATATAAAACTTTATCTAGCATCACTTGTTAAAAAGTGGTTTGATCCATAATTCTAAATAGGAGCAAATCTGCAATATTATTAGTTTATTGTTTTATTCTTAATTTTGAAAGTTTGGACCTATAGGCTATAGTCATAGATACATTATTGCATATTTAACTGATTATAATTAATTCAGTTATAGCCATCACCCTATTGTGTCAGACATTCATTCAATCTAATGCAAAGAGATATTTGCAGCGGACAGCACATGCGCAGATGTTCTTCCCAGTGAGCTCGAGTGAGGGCACTAAGGGCATAACACTTGGGTGTCGTGATATCATCTCATCATGCCCGGTGATGTAAACACGCATGCACAGCTCCTGATGTCTCTGCCGGCCGTTCTAAACATGAGATCTGAGACGGAGCCTACGCAGTGTGATCGTCCGGACGCCAATTAATTTACATGCATGCGACACACACTTCAAAAATGATGATCCTGTAAGTTACTATATTGTATAGGGGTTTTGACATTAATTATTAAATTGATGACACAGGAGTTGGAGATAAGCACATTATTGAATTAGTGCATATTACACTGGAATTTATGGCCTATTGTAATCGAAATGATGTTCACGGATGATGAATATGTCTCACTACGTTATATGATTTTCACTAAGGTTAAAAAGTATTTGATTCTAGATAAATTAATTGCTTTCATTATAATTGACAACTATATTTGATCATTCAATATCATTGACCCTATTTATACTTTGGGTTTGCACGTGTCACATTGCTTGAGAAAGGCCTCATTGTGTTGGGCTGAAACATTGCAAGTTGGGTGAATAAAGTGGTCCACTATTTTCACCATATTGGAGTGCTGCCTCATTCTATATTTTATATATATATACAGTTGCAAGAAAAAGTATGTGAACCCTTTGGAATGATATGGATTTCTGCACAAATTGGTCATAAAATGTGATCTGATCTTCATCTAAGTCACAATGCACGACCCCATTTTGCAAGGATCTGTACACAATTCCTGGAAGCTGAAAACATCCCTGTTCTTACATGGCCAGCATAGTCACCGGACATGTCACCCATTGAGCATGTTTGGGATGCTCTGGATCGGCGTATACAACAGCGTGTTGCAGTTCCTGCCACTATTCTGAAACTTTGCACAGCTATTGAAGAGTAGACCAACATTCCACAGGCCAAAATCAGCAACCTGATCAACTCTATGCGACGGAGATGTGTTGCACTGCGTGAGGCAAATGGTGGCCACACCAGTAAGGCAAAACTGTGCCCATTTCAGAGTGGCCTTTTATTGTGAACAGTCTAAGGCACACCATCAAGAGAATGCCAAGAGTGTGCAAAGCAGTAATCAAAGCAAAAGGTGGCTACTTTGAAGAACCTAGAATATGACATATTTTCAATTGTTTCACACTTGTTTGTTATGTATATAATTCCACATGTGTTAATTCATAGTTTTGATGCCTTCATAGTCATGAAAATAAAGAAAACTCTTTGAATGAGAAGGTGTGTCCAAACTTTTGGTCTGTACTGTATATATATTGTGACACAGTGAGAGGTTTGGTTTGGGAAAACAGGTATTTTCCTCCCAGCATGGGCTGATTTACAGCCAGGTGATGTCAAATACCGGACCGGATTTTAAATGCCGGTCCGGGTTTCGGCAGCACCTGGCTGTCCTTAAATAGGCAGCTGGGCTCAGAAGCCATGTCTCTGTGTTGGGATCTGGGAGCCTTGCGTCTGGATGAAGGCTTGCTACCTGTTTGGCATGAAAGTGGGTTGGTGCTGCTATCAGTAAGGACTCTTTGAGGCAGAATTGCCGCATGGTGTGAATTACCACCAACACCACAAGGTGACTCTTTGTTTGAATATGACTGCTTGTTATGTCACTTGCCTAAAGTGTGAATAAAACACTGAACTGTTTGATCCAAAGAACTTGTTGTTGCCTCTATACTGCATCCGCTAATCCTGTCTACCAGAGCGAGTCCCCACAATTGGTGGAGGATGCGGGCAAGAGCAGTGAGGCTGGCGTCAACAATGATATTTTTGGTTTCTGCATTTTTCAGGCACGGTTGTATGTCATACATTAAACCAGCTGTATTACAACCAGTGTCCAGCATCAAAATGGAGGCTGTTGTGAAGACCCTCATGGAGGCTAATCTGCAGAATGGAGAGACAAACCTGCAACAACGTAAGGCTAATAAGCAGCAGCAGGAGACTAACCAGTTGCTGCTACAACATGTGATGGCTTTGCAGACAGCAGGAGCAACCCAGAGTGTCCACGATGCCCGGAAAGCAGTCCATGCAGCGATTCCTAAGCTGACCCCCACAGACGACATCGAAACCTGGCGATGTATGAGAAAGTGGCCATCAGGGAAAAGCCTGGTAGAGCATATGCAGGCAGCTCAGCGAGCCCAGAGTCGGGTCTATAATCGGCAGGCTCGGGTCCGAATCTTAAACCCGGGTGATCGGGTTTTGGTTCTGGCACCGACCGTGGACAGTAAATTCCTGGCTAAGTGGCAGGGGCCCAACGAGGTACTCGAGAAAATTAGAGATGTAAACTCTAAGGTACACCAGCCAGGGTGGTGAAAGCCGGAGCAGGTTTATCATGTGAATTTACTCAAACCGTGGAAAGATAGGGAAACCTGTACAGAAGACAGCCCGCGGCCGGGTTTTCTAGGAGAAGAGGTACCGGCCCCTCTGTCTGATGCAAGAGAGGCGGCTGCCACAGTAAAAATTGCTGACAGCCTCTCCTCTAAACAGACTCAGGAGGCCAGGGAATTCGATAGTCGGAACACGGATGTGTTCTCGGACCTCCCTGGACACACTTCCATAATCCAGCATGACATTGTCACTGAGCCTCAGGCAAAAGTCAGATTAAAACCATACCGGGTGCCCGTGGCTCGGCGACAAGCCATATCGGAGGAGGTGCAGCTAATGTTGCAGCTAGATGTCATTGAGGAGTCAAAAAGTGAGTGGGCCAGTCCTATAGTATTGATACCCAAGCCGGACGGGACGTTGCGGTTTTGTAACGACTTTCGAAAACTTAACGAGGTTTCCAAATTCAATGCATATCCCATGCCCTGGGTGGATGAGCTCATCGAGAGGTTAGGACAAGCCCGTTAATTTTCTGTTTTGGACCTCACGAAAGGGTACTGGCAGTTGCCCTTAACGGAGGCTGCCAAAGAAAAAACTGCATTCATCACGCCTGAGGGGCTGTATCAATTTACATGCAGAGATCTCCTTCGCAGTATGAGGGATGGCTATTGCGATCGCTCATCCTCATACAGCTGCACTGCTTCTGTGCAGCAGATCTCTGTTTAGACTACACAATCTGCTGCCTAGAAAAGATAATCAGTGGTGCCTGCACGAACGTCAGGATCACCCAATGAACGAGTGTTTTGCTCCTTCATCATTTATATGACCAGATTATCAGTGGTGAAAAAGATATAATTCGGAGGAATATTCGTTCCTGATAATATGCCTAAAAATCAGGCCATCTAAATCCAACTTCACTTTCAAATGTCAATACAAGTGTCATTTTCTTTTT
Organism: Bufo bufo; assembly: GCF_905171765.1. Lineage (NCBI taxonomy): Eukaryota > Metazoa > Chordata > Amphibia > Anura > Bufonidae > Bufo > Bufo bufo. The sequence continues at coordinate 30,012,985 of NC_053399.1, forward strand.
TTATACTTACTGCGGATATAGAATACGAGAGTGCCGGGGGTTATACCTTTGAGATATGACAAAGGGGTATTTTACCATCTGTAGGTGCCTGTTTTATTATCAACTCCACCTAGTTTCCATCTCTTCGGTTTCATTCACACATACATTTTTTTAAAGAACAAGTTCAACTTTTTCTAGGTACCTCACCTGAACTGATATTTACATGTCACAAGTTATGATTAAAATAAAAAATCACACATTGCATTGATTATCTCCCAGAGGAACTAGTATTTCCGCTTGTTGAGGTTCAACTTGACCAATCCTTATTCCTCAGACAGCAGAGGTGAAAATATACTGCATTAAAAACTGGTTTCAGATGCTGCTGTGATCTAGGTCCAAAACCTACAGACCTTCCCATCCATAAAAAAAAAAAAAATATATATATATATATATATATATATATATATAGTTCAACTTTTCACACAGGATGTAACAACCACAAAACACTTCAAACCCTCAACAACAAAGTATGCTAAGTGCAGACACCTTAGGGTATACTGTATACATACCATGTTTCACCATACAGTTAAAAAAACAAGCAATAATGAATACAAATATATGCAGCTGTATTCTGTTGTACTTAACAGCATAGCAGTCTATGATTTACAGTGCCATAAAAAATTTAAAAAGGTATCCAGATGTATATCTACCAAATGTCAAAAGGCAAAATTTTGGCATATGTCTGCAAAAAAAAAAAATCCTTTGGATATTGTACACTGTAGGGGATATTTATCAACACTCATGTAAAGGAAAACTGGTTTAGTTGCCCATAGCAACCAATCAAATTCTATCTTTCCTTTTCCAAAGAAGAGCTGAAAAATTAAAGGTGGAATCTGGTTGGTTGCTATGGGCAACCAACCAGTTTTGATAAATCTCCCTATATGTATCTGAATATGTTTTCTTTATTTCCAGACGTATAATGTTCAAACATGGTAGGACCTTAGCCTAAGAAGTTTGCTTTACTAGAGCTTCATAGAATAATAAAAAATATTAACTGCACGTATAGCTTTCCCAACCTTATTTAGAGGCATGAAAAGATTAATATACAGGGAGTGCAGAATTATTAGGCAAGTTGTATGTTTGAGGATTAATTTTATTATTGAACAACAACCATGTTCTCAATGAACCCAAAAAACTCATTAATATCAAAGCTGAATATTTTTGGAAGTAGTTTTTAGTTTGTTTTTAGTTTTAGCTATTTTAGGGGGATATCTGTGTGTGCAGGTGACTATTACTGTGCATAATTATTAGGCAACTTAACAAAAAACAAATATATACCCATTTCAATTATTTATTTTTACCAGTGAAACCAATATAACATCTCAACATTCACAAATATACATTTCTGACATTCAAAAACAAAACAAAAACAAATCAGTGACCAATATAGCCACCTTTCTTTGCAAGGACACTCAAAAGCCTGCCATCCATGGATTCTGTCAGTGTTTTGATCTGTTCACCATCAACATTGCGTGCAGCAGCAACCACAGCCTCCCAGACACTGTTCAGAGAGGTGTACTGTTTTCCGTCCTTGTAAATCTCACATTTGATGATGGACCACAGGTTCTCAATGGGGTTCAGATCAGGTGAACAAGGAGGCCATGTCATTAGATTTTCTTCTTTTATACCCTTTCTTGCCAGCCACGCTGTGGAGTACTTGGATGCGTGTGATGGAGCATTGTCCTGCATGAAAATCCTGTTTTTCTTGAAGGATGCAGACTTCTTCCTGTACCACTGCTTGAAGAAGGTGTCTTCCAGAAACTGGCAGTAGGACTGGGAGTTGAGCTTGACTCCATTCTCAACCCGAAAAGGCCCCACAAGCTCATCTTTGATGATACCAGCCCAAACCAGTACTCCACCTCCACCTTGCTGGCGTCTGAGTCGGACTGGAGCTCTCTGCCCTTTACCAATCCAGCCACGGACCCATCCATCTGGCCCATCAAGACTCACTCTCATTTCATCAGTCCATAAAACCTTAGAAAAATCAGTCTTGAGATATTTCTTGGCCCAGTCTTGACGTTTCAGCTTGTGTGTCTTGTTCAGTGGTGGTCGTCTTTCAGCCTTTCTTACCTTGGCCATGTCTCTGAGTATTGCACACCTTGTGCTTTTGGGCACTCCAGTGATGTTGCAGCTCTGAAATATGGCCAAACTGGTGGCAAGTGGCATCTTGGCAGCTGCACGCTTGACTTTTCTCAGTTCATGGGCAGTTATTTTGCGCCTTGGTTTTTCCACACGCTTCTTGCGACCCTGTTGACTATTTTGAATGAAACGCTTGATTGTTCGATGATCACGCTTCAGAAGCTTTGCAATTTTAAGAGTGCTGCATCCCTCTGCAAGATATCTCACTATTTTTGACTTTTCTGAGCCTGTCAAGTCCTTCTTTTGACCCATTTTGCCAAAGGAAAGGAAGTTGCCTAATAATTATGCACACCTAATATAGGGTGTTGATGTCATTAGACCACACCCCTTCTCATTACAGAGATGCACATCACCTAATATGCTTAATTGGTATAGGCTTTCGAGCCTATACAGCTTGGAGTAAGACAACATGCATAAAGAGGATGATGTGGTCAAAATACTCATTTGCCTAATAATTCTGCACTCCCTGTATATGCAAAGTAAAATCTTTTTAAACCCTTCATGACCAAGGAATATTCAGTTTTTGCATTATCGTTTTTCACTCCCTGCCTGTCACGGATGGTGTACAGGAAACAAGACAATGCAATACAATAATGACTCACTGGATCCACAACTAAGGAACAAAAGGGAGACCCCTACATGAGACCTGCCACTCTCCCTAATTGCTCAGCCTATGCGAACACCCCAAAGGTGGATGGGCGCATATCCACGTACCTCGGCTATCTAATACCTGAAGACCCTACAATAGTGAGGGGACATGACCACCGGCTCCCTACACTAGACACGGAGGGAGTCAGGGTCACCTGAAAATCCAGCAGACAGAAAATCACAAATAAAGGAACAGCACTTATCTTGCAGAGGACTGGGAAATAGAAACAGCAAGCACACACACTCCAGGAAGTTGTATAAGCCGCAACCTAATGCATCATGGGGAGGAACTTAAAGGGAAGCAATCAGTCCATCTGCATGACAGCTGAGATAGACTAACGAGATGAGGAACTTAACCAAAACAAAGAAACTCAAGGAGGAGGATCTGGAAAGCTCCTGTCAGAGCTTCTCAACTGTCTGGTTATGACAGTACCCCTCCCTCTACGAGTGGACTCCGGACACTCAGGGCCCACCTTCTCAGGATGGGACCTATGGAAAGCCCTGATGAGACGAGTGGCCTTAATGTCCGTCACTGGGACCCACATCCTCTCCTCAGGACCATAACCCTCCCAATGAACGAGGTACTGGAGGGAACCGCGGACAAGACTAGAATCCACAATCCTAATTTCACAATCCTGAAATTCAAGATTTCCATCAACCATAATCGGAGGAGGAGGCAAAGGCGAGGGTACAATAGGTTGAACATAAGGTTTCAATAAGGACTTATGAAAAACATTATGGATCTTCCAAGTCTGAGGAAGATCAAGACGGTAGGCAACAGGATTGATGACAGACAGGATCTTGTAAGGCCCAATAAACCTAGGACCCAACTTCCAGGAGGGAACCTTCAATTTGATATTCTTGGTAGACAACCACACCAGATCACCAACATTCAGGTCCGGACCAGGCACACGTCTCTTATCTGCCACACGCTTATATCTCTCACTCATGCTCTTTAGATTATCCTGAATCTTTTGCCAAATAGATGACAAAGACGAGGAGAATCTGTCCTCATCAGGTAAACCAGAAGACCCCTCTCCCGAGAAAGTCCCAAACTGCGGATGAAACCCATATGCACCAAAAAATGGTGACTTATCAGAGGACTCCTGACGACGGTTATTTAAAGCAAACTCAGCAAGGGACAAAAAAGAACACCAATCCTCCTGATTCTCCGCCACAAAACAGCGCAGATATGTCTCCAGATTCTGATTGACGCGCTCTGTCTGGCCATTCGACTGCGGGTGGAAAGCAGAAGAGAATGACAACCGAACCCCCAAGCGAGAACAGAAAGCCTTCCAGAATCTGGAAACAAACTGCGTGCCCCTATCAGAGACTATGTCTGAAGGAATACCATGCAATTTGACAATGTGGTCAATAAATGCCTGCGCCAGCGTCTTAGCATTGGGCAAACCAGGAAAAGGGATGAAATGCACCATTTTGCTAAAACGGTCCACCACCACCAGAATCACAGTCTTCCCCAAGGAACGAGGCAAGTCCATTATGAAGTCCATGGACAGATGTGTCCAAGGACGGGAAGGAATGGGTAAGGGAAGGAGAGGACCTGATGGCCGTGAATGAGGGACTTTGGCACGAGCGCAAGTCTCGCAAGCTGCCACAAAACCCTCAACCGACTTACGAAGCGCAGGCCACCAGAATCTCCGAGCGATGAGATCCAGTGTGGCTCTTGCCCCCGGGTGCCCAGCAAGGACCGTATCGTGGTGTTCCTTAAAAATCTTGTGTCTCAAAGCGAGAGGCACAAACAACCTCCCAGGAGGACAAAGATCAGGAGCCTCTGACTGGGCTGCCTGCACCTCTGCCTCCAATTCAGGAAAAAGAGCAGAGACCACCACACCTTCAGCCAAAATGGGACCCGGGTCTTCAAAATTCCCACCTCCGGGAAAACAACGTGACAGGGCATCTGCCTTCACATTCTTAACCCCAGGGCGGAACGTGACAACAAAATTAAACCTTGAAAATAACAAAGACCATCTGGCCTGTCTCGGGTTCAGACGCTTGGCTGACTCCAAGTAGGCCAGATTTTTATGGTCAGTAAACACGGTAATAGGGTGTCTGGCTCCCTCTAGCCAATGGCGCCATTCCTCAAAAGCCAACTTGATGGCCAACAATTCCCTATCTCCCACATCATAATTTCTCTCTGCGGAGGAGAGTTTCTTCGAGAAAAAGGCACATGGTTGCCATTTGGCAGGAGAGGAACCCTGAGACAAGACCGCACCCACCCCTACCTCAGAAGCATCAACCTCAACTATGAAGGGTAACGAAATATCAGGTTGTACCAGGATGGGAGCGGAAGCAAAACTCTCCTTGATATTAGAAAAGGCCTTACGCGCCTCTACCGACCAGGAAGAAAAATCTACCCCCTTTCTGGTCATATCAGTGAGTGGTTTAACAACAGAGGAATAATTCAAAATAAATTTCCTGTAATAATTGGCAAAGCCCAAAAAACGCATCAGCGCCTTCTGATTCTCAGGAAGCTCCCACTCAAGCACAGCGCGGACCTTCTCGGGGTCCATGCGAAAACCAGAAGCGGAGAGAAGAAACCCCAGAAATTGAATTTCTGGAACCGCAAACACACATTTTTCCAGTTTCGCGTATAATTTATTCTCCCGCAGGATGAGCAAGACCTGACGTAAATGTTCCTTATGAGTCTTGAAATCAGGAGAAAAAATCAAAATGTCATCCAAATACACTAATACAAATTTTCCCATTAAATGATAAAAAATGCTGTTCACGAAATGCTGAAAAACGGCTGGGGCATTCATCAAACCAAAAGGCATAACCAAATTCTCAAAATGGCCCTCAGGGGTATTGAAAGCCGTCTTCCATTCGTCTCCTTCTCTGACCCTGACCAGGTTGTATGCCCCTCTTAGGTCTAATTTGGAAAAGACTTTAGCCCCAACAACCTGGTTAAACAGGTCCGGGATCAGAGGAAGCGGATAAGGGTCACGAATAGTGATACTGTTCAGCTCCCTGAAATCCAGACAAGGTCTTAAAGAACCATCTTTTTTCTTAACAAAGAAAAAACCAGCGGCAACAGGTGACTTCGAGGGTCGTATGTGTCCTTTTCTCAGACTCTCGGAGATATAAGCACGCATAGCGACCCTCTCAGGTTGGGAAAGATTGTATAAACGAGATTTAGGCAGCTTGGCGCCTGGGATGAGATTAATAGGGCAATCATACTCCCTGTGCGGGGGAAAATCCTGAACTCCACTCTCAGAGAAGACATCCGAAAATTCAGAGAGGAAAGGTGGTACAGTCTTAGTAGAAACCTCAGAAACAGATGTCATGAGGCAATTCTCTCTGCAAAAGTCACTCCAACCATTTATTTGCCTCGCTTGCCAATCAATGGTGGGGTTATGTTTAGTGAGCCAGGGTAGCCCCAACACTAGAGGAGTAGGCAAACCGCTAAGGACGAAACATGACACATCCTCAACATGAGCATCACTCACAATTAAACGGATATTGTGAACTATGCCCTTTAATGATTTCTGAGAAAGTGGAGCGGAATCAATAGCAAAAACAGGAATATCCTTTCCCAAAGTGCATACCTGGAAACCATGAGTTATTGCAAATTGATTATCAATGAGATTGACAGCTGCTCCACTATCCACCAAAATCTCACAAAAAATGCTCTTGCTCTCTAGCGCCACCCTAGCAGGCAGGACAAAACGGGAACTACAAGCAAACGGAAAACCTTCAATTTCCGCCTCAACCCTGCCAATAGTAACAGACGGAACATTTTTAAAAGATTTTTTTCCTTTTTGTTTCTTTATTACTCCCAGAAAACTGCCTGAATCTCCTAGAGGGACAAACATTTGCCATATGATTTATACCTCCACAACAAAAACAAACCCTCCCATGCGGGCTGAATCTTCTATTGTCTGAGGCAATCAACCCCAGCTGCATGGGCTCCTGCTCAGAAGGGGCTGACAGCGACTGAGACCCCTGCGCACAGAAAGAGACCGCTGCACTGTCCCGGGACTGAGTATGACAGGAAGGAGAGATCTCTCCTCTCTCTCTAAGACGCCTGTCAATACGAACGGCCTGAGACATAGCAGAATCCAAGGAGGTAGGTCTCTCATGAAAGGCAAATGCATCTTTCAATCCCTCTGAAAGACCATGGCAAAATTGACTTCGGAGTGCAGCATCATTCCAACCAGTATCAGCTGCCCATCTCCGAAATTCTGAGCAGTATATCTCTGCGGATTGTTTACCCTGGCATAACAGACGTAGTCTAGACTCAGCCAGAGCAATACGATCCGGATCATCATATATCTGACCCAGGGCTAAAAAGAATTCATCCACTGAACGGAGGGGCCGTGCCCCCTCCGGCAGCGAAAAGGCCCAGGATTGAGCGTTACCCCTGAGCAGCGATATAATGATCCCCACCCTCCGTTCTTCATCACCAGAGGAATGGGGAAGAAGGCGAAAATGGAGTTTGCAAGCCTCTCTAAAACGCACAAAATACTCACTACCCCCGGAGAACGTATCTGTGACAAACTGCCATTTGCCACTGGGCATTGTAGAGGACTGATGGCTAGCCTCCTGCCCTACGACTATGGCCCCGGGACATATTCCCCTTCAAGAACAGAACTATGCCGCATGTCTGGACTGTTCTTAGGACCGAACGCGGTCAGCGGTGTATAGTAAAGAATCTATGGAACTGTTTTGGGGCAGGAAATTGTGCTTGCGGTCAGTGATAAAGGACTTCCACTGAACTTTTGATCCGCTGGAGGGATTTGGGTGATTTTTAGAAGTGTTTATGTTTGATGTATTCTGAGTTTAAATATGTAATTTTTATGGAGATGGAATGTATAGTTTTAAAGTTATAGAGTATGTTTAAAAACTGTATTTTTACTGTCTGTGATAGTTATGTTAACCCATAATTATATCACAGACAGAAAGGAGGTTTTTGTGTATTTGGGTGGAAATTCCTGCCCTATTGTTCCCACATGTGTATTCGTGGTTTCCCTTTGTCCTGGAAGATAATTAAATTGCACTTCGGGTGTCTCCAGGCAGAGAGGAGGATATCCGCATATCCACGTACCTCGGCTATCTAATACCTGAAGACCCTACAATAGTGAGGGGACATGACCACCGGCTCCCTACACTAGACACGGAGGGAGTCAGGGTCACCTGAAAATCCAGCAGACAGAAAATCACAAATAAAGGAACAGCACTTATCTTGCAGAGGACTGGGAAATAGAAACAGCAAGCACACACACTCCAGGAAGTTGTATAAGCCGCAACCTAATGCATCATGGGGAGGAACTTAAAGGGAAGCAATCAGTCCAACTGCATAACAGCTGAGATAGACTAACGAGATGAGGAACTTAACCAAAACAAAGAAACTCAAGGAGGAGGATCTGGAAAGCTCCTGTCAGAGCTTCTCAACTGTCTGGTTGTGACACTGCCTTCCCAGAGCCAAAACTTTTTATTTTTCTATTCATGTAGAAGTATGAAGGCTCTATTATTATTATTTTATTTTTTTTCAGGACAAGTTGTACTTTCTAATGGCACCAATATTGCATACGATGTAGTGGGAAGCTGGAAAAAAATTACAAAAAAATACAAAAAATTGTAGAAAAAAAACAGGAGTTGTAGAAAAAAAACCCACAAATATTGTTCCCTATGCAGTAAGCCTGACCTGTTCCCTTGATTCTCCAGGTCAGTACAACTATAGCGACACCACATTTGTATTGTTTTTCCTGTGTTTCCTGTGTTATAAAAATACATTACGTTTTTTTTCATCTCCATATAAGTTTTTTATATTTACATCTATGGAACTGTGTGAGGGCTCATTTTATGTGGGGCGATCTGTAATTTTCAGTGATATTATTATGGGGTGTGTATGACTTTTTGATAATTTTTTATTCAATTTTTAGTGGGGAGGTGACAAAAAAGGCATATGTTTATTTTTAATAGCTCAGGCGTTTGGGATGCGAAGGTGCACAGGGAATCTGTTTGGGCCCCAGGAGCACAGCACTCCTGAGAAAAGCCACCTTAGAGGACATGGTCACAAATGAGCATGGCATCTGAGGGTTTAAATGCCAGCGATTGGTGTTAAATCCGATCGCAGACGTTAGTCCAGGGTGTCTGCTGTATGAGACAGCAGAAACCCAGCGGCTATGGTGTCCGCTCTGCTCTGGAGCAGGCACCATATTTAACCCCTTAAAGACCGGGCCTCTTTTCATTTTAAAAATTTTTTAATTTTTTTTCCGTATGTTACAATAGCCAGAACTTTTTTATTTTTCCATTCACATAGCCATATGAGGACCTATTGTTTGAGGGACAAGATACATTTTTTAATGCTGCCATTTCATTTACCATGTCTTGTATTGGAAAACAGGAAAAAAATTCTTTGTGGGGTAAAATAAAAAAATAAAAAAACACAGTTCTGCCAAGGTTTTGACATCACAGTGTTCGCTGTGCACTATGATTGTGGCGATTCCAAACTTGTATAGTTTTCATTTTGTTTAATTACTTTTTTTTAAATAAACCTTTGAAAAAAACAAAAAACCTTTTTCTTTGCATCGCCATATTCTGACAGCCATAACTGTTTTATATTTTGATCTACAGAGCTGTATGAGGACTTGTTTTTTGTGTAACGAACTGTAGTTGTTATTGGTACTATATTTTGGGCTGGAACTTGGGATCTTTAGATCCCTTGTCCTATTAGGGCGAATAGGATTTTTATACTGCCACTGCTGCACTGTGTCTCGTGCACAGCGCAGCAGGGAACTTACCATGGCAGGCCTGGAAGGCTTCAGCAGCATCCAGGCTGCCATGGTAAACGATCGGAGCCCCGTGATTTCACTGCAAGGGCTCCGATCGAAGGCAGAGGGAGCCGCATCCCTCTGTCTAACTCCACAGATGCCATGATCACCATTGATCACGAAATCGGAAGGGTTAAATGACAGGGTTCAGCAGGCACCTGCTGCGTATGGAGTGAACTCACAGCAGCAGCCTGCCCCATGCAATTGCGGGCACATAATGCCATACATGTACAGCATTATGCCTTAGGCCTCTTTCACATGACCGTTTTTATTTTTCCGTTTACGGGTCGTTTTTTGCGTTCCATATTCCATCCGCAAAAAAAATGAATGTACTCCATATGCATTCCGTTTCTGTATTTCCATTTTTCCGTTCCGTTGAAAGATAGAACATGTCCTATTATTGCCCGCAAATCTCGTTCCGTGGCTCCATTCAAGTCAATGGGTCTGCAAAAAAAACTGAACACATACGGAAATGAATCCGTATGTCTTCCGTATCCGTTCCGTTTTTGCGGAACCATCTATTGAAATTGTCTGCCTAGCACAATTTTTTCTATGTAATTACTGTATACTGTATATGCCATACGTAAAAACAGAACAAAAAAGGAACAGAGACGGAAACAAAAAACGGAACAACGGATCCATGAAAAACGGACCGCAAAACACTGAAAAAGCCATACGGTCATGTGAAAGAGGCCTTAAGGGTTAAAGTGCCAATATTCATCGTACATGTATGAGGGGTGTCGTGTAGGAGTTAATATAGCATAAATGGGACTTTATAAGTGCTGGATTATCAGGTATTCTGGCTTATAAGACTCAAGGGTTCTTTGATAATTTAATTGGCTCACATATATCAGTTGTGTCTGGCCTGTTGTTTTATGCCAGAGCTGGACACAACTCATCTAGGTGAACACTCTGAAACTCTGCAAGTTCAGTCAGTTTTGTCTGCTAGTGCGCTTAGTTGTTCATTTTTTTCCGCACGGGTGCAATGCGTTTTGATGCATTTTTCACGCGCATGATAAAAACTGAAGGTTTACTAACAACATCTTTTAGCAACCATCAGTTAAAAATGCATCGCACCCGCACTTTTTCACGCAGCTCCATTCACTTCTATAAGGGCCAGGGCTGCATGAAAAACGCTGAATATTGAACATGCTGCGATTTTCACGCAACACAGAAGTGATGCGTGAAAAACAACGCTTATGTACACAGACTCATTGAAAATAATGGGTCAGGATTCAGTGCGGGTGCAATGTGTTCACGTCATGCATTGCACCCACGCTGAAAATTCGCTCATGTGAAAGTGGCCTTAGGCCCCTTTCACACGAGCGTGACAGATTAGGTCCGGATGCGTTCAGGGTGCGTTCCGTGAAACTCGCTTCATTTTGCAAGCAAGTTCAGTCAGTTTTGTCTGCGATTGCGTTCAGTTGTTCATTTTTTTTACGCGTGGGTGCAGTGCGTTTTGATGCGTTTTTCACGCGCGTGATAAAAAACTGAAGGTTTACAAACAAAATCTCATAGCAACCATCAGTGAAAAACGCATCGCACCCGCACTTGCTTGCAGATGCAATGCGTTTTTCACGCAGCCCCATTCACTTCTATGGGGCCAGGGCTGCATGAAAAACACAGAATATAGAACATGCTGCGATTTTCACGCAACGCAGAACTGATGCGTGAAAAACAACGCTCATGTACACAGACCCATTGAAATAAATGGGTCAGGATTCAGTGCGGGTGCAATGCGTTCACGTCACGCATTGCACAGGCGCGGAAAACTCGCTCGTGTGAAAGGGGCCTTAGAGTGTACATAGAGGTATTCCAAACAATAATTAAATAGCTCACACAAAATCTAAAAATGTTTGCGCTTCTATTCTGCCGATGAATGGGTTAATATCTGCAACGTGTTGAAGAATCCTTGATATATATCTGTTCAGCCATTCTCTTCCACTCTGACAGTATACTCTAAGTTAAGGTTAAACCTCGGTGGGCTGCCAACTAAGATTACTGAGATTTCACCCACATGGGATGCTTGAAGGCAAAGAAAACATAAGATTGAGTGACCCCAAAATTGTCCTCCAAAAGTAAATCTGGGATAGAGGAGATATGTTGCCATAGGCAGTTGCTGCTTCTTTTGTGTAAAGAAGATAGGTAAAAAAAATCACTGTGTGGGGATGAGAACGAAACATCCCTAGTTCCTGTACACAGTCCTGCATTACAAGCAGTAAACCTTGTATTTTAGATCCATAAAGATAATGCAGTGTATTGTCAACCAAACACGCTGATTTCAGCAAAACTGGCCAACAATCTAATGTGTATGGGGGAGATGTCAGAAGAGAGAAGGATCAGGCGAATGGAATGTTATTGCCTGATCCTTTTGTTTTCCTGTGGATAAGACATGTTTGGCAGCTTGATTCTCCTCCATTCCCATTGAAAACCTATTGAAACACATATAGGCTCAGTCAAACGGTTGTGTACGTGTATGGAGGAGTTGGAAGAGACAGCTCTTTTGGCCTGCAACTATTGATGGTGTAAAGGCACCCTTAGATGATGTATTTAAGACTACTTATATGATAACGGAGTTATCAGTATATCTAATATTTGATATGCAGAACATGTCCATTTCTGCAGTTCCTCTACGTCTCCAACCTGTTGTTGAAGGACAACTCCCAGCATGTTCTGACAGACTCACAATATGCTGGTAGATGTAGCTTTGCAACAGCTGGAGGGTCATAGCTTGGAGACCATGGCTTTACATGAACAAATTCATTATATTGCTCCAAAAGGTGTTTGGCTGTTCACTGGGTTGACAACCATGTTTTGGGTTGCAGGTTTATATTGGATAATACGCTTGAGCTGACTAATAGCTGCTTTTTGATGGGGGAAACACAATGTTAAGAAATCAGTGTACATCTATGGCCATGTTCATATCTGTATTGGAGGCTCCGTCACAAGGTTAGTCAAAAATAGCTGAGAAAAGTCCTGCATGCAGGATTTTTTTCTCCTCTAAAAAAAATTTCTCCCGAACGGAAACCATATGGATTACATTATAGTCAATGGAATCTGTTAGGTTCCGTTTGTGTCAGTTACGTGCCGAATTCAGCACTTCCACAATAGTCCTTTGGGGCCTATAGCTGTATCCCATGGTTGGTCTGGAGACCACCCCATCCATATATTTAAAGATGTTATCAAAGAACATTCACAAGAGGATCTGTAATGACATCCAATCCATTGTATATACTAATCATAATGGCCCTCAGTGCTGTTCTTCACAGACCTGGTATTATAAAGGGCACGTAGCAGGTGGGTGGTGTTGTTACAGGGTTTGCATTGGAGCTTAGGAGCTTCACCTATTCCTTTTTCCAGAAGGAGTGCTGCTACTGTATGTTCCTGCAGTGGATCTCTATATACCGCTTCCCCACTACTCTGGTCAGTTCCATAGACATAACCATTTTACACTGCTAATATGAACTTTCTTTTCACCAACCCACCACTAGCAGCAATTTCAGTTCCACATTTGGATACTGATTCCTGTGCAGTCTTCTTGGAAATCTCTACAGGTAGATGGACATCATCCAGGTGCAAAGGATACCTGGTCAGGCGATACGTAGCCGGAGTAGGTTTTACAGCTTTTATTGCAGATGCAGTCTCATAAAACAATGTATTTACCGTCCTTCGATTTTTATAGGTATTTGCAGCTGCGTCATGCCTTCCGGGCTGACCATGATGGCGGTATGTGGAGAGCGGTACTGTAAAACAAGATTATTGCGCTTATAGAGAGGAGGGATTCCTCCTCTGGAGTTATTTCTCTGCTCTATCAGACCCTGCTGGACCTATTTCTGCAAGATCATCCGGTGAATAGTAGGACAAAATGGGAAGCGGAGATGGGGCCGTTAGAGGAAACTCAGTGGCAGGAGATATTGGAGAGGATTCCGCAGCTCTCTCTCAGCGAGGCCCACAGGCTGTCGCACCTATATCTAATTCATAGGGTTTATAGAACTCCTCAGTTTCTGTTTAATATTGGACTCCGGTTGGATTCCAAATGCCCGCGATGTGGGGAGGAAGATGCGGGTATGTTACGCATGCTGTGGTCATGCTCGGCACTGGAGGGTTTTTGGCGCATTGATTCTCTGTATGAAGTTACACTGGATGTGACCCCATTTGTCTGTATAATGGGATATGTGGAGGACTTGCCAATCACTGAGCCCAGGAAGATAGCAGTGGCCAGAATGTTGTATATGGCTCGTAAGCTGATTGCTCAACATTGGCTGGATGAGGGTAGTCCTAGTGAAACTGAATTTATAGCCAAGATTAATTGGTTACTTAATTTGGAACGAGGGGTTTATAGGAAGAGGGGTGCTATGGCCAAATTTGAAAAGCTGTGGACTCCTTGGATTGATGCCCCCGGGCTGGCGTCCAGGGAACTTCAGAGATACCGTCTGGGATTAGTGTGAGGGTACTATTGCTTGCTGTGCATATCTGGCTCCGTGGTTGGCGATTTCTTGCAGGATATATGGAATGTTTCTACGCTATGTAATGTAGGGAAGTTCTGGCTGATAACAAATGTATATTCCTTTATAAGATCGCAGTTCTGCTATCATTGTTCTGTGGGGAATGCTGAAGGGAAAGGGCATGTGCCTTTGTAATTATTATGCGGTTGTGATGGTGTAGCCGAATGTTAGAAGTTATGGAAGATGGAGGGCATCATAATGATGGTTTTTGGGGGGAGGGTATGTGGGTGTTGGGGACTTATGTTTGTATTATTAAAATGCTAATAGAAATTACTTGACCATAAAGTAATAACCTTCCAATTATCATTCAAAAGAGCGTTTCTACAGGGAGGAACAAAAATACCAAACTTAAAAAAAGCTAAATTTAGCCAACTAAGAGAGGCCATAGGCCTAACTAAATGGGATAAAGTCCTCACAAATAAAAATACAGCCACAAAATGGGATATCTTTAAAAGCATCCTAAAAGCTCATTGTGAGAGGTACATACCGTATGGGAATAAAAGGTTAAGGAACAAAAAGAAACCAATGTGGATAAACAGAACTGTAAAGAAAGCAATAAATGACAAAAAGAAAGCATATAAAACACTAAAACAGGAGGGTAGCACGGAAGCACTGAAAAACTATAAGGAAAAAAATAGAACACGTAAAAAACAAATAAAAGCGGCCAAACTAGAGACCGAGAGATTAATTGCCAAAGAGAGTAAAACTAACCCTAAAATGTTCTTCAATTATATAAATGTTAAAAAGTATAAATCTGAAGGTGTCGGTCCTTTAAAGAGTAATGAGGGGGGATTCGCAGAGAGCGACGAGGAGAAAGCAAAGCTGTTAAATATTTTTTTCTTCAATGTATTCACTGAGGAAAATAAACTGTCAGATGAAATGCTGAATGTTGAAATAAATTCCCCATTAAAAGTGTCCTGTCTGACCCAGGAAGAAGTACAACAGCGACTTAAAAAGATCAAAATAGACAAATCGCCAGGACCGGATGGCATACACCCCCGTATCCTAAAGGAATTAAGTAATGTCATAGCCAGACCCTTATTTCTGATATTTGCGGACTCTATACTGACAGGGAATGTCCCACAGGATTGGCGCATGGCAAATGTGGTGCCAATATTCAAAAAGGGTTCAAAAACAGAGCCTGGAAACTATAGGCCGGTAAGTTTAACATCTGTTGTGGGCAAACTGTTTGAAGGTTTTCTGAGAGATGCTATCTTAGAGCATCTTAACGGAAATAAGCAAATAACGCCATATCAGCATGGCTTCGTGAGGGATCGGTCATGTCAAACTAATTTAATCAGTTTCTATGAGGAAGTAAGTTCTAGACTTGACAGCGGCGAATCAATGGATGTCGTGTATCTGGACTTCTCCAAAGCATTTGACACTGTACCACATAAAAGGTTAGTATATAAAATGAGAATGCTCGGACTGGGAGAAAACGTCTGTAAATGGGTAAGTAACTGGCTCAATGATAGAAAACAGAGGGTGGTTATTAACGGTACATACTCAGATTGGGTCACTGTCACTAGTGGAGTACCTCAGGGGGCAGGATTGGGCCCTATTCTCTTCAATATATTTATTAATGATCTTGTAGAAGGCTTGCATAGTAAAATATAAATTTTCGCAGATGACACTAAACTGTGTAAAGTAATTAACACTGAAGAGGACAGTATACTACTACAGAGGGATCTGGATAGATTGCAGGCTTGGGCAGATAAGTGGCAGATGAGGTTTAACACTGACAAATGTAAAGTTATGCACATGGGAAGGAATAATGCAAGTCACCCGTACATACTAAATGGTAAAACACTCTGTAACACTGACATGGAAAAGGATCTAGGAATTTTAATAAACAGCAAACTAAGCTGCAAAAAACAGTGTCAGGCAGCTGCTGCCAAGGCCAATAAGATAATGGGTTGCATCAAAAGGGGCATAGATGCCCGTGATGAGAACATATTCCTACTACTTTACAAATCATTAGTCAGACCACACATGGAGTACTGTGTACAGTTCTGGGCTCCAGTGAACAAGGCAGACATAGCAGAGCTGGAGAGGGTCCTGAGGAGGGCAACTAAAGTAATAACTGGAATGGGGCAACTACAGTACCCTGAAAGATTATCAAAATTAGGGTTATTCACGTTAGAAAAAAGACGACTGAGGGGAGATCTAATTACTATGTATAAATATATCAGGGGTCAGTACAGAGATCTATCCCATCATCTATTTATCCCCAGGACTGTGACTGTGACGAGGGGACATCCTCTGCGTCTGGAGGAAAGAAGGTTTGTACACAAACATAGAAAAGGATTCTTTACGGTAAGAGCAGTGAGACTATGGAACTCTCTGCCTGAGGAGGTGGTGATGGTGAGTACAATAAAGGAATTCAAGAGGGGCCTGGATGTATTTCTGGAGTGCAATAATATTACAGGATATAGCTACTAAAGAGGGGTCGTTGATCCAGGGAGTTATTCTGATTGCCTGATTGGAGTCGGGAAGGAATTTTTTATTCCCCTAAAGTGAGGAAAATTGGCTTCTACCTCACAGGGTTTTTTGGCCTTCCTCTGGATCAACTTTCAGGATAACAGGCCGAACTGGATGGACAAATGTCTTTTTTCGGCCTTATGTACTATGTTACTATGTTACTTAATTTAAAAAAAATAAAACAATGTATTTCATAGCACTGGGGCTCTTTTTTCAAATTGTAAAGACAAAGCACAAAGACCTCCATCACCAGAATGAAGAAGGTTTAGGACATCGGTAGAATCTACTAACATATGTAAAGCTTCTTAGTGTTGTGCCTAACACAGTACAACCAAATAAGGAGAACCTCTTTATACCCTATTCACCTACAAATTGAATTCCTACCTAAACGTACTTACCCAATACCTTTTATTTATTTTCTGCCATTTCTATATTTGGTCACTGATATTGTAAGACAATTAGGTAATTATGGTTTTTTGGATTCTTATATATACAGTATATTGGACAACAAAAGTTGGTTGAAAAAAATACAATGATCTGCCAACTGACCTACATTCTTTGTCCTTCAGCTTTTTACAGTACTGGGCAAAGGCACAGCAAAAGATGTCCTTCCTCTTGGCCCTGTAAAAGCAAATATCATCCTTTAGGAGACAGCAATGGCAAATTAATACAGAATATTGAGTTAAAGGGCATGGATGTGGTTAGATAATAAAGACTATCCAAATTAATATTTGCAGGTATACTGATGGAGATTGTATGTGCTAACGGCTATGGGCACCTTTCCACTGATATTTTTATTGTTCATTTGCTCTCTTAATGTAAATTAATCAACTATCTCAATTGCATTTGTTAAAAATGTCCTACCATTTTGATTTTGCAGAGACATAAATCCATCAGAGCACTGCTCTTGTTTCTGTTGGCTCTCTCTGCTGTCCCCCTCCCTTCTCTTAGTGTTAGAGATAACAGGAAGGAGGGGGAGGACATTAAAAACAGCAGATCAGGAATGTTGAAAAGGAGGAGAGCATCTGAGGTGGGCAAGTCACACAGGCAGAAGAACAGGGGAAAAGCACACACAACCAGTTTGAAGGGGGAAAATCGCATAAATTACAAGTGTACAGGGACGGACTGGGAACTAAAAGTGGCCCTGGAATTGAAAGGTAAAAGTGGTGCCATGTTGAAGGTGGGTCAACATAATTAGGCAGGGATAATAGAAGTAGGCAGGGCCGGCAATACCATAGTGCAGAGCAATATACCGCCCCAGCTGAACCAAATACCACAGGGCAGCACAAAATACTGCCACCTGCGCCACAGTATTCAACTGTATTGCTGTCCTGAGGAAGTTCATACAGATGAATTCAGGATGGCACTTGGGGCTGCTGGCCAGGCTTGGGTGGCCCTCCTAGGCATCGGCTCACCGGGAAATATACCTGTAAGATCTAAGACCAATCCGCCCCTGCTAGTGTACATAGAAAGCAGAGTACTCATGAAAAACCCTGTAAGGGTGGAGGGAAATCATACACTTCTAAGCATCAATGACTTAGTACTAGTGCTAAGTGATAGGAAATCACTCATGAGCTATAAAAAAGGGAATCAGTTCAGGAATAATGCTCGCCTGTATATGAGAGCTAATCAAGACAGCAGCATCCTGGACACACAGACCTCACATCCAGCATACATTATTGGAATAGACATGTCCATTTGAGAAAAGTTTGAAATTAGTAGCGGCTTATAAACTGAATTTCAGGGTACCTGAAATTAATGAAGGAATTAAAAATTGCAACCTGAAACTTAGTGCAACCTTTCAAAGTAACTACTAATATATGTAAAAATAATATTTTCCATTTAGAGTATTGTAAACCCTGCAACAAAAAATGTGTCAAAAGTGCGGCAAAAAACTGTGTAGTTTTATACTTAAGTTTATGCCACTGATAATTTGGCATAGTTTCACTCCAGATATGCACCAAAATCTAAGGCATTTTTGGCACACGCAGTTACATTTAGGCCATGCCTCCTTGTGCCATGAAGCCACTCCGTTTGTCAGAAAATGCTTAGAAAAGTGTGTAAAACAGTTAATAAATGTGATACAAAGTATGCACAGCAGTTTTGTTTGGTGCAAAATGAACATTTTCAATAGTTAATCTGCCCAATATGTTTCCCCTAGGGAAATAAGGCCCTGAATAACCCTATTAAATGCTGTAATTTCCTCATCATATATATATTTATTTTTTTATAAACCTAACTATAAGCTAATGTATTAGTTTCCTTTGTAGGAGCTTTTGTACATGACCTTCTCTGTCTTCAAATCCACATAGATCAGTCTTAGCATTATGTTTAATGGAACACAACAAAATTACTCATTTCCATTCAATGTCAAAAGCAAAAGCATTCACTTCCATCATTAAAAAGTGATGGACCTTGGGTATTAGACATTAATTAAATCCTCTTATTTGTCTCTGAGTTTCTGTAGAACTGCAAAAACATTGAAAAGCCTCAACTGTGATATTGTCAGTGAATGCATAACTAAATCATATAACAAAGTTCATTGCAATTTTTTTTTCCAATAAGTTTTAAATGTAAGTGAATTATATAATCAGATTAACCAAAGAAGATATAACAAATTAAGTCATGAAAAGAATCTTAAAAGATGATAATCTCAAGAGTAATTCCTGACGTCCCCTGAGTCCTAAAAGAGGTGGTACTGTGATGAACTGCATTATTTCTCATCTCTCCTATGCTGGCTTCATGCCTTCTCACCTAGGTGGCTTTTCTGGGTCTGCTGTGTGAATTCTCACTGTAATCCAACTCAGCTATCACTGTGTCCTGCCTAAACTTAGCCACAAACTTCTTCTCCACCAAAGCAAGAGGTAACTCTTTCCTGGGATTGGGAATTATGCTCTCCAATTGGCTGCTTTTTAAACCATGTTTGCTGACACTACTTGAGGATCATTGTGTTGTCCACCGCATTGTCCCTGGTTCCTGTACTAGCTCTGTGCTGCTACTCTGCATTTATAAACTGCTCAGCCTTCCTGGTTCTCTTATAGCTTTCACACTTCATGTCCTGTTTCATCACTGCATACTGGTTGCAGACCAAGGATCCATTCTGCAGTACCCCAGTGCAGCCAGCCAGAACCGCAGGGGCAACACGTGAGGTGCACGGTGGGCCGATGAGGGGTCAAATAACAACACAGTTCATCAGTTACATGAGACAGAATACAGTCTTTTGCAGTTTAAAGGAATCCTGTCGATCCACTGTTAATAGGTTTGGCTGGGTTTAGCTTAGCTTGAAGGTTCTGTAGAAGTAGTTCTGGTAGGTAACTTTGCTTCAGGTCCCTAGTAAACCAGAGTTATTTGGTGAGGTTGCCTGTGGCTAAAGTATCCTTCACCTGGATTCCCAAAGGTCTTTTATTCCTGGTTTGTGGTTTTTATCCTTTGGATTTTTAGTCTTTCCTTTCTTTTGTCCCTTCCTGGACTAGACTTTTACCTGAGCAGAAGTGCTAGATCTGCACTCTCTCAAACTCAGCAGACTGACTACTAATCAACAACCACTGAACTGTCTAATCTAACCCACTAGGCCTGACCTAGGTATTTATATGACCTAAGTGCTATCCCCATCTAGTGGTGGGATGTCTAAATTACACCAGACCAGCCTATGAACAGGGATACAACAGGTGTTGTAGTACAAAATAACATGCAATATGATAATACAGTTTTAAAGCTATTTTGCAGTTTCCACGTATCCTGAGTGGGACGCTGCATACCCCCATGGTAAAACATGAGTCGACCTCGACACATTCTTGACTCAATGTTATATCTTCCTGTAAGATATAAGAAGGGGAAAAGCATGCATCCATTCTTGTACTACTTGTACCTGCAAGTAAAAATGGGTTAGGCAAGCATATCTCAGGCAACAACGAAATGTGACAAATGGGGTAGCAATTTTTCCTCTGAAGACTGATGATGTATCGGAAAACCAAAATAGTCCACAATGATGAAGAAAACAAAAATAACATCTCAGGAGGCTCACAGGGTATGAGTCCGTTCCCTGGGCACAGGAAAAATGTCAAAGTAGCATATCACGGAGGCTTAGGTGCGTGAAAGTCTATCTCCGGGTGCAGGCTTGAACGTTGTAAAACAGATGATAGGTGAACAGTTCCTTAAAAAGTTCTTTAAGGGAATAGAACATGATAAACGTAGATTAGTCTTTTTCTTGATCTCTGGAACTCTAGACAAGTTAAGGATGTCCTCAACGTTGAATTGGCAAAGCTGGAAGTTGTCTTCTCGGATGCTGGGGCAGGAAATCCCTTTAACGGACAGGTGGTTGTCCTCTTGTAATCCTGTCGGATCTACGAAGCGGCTGAGACTCTGCAGGCCTTGTTTCAAGGGAACTTGGTGTTTCCTGAGTTGCAGTAATTACAACTTCTGGTTGAAGTGTTGTGGTGTTGGTTTTAGCAGGCACTAAGATGTTGAGCCATGGAGTTAAGAACCATTGCAAAGGATCAGAGTCTAATAATGTTTTTCCCAAAGACTGTATTGGTTCCTCTAATTCAGATGATTTTTCAAGTTCTGGCTCTATGGATTGAATTCCCTCTTGAACAGCTTCTTCTTGAAGAGTTTCCTCTAGAGTATCTTCTTTGAGACACAATTTAAGGCGATTTCGATGCACTACACGTGATCTTTTCTCTTGAGTAATCTCAAGAAGTATCAGTCTCTGGATTGAGAATAGCAGTAATGGTGTAAAGTTCTCTCTCCCATTTGCTATCTAATTCTCTGGTACGATAGTCATTTTTTAACCCCACACGATCACCAATTTTGAGAGGTTCTGCCTTGGCAGATTGATTGTAATCTTTCTGTTGTTTTTCATGAGCATGTCCAATGCGTTGTTGAACAATTTCTTGTGCATCAATCAAATGTCTTTGGTGCTCACTCACCCAATCAGTTTTTGGTAGAGGGTTGATTGCATCAGGCACTTGTACGCCCAAAGTATGATCAGCAGGTAATGTACCTTGTCGGCCAAACATAAGGTAGTAGGGTGTATACCCAGTAAAACAGTGAATAGTGTTATTGTAGGTATACATCAATTGAGGCAGTAGAGTAGGCCAATCATTTCTGGTAGCAGGTGGTACCGCTCTTAACATCTCAATTAAAGTTTGGTTCATTTTTTCACAAAGCCCATTCCCTTGGGGATGGTATGCTGTGGTCCTGATTTTCTGACAGTTGTGAAAGGTACACAGTTCTTTAAAAAGTTGCGACTCAAAGGCAGATCACTGATCTGTAAGGATTCTTTCTGGGCATCCATACGGCAACAAGAAATGTTTCCAGAAAGCATCTGCAGTTGTTTTAGCGGTCAAGTCCTTGACGGGCACGGCTACAACAAATTTAGTATAATGATCAATGATAGTCATAGCGTATGTGTAACCTAAGCGACTTTGTTCCAGCTTCACATGGTCAATTGCAACTATTTCTAGCGGTGTTCGGCTTACAATGGAATATAAGGGTGCTTTTTGGTCATGTTTTTCATTTCTTCCAACAGCACAAGTGGAACATTCTCGACACCATTTTTCAATGTCTCCTCTCATCCCGATCCAGTAGAATCTTCTACGGATGGTGGCTTCTGTTTTCTGCACGCCAAAGTGTCCTGATTGATCATGGTACATCTCAAGAATTATTCTTGCATCTCGGCGTGGTATTAGGATTTGATATAGACGATCCCAGGTAATTGGATCTAAGGTCCTTCTTAATAGTAGGCCCTTCTGTAGAAAGAGGTGTTTTCTGTGCCTCCATAATTTTGACAATTCTGGATCAGCATTCCTCCTGCGGATTCTTTCTGGTGTTCTTCCGCTGGTGAAGAAATCTTGCAGTTCACCCAACACTCTGCTTTCATTTTGCAGCTTGAGCCATCTTTCTTTGTCCACTTGGGATTTTAGATCCACTTGTTGTTGAAGGGTAAGGACCTTTTTCCCTTTGACGGTGATGATATCTTGGTGGGCAAAGTTTTTATAGAAGGATGGCATTTCTACCTCTTCCCAAACATCTTCTTGTGTAGTGGGGTCTTCTTGGGTTGGCAGACGGGATAATGCATCCGCATTTTCATTTGCTTTACCTGTTCTGTATTTCACTGTGAAATTGTAGTTAGCAAGGCGTGAGGTCCATCTTTGTTCTAATGCTCCTAACTTGGCGGTGTTAAGATGTGCTAGAGGGTTGTTATCTGTGAAGGCCACGAAGGGTGTTGCAGCCAGGTAATCTTTAAATTTTTCTGTAACAGCCCACACGAGTGCGAGGAATTCCAATTTGAAGGAACTATAGTTTTGGTTGTTTTTTTCAGTACCTCTAAGAGATCTACTAGCGTAGGAAATGACTCTTTCTTTACCTTCTTGCATTTGTGACAAAACAGCTCCCAGGCCTTTCTTACTGGCATCTGTGTAAAGATGAAATGGCTGTTGGTAATCCGGATAGCCTAAGATTAGTGGTTCTGTTAACTTCTTTTTCAGGAGCTGGAAGGCAATTTTTCTTTCAGTATTCCATTCAACTGGTATTGGAGATTTCTGATACCTTTTAGGAAGTTCTAATATTGGCCCCGCAATTTGGGCAAAGTGAGGAATGAAACGTCTGTAATATCCCGCGAAACTGAGAAAACTTCTCACTTCTTTCACCGTAGTAGGAGTAGGCCAATTTCGGACTGCGGCTATCTTCTCTGGATCGGGTTTAACACCTTCAGAGCTGACGATATGCCCTAAGTATTTGACTTCTGGCTTCAGTAGATAACACTTAGATGGTTTGACTTTGAGTCCATGTTTAATGAGAACTTGAAAAACTTCGGCCAGATGTTTCAAGTGATCTTCATAAGATTTGGAATAGATGATGACATCGTCTAAGTATAACAGGACAGTTTCAAAATGTTTGTGGCCCAGACAACGCTCCATTAATCTCTAAAAAGTTCCAGGCGCATTGCAAAGTCCAAAAGGCATGCAGTTGAACTCAAATAGGCCCATAGGGGTGGTAAATGCAGTCTTCTCACGATCTTCAGGTGCCATTGGTACTTGCCAGTATCCACTGGTTAAATCAAGAGTAGAGAAGTAGGCTGAAGATCCTAAAGCTGTCAAGGATTCCTCTATGCGTGGTAAAGGGTAAGCATCCTTGTGAGTGATTTGATAGATTTTTCTGTAGTCCACACAGAATCTGATGTTGCCATCTTTTTTTCGGACAAGGACCAGTGGTGCAGCTCATGGGCTATGGCTGTCTTTGATGATATTAGAGTCTTTCATCTCCTGGATCATTTGCTTTACAGATTGGTACATAGTTGGTGGTATAGGCCGATACCTTTCCTTGATCGGTGGGTGTGAACCTGTAGGGATGGAGTGTTTTATGATATCTACTTCTCCATAGTCTGTAGAATGCTTACTGAAGGCACAGTGATGCTCCTTCACGATTTTAAGTACTCCCTCCAATTGGTGTTCTAATGTGTAGAAGCATCTCCCACGTGAAGTTCTTTCCACCAGGGGGTGCTTAAATTTTGGTCCTGTGGGTGCTGTTTCTTGATAAGTTGCTCTTTGGTATCTGCAGCCACACTGATGACATCCTGAAATGTAACTTGGATTAGCTGTGCAATGGGACGGTATTTTGTTAATGTTACACTGTGATATCTCAAGTTTAGGAGACGAATAGGCACTTTACCTCCAGAGACGGTTACTAGGCTACTTGCAGCTCTAACTAGAGGATAGTCTTCCAAGACAACGGGTTCTACCAAGGCTTGGTAGTCTTGACCTGGAATTCCGCTACAGCTCGACACCACAAGAGGGTTTCGGTGTTGGGCTTGAGAATCACAGGTTGATTATCTCGGATGCAGACACAGCAGATTTCTCCTTTTTCATTGGCGAATCTCTGTTGCGCATTTAGTACACGGATGGTTTGTTGGATCACCTTCTTAGAAGCAGAAGAGGCAGTAGGCACTGACTGGTGCAAGGCTTCCAGCATTTCAACATAACAGTTCCTAAGGACATTCATTCCTAGGACTATTAGAGGGTTATTGTTATTTTCTTTAACTTGTACCACAATAATGCCTTGTTGGGATAGTGTAGTTCCTCCTGCTTGAATGGTAGGTTCCCAATAACCAAGTATTGGTACAGGTTTGCCGTTACTGGCTATGAGACTCAGCCAGGATTCTGGGGGCTGGGTAAGCTGATTTTGATCCCAGTATTTTTCAAATGCTGCTTGTTGAATGGTAGTGACTTGGGATCCTGTGTCAACTAGGGCAACAAAAGGAACTCCATTTATTTGAAGTGTCACTTCTGGACGGGATCCTACGTATCTTGGCATCCAATAGGGATCTTCTGGACCTTTTGATTTACCTCCCGAGGGGTGGTCCTTGGCCTCGGGGGTCGCCCGTTTAACTGCCAGCAGGTTGCTTCAGTATGGCCTGGCTTGTGACAGTATGTGCAGATAGGCTACTTAGGGGTACTAGTGCGGTCAGGTGGGCGTCCGCCCGAATTTCTGGAATAAGTCAGGAGAGAAGAGCCTTCTGGACACAGGTTTCTCATCCTCCAGCAATAATGTTTTTTCCCATTTTTCCAACTTTTGGTGGACTTTCTCCAGACTTTTAGTCAGGAATTGGACTTGCTCAGTAAGGAGAGCAACTGTGTCAGGAATTGGGGCTTGAGTTGCCTGACTGACGACAGGTAAAGGTTTATAGGGGTGACCAGCTGTGCTACTGGCACTACAGCGGATCCAACAGGTTCTGTTGGTGGACTTTTTCCCAGTATACTGATAGCTAACTCTTTAAAGTCTAAGAAGGCAGCACTTGGATGCTGGGCAGCTAGCATTCTTAACTGGCTCTTTAAATGGTCTGTATTGACACCTTCAATAAATTGCTTTTTCAGGGTTTTGTCCTGATTCTCTGCCTCACGGGGGTCTACTTGGACAACAGCTCTAAGGGCTTCTTGTAAAGATAATGCAAAGTCTCTGAGTGACTCACCCGATTGCTGTTTCTTGCTGAAGAACCTCATCTTGACCTCTGACACGGTTCTGGGTTCAAAGGTGGTGTAGAGACGTTCAAATATCTGCTCCAGTGTCCTCCTCTCTGAGCTTGGCCAGGATTTCACTTCTCTGAGAGCAGCTCTTTCCAATTGCGCAAGGAGAATCTCCATCTGTTGTTCTGGGGATACAGGGTACAATCTGAACACAGCAAGCAATTTCTCTTTAAAGTCCCTTAAAGTATGAACTTCTCCAGAATACCGTGGGAACCAGCGGGCCCCAAAATAATAAGGCATAGTTAAAGGCATTAAGCTTGGTGCTGCAGCAGTTGGTATTGCGCTGGGACCGGCTGTGGCTGCCGCAGGGGGTCCGCGGAGGTCAGATTGCACGTTATCTTCTTGCACAGACATGGTAACAGCAGGTGAATTATGATTAGATGAATTCACTGTGGCTGTAGACACTTTTTACACGGAGTTGCTAGGGGCAACCGCTATCTCGCGAGTGTATGGCCCTTTAAGAAACTTGGTGCCGGCTGAATACAGTGTTTGAACAGCGCTGGTTTAAGTCTCTGACAGCGCTCCTGACTATCGATGCTACCTTAGGGTTAGCAGGGGCAAATCGGAGTACTCACACACTGCGATTTCTACTTGGGGGACGGCAAGCAATGCGATCCTCTCCGTTGACTCGCATGTGAAAAATCTCGCGATGTTTTGGATACACGCACGTCACACTCTCCTCCCGTGCGCGGCGTCTCACTTTGATGTGGCTACAGGCAGAGGAGGCGGCGCTGCGTTTGCATACAGGGTTCGGCCTCTCAGAGTTAACACAGTAAAGGTAGGATGGGCTTGACCAGACAATTTTGCATAAGTGGGCGGCACAAGATTTTCCCGCTCTTCAGGGGGTGTCGCTAACTTGTCCACAGTGATGGCGCAGTATTTTTTTTCAAACAAGAACTCCGGCGGCCATCTTAACCACCTCAGCCCCCATAGCTTAAACACCCTGAAAGACCAGGCCACTTTTTACACTTCTGACCTACACTACTTTCACTGTTTATTGCTCGGTCATGCAACTTACCACCCAAATGAATTTTACCTCCTTTACTTCTCACTAATAGAGCTTTCATTTGGTGGTATTTCATTGCTGCTGACATTTTTACTTTTTTTGTTATTAATCGAAATTTAACGATTTTTTTGAAAAAAAATGACATTTTTCACTTTCAGTTGTAAAATTTTGCAAAAAAAACGAGATCCATATATACATTTTGCTCTAAATTTATTGTTCTACATGTCTTTGATAAAAAATAAATGTTTGGGTAAAAAAAAAATGGTTTGGGTAAAAGTTATAGCGTTTACAAACTATGGTACAAAAATGTGAATTTCCGCTTTTTGAAGCAGCTCTGACTTTCTGAGCACCTGTCATGTTTCCTGAGGTTCTACAATGCCCAGACAGTACAAACACCCCAAAAATGACCCCATTTCGGAAAGTAGACACCCTAAGGTATTCGCTGATGGGCATAGTGAGTTCATAGAACTTTTTATTTTTTGTCACAAGTTAGCGGAAAATAATGATTTTTTTTTAAAAAAAATTATTTCTTACAAAGTCTCATATTTCACTAACTTGTGACAAAAAATAAAAACTTCCATGAACTCACTATGCCCATCAGCGAATACCTTGGGGTGTCTTCTTTCCAAAATGGGGTCACTTGTGGGGTAGTTATACTGCCCTGGCATTCTAGGGGCCCAAATGTGTGGTAAGGAGTTTGAAATCAAATTCTGTAAAAAATGGCTGGTGAAATCCGAAAGGTGCTCTTTGGAATGTGGGCCCCTTTGCCCACCTAGGCTGCAAAAAAGTGTCACACATGTGGTATCTCCGTATTCAGGAGAAGTTGGGGAATGTGTTTTGGGGTGTCATTTTACATATACCCATGCTGGGTGAGAGAAATATCTTGACAAAAGACAACTTTTCCCATTTTTTTATACAAAGTTGTCTTTTGCCAAGATATTTCTCTCACCCAGCATGGGTATATGTAAAATGACACCCCAAAACACATTCCCCAACTTCTCCTGAATACGGAGATACCACATGTGTGGCACTTTTTTGCAGCCTAGGTGGGCAAAGGGGCCCACATTCCAAAGAGCACCTTTCGGATTTCACCAGCCATTTTTTACAGAATTTGATTTCAAACTCCTTACCACACATTTGGGCCCCTAGAATGCCAGGACAGTATAACTACCCCACAAGTGACCCCATTTTGGAAAGAAGACGTCCCAAGGTATTCGCTGATGGGCATAGTGAGTTCATGGAAGTTTTTATTTTTTGTCACAAGTTAGTGGAATATGAGACTTTGTAAGAAAAAAAAAATAAAAATCATCATTTTCCACTAACTTGTGACAAAAAATAAAAAATTCTAGGAACTCGCCATGCCCCTCACGGAATACCTTGGGGTGTCTTCTTTCAAAAATGGGGTCACTTGTGGGGTAGTTATACTGCCCTGGCATTTTCCAGGGGCCCTAATGTGTGGTAAGTAGGTAAATGACCTGTGAAATCCTAAAGGTGCTCTTTGGAATGTGGGCCCCTTTGCCCACCTAGGCTGCAAAAAAGTGTCACACATGTGGTATCGCCGTATTCAGGAGAAGTTGGGGAATGTGTTTTGGGGTGTCTTTTTACATATACCCATGCTGGGTGAGAGAAATATCTTGGCAAAAGACAACTTTTCCCATTTTTTTATACAAAGTTGGCATTTGACCAAGATATTTCTCTCACCCAGCATGGGTATATGTAAAATGACACCCCAAAACACATTCCCCAACTTCTCCTGAGTACGGCGATACCAGATGTGTGACACTTTTTTGCAGCCCAGATGCGCAAAGGTGCCCAAATTCCTTTTAGGAGGGCATTTTTAGACATTTGGATACCAGACTTCTTCTCACGCTTTGGGGCCCCTAGAATGCCAGGGCAGTATAAATACCCCACATGTGACCCAATTTTGGAAAGAAGACACCCCAAGGTATTCAATGAGGGGCATGGCGAGTTCATAGAATTATTTTTTTTTTGGCACAAGTTAGCGGAAATTGATATTTTTTATTTTTTTCTCACAAAGTCTCCCTTTCCGCTAACTTGGGACAAAAATTTCAATCTTTCATGGACTCAATATGCCCCTCACGGAATACCTTGGGGTGTCTTCTTACCGAAATGGGGTCACATGTGGGGTATTTATACTGCCCTGGCATTCTAGGGGCCCTAAAGCGTGAGAAGAAGTCTGGAATATAAGTGTCTAAAACATTTTACGCATTTGGATTCCGTGAGGGGTATGGTGAGTTCATGTGAGATTTTATTTTTTGACACAAGTTAGTGGAATATGAGACTTTGTAAGAAAAAAAATAATAATTTCCGCTAACAAATGTCTGAATGGAGCCTTACAGGGGGGTGATCAATGACAGGGGGGTGATCAGGGAGTCTATATGGGGTGATCACCCCCCTGTCAGGCTGCATTCAGATGTCCGTATGATTTTTACGGATCCACTGATACATGGATCGGATCCGCAAAACACATACGGACATCTGAATGGAGCCTTATAGGGGGGTGATCAATGACAGGGGGGTGATCAATGACAGGGGGGTGATCAATGACAGGGCGGTGATCAGGGAGTCTATATGGGGTGATCACATCCCTGTCATTGATCACCCCCCTGTCATTGATCACCCCCCTATAAGGCTCCATTCAGATGTCCGTATGTGTTTTGCGGATCCGATCCATGTATCAGTGGATCCGTAAAAATCATACGGACATCAAGAAAAGATATGCAGCCAGCCAGAACCGCGGGGGCAACACGTGAGGTGCACGGTGGGCCGATGAGGGGCCAAATAACAGCACAGTTCATCGGTTTACTCACGGCTAGCAGAAAGCCTCCCTGGGCTGGCAGCACAGTGTTGAGGTGGACAGCACGAAATCCTCCGGGGCACGCTCTGTGGTAGGGAAGCTTCAGCCAAGATGGAGGTTGAGGTGCCCTTGGTGTCAGGGCTGCTTAGGGTGCTTGTTGCGGCTGAGTCCCTTGATGGTATTTGTCGTGACGCCAGTACCGTTAATGGTGGTACAACCAATAGTGAGAATGAAGTAGACAGTAGACTTTTACTGATGTTGGTTCCAGTTGCAGCATATACATAAGACAGAATACAGTCTTTTGCAGTTTAAAGGAATCCTGCTGATCCACTGTTAATAGGTTTGGCTGGTTTTAGCTTAGCTTGAAGGTTCTGTAGAAGTAGTTCTTGTAGGTAACTTTGCTTCAGGTCCCTAGTGAACCAGAGTTATTTGGTGAGGTTGCCTGTGGCTAAAGTATCCTTCACCTGGATTCCCAAAGGTCTTTTATGCCTGATTTGTGGTTTTTATCCTTTGGATTTTTAGTCTTTCCTTTCTTTTGTCCCTTCCTGGACTAGACTTTTACCTGAGCAGAAGTGCTAGATCTGCACTCTCTCAAACTCAGCAGACTGACTACTAATCAACAACCACTGAACTGTCTAATCTAACCCACTAGGCCTGACCTAGGTATTTATATGACCTAAGTACTATCCCCATCTAGTGTTGGGATGTATAAATTACACCAGACCAGCCTATGAACAGGGATACAACAGGTGTTGTAGTACAAAATAACATGCGATATGATAATGCAGTTTTAAAGCTATTTTGCAGTTCCCACGTGTCCTGAGTGGGGCGCTGCACCAGTACTGGGGGTATCTGCAATTGTTTGATAATATACTATTAAGGTAATGTTCTGCACTGTGTGCTCCGAATGTTCCAGCATGAGCTAGGTGTAGCCAGAACAACAATCCTGGCTCAGTGCTTTCTGGAGCTTAGGGTGTGGGCTGGCCCCACTCCCTAGTTCCAGAAGATTCCAGTGAGAGTAGCTGTTGAGAGGTAGGAGGAAGGGAGCAAACTCCATGTGCTCCTCTTCTCCAGACTCCAGCTTCAAGCCCTAAAGCCTCTGGCACCTCCACGGTCTCCAGAAAATGAAAGCAAGAAACTGTTCATTTC
The DNA here is from genome assembly GCF_905171765.1 of Bufo bufo. Classification (NCBI taxonomy): domain Eukaryota; kingdom Metazoa; phylum Chordata; class Amphibia; order Anura; family Bufonidae; genus Bufo; species Bufo bufo. The sequence goes on from NC_053399.1 coordinate 30,043,587, forward strand.
CACGGTTATGACCATCCTGCGAACCATCACCGGTGGCCATGCTTGCACACTATAGGAAAAAGCACTAGCCTATGTGCGGTCCCATAGTCCCGGCCACCAGAGAGATTGGCACATTTGTGCAAGCAAGACCACCACTGATAAATTGCACGGTGGTCGTAACCATGGAAATGAGGAGGGTATGTGATGGAAAAATTATTCCAGCCAGTGAAGGAAGTTATATGAATAATGACAATACATTAATAAGTGCATTGTATTTAACTTCCTCTACATAATAAATGCTATTTGCTGAAGTGAGACAATCCTTTTAAGATTCTCTATGCACCCCAAAGTAGTGGACACAGAGGATACAAGATTTTAGCAAGGTGATCACTGTACAGCATTTCAGACCCTGCTGCAGTGGATGGATAACGAGTTTAAACATCCTGCATATTTCAGGTACAATTTTAACCCGTGGTTTATTGGAACAGCACACCATTATGTGAATTGCGGATAAGCTGGGTAAGCTTCTGTATTATTAGAAGTGAGTTTCAACCAGATAAGCTGCTGTGACATCACTATAATATTTTTGTCATTAAAGCTACTGTGACAACACAAGGGAGTCCCAGCCAGGTAAGCTGCTGTGACATAACTATACTATTCTTGTCAGTAAAGCTACTGTGACATAACAACATTGGGGCTCCAGCCAGGTACTGTAAACCGCTGTGACATCACAAGGGAGCTCCAGCCAGGTACTATAAGCTTCTGTGACATCACAACAGAGTTCCAGCCAGGTGCTGTAAGCTGCTGTGACATCACAAGGGAGTTCCAGTCAGGGAAACTGCTGTGACATCCCAAGGGATGTCACAGCCAGGTAAGCTGCTGTGACATCACAAGTGAGTTCCAGCCAGGTACTGCAAACTGCTATGACATCACAAGGGAGCTCCAGCCAGGTAAGCTGCTGTGACATCACAAGAGAGCTCCAGCCAGATACTGTGCTGCTGTGTTTATTAAATAACAAATACATAAATAACCACAACAATAACAATAATAATAATAAATAACCTAATACCTTAACCCAATGCCCACAGCCCCAAAAAACATTGAGCTGCCGAACCAGGGTAAGCCATTCTTGCCTCCAGCCGTTACCTCCAGCTCAGAGGCACCACCAAATGACCCCCCTCAATTCCCCCCAACCGCTCGGTCCACCTGGGAGTCCAGCCCCACCGTGGGGCCCTCCCAATGTCCTCAAATTCTACCATGACCAACTCCAAGGATCCCCCCCCCACCGCCCTAGCCGCCGTGACACGATCAAACTCCCCAACATATCTCCTCCCCTTGCTCCAACCAACCCCCCAAAAAGGGAGGGTGGGTGGGAGCTTCCTTCTCACCTAAAATGACTCCCTGCTTCTTCTTCCCTGCAGTATTTAACCCCTAAACTCCTCCCCCTTAGCTTAAACTGTCCTATCCTAACCCTTTGCTCACCCTTTAGCCCCCCCCCTAACCTCGTCCTCCAATCCCACAAACTCCGGGGCTCCCTAACCAAACCCCCCCCCCGTCATGGGGGCCTCCCCTAAAGGGCTTCGCCCCCCCAGTCCGGCCATTGATTTAATTGGAGGAGGTGATGTAGATATTCAACAAGATTTGTCAAGTCAAAGGACAGGCTTCACAGGTAAGGGCTGTGTATTGCCTCTTACCTGGAGATGAGGCTGACGATTGTGGGGAAGGAAGCTTTACTTCCCGACAATTGCTTGCTCATCAGTGAAGGATACCACTGCTATTACAAGCAGCGATCTACTCCACGGTATGGGGAGGTGCGATCGCTAATGCCATCGCTCGTCCCCATACGGAATCATTATTTTCCAGAAGCAGAGCGTGATTAGACGGCACGATCTGCCACCGATAAACAATTTTTTTAGCCTGCATAAAAATTGTAATTGGCCCAAAGAACAACAGTGCCACTTTTACACAGGCAGATCATCGCTAAATACAGTGATTCTTTACCTCATGTGAATAGAGTGAGTTCCCATCTGAGACCCTTATGATCATCTTCTGAGACTCAAGCATCATTTAAAATATTAATAAACAGGGGTGTAACTTGAAGCTCCCGTCCCTGATGCAAAATCTGTAACAGGGGACCCCAACCTACTATGTGCTGTTCATAATACTGGTTCCTCCTTGTGTGTCAGAAGGGCCTTATTAGGCACCAGGACCTATAACTACACCTGTAATACATGAGTAGTACTGCAGATAGTCCTCCACTGACAGCACTGAAAGCTGCACTCAAATACACAGTCCGGACTGCTGTGCCACTCTAACATAGTGAGGAGGACTCCTGTGCAATGTATTTCAGTCCCGACAATGTATTTCAGTGCAGCTTTAAACGCTGAGAGTGGGGGAACAGGGGCAGTAGGAAAATAAGTAGTGATCTGGACTTCGTATGTGCAGTACTACTTGTGTATTACAACAGATTTGTAGATTGTAAGCCCTCACGGGCAGGGCCCTGTCTCCTTCTGTACCAGTCTGTAACTCGTCTTGTTCATGCTTAGTGCAATTGTCTGTATTATGTATGTATACCCCTTATTATATGTACAGCGCCATGGAATGAATGGCACTTTAATAAAAAAATAAAGAAAAAGAGAATTAATAATAGTTCAAGATCATGGAGACAGATTTCCTTTAATCATGGTATGTTTTATTCTTACACTAGAGGGCAGTGTTGCACTGAAAAAAATATCACATTTTCACTGAGTGATCCAGTCCACAGTTTTGTTAATCCAGCCTGCCTGCTCCACAGAAACATCAATCATGGGGTCGTATATGGACTTTATTCTAACGGCTGGTCAATAACCATGGCTTATAACTGGAATTGATTGCTTTTAGTCACATTATTTTAGACAATGTCTCACTAGAGGTGCAGTTATTAGCAGCGTTTTCTAGAATTTGACAAGAAATTATCAATTTTGAAAAATTATCACCAATAAATGAACAAACTAATTATTTCTATTAGTGGGGATGTTTTATCCTTTATATATTTCACAGTCAAATTCTAAGCTCTTCCTCATATATAAAATAAAATAAAAATCACTACTTGCATAATTTAACTAAGTTACTATTATAGGTTGCATTAATGTAATTCTGTCACTAGAACTGAAAATTGCTGCAAAAAAAATAAAAAAAATAAACTGTTAGCGGGTTTTAGTGCTATCATAGGTCTGGTTTCGGAAAAGATCAAGGCTTGCTGCAGTGACATGTTGACCATGGTGACTATGACTGTCTGGCCGGCTCATTCCCTATGGACAGCATTAGGTACCACTTGGAACTTAACCCGAGTTCTGGAAATGTTTTTTTTTACAGTAGAAATTGATTTATGAAGTTATTATGTGAAGTATCGTGAGACTTCGCGAAGTAATAACTTCGGCTCATCGGAGCCAATACATTCTAATACTTTATGGAGCGCTCGCTCCGTACAGTATTCAAACAAAGTTTTATGCAAATCGATTTATGTATATTTTATCTAAAGTCGATTCGCTCATCCCTAGACAGCATATTACAGGAGAATGATCAGAGCTGCTGAGGGGGACATGAACATCAGCAACAGTGGAATGATGAAGAACTGTGAAGGAAATTATATTAAGGAGTTTATAGAAACATATTAGACTTTTTTTTTATTGTTTTCATTGAATTTTTTTGTCACAATACAAGTTAGTCATGCACTCCTAGCAGGGGCGGACATAAGCCGGTGCAGCCGGTTCAGCTGCACAGGGGCCCAGAGTATGAGGGGGCCCATTCATACTAGTGAGCGCATCCAGAAGCACTCACTAGTATGCAAGAGATCGACGAGTAACTGATATGGGGGGGGGGGAGCTGGGCAACTGACATATGGGGGGGTCTGAGCAACTGATATGGGGGTGTGAATGGGCATCTGATGGGGGGGTCCTGAGCAACATATATGGGGGCTTATCTAAGCAAGTGACATATTGGGGGGGGGAGCAATTGACATATTAGCGGGGGGGCTGCCTATTTTATATACTATAATATGCAAAATAACTGTTTTATATGCTGGCAGACATGGGGGGCACTATGGAGGGGAAGGAGCACTATGGGGGGGCCCTATCTTGTATACTGGCACACATGGGGGGCACTATGGAGGGGGGGGCAATATGGGGGCCCTATCTTGTATACTGGCACACATGTGGGGCACTATGGAGGCGGGAGCAATATGGGGGCCCTATCTTATATACTGGCACACATGGGGGCAATATGGAGAAGGGGGAAAGGAGCACTATGGGGGCATCTTCTGGGGCCCTATCTTATATACTGGCAGACTTGGGGGGCACAATGGAGGGGAGGAGCACTTTGAGGGCCCTATCTTATATACTGGCAGACATGGGGGCACAATGGAGGGGAGGAGCACTTTGAGGGCCCTATCTTATATACTGGCACACAGGGGGGGCACTATGGATAAGGGAGGAGAGGAACACTATTGGGGTCATTATATAGGGAAATTATACTGGCACACATTATGGGGGCATTTTATTCTGGCACATTGTCAGGCACCATGGGGATAAGGGGAGGCGCACTATTGGGGCACGATATAGGAGTATTTTATACTGGCGCAAATTATAGGGCACTATGGGGACCTTGTCTCAACTGGGGGCACTAAAAGTTTTTTGGGCACACAGTAAGGGGCATTGGCACACATTATGAGGGTATTATGGGGACATTGGCTCTACAGGGGGCACTAAGAGGAGGTATTTTTTATACTGCAACACAACATGGCACTTTTATTTTTACTGTAACACATTATAAAGAGAATTATTACTACCAGGGGCATTATGGTGGGTTTTATTACAGTTGAGGGACTATGAGGAACATGAATACTAGTATGAGGACTAGGGGAGCATTATTACTTCTGAGACACAGTGAAAATTATTACTGTGGGGGCACTATTACTACTACGTGTTGTCTGGTAGATAATAATTATTATTAGTGGGACTTTGGGGAGCAGTATTACTGTGGGGGGCACCCTGGCACAATATCAGCTTAGCACAATTATTTTTGGGGAACATTATGTTCACACTATTAGTGTCAGGGACACTGTTTCCTGGGCACAGTTATTTTTTAGGACACTGTGTGCCAATAATTAATGAAGGGGAACTATCTGTGTGTAACCTGTATAGGGAGCACAGCGGGCACAGTATTAGGGGGTGGCAGGATGGGGTGTTCAGAAGGTGGGAGGATGATGGAAAAGTAGGAAACTAAGATGTCTGTCTGTCAAACTCTGCAGAGAGAAGAGATTGCTGAAAGAAATCATCATGGTGGTCTGGTCTGAAAGGAGAAGATGAGGAACAGAGAACATCTACATCAAAGGAGACGTCACTGGATGGAAGAGGTATGTGGTGCTGTATTAGGCTACTTTCACATCTGCGTTAGTGATTCTGGCAGGCTGTTCCAGCAGAGAAAAGCCTGATGGAATTAATTGGATTCAGCACTGCTGGATGCAGACAGAATGTCCGCCGGCCCCATTAACTATAATGGGGTACGGCAGAGATCCAGCCACAATCTGGCAAAAATGAAGAGAATCAGCGGGACCGCGTGCGGCGGTTTGTGTCCGGACGATTTCTTGCATTTTCAGCCGGAGCGTAGTGCCGCAGGTGTGAAGGTAACCTTACCCTGTATGTTTTGTATTGCTATAAGTGATGTTAGGACGGAATAGGTTAGGTTGCAAATTTGGCTGGGGGGGCACATTCTTCACACAGGGGCCCTCTGCTGTCTGTGTCCGCCCCTGACTCCTAGCAATAGTATCAAAAGAGAAAGGAGACATGTATCAACCAAACAGGTACGTCAGAAATAAAGGAAAAAGTAAAAAAACATAAAAAATAATAATAATAACATTGCGACTGTTTAAAGGGTTTCTATCACTTCGTATGCCATAATTAGCTCTCAGACACTAGCGATCCGCTAGTGTCTGCTCTGGCCAACCATCCTAATATAAGAGCTTTTTGGGCAGCCGTTTTGCTAAAAAAATAACTTTTATAAATATGCTAATGAGCCTCTAGGTGCTATGTGGGCGTCATTAGCACCTAGAGGCTCCGTCTACCTTCATACACAGCCACCGCCCAGCGCGTCCCTCCAGCCCGCCCATCTCCTGATGAATGCGATCCTCCGTGTGACGCAACGGACGAATTCTCGCGCACGCGCCGTGCGCGGCTGTATTCGGCGCATGCGCAGAGAATGTCTGACCGCTTCCCTGCTCAGACATCTCCACTGCGCCTGCGCCGATGATGTCATAGTGCATCATCGGCGCAGGCGCAGTGGAGATGTCTGAGCAGGGAAGCGGTCAGACATTCTCTGCGCATGCGCCGAATACAGCCGCGCACGGCGCATGCGCGAGAATTCGTCCGTTGCGTCACACGGAGGATCGCATTCATCAGGAGATGGGCGGGCTGGAGGGACGCGCTGGGCGGTGGCTGTGTATGAAGGTAGACGGAGCCTCTAGGTGCTAATGACGCCCACATAGCACCTAGAGGCTCATTAGCATATTTATAAAAGTTATTTTTTTAGCAAAACGGCTGCCCAAAAAGCTCTTATATTAGGATGGTTGGCCAGAGCAGACACTAGCGGATCGCTAGTGTCTGAGAGCTAATTATGGCATACGAAGTGATAGAAACCCTTTAAATCTTTACATTCGTGTGTTTTCTTAGCATATATTATGTCATAAAATATCTGACAATTAAACTAATAACTAACAAAAACTATTGGCTGCCAATTGTCTTTTGATTTTGCTGATGTGATAGGACATGATGTCCAGCGGGCAATGGGATGGGATGGGAATTCAAGTTTTGTTCACTTTTTAAGTAATGTACAATTGCACAAATATAGATCTACATCCCATAAGCCATGCACTATTACGGTATGTCCATATGGGATTATACGCTGCGGATATTCCGTCACGGAAATGTGGGTAGAAAATTTGAAGCATTTTACAGTAGCTGCACAGTGGATGAGATTTAAACACATCTCATCCACACACTATAGAAACTGACAGGTGATGTGGAGTTTAAAGGGAATCCGTCACCAGCGACCTCTATATAAAACTGTTTCCAACCCTGGGCTTGTTTTTATGCTGCACTCCACTACGATAAGAAAAGCCAATTACGTCATGTGAAAGATAAATCCACTAGAGGGAGTATTTGTACCATAAATGCACAATTTCAATTAGTTCCATAGGATCCTATTGTCTTGATATTTGCGTGATCTTTGTTTTCCCCCTTCACTTTGTTTTACTCCTTCATCTTAAATTGAATTTTTTTTATCTGCAAGGTATTTGTGAGTAAGTGACACCCTTTAACGGTATGAGTGGTGGGCTAGCCAGTGGCCACAGTACAGTCTATGGGCCAGACACACACTGGCTTGCAACTGGGATTATATCACAGAAAAATATTAAATTGAATTTATTTTATCTAAAAGGTATGTGTGAGTGACCCTGTATGAATGGTGTGCACACAGTACTGTCTGTAGGCCAGACAGTCCCTCACTGGCTTGCAACTGCTATTATATCACAGAGAAATAATAAATATAATTTTTTTTATCTGCAAGGTATTTTCTGTCACACCCTGTATGAATGGTGTGCACACAGTACTGTCTGTAAATGAGCCTGCAGCCTCTCACACAACACGGGCAGGCAACTGCAATATATATATAAATATATAAAAATTTAAAAAAGCAGACTGATGTACCAGCCCTGAAAAGGGCTTTTTGGGGTGCTGTCAGGACGCTGTCCTTACAGCAGATGAGTCTGTGGACACAGAACACTGCCCTAGCTAACGCTTTCCCTATTAGATCCGCAGCAGCAGCACTGTCCCTCCTCTCACTAAGAATGCAGCTTCCGAATTAATCTAAAATGGATGCTGTCCAGGAGGTGGGAGGGTCTGGGAGGGAGGGTCTGCTGCTAATTGGCTGGAATGTGACTGCTGACTGTGAGGTACAGGGTCAAAGTTTACTCAATGATGATGTATAGGGGGCGGACCGAACATCGCATATGTTCGCCCGCCGCGGCGAACGCGAACAATCTATGTTTGCCGGGAACTATTCGCCGGCGAACTATTCGGGACATCTCTAGTGAGGAAGCCAAGCTGCAAAGTGATCCAGAAATTGGTTAGGGGAGCCTGGGGGACGATAGATAACTGCAACTCTCAGGGGGAATGGATGGAAGAGTTTAATGGTGTGAACCTCAAAAGAGTGGAATGTAAGAGAGGGTACAGGGGGAATGACCTGAAATGTGCACTGTGGAGAAAGTAGTATGCCTACTCCTCCACCGTGCCTGTCATCAGGTCTGGGGGTATTGGAGAAGTGAAGTCCACCATAAGATAGGGCAGCAGGGGAAGCAGTTTCAGAGGGTTGAAGCCAGGTTTCTGTAAGGGCTAGCAAGTTCAGAGAGTGTGAGAGGAAGAAATCGTGGATTGTGGGTAGTTTGTTACGAACTGACCGTGCGTTCCAGAGTGCACAGTTAAAAGAGACTGGAGAGGATGTGCAGTTAACATTAATAAGATTTTTAGAGTTTCTGTGTGTGGCAGAGGAGAAGTTAACATTTTTAAATAGTATCTGGTGATATTATTTTTAATCGGTTATTCATAAAGCTATACTTCCCCTATACAATGACCTCTGCACAGGGCACCTAACATGCCCAGAAAACTCATAGAAGTCAGTGAGGTCCCTTCCTGGCCCATGTGTTTGCCGTAAAGCAATTTTCATAACCCCTTAGTGACAGTCTGTTTTGGCCCTTACTGACCAAGCCTTTTTTTATTTTATTAATTTTGTCAGTCGCCTTCCAAGAGCTATAACTTTTTTTATTTTTCCGTCTGTCTAGTAGGCTTGTTTTTTGGAGGATAAGTTGTAGTTTTTCCTCCACTGAGGAAGGAGTCGTGCTAACTCCGAAACGCGTATGGTGTAGACAAGTCTCAACAGAAGGAAGGAAACCGCAACATAAGGAAGGAAACCGCAACATTATTTGCGCATCTTAACTAAAAATTTGCAGCCAATCTGGAAAGAAATGAAAGTCCTGCCGTGCAAAAAAGACACAAAGCAATGGCGAATCTCAAGTAGGGCCGTATTTACATTGACCCTAGTTCACCAAACGGACTGTTTCTCCCCTTTTGTGCAAGTTCATTCAATGCAAGTTTACAACTCACGATAAAGTAGATTGGAGTTATAATCATCTGCGCTGACAACACGTGGGACGCCACGCTAAGCGCAACTATCCGAACACTTTACCGCCTCTACAAACAGTGAGTACTTGCTATATTGTATCACAGTGCAATAGCGGAGCTATAACTGTGAGACGAAGTTACCTCTATAAAAAGGAATGCATGTACTTATACGCCAAGGACAGTTCATTGTTCCTATATTGAAAGATTAACGCATCCATACATTTTTTTCCTTCTTGGAAGAATCGCATATCGCGGACCAATATAGTGACTGTTTCCTTATCCTGTAATTCAGCGATTCCACTAGAGACATTCACTACCAACAATCCAATGCATGAGGTCATTAACCCTTAGTACGATCACATTCTATCTGTATTGATATATATTTATTCATTTATTTATTTACAGTATAGATTTATGTATTTTAGATGTATTATTAATTTATCAGGTACCGTAGTTATATTTAATAAAAATTTTTAACATAATACTGTGTAGTGGTCGATGTGAATTAGATGTAGGTGTGCCCCTCTTATCCTATTTAATATTTAGTGGTGCCATTTTGGGGTACACATAACTTACTGATTAACTTTTATTAAGGGCTTGTTCACACGCCCGTTGTGTGCCCGTGGCCGTATTGCGGCCCTCGTACGGTGGGCCCACAATACACGGGCAAGTGCCCATGTGCTTTCCGCATCACGGATGCGGACCAATTCACTTGAATGGGTCCGCAATCACGGAGATGCGGAACGGAAGCACAGATCGGAACCCCACGGAAGCACTACGGAGTGCTTCTGGGGTGTTTCTGTCCGTGCCTCTGCACCGCGAAAAAACAATAGAACATGTTCTATTTTTTTGCGGTGCGGACGGATCACAGACCCATTCAATTTGAATGTGCGGTCCCCAATGCACAGAACGGCCGCACAACGGCCGTGTGAACAAGCCCTAACTCTTTCTGGGAGGGAAATGAGAAAAAAATGCAGTACTGCCACTGAGTTTTTAATGTTATAAATTTTGCAGTGTTCATTTTTCGGCATAAATAACATGATAACTTTATCCTCTTAGTCAGTACAATTACAGCAATGCCAAAAACATATAGTTGTTTTTTTTTTTACTTTTTCTACTTTTGCTCAATGAAAATCCTTTTTTTTAAAAGAAGAAAATCTTTTTGCATCACCACATCCTAAGACCCGTAACTTTTTTCTTTTTCTTTTTACAGAGCTGTGTGAGGGCTTGATTTTTGCGGGATAACTGGCATAGGGTGGCTCAGGAAAAAGTAGCCGGCCTCCATCGATAGTATGGAGCAAGTGGATTGTTTTTTTTTAATTACCCACAAGTCACAAAAGATGCTGAAAGTGGTCCCCGCTCACGTCTATGTATCTTTGGACACGTTGGATTATGTTGGCTGTAACTGCTTGCAGCTCTTCAACAGTAATGCTGCAGAAGAAGAAATGTACTGCTTTTTCCAACAAGATGGGGCAACATGCCGCACCTCACAGCACTGACTGGCATGGGTTCATGAACTGTTTACTGAGGAGCGAACTGTGAGCAAGGGGTTATTGGCCACCACGTTCACATGTTCACATGCGATTTTTATCTGTGGGTAAATTTAAAACAGAAAGTGTCCGCTAACAATCCATTTCCTCTGTAACAGATTACATGCGGCGGGCGCCATTGCCTGTGGCATGTAAGGGGTTAAATAGCCTGATTGGCCCTCCTGCTGGTCTGGGCTGTTAGACACAGGAGCGCTGCTCTCATGTGAGTGCCAAGTCACTCCTTTCCGCTGCGCGGGAGGCCCAGCCTACGGCCCCTTAGTGACCGCCATAAAAAGGAGTATGATTGGTCACTAACAGGTTAATGCTTTCTAAATGCTATTAAGAACAGTTCAAGCAAGATGGCCACCCCCATAATCCTGTTCAGGAAATAGAATAAAAAAAAAAATCTGCAATCAGAAAATAAAAACAGATTCGATAAAAAAAAAAAAGTTATGTGTCGCTATCTGGTTTTAACTGCCAGATAAAACTTTTTGTGACATATTTCCTTTAAAAGGACCTTCCCATCACCTGACTGGACATCCATGATAAGGTGTGGAATGAACTGATATTGATGTTAACAATACTCCTCTAGCTTCCAGTCTCCACCAGCCTGTCTTACGCCCCCCTGCTTTAATATGGAATGAGAGGGCAGATGTTGAAGATGGACGTGACCAGCTGTGTATGCCTACTCCATTCTGTCACATTTTGCTGATGTGTACAAGGTCTGTTTACATTGTTATCATGATTTCTGTTTTTGCAGCGGCCACTGCAGATAGGACAGATCCCATCATTTCCTATTGCAGCGCTAATTTTTGTGTCAAAGCTGAGGATCTGATAGTAGAATCCAGCCGACTCCATTGTAGGTCAATAGGTTCCATCGGTTGACGCAACAAGTCAGGTCCAAACAGAGTCGTAGACTACCAATTCTCTCATGTTACCACTGAAGGGAAGCAGTAGTCAGAAATAACCATCCAGATGACTACAGCCTGGATTGTAGTTGCGGCTGTCTGCTAGCACAGTCTTAGAAAAATGTCAGGGCTGACTATAGTCGAAACCTAGAAAAAAATACTGAAATAAAGTTATTTTTTATCGGCAATGGACTTGAACGTCACCATCCAAAAAGAAATGGAAAAATATTGCTGATCAAACATTGGGGAAGGTTGCTGTTGCAATAAGCTGCCTCCCAGTGAGAGGGAAGGTTATCCAGAGGTGTCCAGCTACTTTAAGCATAACAGAATCAACGTAAACTAAGTGTAAAGTCTATAGGTAGTGACAGGCATGGACAGTGAGCCCTAGAACCCAGACCGCTTCCCCTAACTACTTGCAGTGCAAGACCTAGGTAGCAACTGGTGACAGTCCCTATGCTAGTAAGGTGCAGAGACAGACAAACACCTAGAGACAAACGACACAAAGACAGATTTGTATGTAAATGGATCAATACCAGGAGGACAATGCAGTACAAAAATGAGAGACAGAGTGGTCAAAAGACGAGCCAAGGTCAGAACCAGACAGGATGCACAGTAAAAATCATGTGAGAAGGAGAGTGGCCAACAGAGCAGAACAGAGGAACAGAGCAGGAGAGCAATCAGCCCACTGCTAATCTTCCCCAGCACACGCCCGCTGCAGGGAGAAACAAAGCATTGCATCCTGCTGTCGCATCACCAGGGGTCGTGGTTCTGCAGCGCGTCTCTTCCGGCGCGGCTGTGCTGAGGCTGAGGATTGCGCCGCTGGAGCTCAGACAGGTAAGTTTATGACACATAGATATTGTGGTATGCACAATTAAGGGTTCTTTCATAACATATTTTTATATCCAGTGAGGGATCTGTTTGGGTCTTTTTTGGTTTTGTTTTTAGAAAAACTGGAGACATTCCAAAAATGTATGAAAACTGTTGTCAATTTTTATGATCAAATTAATTTTTTCCATTTACAGTCAGGTCCATAAATATTGGGACATCGACACAATTCGATAAAAGTTCCAGAGTTCATTTCAAGTCTGCTATTTGCATTTGGAATCTGTTGCTGTCAACTCTCAAGATGAGATCCAAAGAGCTGTCACTATCAGTGAAGCAAGCCATCATTAGGGTGAAAAAACAAAACAAACCCATCAGAGAGATAGCAAAAACATTAGGTGTGGCCAAAACAACTGTTTGGAACATTCTTAAAAAGAAGGAACGCATCGGTGAGCTCAGCAACACCAAAAGACCTGGAAGACCAGGGAAAACAACTGTGGTGGATGACAGAAGAATTCTTTCCCTGGTGAAGAAAACACCCTTCACAACAGTTGGCCAGATCAAGAACACTCTCCAGGAGGTAGGTGTATGTGTGTCAAAGTCAACAATCAAGAGAAGACTTTACCAGGGTGAATACAGAGGGTTCACCACAAGATGTAAACCATTAGTGAGCTTCAAAAACAGGAAGGCCAGATTAGAGTTTGCCAAACTGTCACGGGGTTCCGAAGGTGCACTCGGTCCCCCATTGCCCGCAGAACTGTTGCTTAGCTTTTGGAGTGAGGTTCTGTGTTTGACCTCATTCCCAGGGCGGCCTTACTAGCTGGGTGGCTCCTTGCTCCTAAGTCTGCCTTGAGCGCCGAGCTGATCACTCGGTGCTCGACTGGTTGGTCTGTCGGTCATGTGACGCTGGCCACGTCACATGACCCTCACTCCCCACTATAAATACAGGCAGCCTGCTGGCTACAGGTTGCCTGTTAATTTCTAGGTTCCTGGTATTTGTTGGGCTGCTGAATACTTACCTGATCCTGTTCCTTGACCATCCTTTTGCCTGATCCTCCTGTACTGCGCATCCGTCCTGGTATTGTGACCTCGGCTCCCACCTGACTACTCTCTTAGGACTCCTCTTGTACTTCTCTGCTCTCCTGGTATTTATGACCCCGGCTTCTCCTGACAATTCTCTGCTTGCTCCATTTGTACTTTGCAGCTTTCCTGGTATTGACTCGGTCTGTTCACGTCCTGTTGTTTGTCTGTCTGTCATCCCTGCACTTACTCCAAGTTAGGGATTGCCGTCCAGTTGTCCCCTGTCATTAGGACTCGCGAGGCAAGTAGGCAGGGCCAGGGGTAAGGGTGGAGCGCAGTGGTCACTTCCCTTCCCCCTGTGTGTGTGTGTACGCGACCATTACACAAACGACATCTAAAAAAGCCTTCACAGTTCTGGAACAACATCCTATGGACAGATAAGACCAAGATCAACTTGTACCAGAGTGATGGGAAGAGAAGAGTATGGAGAAGAAAAGGAACTGCTCATGATCCTAAACATACCACCTCATCAGTGAAGCATGGTGGTGGTAGTGTCATGGCGTGGGCATGTATGGCTGCCAATGGAACTGGTTCTCTTGTATTTATTGATGATGTGACTGCTGACAAAAGCAGCAGGATGACTTCTGAAGTGTTTCGGGCAATATTATCTGCTCATATTCAGCTAAATGCTTCAGAACTCATTGGATGGCGCTTCACAGTGCAGATGGACAATGACCCAAAGCATACTGCAAAAGCAACCAAAGAGTTTTTTAAGGGACAGAAGAGGAATGTTATGCAATGGCCAAGTCAATCACCTGACCTGAATCCGATTGAGCATGCTGAAGACAAAACTGAAGGGAAAATGCCCCAAGAACAAGCAGGAACTGAAGACAGTTGCAGTAGAGGCCTGGCAGAGCATCACCAGGGATGAAACCCAGTGTCTGGTGATGTCTATGCGTTCCAGACTTCAGGCTGTAATTGACTGCAAAGGATTTGCAACCTAGTATTAAAAAGTGAAGGTTTGATTTATGATTATTATTATGTCCTATTACTTTTGGTTCCTTAACAAGTGGGAGGCACATCTGCAAACTGTTGTAATTCTTACACTGTTCACCTGATTTGGATGTAAATACCCTCAAATTAAAGCTGACAGTCTGCAGTTAAAGCACATCTTGTTCGTTTCATTTTAAATCCATTGTTGTGGTGTATAGAGCCAAAAATGTTAGAATTGTGTCGATGTCCCAATATTTATGGACCTGACTGTATATCCAGAAACAAGGTTAAAGTGGAGTTTGCAATGTGTAAGCTGTGACTGGCTGAAACTTTTTTTGGACACAGTTGTGTCAATGGGAGGCATTTGTTGTTTTTAAAAAGGATCATTTAAATGGATGGAAAAAACAGATACTATTGTATGCAATCCGTTTAATGGATCCTGCTGTTACTTTCAATTAATATTTTTGCCAGTTAATGATAGAAAACACTGCATTTGTTTTTGTTTTTTGTGGCATTTTTGTTCTCTTTCTTTCTTTCTCTTTTTGCCAGATGGAATAATGCAGACATCTGTGCTTTTCCATCCAGTTAAATAAAAACAGGCAGGAAATCAAACTAGACAAAATGTTTGTATATTTGGCATGCATTTTTTTTTCTATAGAAGCATATGTATTTATTAAACACATCCAGGTTTCGGAGTAAAAACAGACACTATAAAATGAACTGTTGGGCGTTAAATGTGTATGGCTAGCTTTGGTCTTTCTTTCTATTACTGCATGAATGTGTGCTGCCGCATGCAACTCGCGACCCCATTCCCTTGAATGGGGTCCACGATCCGTCCATTCCGCAAAAAGATAGGACAAGTTCTATCTTTATGCAGAATGGAAGCATGGAACGGAACACTACAGAAGCACTTCGTAGTGCTTCCGTTCCGTGATTCCGTTCTGTTCCGCAGCGCATCTCCGGATTTGCTGACCCATTGAAGTGAATGGGTCCGCATCCGTGATGCGGAATGCACATGGCCGGTGTCCCGTCTATTGCTGACCTGCTGTATGCAGGCCGCAATACAGCCACGGGGGACACAAGAGGCCTAAAGAAACCTTTCCTACCTGATAATTGCCTGCTCGTTAGCGGCGGTAAGAGCTGCATTTACATGTAGCAATCACCAGATGTGCACCTAGCCAGTTCTAATGTCCCCACTGTACCCCAGAAGAAATAATGTGCCCATACTAGTAATCATGTTCTCTATAGTCCCCTCAGTAGTAATAAAGCTCACCATAATGCCCCCCCCCACCGTAGTAATAATTGTCCTTATAATGTGTAACAGTAGAAAAATGTCACCTACTGTGTGCCAGAACAAAAAAATGGCCCCTTATAATGTGAGCCAGTACAGAAAATACCCCCTTATGATGTGCACTAGTACAAAAAATACCTCCTTATAATGTGTGCCATTACAAAAAATGCCCCGTTGTGGCCAGTACAAAAAATACCTCCTCTTAGTGCCCCCAGTAGAGCCAATGTCCCCATAGTGCCCCATAACGTGTGCCAATGCCCCCATGTGTGTGTTAGTACAAAAAATATCCCCTCTTAGTGCCCCCAGTTAAGCTAATGTCCCCTATTGTCCCAGTACAAAATACCCCTATATAGTGCCCCCAGTGGATGCCCCCATAATGCTCGTCATCCCCCTTCCACCACAGTGCTCCCATAATGTGTTGTCAGTATATAATGCCCCTATATAGTTTGGCTAGTAGATGCCCCCATAGTGTTTGATTTTTATTACATGTCAGCCATGGTAGCGTGCACCTGTAGTTTATTTCGTATTGTTTAGAGGTGCTTGTCTAGCTTTTTTTTTGCATTACACAACATGATCTGCTTCCCACAAATGATGATTTAGGTCCCTACATAAATGCTGATCAATGTAAACGAGCTGTACGGTGGCACCTTTGTACGGCGGATATATCATGTGCTTGGAGTCTTAGGCCTCTTTCACATGGGCGTTCCGGATTTGACTGGATGTGTTGCGTGTGCATTGTGGGAAACCCGCGCGAGTCAGTTTTGACTGCGATTGCGTTCCGATGTTCAGTGTTTTCCACGCGAGTGCAATGCGTTTTGCACGCGCGTGAGAAAAAACTGAATGTGGTACCCAGACCCGAACCCGGACTTCTTCACTGAAGTTCGGGTTTGGGTTAGGTGTTCTATTCATTTTATTATTTTCCCTTATAACATGGTTATAAAGGAAAATAATAGCATTCTTAATACAGAATGCTTAGTACTTGCCACTTACCACATGGTGAGTGCGATTACGTCATCAAAGGTCATTTTGCAGGTCCTGAAAGAAGAAGCAAGAAGACGATGCCAGCTGCACGATCAATTGGATGAGTTATTTTTCTTTATTTTTTAACCCCTCAATCCACATTTTAGTAAGCATTCTGTATTAAGAATGCTATTATTTCCCTTATCTTTTGTCAGGGACAAATCTGTATTTCTCTCCCAAGTGAGGGAGGAAAAAATAGAAAAGAAGCGCACAATAGGGTAATATTGTTAAAACAACAGATAAAGAATAGTGGGAATTATCCACACTCACCTTGTAGGGTTGTGCTTAAATAGGCACAACTCTACTGTAGACTTGGTAGTAATAGAGTCTTTTAGTCAGGATTGCAGCCGCAGATCTGTTTGTTCTTTTTGGTAAGGTGTCCAATCCCCCAAAAAAGAAGAATATTTCGATTTAAAAAAAAGGAGAAAGAAAAGGTTTCTGCCTCGGCGCAAAATCACTGGAGAAGACGATCTTAATGCAAAAGCTATTCTTGATTTAATAGAAACAACGTGTTTCGGGGATTAAAAACTCCCCTTCATCAGGTTTCATAATGATACAATAAAAAAACAAAAAGGTACATATTTATAGATACAGCATATCAAAAAAACCGCCAAAAAGATGCACCTGGGTGACGCCCCCTAAGGGGAGGGGCCACCCCCAGGTGTCATCTTATGTGCAGCTTCAGTTTCTGTACAAGCAAACAGTATTGTGAATGTATGAATATTCCTAAGGGGTTAAGGCTAAAACCGCTGGTGTTTTTATAAAGATCACTTTATTCATAGCTGGTTTGTTATTAAGAAAAGACTCCCTGTCACGTGATCGCAAAAACAAGAGGTCACGTGACATAAGAGACAGGAAGTAGAAGCAGCCTCTAGTGTTTTCTATTCCTCTCCCGTCGCTAGGGGGAGAGAGGCTCACAGTGCCCGGTGCCTAGTATGTATATTGCGCTTGCGTGTTGGTTGTTAAGGGGCGGTCATTGTATTTAGTGACGTCAGGTGTCACGTGATCGCTCCTTTTCGTTGTTCTCTGATTCATTTGCCAATCCTATATTTGTCTCACAGTGATAGTTGTCTCTGTTCATTTATAGCCCATGACACAATACATATAAATAAAAATCAAGAAATAAAAATCAAGATAAAAATCGAAATACAAGAAATCGAATAGAACATTCGATTAAAAGTGTTCAGAGTAATCGAATAATGTAGGAATAAATAGATAAATACATAAATAAATAAATAAAATAAATAATCTTCTGGCCAGGGGGTGACATGTTTTGCATAATATCTCTGCTGGGCAAGCCTCACCCATATCTTTATATACAATGCAAATGGTTATGGATAGCCTTGTAATGAAAACCATGTTATGAGGGAAAATAATAAAATGAATACACTTTAATGGGGTCCGGGGTTGCTTTCATCCCTATCATCTCCTATCAACCATGCGTGAAAATTGCACCACATCCGCACTTTCTTGCGGATGCTTGCGATTTTCAAGCAGACCCATTCATTTCTATGGGTTCTGCGTTGAGTGAAAAACACAGAATATAGAACATGCTGTGATTTTCACGCAACGCACAAGTGATGCGTGAAAATCACCGCTCATCTGAGTAGCCCCATTGAAGTGAATGGGTCCGGATTCAGTGCAGGGTGCAATGCGTTCACCTCACACATTGCACCCGTGCAGAATTATCGCCCGTGTGAAAGGGCCCTTAGAATGGGCTGGGGGGGGGGGTGGGGGGAATGCATGTAAAAAAAAGTGTGACCCAAAAATGCTTATAAAAAAAACATAAAATTTCCATATATTTTTTTCTTACAACCCTGAAATTCAGCCCCAAAAAAACCTGTGTGTGTGAAAGTCGAAACATGCATTTTTTCTGCTGTTTTTCAAATCCTATACAAAAGTCTGTAGTAGAAAAGAAAAAAAACGATACCTGGGTCATACTGCATTTTGGCTTGTTTCTAGCCCGCAAAACATTTATCAATATCGTATGTGGCTTGCTGATGAATGTGCTCCAGAAGTGACATTCTGGCTCACCACATTTAGGCATCTTTCACACGAACGGTAAGGATTAGGTCCGGATTCGTTCAGGAAAACTCATACCATTTCGCAAGCAATTTCAGTCAGTTTTGTCTGCGATTGCATTCAGTGGTTCAGTTTTTTTTCGCGCGGGTGAAATGCACATTGATGCGTTTTTCACGCGTGTGATAAAAAACGGAATGTTTACAAACAACATCTCTTCGCAACCATCAGTGAAAAATGCATCGCATCCACACTTGCTTGCGGATGCAATGCGTTTTTCACGCAGCCCCATTCACTTCTATGGGGCCAGCGTTGCGTGAAAAACGCAGAATATAGAACATGCTGCGATTTTCACGCAACGCACAAGTGATGCGTGAAAAACAACGCTCATGTACACAGACCCATTAAAATGAATGGGTCTGGATTCAGTGCAGGCGCAATGCGTTCGCATCACGCATTGCTCCCGAGTGGAAAACTCGCTTGTGTGAAAGGGGCCTTAGGCCAACTGGACGCGTTGAGGAATACGTGCAGTTTTTCAGAGCGGATTCCTGTGTGGAACAACCGCAGCATAATATATCACCGGCAAAGTGCATGAGATTAGTCAAATCTCCTGTACACTTTGGCGATTTTTTCTGTGTGGAATATGACCGGCTGTGCAGATTTCAAAATAAATAGCATGTCAATTATGTTTGCGGTTTTAGCTGCGATTTCATGCGGACATGCTGCAGAAACGCATATAAATCCGCAAGAAAATTCCTGCGTTCACCCGCACACCATGCTCCAGTAATAAGTCCCCATTGTGTATTTGTAGAAAACACTGATGTGTATTACATTTTTGCTTTTCTCCTCTGCCCTAATGCAGGGAAGCATTTGATTTCTATGTAATCAGGAAAACACCTCCATATATATGTTACTTAAAAAAATAACCTTGATTTTGAGGGTCTACTACACAAAGAAAGATCTTTATCCAACACTAAAGGCATTGAAGATGACACAGAGACAGCCGCTGTGCAATATACTCTAGAATAACCTTTAATGTCTTGGTGGAAAAAAACAGTCGCCTATTTCAGTCTTCAAATTTTAACATTTAGGGTACATGCACACGTTCAGGATTCATGTGCGGAGCATCCGCACTGAAATCCGCAGGTGTTCGCAGGCAAATCTGTGCGGTCAATCCGCATCAATTGGTGCAGATTTGCATGCGGATTTGCGTGCGGATTTGGTGCGGTTTCGGTGCGGATTTTTCACATGCGGATTTTACTAAGTGAATGAAGAAAATCCGGTCAGGAAAAAAATAAATAATTGACATGTCGCGGATTTTAAAATCCGCACCGCAGGTCAAAATCCGCGTGGAAAAAATCCGCATCGTGTGCATTGAGAATTTCAAATTCTCATAGAATACAATGGACATGACCTACGGTGCGGATTTTCCGCACGCAAATCCGCGCGGAAAATCCGCACGCAATCCTGATCGTGTGCAGGGGGCCTTAGAGTAGCGGCATTCACAAAGACAACATAATGTATGGAACGCGCACGTAAAATTTTGACACAATAGGGTTGATGCACAAACCTTGAATAGGCCTTAGCTATAAAGCTCACAGTTTGCCAGTCATAAATAAATATCCCACTGCTATATTATGGCACGAACCTCTTCTCCACTGTACTGAAATCCATGCTGTTTAGTATTTTGTACAGTATATTGCATGAGTTTTTTTTGTTTTTTAAAGCAGACTCCGCCTAAAAACCTGACTGTAAGGGCTCGTTCACACGAACGTCTGAAGCCCGTGCTGTGGACTGCAAATTGCGGTCCGCAATGCACGGGCACCATCCATGGGGCAGGCGCATGGGGATCGCAGACCCATTCACTTGAATGGGTCCGCGATCCCTATGTTCCACAAAAAGATAGAGCATGTTCTATCTTTTTGCGGTACGGAGGCACGGAACGGAACCCCAGAATGCACTTCGTAGTGCGGTCCGCAATACGGCAACGGGCATCACACGTTTTTTTTTCGTTTACGTTCCGCATTCATTTCAATGGATCCTCCAAAAAAACAAAAAACGGAAGGTACTCTGTACAGATATAGCATGTCCTATTATTGCCCGCAAATCACGTTCCGTGGCTCCATTCAAATCAATGGTTCCGCAAAAAAACGGAATGCATACGGAATGCATCCATATGTCTTCTGTATACGTTCCATTTTTGCGGAACCATCTATTGAAAATTTTATGCCCAGCCCAATTTTTTAATGTACTTACATTATTGTATGCTTCCGTTTCCATTTGCGATCTGCAAAAAACGGATCACAAACGGAAACCAAATGGAAAAACGTAACAGCAAAACAGAACGGAAACAAACACTACTGAAACAAAAAAAACGGAAAAAACGGATCAGTTTAAAATGGACCGCAAAACCATACGGTCGTCTGCAAGAGGCCTAACAAAAATATGAATGGAACACAATATGATCATGTGAATGAGACCTTAGAGATGTGGAATTTAAAATGTATCAGTAAATAGTTGTAATCACCATAACAATTTCTGAGCATGTTTTTCTTGCCGTGTGCCGTTTCTCTGTCACTACCCCCCGGAAAAAGTAAATAAATGTTAATGTACCCCAAAATGATGGCATTAAAAACTACAATTTGTCATGAAAAAACAGCCCTCATACGGCCACAGTGATAGAAAAAAATTAAAAAGTCATAGTTATTGGAATTCGATGAATCATTATTCACCAGAGACAGTAGCTGAAGAAACATTCACTTTACTGAGAGCTGAGTTTTATGGGAACAAGAGGCCAATATGGGTATTTAAAACAGTTATACAATGTTCATGTTGTTATTGTTGTGATTAGAACTGTATACTGAACCAGTTATATACTGAACCAGTTATATATGTGTTTACATACAGTTCCACCAAATTGCAAGCATACTGAGCCATACAATTGCATACAAATTCAATTGCAAGTATCAAATTGCAAGCTACAATTGCAAGCATACCATTGCAATTACAGAGGATTTACAGAGTAATAGAAGTCTGGTTGGACTAAAAGTCAGAGATATTAAAATTCTTCTAAGGCCTCATGCACACGACCGTTTTTTTTTTTTAAGGTCCGTGATCCGTGTCTGTTTTTTCTTCCGTGGGTCTTCCTTGATTTTTGGAGGATCCACGGACATGAAGAAAAAGTCGTTTTGGTGTCCGCCTGGCCGTGCGGAGCCAAACGGATCTGTCCTGACTTACAATGCAAGTCAATGGGGACAGATTCGTTTGACGTTGACACAATATGGTGCAATTGCAAACAGATCCGTCCCCCATTGACTTTCAATGTAAAGTCAGGAGTTAATATACCATAGGATCGGAGTTTTCTCCAATCCGATGGTATATTTTAACTTGAAGCGTCCCCATCACCATGGGAACGCCTCTATGTTAGAATATACCATCGGATTTGAGTTAGATTGTCAAAACTCAGATCCGACAGTATATTCTAACACAGAGGCGTTCCCATAGTGATGGGGACGCTTCAAGTTAGAATATACTAAGAACTGTGTACATGACTGCCCCCTGCTGCCTGGCAGCACCCGATCTCTTACAGGTGTCTGTGATCAGCACAATTAACCCCTCAGGTACAGCACCTCAGGGGTTAATTGTGCGTATCATAGCCCCCTGTAAGAGATTGGGTGCTGCCAGGCAGGAGGGGGCAGAACCCCCTCCCCTGTATTTAACTCATTGGTGGCCAGTGCGGCCCCCCTCCCTCCCTCCCCTGTATTTAACTCAATGGTGGCCAGTGCGGCCCCCCTCCCTCCCCAGTATTATATTTATTGGTGGCCAGTGCAGCCTACCCTCTCCCCCCACCTAATTAAAATCACCTTCCCCCAGCATTGGTGGCCAGTGCGGCCTCCCCTCTTCCCCCTCTAATTAAAATCACCCCCCCATCATTGGTGGCCAGTGTGGCCTCCCCTCTCCCCCCCCTCCCTAATTAAAATCACCCCCCATCATTGGTGGCCAGTGCGGCCTCCCCTCTCCCCCCCCCCCTAATTAAAATCACCTTCCCCCATCATTGGTGGCAGCGGAGAGTTCCGATCGGAGTCCCAGTTTAATCGCTGGGGCTCCGATCGGTAACCATGGCAACCAGGGCGCTACTGCAGTCCTGGTTGCCATGGTTACTTAGCAATTTTAGAAGCATTATACTTACCTTCGCTGTCTGTGACCGGCCAGGCGCTCCTCCTACTGGTAAGTGAAAGGTCTGTGCGGCTCATTGCCTATAGCATAGACCTGTCGCGCATCAGTAGGAGGAGCGTCCGGCCGGTCACAGACATCGCAGGTAAGTATAATGCTTCTAAAAATTGCTAAGTAACCATGGCAACCAGGATGTCACGGATGGTGTACAGGAAACAAGACAAAGCAAAAGAATCTATGACTCACTGGATCCAAAACTAAGGAACAAAAGGGAGACCCCTGCATGAGAACTGTCACTCTCCCTGACTGTTCAGCCTATGCGAACACCCCAATGGTGGATGGTCGCATATCCATGTACCTCGACTATCTACCACCTGAACACCCTACAATAGTGAGGGGACACGACCACCGGCTCCCTACACTAGACACGGAGGGAGTCAGGGTCAACTGAGATCCAGCAAACAGAGAATCACAGATAAAAGAACAGCACTTATCTTTGTAGAAGACTGGGCAATAGGAACAGCATGCACACACACTCCAGGAAGTTGTATAAGCCGCACACTATTGCATAATGGGGAGGAATATAAAGGGATGCAATCAGTCCAAACACATGACAGCTGAGAGAGGCTAACGAGATGAGGAACTGAAAACCAAAACAAAGAAAACTCAAGGAGGAGGTTCTGAAAGGCTTCTGTCAGAGCTTCTCAGCTGTCTGGTTGTGACAGTACCCCTCCCTCTACGAGTGGACTCCGGACACTCAGAGCCCACCTTCTCAGGATGGGACCTATGGAAAGCCCTGATGAGACGAGTGGCCTTAATGTCAGTCACTGGGACCCACATCCTCTCCTCAGGACCATAACCCTCCCAATGAACGAGGTACTGGAGAGAACTGCGGACAAGACGAGAATCCACAATCCTAGAGACCTGAAATTCAAGATTCCCATCAACCATAATCAGAGGAGGAGGCAAAGGCGCGGGTACAATGGGTTGAACATAAGGTTTCAATAAGGACTTATGAAAAACATTATGGATCTTCCAAGTCTGAGGAAGATCAAGACGGTAGGCAACAGGATTGATGACAGACAGGATCTTGTAAGGCCCAATAAACCTAGGACCCAACTTCCAGGAGGGAACCTTCAACTTGATATTCTTGGTAGACAACCACACCAGATCACCAACATTCAGGTCCGGACCAGGCACACGTCTCTTATCTGCCACACGCTTATATCTCTCACTCATGCTCTTTAGATTATCCTGAATCTTTTGCCAAATAGATGACAAAGACGAGGAGAATCTGTCCTCATCAGGTAAACCAGAAGACCCCTCTCCCGAGAAAGTCCCAAACTGCGGATGAAACCCATATGCACCAAAAATTGGTGACTTATCAGAGGACTCCTGACGACGGTTATTTAAAGCAAACTCAGCAAGGGACAAAAAGAACACCAATCCTCCTGATTCTCCGCCACAAAACAGCGCAGATATGTCTCCAGATTCTGATTGACGCGCTCTGTCTGGCCATTCGACTGCGGGTGGAAAGCAGAAGAGAATGACAACCGAACCCCCAAGCGAGAACAGAAAGCCTTCCAGAATCTGGAAACAAACTGCGTGCCCCTATCAGAGACTATGTCTGAAGGAATACCATGCAATTTGACGATGTGATCAATAAATGCCTGCGCCAGCGTCTTAGCATTGGGCAAACCAAGAAAAGAGATGAAATGCACCATTTTGCTAAAACGGTCCACCACCACCAGAATCACAGTCTTCCCCAAGGAACGAGGCAGGTCCGTTATGAAGTCCATGGACAGATGTGTCCAAGGACGGGAAGGAATGGGTAAGGGAAGGAGAGGACCTGATGGCCGTGAATGAGGGACTTTGGCACGAGCGCAAGTCTCGCAGGCTGCCACAAAACCCTCAACCGACTTACGAAGCGCAGGCCACCAGAATCTCCGAGCGATGAGATCCAGTGTGGCTCTTGCCCCCGGGCGCCCAGCAAGGACCGTATCGCGGTGTTCCTTAAAAATCTTGTGCCTCAAAGCAAGAGGCACAAACAACCTCCCAGGAGGACAAAGATCAGGAGCCTCCGACTGGGCTGCCTGCACCTCTGCCTCCAATTCAGGAAAAAGAGCAGAGACCACCACACCTTCAGCCAAAATGGGACCCGGGTCTTCAAAATTCCCACCTCCCGGAAAACAACGTGACAGGGCATCTGCCTTCACATTCTTAACCCCAGGGCGGAACGTGACAACAAAATTAAACCTTGAAAAGAACAAAGACCATCTGGCCTGTCTCGGGTTCAGACTCTTGGCTGACTCCAAGTAGGCCAGATTTTTATGGTCAGTAAACACGGTAATAGGGTGTCTGGCTCCCTCTAGCCAATGGCGCCACTCCTCAAAAGCCAACTTGATGGCCAACAATTCCCTATCTCCCACATCGTAATTTCTCTCTGCGGAGGAGAGTTTCTTCGAGAAAAAGGCACACGGTCGCCATTTGGCAGGAGAGGAACCCTGAGACAAGACCGCACCCACACCTACCTCTGAAGCATCAACCTCAACTATGAAGGGTAAAGAAATATCAGGTTGTACCAGGATGGGAGCGGAAGCAAAACTCTCCTTGATATTAGAAAAGGCCTTACGCGCCTCTACCGACCAGGAAGAAAAATCAACCCCCTTTCTGGTCATATCAGTGAGTGGTTTAACAACAGAGGAATAATTCAAAATAAACTTCCTGTAATAATTGGCAAAGCCCAAAAAACGCATCAGCGCCTTCTGATTCTCAGGAAGCTCCCACTCAAGCACAGCGCGAACCTTCTCGGGGTTCATGCGAAAACCAGAAGCGGAGAGAAGAAACCCCAGAAATTGAACCTCTGGAACCGCAAACACACATTTTTCCAGTTTCGCGTATAATTTATTCTCCCGCAGGATGAGCAAGACCTGACGTAAGTGTTCCTTATGAGTTTTGAAATCAGGAGAAAAAATCAAAATGTCATCCAAATACACTAATACAAATTTTCCCATCAAATGATAAAAAATGCTGTTCACGAAATGCTGAAAAACGGCTGGGGCATTAATCAAACCAAAAGGCATAACCAAATTCTCAAAATGGCCCTCAGGGGTATTGAAGGCCGTCTTCCATTCGTCTCCTTCTCTGACCCTGACCCAGTTGTGTGGCCCTCTTAGGTCTAATTTGGAAAAGACTTTAGCCCCAACAACCTGGTTAAACAGGTCCGGGATCAGAGGAAGCGGATAAGGGTCACGAATAGTGATACTGTTCAGCTCCCTGAAATCCAGACAAGGTCGTACTCCCTGTGCGGGGGCAAATCCTGAACTCCACTCTCAGAGAAGATATCCGAAAATTCAGAGAGGAAAGGTGGTACAGTCTTAGTAGAAACCTCAGAAACAGATGTCGTGAGGCAATTCTCTCTGCAAAAGTCACTCCAACCATTTATTTGCCTAGCTTGCCAATCAATGGTGGGGTTATGTTTAGTGAGCCAGGGTAGCCCCAACATTAGAGGAGTAGGCAAACCGCTAAGGACGAAACATGACACATCCTCAACATGAGCATCACTCACAATTAAACGGATATTGTGAACTATGTCCTTTAATGATTTCTGAGAAAGTGGAGCGGAATCAATAGCAAAAACAGGAATATCCTTTCCCAAAGTGCATACCTGGAAACCATGAGTTATTGCAAATTGATTATCAATGAGATTGACAGCTGCTCCACTATCCACAAAAATCTCACAAAAAATGCTCTTGCTCTCTAGCGCCACCCTAGCAGGCAGGACAAAACGGGAACTACAAGCAAACGGAAAACCTTCAATTTCCGCCTCAACCCTGCCAATAGTAACAGACGGAACATTTTTAAAAGATTTTTTCCTTTTTGTTTCTTTATTACTCCCAGAAAACTGCCTGTATCTCCTAGAGGGACAAACATTTGCCAAATGATTTATACCTCCACAACAAAAACAAACCCTCCCATGAGGGCTGAATCTTCTATTGTCAGAGGCAATCAACCCCAGTTGCATGGGCTCCTGCTCAGAAGGGGCTGACAGCGACTGAGACCCCTGCGCACAGAATGAGACCGCTGCACTGTCCCGGGACTGAGTATGACAGGAAGGAGAGATCTCTCCTCTCTCTCTAAGACGCCTGTCAATACGAACGGCCTGAGACATAGCAGAGTCCAAGGAGATAGGTCTCTCATGAAAGGAAAATGCATCTTTCAATCCCTCTGAAAGACCATGGCAAAATTGACTTCGGAGTGCAGCATCATTCCAACCAGTATCAGCTGCCCATCTCCGAAATTCTGAGCAGTATATCTCTGCGGATTGTTTACCCTGGCATAACAGACGTAGTCTAGACTCAGCCAGAGCAATACGATCCGGATCATCATATATCTGACCCAGGGCTAAAAAGAATTCATCCACTGACCGGAGGGGCCGTGCCCCCTCCGGCAGCGAAAAGGCCCAGGACTGAGCGTTACCCCTGAGCAGCGATATAATGATCCCCACCCTCCGTTCCTCATCACCAGAGGAATGGGGAAGAAGGCGAAAATGGAGTTTGCAAGCCTCTCTAAAACGCACAAAATTCTCACTACCCCCGGAGAACGTATCCGGGAGCGAGATCTTAGGCTCAGAACAAACTCCATGAACGCAAGCTGAACCGGTCACTTGAAACTGAGAAAAAGTCTTACGGAGATCAGCTACCTCCAATGAAAGACCCTGGAAGCGTTCAGCCAAAAGTGAAACCGGATCCATGCTTGAGACGGTTTTGGCGGCTTATAATGTCACGGATGGTGTACAGGAAACAAGACAAAGCAAAAGAATCTATGACTCACTGGATCCAAAACTAAGGAACAAAAGGGAGACCCCTGCATGAGAACTGTCACTCTCCCTGACTGCTCAAAGAGGAGGTTCTGAAAGGCTTCTGTCAGAGCTTCTCAGCTGTCTGGTTGTGACACAGGACTGCAGTAGCGTCCTGGTTGCCATGGTTACCGATCGGAGCCCCAGCGATTAAACTGGGACTCCGATCGGAACTCTCCGCTGCCAACAATGATGAGGGGGTGATTTTAATTAGGGGGGGGGAAGAGGGGAGGCCGCACTGGCCACCAATGATGGGGGAAGGTGATTTTAATTAGGGGGGGGAGAGGGGAGGCCGCACTGGCCACCAATGATGGCGGAAAGGTGATTTTAATTAGGTGGGGGGGAGGGTAGGCCGCACTGGCCACCAATGAATATAATACTGGGGAGGGAGGGGGGCCGCACTGGCCACCAATGAATATAATACTGGGGAGGGAGGGGGGCCGCACTGGCCATCAATGAGTTAAATACAGGGGAGGGAGGGGGGCCGCACTGGCCACCAATGAGTTAAATACAGGGGAGGGAGGGAGGGGGGCCGCACTGGCCACCAATGAGTTAAATACAGGGGAGGGGGGTCTTACAGGGGGCTATGATACGCACAATTAACCCCTCAGGTGCTGTACCTGAGGGGTTAATTGTGCTGATCACAGCCCCCTGTAAGAGATTGGGTGCTGCCAGGCAGCAGGGGGCAGTCATGTACAAAGTTCTTAGTATATTCGATCTGCGATCCGTCTGTGTGAAAACAGCCTACGGCCACGGATCACGGACGCGGATGCCAATCTTGTGTGCATCCGTGTGTTTTCACGGACCCATTGACTTGAATGGGTCTGTGAACCGTTGTCCGTCAAAAAAATAGGACAGTATTTTTTTGACGGACAGGAAACACGGATCACGGCCGCGGATGAACAACGGTGCATTTTCCGAGTTTTCAACGGACCCATTGAAAGTCAATGGGTCCGCAGAAAATCACGGAAAACGGAACAACGGCCACGGATGCACACAACGGTCGTGTGCATGAGGCCTAATGCCACAGCGGAAAAAGGCACTTCATAGTGCTTCGCCTGCCACACATTGTGAGGCTTACATAATGAAAACCACCCAAAAATTATCCCATTTTATAAACTACACCCCTCAAGGTATTCAAAACTGATTTTACAAACTTTGATAACCCTTTAGGTGTTCTACAAGAATTAATGGAGAATGGAGATGAAATTTCAGAATTTCACTTTTTTGGCAGATTTTCCATTTTAATCCATTTTTTTCCACTAACAAAGCAAGGGTTAACAGCCAAACAAAACTTAATATTCATTTCACTGATTCTGTAGTTTACAGAAACACCCCATATGTGGTCATAAACTGCTGTACGGGCACACGGCAGGGCACAGAAGGAAAGGAATGCCATATGGTTTTTGGAAGGCAGATTTCACTGGGATAATTTTAAGCAGCCATGTCACATTTGAAGATCCCCTGATGCACCCCTAGAGTAGAAACTCCAAAAAAATACCCCATTTTGGAAACTACGGGATAAGGTGGCAGTTTTGTTGGTGCTATTTTATGGTGCATATGATTTTTTGTTTCTCTATATTACACCTTTTGTGAGGCAAGGTAACAAAAAATAGCTGTTTTGGCACAGTTTTTTTTTTTGTTATTTACAAAGTTCCTCTGACAGGTTAGATCATGTGGTATTTTTATAGAGAAGGTTGTTACGGATGCGACAATACAAAATTTGACTTTTTTGTTGTTTGTTTCAGTTTTACATAATAAAGCATTTTTGAAAAAAATAATTTTTTAGTGTCTCCATATTCTGAAAGCCATCGTTTTTTTTAGTTTTTTGGGCAACTGTCTTATGTAGGGGCTAATTTTTTTCGGTATGAGATGACGGTTTGGTACTATTTTAGGGTGCATATGACTTTATGATCACTTGGTTTTACACTTTTTGTGATGTAAGGTGACAACAAAATGGCTTTTTTGACACACTTTTTATTTTTATTTTTTTACAGTGTTCACCTGAGGGATTAGGTCATGTGACATTTTTATACAGCAGGTTCTTACGGACAAGTCGATAACTAAGGCCTCATGCACACGACCGTTGTGTGCATCCGCGGCCGTTGTTCCGTTTTCCGTTTTTTTTCGCGGACCCATTGACTTTCAATGGGTCCGTGGAAAAATCGGAAAATGCACCGTTTGGCTTCCGCGTCCGTGATCCGTTTTTCCAGTCCGTGAAAAAAATATGACCTGTCCTATTTTTTTCACTGACAACGGTTCACGGACCCATTCAAGTCAATGGGTCCGTGAAAAATCATGGATGCACACAAGATAGTCATCCGCGTCCGTGATCCGTGTCCGTGATCCGTGTCCGTTTTTCTTATCATTTTCAATGCAAACTTGTTTTTTTTTTTCACTTTTCATGTCCGTGGATCCTCCAAAAATCAAGGAAGACCCACGGAAGAAAAAACGGTCACAGATCACGAAACAACGGAAATCCGTTTTGCGGACCGCAAAAAAAAACGGTCGTGTGCATGAGGCCTAATATGTATAATTATTTTTTTTTATTTAAGTTTTACATAACAGCAATTTTGAATAAAAAATCATGTTTTAGTGTCTTCATATTCTGAGAGCCATAGTTATTTTTTATTTTTTGGGGCCATTGTCTTAGGTAGAGTCTCATTTTTTGCCGGATGAGATTATGGTTTGATTGGGCCGATTTTGGGGTGCGTATGACTTTCTGATTGCTTGCTATTAGGGCCCTTGCACACGACCGTATGCCCTCCGAGACATACGGTCCGTGAGCAGGCCACATGTCCCGGAGCGGCATTGATCTTGCGCACGGGAGCACACAGCATCAAAGATTACTATGATGCTGTGTAGGTCGGGCTGCCCGCGGGGCTATTGTTCTGCACTCATAAAATCATATGAGTGTGGGACAATAGTCCCGCGGGCGGCCCGACGTGCACAGCATCATTGTAATCTATGATGCTGTGCTCTCCCGTGCGCACGATCAATGCCACTCCGGAACATATGGCCCGCTCACGGACCGTATATCTCGGAGGGCATACGGTCGGGCCCTTACACTTTTTGTGATGTAAGGTGACAAAAAAATTGCTTTTTTTACACGTTTTTTTTTTTATAGTGTTCACCTAAGGGGTTAGTTCATGTGATATTTTTATACAGCAGGTTCTCACAGAAGCGGCGATACCTAATATGTATACTTTTTTTATTTATTTATGTTTTACACAATAACAGCATGTTTGAATAAAAAAAATAATGTTTCAGTGTCTCCATATTCTGAGAGCCCTGTTTTTTTTTAATTTTTTGGGCGATTGTCTTCGGTAGGGGCGCATTTTTTTGCGGGATGAGGTGACGGTTAGATTCATACCATTTTGTGGGACATACGCCTTTTTGATCACTTGGTGTTGCACTTTTTGTGATGTAAGGTGACAAAAATGTTTTTTTAGCACAGTTTTTATTTTTATTTTTTGACGGTGTTCACCTGAGGGGTTAGGTCATGTGATATTTTTATAGAGCTGGTCGATATGGACGCAGCGATACCTAATATGTAAACTTTTTTTTTTTTACCTATTTTTTACAATATTTTTAACTTTTTTGGGGAAAAGGAAGCTTTTTTTTTTACTTGAAACTTTAAATTTTTTTGTAAAACTTAATTTTTTTACTTTTTTTTCACTTTACTTTTTTGTCCCACCCTGGGACTTCAACTTTTGGGGTCTGATCCGCTTTATAATGCATGACAATACTTCTATAATACACTTCAGCCAGCTTGCCTGTGAGATCCAGGGGCTGGATCTCACAGGCTGTTATGGAAGGCAGTCACGATGCCTAAGGAAGGCATCAGGCTGCCTTCCCTGCCATCGGATCCCTGTCACAGCAGCGCGGGTACCTGATGGCCACCCCGCACATGTCTGAAGCCAGCACGTGCCGCGGTCAGCGCTGAAATCACCGAGGCCGGCACATACAGCAGGGGTCCGGCTATCACTGACTGCCGGACCCCTGCCGTGGATCGGGTGAGTGCAGGAGCATGTACATGTACGGGGCTGGACGTTAAGTCACGTCTGGTTGCGCCGTACATGTACGGCGCAGGTCGTTAAGGGCAATGGTACCAAATATTAATGAAATGTATGTAAACTTTTGACTTTGCAGAAAGTAATAAAAATGCCTTAAAACATTCTCACTCTCATTATTCTGCCATTTGGCAAATAATAATTATGGTAATCCTAATTGACAAAAAACAGGAAAGGTTTATTCTGATATCATGTCAGATATTGAGAAAAACATGCAAATGTGTCTTTTTATATAGTGTATGTAAACTTCTGGTTTCAACTGTATGTTGCAATTCACTCTTACACATATTTACTCAAAGGGAAGCAAAACACATATATTACATCATGTAATATTCCCCCATAGTGCGGCAGTCCAGCAGTGGTTTGCAAGTAGTCAATTCATATAATCCATAACAGTATACATCCATGTGGAGAAGCTGCAGGAGCGGGAAAAGCATCTGGAACTGAGGGTGGAGAGACCCTTGTTTACACATGGATGCATTATAATGGATTGATTAAAAAATTATTGTCATTGGAGACTGATGAATATTCACATTATAGGCGATTGGAGACAAAATGGCTATAAATAAGGTAATTTGTTAGGGCCCATTTATTTAAAAAAAATAGTGTCATGCTGCAAAATTTTTAGCCTATGTTATTTACATCTTAGAAAAAATTTGCAATATAAATGTAGAGCACATTTCCATGATTTTAGACTCCAGATCCAAATAAATGTATGTGTTTTTTATGAATGTGCCCCAGCATATAGTCTGTTATAATTATTTATTTAACAAGTATAATAAAGATAGATAGATAGATATACACATACATATAAATAATATTAAAGGGGACATGACAACATGAACATACAGTGCAATCTGTAGGCAGCCTGTTATAGGTCAGGAGGAGCTGATCAGATTGATAAAATGTTTTCTGGAAAAAGATTCAGTAACACTTGTAATTTGTTCATTTAAACCTTTGGTCCTTCTATGATTAGGAGACATGTGAGCCGTTCTATCTGTGATTGACAGCGAATTCTGCATGACTTAGCATACTGGGAAGGCTGGCAGTCAATGAGTAGGACCACCCATATGACTTCTATCATAGAAAAGGCAGATGTTTAAAGGAACAAATTACAGGTTTTACTGAATCTTTTCCTATAAAATGATATATTAATCTGCTCCGCTCCTCCTGACCTATAAAAGGCTGCCTACAGATTGCTCTTCATTTCATACTGAGAGGTTCCCTTTAAGAGGCAATCACATATATCAAGTATGTAATCAGTTAGATTGCCTGTAAAAAGCCTGACACCCATATGTTGGGTCCATCCTTTTAAACCAGTGGGACATGGGTATTACGGTCCCACATGTAGGAAACTACATTTAAAACCACTTGGTTAATCGATTCAATGCATCTAAAATTAAAAATTCTAAAGTAAAAAATTGTACAAATTTGACTACTGTTCTTTCGATGACAAGTCGTTATGGAGGAGCTTAAACTAAGATGCAGTTGGTGAACTTACAGCAGCAGTGAGGCAAGTATGTTTAGAACTGTATTTCTACATTTTGGGCATTTTAAATGTGTGGGTTTTTTTCTGTAAATATTCTGTACGTCCCTGGAAAATGTTATGCTAAGGGAGTTACGAAAAGACCCGAGCACTGTGTGCCAATTTTGCAAATAGTTAGACCAACCTATAAGACAAACTCGAATTGGGTGTACAAATTACACTGGGGTCTAGTAAATTATACTATACGGAGCCAACAAACAAAACAAACCAATAACCCCATAAAATTGAGAAAACGCACATATAAAATATATGCAATTTATTGAAGCATGATCAAAATAACATAGAGTATAACACAAGGCACACAGGTAGAGGAGGGTGGGACGCCCCATGTGGTGGGGTCATAAACAACCACCCTCACAGATACCCAACTGACAGGAAAAAGGGGTCACAGCCCTGGGTGTAAGGCTGCATAAATATAGGGAAACTGTAAGTTCACCCAAAGTAACATATGAACATATGTGTGCTGCATGCACATGAGAGGTAAGTATGGTCGCACATAGCAGACTTGCCCGCCCAAGATGGCTAGAAGGCCGCCTGACAATGCGGGTAGCCAAATGTAAATGGGTAAGGCAGGGCAAGAGTGCTATGTGTAAGCAGTGACACTGAGATAACTAGCTAAACAAGCATGACACCAAAGCATAAATTACCCATGGTATGCTGGAACCCAGAGACCGAGACCGGAGCTGCACCTCGACGCACGTTTCGCCTGGAGAGGCTTCGTCAGGAGGTAGAGGTAACCAACAAAGTTCGTCTTTAAATAGTGTGGTCCACAGCCGGCAAATAATTAGCGCATACGCCCAGTGATGCAGGGCGTGACATCATAGAGGCACACCACCCAGCGTCCAAAGCCGGGCGAGGCACGCCCACCGCGTCACATGACCAGGCCGGGAGGAGGGAGCCGAACCAAACATCGCGCAGCCACACCCCCCTCCAGTCCGATCACATGACACGCGGGCGCACGTCAGCCGGCTCACAGAAGGCCAGGTATGGGAGTGCCTCCACGATGCGCATATGCCAGGTGGAGATAAGGCATGGAGAACAAAAGGATCAAAGAATAATGCAGAATCTCTACTCAGGGGTACAGCATACCAGGGTAGTGTTCGATGAGCAATACAGTGCCACAAAGGTCCCATAACCCATTTCAAATACATTATATCGCTCTCCATTGTAAATACATGTAAATTCCCTATATATATATATACCCCATACTAATATAGCCCGGGAAGTAGTAAAATAAAATAAAATAGTATCAATACATATACTATGATAGGATATTTCCTGTCAGTTGGGTATCTGTGAGGGTGGTTGTTTATGACCCCACCACATGGGGCGTCCCACCCTCCTCTACCTGTGTGCCTTGTGTTATACTGTATGTTATTTTGATCATGCTTCAATAAATTACATATATTTTATATGTGCGTTTTCTCAATTTTATGGGGTTATTGGTTTGTTTCGTTTGTTGGCTCCAATTTTGCAATAGCCTTGATTAGAATTATTCCCTATATTATTATTAGCCCTAACATGCACAGTACCTTTGCTGTCTGACTCCAGTCCACAGCCTTGCTGATTCTGGACCTTGTAAATTCTTTCTCTCTGGAGCACTTTTGATAAAGTTGCTTCCTTGGCCGTAGATTGTCTCAAAGATTAAGGCTCTCTAAACTTGGGCCTAGTCCTGAGGAGCTTGCGCAAGTAAGTCTCTATACTCCAGCGGTTCTCAACCTAGGGGTCGGCCCTTTCCGGGGGGTCGTCTGAGGCTTATCGTAAAAACTCAAATCCGATGGTATATTCTAACCCCCAGGCGTTCCCATGGTGACAGGGACGCTTGCCTGGGGGTTAGAATATACAGGGCCACGCCGCTCACAGCAGTATATTTATAAACTAATCAGTAACTACTTTAACTTTAATCATTGCTCATTGCTGAGCTCTTTACTTGGATTATAATTTATTTGGATATGGGATATCTTACTTTCTTAGCTCCGGTAATAGCAGGCAGTGCGGGGAGCGGCGCTCGCTCACTGACGTCACGCGCCTGCTCCTCCCACTAGGCGGCGCAGGTGCGTGACGTCAGTGAGTGAGCGCCGCCCCCCGCACTGCCTGCTATTACCGGAGCTAAGACAAAGTAAGATATCCCATATCCAAATAAATTATAATCCAAGTAAAGAGCTCAGCAATGAGCAATGATTAAAGTTAAAGTAGTTACTGATTAGTTTATAAATATACTGCTGTGAGCGTCGGGGAGGGAGATCTGTGGATGGCACTGTAGGGGGATCTGTGGATAGCAGTGCCATCCACAGATCTGCCTACAGTGCCATCCACAGATCCCCCCTCCCCTAAACAGTGCCATCCACAGATCTCCCCCCTAAACAGTGCCATCCACAAATCCCCCCTAAACAGTGCCATCCACAGATCCCCCCCCTAAACAGTGCCATCCACAGATCCCCCCCCCTAAACAGTGCCATCCACACATCCCCCTCCCCTAAACAGTGCCATCATGTTTAGGGGGGAGATCTGTGGATGGCACTGTTTAGGGGAGGGGGATCTGTGGATGGCACTGTTTAGGGGGGAGATCTGTGGATGGCACTGTTTAGGGGAGGGGGGATCTGTGGATGGCACTGTTTAGGGGGGGATCTGTGGATGGCACTGTTTAGGGGGGATCTGTGGATGGCACTGTTTAGGGGAGGGGGGATCTGTAGATGGCACTGTTTAGGGAGGGGGATCTGTGGATGGCACTGTTTAGGGAGGGGGATCTGTGGATGGCACTGTTTAGGGGGGAGATCTGTGGATGGCACTGTTTAGGGGGGAGATCTGTGGATGGCACTGTTTAGGGGGGATCTGTGGATGCCACTGTTTAGGGGGGATCTGTGGATGGCACTGTTTAGGGGAGGGGGATCTGTGGATGGCACTGTTTAGGGGAGGGGGATCTGTGGATGGCACTGTTTAGGGGAGGGGGATCTGTGGATGGCACTGTTTAGGGGGGTCTGTGGATGGCACTGTTTAGGGGGGAGATCTGTGGATGGCACTGTTTAGGGGAGGGGGGATCTGTGGATGGCACTGTTTAGGGGAGGAGGGATCTGTGGATGGCACTGTTTAGGGGAGGAGGGATCTGTGGATGGCACTGTTTAGGAGAGGAGGGATCTGTGGATGGAACTGTTTAGGGGAGGGGGATCTGTGGATGGCACTGTTTAGGGGGGGGATCTGTGGATGGCACTGTTTAGGGGAGGAGGGATCTGTGGATGGCACTGTTTAGGGGGGAGATCTGTGGATGGCACTGTTTAGGGAGGGGGATCTGTGGATGGCACTGTTTAGGGGGGATCTGTGGATGGCACTGTTTAGGGAGGGATCTGTGGATGTCTTTGTGATTAATTACTCTGCTTTAATTATGTTCAATTTGTAGCAATAAAAATACATCCTGCATATCAGATATTTACATTACAATTCATAACAGTAGCAAAAATTTAATGGTTGGGGGTCACCACAACATGAGGAACTGTATTAAGGGGTCACGGCTTTAGAAAGGTTGAGAACCACTGCTATACTCTTTAGTCTAGGGGAGAACCAAGGTCCATCTCCTGGCAACCTAAGTGAATAAGCCAAGATGTTAACCCTAAACAGTCCATAACGTGCTATTATTATACAAATACAGTAAATCACAAAATTTCTAAGTATTTTTAAATTACAACAATTTGCCCTTTGCAGGGAACCTATTCTGGGGTTCTGCACAAGCCCATCTTGTATTTAACAAGATATATGTATGACAAGTTTCAGACAAAAAAGAGTGTAGTAAACAGCTGATAACTCTAGAAAAAAGCATTTTCTGTGATAAGATAGATTACAAAGTATCTTACATTCACCTGTACTATTGATTTACGCAACGTTGTGTGAAATGACAGTGACCATTTAAGGCTCCATGACATACACTTACATTAGGATGGTTGCCCAGGGACAGTAACTATGCCCGTGCTATAAACAGCAGGAGCCTGGTGTTGATTTGTATTGGGGATCCTGTTGTAACAACTGGGATCAGAGAAACCTCTGATACTGGCTAGTTTTCTGCATAAAGTACACAATCAATAGTGACCATTGGCATTTATGTGGCATGACAGAGGAAAGAGGTGCCCTCTGTCAGTCCATCAGTGCCCCATGATACAATCGCCGGGTGCCAATGGCTTTCCTTGTCAGCCTGAAAAAGGCTCTCAGGTCTGCCATACACATCTATAATCCTAAAGCATAGCTTAAGGCCTAAAAAAAATGCTGATAGTTCATCCGTTTGTGTTCCGCATCCGTTGTCCGTGTTTCCCTTCAGCAAAAAAAAATAGTGCATGTCCTACTTTTTTCACATTTGCGGACAAGGATAGGCATTTATTACAAGGGATCTGTGGGGAAAAACGGATCCTCCAAAAAAAAAACGATGCCGCATCAGTTTTTTTTTGACGGACGCACATGAGGCCTAATACTGACAGGCGATATTGGTTTGGATTACTATATATTCCAAAGTATTGTTTAAGTGATCAACTGGTTGCAGCTTCCCTAATGTTAACTAGTCAGACACAAAAGTGAAGTTCATTTCAATAAATAAAATCTTGTTTTAAAAAGTGTCTATATAAATATACAAGCCCATTTTTCCTTAAAATATATTGAAATACATTTATCATGAGGGGAATATTTAAAGTCAGTTTTGCTTCAATCTGTGTTGGAGTACTTTATGCCACATTTATCAAATGTTCCATGATGTTGTTTGATACATTTGTCTTATCCTTAAACCTAACACTTGTCTAGAAAACCTACTCCAGTTTTCCTACTCTACCCTGCTATCTGAGCGAGATGGCGACTTTTTTTGCAACTTTTAAAGTAGTGAAAAATGCAAAAAGTCACATTTTTGCACAAATGAACTCAATAAGTCGCAGAAAACGAATTTTGTGACTTTTTGAAGCCAAAATTCTGGAGTGAAGGCATGATAAATCAGGGCCATTTTCTCTTGTAAAAAAAATTAAGTAAACCAAAGTCAAGATCCATGGAACCAGAGGTTTACCGCCAATGAGGCGAGGTTTGCCTCAGGCAGCAACAAGTAAGGGCGAGAGGGGGGCAGCGGAAGGGCCATAGTCAATGAGCGCTTCCAGTGTGGCAACGCTCATCTCTACATATTCAACTGAATCTCTGTACTCAGGACAGCAATGCATTTGAATTCTGTGACGGGGCACGGGAGTGATGTCTCCCCGACCCACCGTTTCCTCTAATAGGCTTTAGTGCTAGTTCCTGTAGTCTATCAGAGGCCTGTGTAATCATTATCGCGCTGCCTGAGCCAGGCTGCATAGTGCTGAGGTCACAGACTAGAAGAGGTCTGTGTCTTGCATTGCTGACAGCAGAATGGAGGAAAGTATTTGAGTTTATTATTTTTATTTGGCAGCATGGTGTTGTGCCACAATCGTGGTGGTGGTCATTATTTTCTAACTGGAGAAAGCATTATTGGGACCTTGCGGCTTTAAAAACGAGCATTTTTGTACTGGCACACATCATAAGGGGGCCACTATGGCGACATTCGTTGTACTGGGGACACTAAAAGGGGGTCTTTTTTTGTACTGCCGCACATTATAAGGGAGCATTTTTGTACTGGCACATATTTCAAGGGGCAATTATTTTTCTGGCAAACATTATAAGGGTTCATTAATTGTACAGCCACACATTATATGGGGAATTATTACTTCTGGGGGCATTATGGGGGCAAAATGAGAGACATTATCATTATTGGGTGCACTGTTATCACATAGTGCACTCTGGCAGAGAAGTATTACTATTGGTGGGACTTTTGGGGGGACTATTACATTAGGAGGTACCCTGGTATAGTATCAGCTTAGCACAATTATTTTTGGAGGGCACTATGTTTATAGCTCTATAAGTTTCAGGGACACTATTTGCTGGGCACAGTGATTTTTTTAGGCCACTGTGTGCCAATAATTATTGAAGGGGAACTATGTGGTAATAAAATTTTCAGGAGTATTATCTGTTTCTGCAATATAGTAGTGGGAAGCACAGTGGGCACAATATCAGAGGTGGCAGGATTGGGTGTTCAGAAGGTAAGGAGGAGGATGGAAAAGTAGTTGTCAAACTCTGCAGAGATGGCTGAAAGAAATCATCATAGCGGTCTGGTCTGCATGGAGAAGATAAAGACGTCTACATCAGAGGATACTTTCCTGAATGTAAGAGGTATGTAGCACTGTATTACCCGGTATGTTTTGTAGCTCTGTATGTAATGTTTTCCAAGTATGTCTTTAACAGTAGGGCTGGATGGAAGGGGTTAGGTTAAGAAAAGGCTAGGTGCACCCCTGCAGGGAACAGATGAATTTATTTACAATACATTGAATAAAGTTAGTAGAGTTAAACAGCGCAGTACGAGTGAAAAAGCTGCCTTCTTTCATTCCCATCCGGAATTTTTTTTTAACAAATAGTCAATAAATGTTATGTGCCTGAATTTGGTAACAATAAAACCTACAACTCATTCTTTAAAAAAAAAAGAAAAAACAAGCAATTATACAGTGCTAACAGAAAAATTTAGGTTATGCTTCCATAAAATATAAAACAAAATATATACAGTTTTGGTATTAGTGTATTAATACGATCCATAGAATAAATGTTATGTGTACCTTACAAAAATGAGTGTCATTTTTTGCCATTTCCCCTTCAGAAAAAGGAGTAAAAGTTAAACATATTATATGTACCCAGTGTTGGACTGGGGTACCTAGGGCCCACCAGTAAAATTTATTTTGGGGGCCCACCATACGGATACATTCAAATATAATAAATAATCTAACAAGTTTTTTATATGAACATAGGCTGGTTGAGGAGCTGTACATCGAATATATGTATGAAGTCCAGTAAGTCTACTGTGTTATATGCCACTTGTGCAGGGGGTGGGAGACTAGGGACCAACTTTGCTCAGGGGCCCACCGGGGGGATTCCCCTGTACCCCTGTGGGCCAGTCCGAGCCTGTATGTACCCCAAAACGGTGCCAATACAAACTACAATGTGTCCTGCTGACAATAAGCCCTCAAACAGCCACAACAATGGGAAAGTAAACAATGATGGTTCTTGGAATGCATTGATAAAAAATATTGCTCAGTTTTGAAGGCCCAAAGTAAGACCGCACTAATAAGGGGTCAAAAAATGCTCAGCGTTAGGACTTATGCACATGGCTGTGGTTTCGTCCGTATCTGATCCACTTTTTTTGCGGATCAGATGCGGACTCATTCATCACACCTGTGTGTTGTTATCATCTTCATGTCCATTATGCGGCCCCAAAAAAAAAAATATAGAACATGTTCTATTCTTGGCCATTTTGCGGACAAGGATCCAAAAAAAAATGGCGGCATGCACTCGGCTAGAAAACGTATTTGTGCATGAGCCCTTAATGCCAAACTCCTTTGCTATGAGAAAGGGCATGGCTACTTTCCACTGAAAGTAAATTCATTGTGCCATCGGTTACCCTTCTCATTTTATATAGAAAGCCAGACATATGTGAATGCACTCAGTAGCTTTTTAAGTAGTACACAATAGAAATAAACTCAGAAATAGTGCTCTTGGGAATGCTGAAACAAGTATATTAATACCGGGCTCCTTTGTGTTGCTTCCACTGGATATGGTTATTTAACTACTTAAAACCACAAAAGTAACTGTAAGGTTGTGTTCACACTGGTTCTGT
The DNA here is from genome assembly GCF_905171765.1 of Bufo bufo. Taxonomy (NCBI): domain Eukaryota; kingdom Metazoa; phylum Chordata; class Amphibia; order Anura; family Bufonidae; genus Bufo; species Bufo bufo. The sequence goes on from NC_053399.1 coordinate 30,084,720, forward strand.
TTCGAAATTTTTTGCAGTCAGAATAAAAAGAAACATGTTATACCCATTGTCTCAATTGTATCATTGCAGGGTACATTTATAGATCTGTGAAATTGAAGCACAAAAGACATGATGTGGTGTAAATACTTTGAAAAATGGCTGTGCCTGAGTCAAATGCCATATTTATATAGTACCTGTGACAACTTTTCCTGCCCAAAAATGTGTAGGGAAAAGAGGGCGTGGCTTCACAGGGGCCAAGCTTGACTTATTTAGGTTAGGGCTTGTTCACACGGCCGTTCCGTGCTTTGGGGGCTGCTATTTGCCGTCATCCGTCCGCACCACAAAAAAATAGAACATGTTCTATATTTTTGCGGTGCTTAGGCACGGACAGAATCCCCACGAAAGCACTACATAGTGCTCCTGTGGGGTTCCGTGCCTCCGTTCCTCACCGACTTTCTGTATTGCAGATACGTTCAAGTGAATAGGTCAGCATCCGTGATACGGGGTGCACGCGGCCGATGTCCGCATGAGTCCTTATTCGGCCATGTGCATGAGCCCTTAATGAGAGAGAAGTAGATGTAGTAGGCAGTTGCCTAGGACGCCATTGAGTGGGAAGTCATTTATGGATTAAAAAGATATATGTTCTGCCTTAACATTTTTACCAAGCAGAATGTGCATTACGTTTCCATTAAAATGAGATTTTTGTAATGACTGCCTATATTCAGAATAGGTCAACAATATCAGACTTCCGGCATCCCCGCTGGTCAGCTATTTGAAGAGGCCACACAGGGAGCGTTTAGGCTTCTTCCTAGGTCATGTGATGTTGTGTTCAACGGTCACATGGCCTAGGCGCTGCTCAGTCCCATTCAAGTGAATGCGGCTGAGCTGCAATACCAAACACAGCCAGCATACAATGGACAGCGCTGTACTTGGTAAGCGCTGTGAGAAGGTCATGGCCCTCATTGGCGAGCCACGGTCTCTTCCAAAAGATGATCGGCGGGCTGCCAGGAGTTAGATCCCTGCTGATCTGATATTGATGACATACCCTGATGATACGCCATTAATATTAAAAACCTGGAAAACTCCTTTAACATCAAAGTTACATTGTATTTCATAACATAAATTTATATAGATGACATAAAATGTATATATATTTTTAGTCCTTGGTTTTGTTTTGTTTATTGATGTAGCAAATCCCAAAAGATATTTGGGAACCAATATTGAAAATTACATGTCACTAAAATGTTATTAGCAGCCAGATTTAACACAAAAAAAACAAAAGCAAATCTCTAAATATCCTCCAATTAGATCAAAATAGGAGAGCATTCAAATCCAAATGAGCTCTATTAGCCTTTATTTAGACATGAAAATGTTTTGTCACCTGTTGTTAAAATGTTTCTATCATTAACTCAAGAGGGGCCCTGGTCTTTTGTGCCCAGGACGCAGACCTGTCATTGTTTTATACCATTATGGGGGGAAAGGTTGTTATAATAGTTGGGGAGGTGACAGAGGCTCTGACAAAGGATGACTGGATCACCAAATTCAGATTGAGCAAATGAAATGAAGCAGAAAGGAGCTGTCAGCTGGGGACCAGATCAACTTAGTTGTCAGGGCACACAGGGCTCTTCTACAGGGTAAGAGATACTGACATTACAGGCAAAGGAGATTGATGTAAATATCCTCCTCACAAAGAAGAGCGCATTGATTTACTTGTACATAGGTCTCCTGGTCGCATGGAAATTTTTCATGAAAGAAATATTTATTCGCTTTTTATAACAAGCAATGTCATCACATATAGATAGGCACACGCAGTGTCTACTGGTTAACTCACATGCCAATTGAGTGTTCTAGTGACAGTAATAACTTTGAATTATTTTAAATAAATGAACAGGTAAATGTGCAATTAAATCATTACTTTGACAATGCAAATTTTTCACAGAATCACAGCCATTTGTACACATTGGCAAATTTATTTACCAGGTTTGAGATTTTAATTTTAAGAAAAATAAATAATTTCTCCCATTGTATTTGGCATCTGGTGGAAACAGGAAAAATGATTTGTGTCTTCTAACTGGAAGCATCAGGTTGTTATCACCTAATGCAGCCTGTGCATTGCTCTGCTAGGCTGGGTTCACATCACGTTTTATGCCTCCGTTTCACGTATATGTTAGGAAAAAAAAAAGAGTACAAAAATGCAGCAAACCACGATCTTGTATCCTGCAGAGTCCAGTAAAAAAAATATATATACTTTTTTTTTGCAATGGAACTGCAGTCTGGGGCATCCATTTAACGTATACGTTTTTGTATATGTTAAACGGATGGGAAAAACATGATGCGAACCCAGCTTTCACTTTTATACTCTGGTTTGTATAACATATAAGTTGTTGATTATGTTTTGGCGCTACCCTTGACACATAAGGCTACATTCATACCACAGTGAAAAACGACCGTGTGACGGACACTTTTTTAATGGCGGTCACATGGCTGTTTTCAGACCCCTCTTTGAGGTCTATTGGCCTATTCACATGGCCGTTCTTTTTAACATCCTGTAAAAAACAGGCATCAAAAAATAACATATGTCCTATTTTGACCGTTTTCATGGACCGACGGCTCCCATACAATTGAAGGGGCCATTTTTAAGGGAAGTCATTTAGAAAGCAACCCTAAAAAGAATGTGCATTAAAAACAGGCTATCATCGTGACTTGGGATGAGCGAATCGACTTCGGATCCATTCATTTCAATGGATCTGCAAAAAAAACGGAAGGTACTCCATATGCCTTCTGTTTCCGTAGAAAAGTGTAGCATTTTTCTGCCCGGCGCTATTTGACATCTAGCATCTTGAGTGGTGCATTGGATGTATATGAACCATCCCATAGAAAACTGTGGGATTGGTTCTGGTTTCAGTTTCTCTCCAGAGTTTTTTCTACCATGACTGAGGAAAACTGAGCCAGATCGGTGGACATAAGTGAAGGGGGCCTAAACTTTACATATGGGTTTACCTACCTTGAGAAGTGACACTATATAAAGCTATATAAATCAGCTGTATCCTGCTGGTATAGGGTGCACTATGTGTTAGGTGTCTATTTTACTTTAGATTACTGATATATAAATGTACAGATCACTATACCAGGATTAGTTGAGGTTCAGGTTACTATTCCTATAGAATGACCATGCAAACTAATCAAAAGATTCAGTGGCCTTGATGAAGACTACGCTGATATTTTGCACGTGTCAGGCTTTAGTATATGGACTGCCCAAAGCACGAAACAGTCACAGAAAGGCATTTGGGTTGTAGCAAGAATTTAGTAAATATGCACTTCCATGCTTTTTGTAATATTGTACAGCAATCTATAGAGTTATGCCCACTTCACATATATCAGTTGTGCCTAACCGATTGTTTTAGGCCTGGAGCCAGATACAACTGATATATGTGTACTGCACTTCAGCGCACAGATCCAATGCTATAGACTGATAGTGCTGGACAGGAAAAGGTAGCATGCAGAGTTTTTCTGTCCCACTCTATTTGACATCCGGTGTCATAAGTGATGCATCAGATGTATGTGACTGGTCCCATTGAAAACTAGTTTTCGCTGCAGTTTCCCTACTGTGTTTTCTGCACCAGACCAAAGAGGAACTGAGCTGGATGCCCCAATTTATGTGAAGTGGGGCTTAATGGGTGACTGCTTATGTGCCAGTGCAGGACTAGGCTGTAGGGTAATTAAATCAAAAGTAGGTTAGGGTCTTATCTCCTAATAATTATTAAAGGGGTTATCCAACCCCTAAAATGCCCCCCAAAATGCCCCGTCACCACATACAGGTTATATTTACCCCGCTCCCCAGCATCCCCATTGCTCCTGATGCCTGTACGGTGGCCACTGCATCTCACGCGGGTGACGCTAGGAAGGCTCATTCCCATTGCGGCCTGTTATTGGTTTCCCCCTTCCATCGCCAGATGTTTTGATCTGTGCAAGGAGGAGATGCAGTGGCAGCCGTGCGGGCATCAGGAGCAACGCGAGTGTCGGGGAGCGGGGTAAGTATAACCTGTATGAGATGCCCGGGCATTTTAGGGGTTGGATAGCCCCTTTAAAGGAAAAATCCACTAAGGGTTCTGGTGCAGAAAGATAAATAAATATAGGAAAGATAGATAGATAGATAGATAGATAGATAGATAGATAGATAAATAGATAGATCTATTCATTCATCTATCCTTCATATCTATCTATCTATCTATCTGACTGTCTGCCTATCTGTCTAGATTTTTACATTTCTTATATCCAATATATATTGGACAAATTATTTGTCCAATATGCATTATGTTGGATATATGAAATTTACTAAATAGATAGATAGAATTGTCTTTTGCCATTGCACTATTTATTTATTTTATGCACTTATATAGCGCTGACATATTCCGCAGCGCTTTACAGACATTAGCATCTACCTGTCCCCAAAGGGGCTCACAATCTAAGTTCTCTATCAGTATGTCTTTGGAGTGTGGGAGGAAACTGGAGTACCCGGAGGAAACCCACACAAACACAGGGAGAACCTACAAACTCCATGCAGATGTTGTCCTTGGTCAGATTTGAACCTAGGACCCCAGCACTGCAGGGCACCAGTGCTAACCACTGAGACACCGTGCTGCCCATGCGCTAATGTTAAACCCTAAAAATCAATTATGACAGCATGTCCTGTTGGGTACATACAGTAAGTACCATGTATTTCTCTTCATTGTGTAATGTTTTCAACATCAGGTGTTTAATTTGCGCTTTAAATCCCACCTAAACTAATCATTTAGAACCGGAGCAGTGAGAGCACAATGGAGGTTTATCTCCTTATTAGTGCAGGTCAGGGCATATATTTTCCCCCATTTACTGTATTTCTTTGAAAGATTACAAACAGGTGATGTCTAATCCATTAACACAGCAGAATCCACAAAGTGTATCTAATGTGTTTATGGTGAGTGGCTACTGGGTGAAAGCTAACGGAGGCCTGATCCTTCCAGGCAGTAATTGGATGCCTCAATGGTCCAAAATTAAAAGCTCCCTTCTTTTTTTTTTAAGATCCAAATCATCTGCAGATTTATAAAGGCTTAACAGCTGTCTCTCTAAATATCCAGAAGATTGACAGAATTCTCCCCCAAAAAATATTTTTTTTTCTATGCAAATATTCCACTCAGACAGAGAACCAAATATTTTTATCTCAGGAAAAAAGCAGCAAATATTATTGAAAGAGCCACTTTATTATGAATGTTACTAAATGAGCTATTAACCTCCCTCCCCAAAGCCTTTCCTAGAGTTTCCTACATTTTCAGGTAATTAGTGATGTCCTCAGTTGAAGTGTTTGGCAGAAAGGGGAACACAAACCTCTAATTGCCTTTCTGTGCTGTGTACAGTAACACAAGATAAATGAATAGATAGATAGATAGAAAGATAGAAAGATAGATAGATAGATATGAGATAGATAGATAGATAGATAGATAGATAGATATGAGATATATATATATATATATATATATATATATATATATATATATATATATGAGAGAGATAGATAGATAGATAGATAGATAGATAGATAGATAGGAGATAGATATGTGGTTGATAGATAGATAGATATGAGAGATAGATAGATATAAGATCGATAGGTATAAGATAGATAGATAGATAGATAGATAGATAGCAGAAAGATTAACACAATCCTCTAATCGCCTTTCTGTGCCCTGTACAGTAACACCAGATAAATGATAGATAGATAAATAGATAGATAGATATGTGATTGATTGATAGATTGATTGATTGACAAAAAAACTGATAGACAAGAGAGGGGGGGTGGATGGATAGATAAATAGACAGATATATAGATAGATATGTGATTAATTGATTGATTGACAAACAGACAGACAAGGGGGGGGTGGATGGATAGATAGATAATAGATAGATAGATAGATAGATAGATAGATAGATAGATAGATAGATAGATAGATAGATATGAGATAGATGGATAGATATGTGGTTGATAGATAGATAGATAGATAGATAGATAGATAGATAGATAGATAGATAGATAGATAGATAGATATGAGAGATAGATAGATATGAGATCGATAGGTATAAGATAGATAGATAGATAGATAGATAGATAGCAGAAAGATTAACACAATCCTCTAATCGCCTTTCTGTGCCCTGTACAGTAACACCAGATAAATGATAGATAGATAGATAGATATGTGATTGATTGATTGATTGATTGATTGATTGACAAACAAACAGATAGACAAGAGAGGGGGGATGGATGGATAGATAGATAGATAGATAGAAGACAGATAGATGAGGGGAAGATAGGTAGACAGCCAGGAAGATTGAACTGTCAAAAATAAATAAATAAACTGTAAGATAGACAGCCAATATAGTTGAAAAATCCACTTTTATGGACTATATTAAATGAGCTATTAACCCCCCCCCCCCCCCCCCCCCCCCCCCCCCCCCCAAAGCCTTTCCTATAGAGTTTCCTACATTTTCAGGTAATTAGTGATGTCCTCAGTTGAAGTGTTTGGCAGAAAGGGGAACACAAACCTCTAATCGCCTTCCTGTGCGTTATTCAGCTTACAGTGTACACTGTAACCACTGCTGTAGCCACTGCACAGTGAATGCCCTTTCCCATTGTGTGCTCACACTTGTGTGAGGGATGGGGGCTCTGCTGTCCCCAGCTGCCATAGGACCAGGCTGGTCTCAACCTGTCACACTGCCTTTTCTTTCTTTTCTTTTTTTTTTTTTTTGTTGCTTTGGCTAAATCAATCTGTTGACAGCTAACTCATTTTCCCCTGAAAACTTATTAGCCATTCAGCCTCACAAAACACTCTGAGCCCCCTTTTGTCCAGAAGAGGACTCCAAACCCCATCATTAGCGCTTATTACCCTGAGCAGTTTGACAGCCTCATAGACCTGCTTACAAGACGTCCCATTCATGTCTGCCCATATCTGCCCAGCATTGAAAAGAAACGGAAATATTCCACCATGTTTCAAGCTGAATAGAGGAGGGGGGGGGGGGGGGGGGGGGGGGGAATCGCCCTCCCTTCCTTCTTGTTCACATTACTTTTGACACAATATTTTTTTTTCTTTCTTTTTTTTTGTGTGAAAAAGACACACACACACTCACAATGGCTGCACAATACACACTGTGAGTACCTTTGGACTATTTGCAGGACTGTTTACTGTCAACAGCCATATTCCTGCTGCACCACAATAGGGCAATGGCATGTTTCATGGGGGTTTGTTCTTACCTATAGATCACATCGCCTTTAGATTTGTCAGCAAAATGGAGAGTTGTTTAGATAGTTGTAGATAGATAATCATAGGACAGACGCATATCTGGCACCCTGGGGGTTAATTGAAATCTGGTTATTATCAGGTTAAAATATTGTAATTGCCAGAATTCATGCATTGTGAAGCCTTCACCTGAGTCTGGAATTCCTTCTACATGGGTCCTACATATGGTGCGGCCATGTAAACAGTTGTAGGAATGTGGTCCTGCAGAAAGCAGGAATCCTGCACTGAATGATGTATATTCTCTTTGTCTTTCCGTCTGACTAAGCATTCCTGCAGCCACAGACAGATAGCTCATGGCACTGCCCATATTAACAACCTTTACCACTGTAATAGCATGACACAGGAGGGATTTATCTATCATTTGTCGCATCTACAGTCCAATAAAAGTGCCAGTGGAATTCACACCCCAAGGACAGGTGTATTATAATGTACAGTGGTCCCTCAAGTTACAATATTAATTGGTTCCAGGACCACCGTTGTATGTTGAAACCATTGTAAGTTGAGTAATCGGTTCCAAAGACCCAAAATGTCTTCCAAGATGAGAGAAAATGAAGATTTAAGAAAAATAAGCAGATAACTAAGACATAGAAAACAAGTCTTTATATATAACAGTCAGGAATAGCTGCTAACTAGTAACTAATCCAGATATTTTACCAGAGAAGTGACCTTGTTTGGTTGGATCTGAGGCATTGTATGTGGAGTCTAGTTTCAATTTAAGATGGGTCAGAAAAGACCATTGTATGTTAAAAATATTGTATCCTGAGGGATCACTGTATATAATATAATATATATAAAAACAAAATAGAAATCAACACAGCACTGAGCAGATGGGAATAAAGGCTGTAGTCACGCCTGTTGTTTCTGTAGTGTTTTTCTGCGGCAATTTTATTTTATTTTTATTTCTTTTATTTATTTATTTATTTGGGGGGGGGGTAGATTCACAGATTTTTTTTTTCTTTAGGCAGATTTTTCAGCAACAGCCATAAGTAGATTCAAAAGGAATCGAGAAATATAAAAGACTTAAAATACTTATCTCTCCTGCTGGATCCACTTCTGGCTGAAAAATCTGCCTAAAAAAAATTAAAAAAAAAACTGCAAGAAAATCTGCCTCAAAGCAAAATTGAGAGTTGTTTAGATAGAAGTATATAGTTACTCATAGGACAGACGCATATTTGGCACCCTGGGGTTTAAATCCTTTTTTTGTGTGATCCTACCCTTAGTGTGCTTGCTGGCGTTTTTGCAACAAAATGCAGCAAAAATCTAATAAAATAAATAATAATAAAAAGGCACCTGTTCCTACAGTCCACTGAAAAATGCGATTAGAAATACTAAGTTATAGGTATCTATGAACAAATGGCAAGCAGCATGATATAGAATAAAAAATAAAAAAGGAACATTATATTCTAATAATAAAATGTGCAAGATTATTAATACACATCACTGTCATCATTCTAATACTTATTATAACATTCATGGTCACAAGATGGAGAGAAAAATAGTATACACATGTACCTATGTAGAGAGTAAAATAATAATAATAGTAATAATAATAATAATAATATTATTATTATTATCATATATCATACAGCATGGCATGTATTATTATTATTATCATTATTATTATTATTACCTGAGGTAAATCCATACCCCACTGTCAAGGTGTAGTGAAAATAAAAAATCTACTTGTATTATTATTATTATTATTATTATTATTATATGGTAAAATCAAATTGGAAATTAAATCCAATCAATAATTTCTACTTGTCTATTTCAATTAAAATAAATTAGATTTTCTTTTCCTTCCAGGTGTATCTATTTAATTTCAGCATTTCAGGGGGATTTTTATTCATACAAAGAAAAAAAAACATGCATTGGAGAAATTTGTGGTGCAAATATTAAATGATATCGAGATAATATCTGTAAACCTCCAGACTGTTCCGCGGCTCTCCCCATGTATACAGGTGATATTCTGCTTCTACCTGTTTAGTTAGAAGCAGTCCCTGGCATACAATGGGAAACGTAATTGGTAGAAGTGAAGAAATAATGCTCTAAAGGTAGGAAAGAATTCTCAGCACATATTTTATTTTAGCTTCTTCTTCATTAGATCCATAGATTTGGTGCACATGCGTCTACAAGCCACCTGCGCACATACAGACAAGCAAAGGAGGTCTAACATTGGCAATCCTTTAAATAAGTCACCATCATATAATATATAAAAAAAAAAAAAAAAAAAAAAAAAACAAAGCAAAAAAAAAAATTATAATAATATAACAGCGTCTTTTTTTCCCAACATGAAATACCCACAGGATGTGTATGGGGCAGGCGTTCACACCTGGCAACTTGGCATTTAGAGGCGTCATCAAGGTCCCCAAAATGAAGGTGAGAAAGCCTTACAGTCTCCTTCTAGACAGTGAGTTCTCATCAATAATGTAAGGAGTAGTGTGACACTCCCTGGTGTTGTGACAGCCCCAGTGTGTTGTCCCTGTGGCCACGGCTGTTCTGCTTAGTCAGGCACTGTTCTGAGTTTAATCTCCTGGTTTTTGCTGCGTTAAGTATGCCCCATAGGTCAGATGTCACATTCACTGTCGCTGGATGTGATGGAAATGGCAGAGGTGGCCGCTTTGCTGGACAGGCTAGCTGCAGGACTTGATGCTGAGCCCAACTGTTCCCCTCTCTCGTCTGAGCCCAATGAGCGTCCAGATCCCTGGGACAGGACCTGCTGCTGCAGCCTGACAAAACACAACAGGAAAGGACAGTCACCATAAGCCAGAGAAGGCATTCAGAGTCTCATTGTACATCACTTGCTTTGTGCCCCCCTACAACCAGAGCTAATCGATGGCACCTACAGAATGGGCTGCAGACACCCCCCATTCTATAAGGAAATTCTATAAGGTGTGCATATTGTGATATCAATGATTAATAATAACCTGGAGATCATAACGTGTGCTAGAGTCCTATTCCTGACACAGAGGAGCGCAGCGTTCAGAAGAGGGTCTTGCATTTTTCATAGACGAATGTGAGGAGGTAGCATCTCCATAGTGCACTGTGCACAGAGCCATGAGAGCCATGGAAATCCTCCAGACATGGCTGCAACAGACAGTGCCATGGACCAGGGCTGCACACAGAGCACACAGCAAGTGATTACACGGCCAGAGACCTCCATACATACACATACTATATACATGTACATCTCTACTAGTTACCACTGCTAAGGCTTATATGTAATTTGAAATGTTACATGATTAATAGATCACTGTGTAATTCTGTAAGTAAATGACATAAGTGTAAGGAAATACAAATTCAATATATGTTTAACTATGTTATTGCATCTATCTATCTATCTATCTATCTAATATCTATCTGTATCTATCTATCTATCTATCTAATATCTATTTGTATCTATCTATCTATCTATCTATCCAATATCTATCTATCCATCTATCCAATATCTATCTATCTATCGATCATCTATCTATCTATCTATCCAATATCTATCTGTATCTATCTATTTATCTATCTATCTATCTATCTATCTATCTATCTATCTATCTATCTATCTATCTATCTATCTATCTATCTATCTATGTATCTCATATCAATATCTCTCACATCCATCTATCTCATATCTATCTATCTATCTATCTATCTATCTATCTATCTAGCCATCTATCTATCGTATATATCACATATCTCTTTTCAAGCAAATAGCTTCAGTCCTTAACCACTTTACCAAAATGTATCCGACATAGCCGCATACAAAACAATATAGATAGATAAATAGATATAGATAATATAGATCGATAGATAGCTATACAACTGAGTCGTATTTAAGTAATAGAAAATGCAATGCGATTTGGTCGTCAGTAGATTCTAATCAAATTAGGAAGTACATATATATATATATATATATACTATGACTATGAAAAATGCATGCACCAGCTCGCAGTGTATAAATCAATACTGTTAACACTAAAATAAACATACTTTAACCATTCTGCATGTATGAAGTAGCTAAAAAAGACCAGTAAGAATAATATACTGGAAATCAATTATTATATTTTAGTGTAATGCAATGTCTATAGTGTAATAGGTCCAATAATAACATATTTATACAGTACATGTACATAGGTGTCTGGGGTCATGTTCATACCTGTTCTTGGCTGCCGCTGCTCGGTCTCTTTGCCTTCGGTTTTTGAACCAATTTCCTACTTGTGTTGGGGTAAGTCCGGTGGCCTGGGCCAGTTCTCTCTTTTTGCTGGGGTTTGGGTAAGGGTCTTGTAGATACCATTCCCTAAGTAAATGCCTTGTTCGTTCCTTAAAGCAGTGCGTCTTCTGCTCTCCATCCCAAATAGTTCTGGGCAGAGGGAACTTCTTCCTGACTCTGTACTTGTCTACCGGCCCCAGGGGTCTCCCCCTTAGTTTTTCAGCTTCTTGGTAATGAGCTTCCAACCACAGAGCCTGCAGCTTGGTGTGAGAATCCTTGGTGAATTTGTGGTTTTCCAAAATGTGGTAGAGTTCTCTGAAGTTGCCGGTGTGAAAAGCCACGATGGCCCTGGCACGCAGCACAGACTCATTTTTATTGAGGGCCTCGCAGGCTGCAGGTGCTACTGGCAAAGACCAGAGAAAACGACCCAATCGTTCGATATCCCCGCTCTCTTCCAGGGTCTCGCACACCCCAGCGACCTGCTGGGGGCTGAAGTTCAAAATGGGCAGCTGAAACATTGAAGCTGCTTATGGAAATGGGGCTTTGACGCAGAATCCGACACGAGACAAGAAGAGGACACACCGCACCAGGCGCAGCCTCCCCTTTCGCAGAGACGATGATGATCTCTTGGATGCACTTGCTAACTCCAAGAGCCAAGCTAAAGGTATCACACAGCCGATCTGCTGTTAAAGGGAAAGAAGCTGCCCTGAGCCAACAAACGATTTTCTATTGGACTTGGCAGATTGGCTGCTCGGTTGCCATGGCTCCTTGTCAATCAGTGTCAGCCTTTGCCAATCAAAGGAGAGGGAGAGGGGAGATGTTTCAGCACCTCCCAGGGCTCGACAGCGCCCAGCGCATCCCATCCGAGCCGCCTGCACAGTGTCTGTGACCCGCACACATTGCACATGGGCAGGAGAGTATAGACAAAACACCTAGAACATTTCCCATCAGAGACGAGCGACGGGCATCCAATTAGAAAGGTGACTGCACCGATGAAACTCCCTCTCTGTAATAAATCCTCTTGGAGGACCCAGGCAGAGAGGGTGCAGTGCAATGGACCGGAATGACAAATAATAAAGCACCCCCCCCCCCCCCCATGCCCCATTCTATGGGCACAGTGGACAAATGGGGCTGTGAGGGTTAACCTGGCATAGCCCAGGATCTAGAAGATATCTATCTACCCCCTTACCCCCCTCCCTACTTTCTGACACATTGACTCATGTAAAAATATTATCAGTCCTATGGCTGCATGGTGCACAGGAAAAGCCGAGAAGAGCTGCAGAGGGTGAGAAGTCATTTCTAGGTCAATGTGCACAGAAAGGAGCAGGCAGAAATAAATAAAAAAAATAAAATAAAAAAATATAACAAACAAACAACCCCTTCCTTAAATGCTGATTCCTTGGCATGGAAAGGTTAAAACAAAAGCTGGCTAATTGCACTGGTTGTTGCAGCATGTGACAATGAAGGTGACATGCACAATGAAGCCAATGGATTTTATCAGGAGGGTAGCTGCCATGTAGTAGTCTGTTCCCCCATGTGCCTTTACACACTTCTGCTCGTCCTTCTCAGTGCAATTGCTAAGATTATGTCAAGACAACAAGTACAGAAGCATCTCCCTCTCCATTGCCACATTCCGTCCTACAAAAGGGGAAGGGAGGGATTCCAGCCTATTAATATTATTTGCATCCGATATGCATTATGCTTCTTGCTATTTCCAAAGCAATTGTTAAGACTATTCTTTCCTTCTGCCTCCCAGATCTGGGGTTTGTTTGTTTGTTTGTTTTTATATAATATTCTATAAAGACAGAAGAGTTGCTGATGCAGAAGCTATGGAAGGAATAAGCCACCCCCTCTCTCTTCTCTGTGGACGGAGGCAGCATTAGCAGCGAGGTATGCCAGCGTCTTTTATTTAGTATCAAGAACAATTTGTCTTTTGCTCGTGAAGATTTGGTAAATAAGAAGGCAGATAGATACCGCAGATGGTTGGAGGTGTCGGGTCGGATTAGGATACGCCTCAGTACAGTGCTAAGCTCATTCTGACGGAAAACCCTGATATTATTTTCACAGATCCACGCAGTTCACTTGAAAAAAAAACCTCCGAGCCATTTACATCATTTATGGGAGGCTCGCTGCTAGAGGGATGAGAACGCTTTCAATACTGCTCATTTTCATAGAATCAGACAGCCAGACCGCAAGATCCCAGGCGGATTTATTATCGGATGTGGAGTCATGGATCTCCCCTTTAAGTTTTAAGGCGGTTTGACAGCAATCAGGCTCAGGGTTTAGAGCATTGAAATCCACTATTTACTGCAATGTGTGGCTTTTGCTTAAATTGATAGGACTGCATGATATATTTATTAAAACAATCTCATCCTGACAGTCACACATATTTCCACAGTTTTGTATACAGTTTACACATGTTTCCCCATATAGTCCAAAATTCCTATAAAATTATTTATTTACTGCAAATACAGATATCCGTATAGTCGTGCATTTGGCTGTATTGTTCAAACCAATAATAAGCTACATTTTACACTATTATTGAATGGGGTTTTACAAAACCTCATGCACCCCTCGCAGAAAATCTGGAGGCATGCTGTGGATTTTTATTTAATTTTAATGCCTATAAGATGTGTGAGAAGAAGCTGGATGTACAACAGAGGGCCTATATTATATATGTCCCCCACCAAATGTATGAGGTGACCAGATTACATATCACATATCTGGACATTGATTGCTGGGGGGGATCTATATTATTATAATAGTGGCTGATTTTCTCAGGTGGGAAAATACATTAAATGATTTATTTTCTTGTGTCCTTATTAATCCATGAATCCTTACTAATCCCTCATCATCATCAGCACCGCATATCTACTGCAGTTCCTGCAAAATCGGACAGCCAGGAGGTATAGAAAATCGCTATTTTATTTGCTACTAAATCTATTATGTTCAGGCAGGATCCATCAATTTTATTCAAAAAACTAAATATTAAAACAATATTACCCTGGAAGCTTATTTCTAGTCACTGTTAGGATTTTAAGGTTTAGAATATCCTTTCATTTTATAAAAAAAAATAAAAGAGGAGGCGGTATAGTAACTATTAGCCTTTGCCATAACCTAGATATTTAGCATGGTATACACGGAGGCTGAGTTCTATAATATATTTAATGAATAAAATATCAAATATATATATATTTAAAAAAAAAAAATCGATGCATTAATAATTATATTGGGAAACAACTAGATTTTTTACGAATCGATGTAACATTGGCCCCCCAGTAGTTGAAACACTGCCAGTCGAGAGGTGCAATGTGCAAGACTGCAATTCCATACATTGGCCACAGGTTGTAGATCTGCTAGAAGTCAGAGACCTCCCTGCTCCTGTATGAGTGGATGAGACATGTAAAGCAGGGCACAACACTTCCTTCACATAGGATCACTTGTCCAGCTTCTTTAATAAAATGCAGAAAATTGTATTTACTAAATACAGTGCTTCCAAACCACACTGGTGGTTTACATATCAAAAAATATTCAACCAATCTTTCCTAGGACATCCAAAACTTAAGAGGGATACATTTACAATGTATCCACAGGGCAGAGAAAAATCTATACCCCTGCTTCCAACAGCCTCACATAAATTGGGAGGCAAAATGTCATCTTTTTGGTTATTTAGATAGAATATCGTCTATAGCCTGTACATACACAGCCTTGACAACTAATCTGAAGAGCCAGAATCATAGTAAGGGTGTTCTAAATCCTATGCACATGAGCAAATATCGTTATTTTTGTACAATCTTCTGAATTAGTTCCTTATGTTCTTACATCTATCTGCGATAATCGCTAAGTGTTTCAGTGAAAATATGTACAAACTGAAAATGTATATTTTGGCATCTGCTTCAAACAATGACCATAGATGTAACTAACAACCAATGTCACTGTCCATAATCCCAATAAAATAACATTCTGAATACAATTTTGCATATTTATATTAATAAAAATATATTATGAGCCCTGGTGTGCTGAGTGAGAACCTCTGAGCACAGAGTGAAGACAGAGTAAATGGTGTGGGGATGATCTGCCCTTAACAAGCATATACAGGTAATATTAGAATAAAGCCTGCCCATTCTTCCTGATTTATAAGCATGTACTCATTTAGGCAGGTGGCATACTATAAGTATGGAACATTTCTCCACTTTTCTACCCAAAGCCAATCCTTATAAAACTGGTTCTGTTGAAACTATAACTAAATGAACATTTCATACAGACAATAAACCTCAATCCAATATTCTCTTGGTATGTCTGTAAATGATATCTGTATATATATCACATTTTGATGTCATTAACTACGGATTATACAGGGATGAGTGTCCATATCACTTCCTACAGAGGAGCTCCTGTATTGCACTGGGAGATTCTTTGTATCCTGCAGAAAAACAGGCAGCAGCCTGATGACATGTGTCAAAATCTCATTCACTTTTTACATTTGAAAAGCATGTTATTTTTTTAAGACTTAACAGAATGCTAATAAACAGCCAGCTTTGGGCAGACAGTAACAGAGCTGTGAATGCTGAGAGATTTCAGTTCTAAAGCCAGCAGAATTCTGAATGCAGAATTCTCTATTATATTGTATAAGAACAACTAGGAGTATATAATAGGATATAGACACTGCTGCACTGATGGATATGCAGTACAGTATAGCAGTCTGTGTATCTTATATACAGACTGCTGCTATGCTACTACTGTGTATGGTACATATGATCAGTGCAGCAGTTTCCATATACTAGTATAGAAATGATTTATCATTTATCTTGCAATACCATCTGATCACTAATGTAGAACAGTTCTCAGATAGTGAAAGATTCATGATACTGATATTCCCATGCTCTCAAGGTGGCTCAGGACTGCCACTGTAAATATAAGGGGTTACATTATTTGGACATTTCATTGTGAATGTGGAAACACAAATGGAGAACAGCATAACTTGTTGTAATGCTATTTATTGATTTTATCCTATGGTGTTATAGCATTAAAGACCACCTCTCCTAACCATGGTACAGTTCACTGATATATACACAATTCATATCTGTATAAGAAGTCACTTTGTAAATGCATTAAATTACTTATCTTGTACTGATCCTAAGTCATAACCTATAATCCAGAGCAGCATTCATAATTCTGTGGGATGTTATTATTATAATAATAATAATTATTATTATTATTATATAGCGCCACCATATTCCGCAGCGCTTTACAAATTCAGCGGGTTCATGTACAAAACTAGAGATGAGCAAATTTCAGGTTATGAAATTCGTTCACGCTTCGTTTACTGGTAGAAGATGAATTGCGTTATGGATTCTGTTACCACGGACCATAACGCAGCTCTATGACATAATGCCTTTAGAGACATTCCGTTATTCATTCCGTCATAATAGAAGTCTATGGGCTGCAAAACGGATCCGTCCCGTTTCCATTAAGCAGGGGATTCCTTTCCGGACGGATCCGTTATGCAGGCCATAGACTTCTATTATAACGGAATGAATAACAGAATCCCTCTAAAGGCATTCCGTTATGCATTCCGTCATAGTAATTGCGTTATGGTCCGTGGTAACGGAATTCATAATGCAATTCAGCTTTTACCAGTAAATGAAGCGTGAACGAATTTCTAAATATGAAATTTGCTCATCTCTATACGAAACCAAAGACATCACAACTGGTGATGAGCGGCATAGGCAATATTTGAATTTGCGATATTTCGCGAATTTTTGGCCGAATATTCGCCATAAATTTGCAAATTCGAGAATTTGTGATCTCCAGTTATTATTTACTTGATTGCGAAAATTGGCAATGTAAAATATTCACGATAAAAATTTGCGATCAACACTTAGGGCTAGGCAACTTTCCTATTGGTTGCTAATGATGTTGCCAAGTGCCAATATTCACGAAAAATTTGCGATTAGAATATTTGCGATCAACACTATTTGCGAATACGAATATATAGCACTATATTCTAAATATTTGTGAATTTTCAAAGTGGCGATATTCGCGATTAAAATTCGCAATTCGAATATTCGCGCTCAACACTAATCACAACGTAAGTGGCTAACATACAACTGAACCACTCAGGCCCTCAGCCCTGCTCACAAGAGCTTACAATCTATGTTATTGAGAACAGTCAACAAACTAGTAGCTGAACCACTATAATGTTAATTCTTCCAACATTAGATAACACAGTAACTGGTGTCAAAACTATACTTTGGGAATACAGTATTCATACGCTGGAGTTTTGCGGCAAAAATTTCTGCGGCTTGTACAATCAATCTGATCGGGCTTTGTAGGAATCCATGTGCATGCTGAAAACACAACCTCATGCAAATGCATGGAAGGGATTTTTCAGCTGCAGACAAAGTGTCTTCAGTGTGTACACATGGAGTCACAAGGAAAGCTGGGAGATCTCAGCTCTGCAGCCCCCAGAATTGTGACTTCAGCTCTGGACTATATTACATGCTATAGTTCAGGATAAGCACAAGTAGATGGATTTCTGCTGTGTTGGAATAAAGTTATATGGGCACCAAATGCAAATTGAAGCTTTCAAATATATAATATAATTTTCTCTTGTTCCCATGTCACAGCATGTTGGGTCGTGTGTGGTCCTATGTATGTGCATCTGTTTAAAGCATCAAGACTCACATGTAGCCACATGTACAGTTTATTTTTTTATTTAGTGTATATAGAACTTTACTTTTAGCAACAAGAACTATTCTAAATCTACTGCATACAACAGTATATAATATGAGATTTGATAAAAAGAATATCTATCATTCTTAGGCCCCCTGCACATATGTCCAGCTATCCGGCTCAGTGAAGAAGAAAACGCTGAGCCAGAACTGATCCCATAGTTTTCTATGGGATAGTTTTTATACACCCGGTGCATCAGTTGTGATGCCGGATGTCAAATAGCGCCGGACAGAAGCGCGCTGCATGTTCAGTTTTCCTGTCTTGCGCAATCAGTATACAGACACCAGATCTGTGCACTGAAGAGCATTTCACATCTATCAGTTGTGTCCGACTCCAGCATAAAACAACTGGCCAGGCACAACAGATATATGTGAATTTAGCCTTATACAATAGTATTTCTGAATGTTACAGAAATCTTTGCTATTTCCCTTGAATCACTAGTCCAAAAGTGTGACACAGAAACGTCAGAGTGAAACTGATACCTGACTGTATCCCATGCTTTTTCATGGGAGCAGTTACAACATTCGCTAATGAGGTGGGATGTCTCCCTGTACCAGACAGAAAAAAGTTGCATGCATTGCTTATCTATCTGGCTATGTTCAGCTATGGATGCACCTGCTCTTTACACAAGGTGCACAACTTCATCATGCATTGTTTGCAGCTCCGGCATAAAGCAACTGCTGGACACAAGTGATATTAATATGCCATGAATGTTCTTTGTCACAGATTCCCAATGAGGTGTTGTAGTGACCCTTGGCAGGCTATGGGTGCCATATAATAGATATGTACAACATTGATCCTTAAAAGGAACCTGCCACCTCCAAAACACATTTTAAACCGACATCATTACCTTACAGTAGCCCCCAGTGTGTTCCTAATCATGTTTTTCATTCCTCCACTTGTTGTTGTATACTTTATAAAAACGCTGTTTTAATCTGTGTTTTTGCTATCCTCAGAATTAGCTTGAAGTCAAGGGGGCAGCAGCCTCCTTGCTCCAAGTCAAGATAAGGACGCCCCTTACCCGTCCTCCCTTCACTGTGATTGACATCCTGCTGTGAGGCTGGGATCGTGCAAGTCTCGCACATGTGCGGTGCGCTCCTTGTCACTGCGCGATCCTGTCTCCGGCTCCCACACTCAGCCGTCCGCTTTTCTCTGTCTGCCCAGGCGCGCGCGCACGATGGAAAAGCCGGCGCATGCGCAGAGAGAGCAAAGCGGCTGGCTGAGTGCGGGAAACGGAGACGGGATCGCGCAGTGACAAGAAGCGCACCGCGCATGCGTGAGACTTGCACGATCCCAGCCTCACAGCAGGATGCCAATCACAGTGAAGGGAGGACGGGTAAGGGGCGTCCTTAGCTTGACTTGAAGCAAGAAGTCCGCTGCCCCCTTGACTTCAAATTGACTCTGGAGGATAGCGAAAACACAGATTAAAACAGCATTTTTATAAAGTGTACAACAACCAGTGGAGGAATGAAAAACATGATTAGGAACACACTGGTGGCTACTGTAAGGTAATGTCAGTTTAAAATGTGTTTTGGTGGTGACAGGTAGTGATGGACGAACATCTGCCGGGGCGGTCCGCGAACGCGAACGCGATCAAATGTTCGCGAACCGCAAGTTCGCGGCGGGTCCCATTTATTTTAATTGCAGGCGAACCTGAAAAACCTTCAGCTCATATTTGCAGCCAAGAAATAATTACTAGAAGTGCACAAATAGTCCCACAACATGGACACTGACATACCAGATGTATTATTCGAATTTGCGATCTCCATTCATTTTTGTTTTCAATGCGAAATATCGGCAATATAATTTTCGCGTACGCGCATGTGCAAATGCACTAGACAGTACCCAAATGCACTATAAAGAAAGTATATTGGTATATAACACCCCGCTTCAATCAGTTTTTTTGGGGGGTGACTGGTATATCACACCAGTAGAAATTATTTGTTCCAATAACGCTCGTCCCTCTATATACCTGCAGTATCGCAGCAGAACCGCACACAACTGCCGCACAATACAAATGCACTATAATATACTTTCTAACATAGAAAGTATATTATAACATTGTACAAGGAAGGCAATCCATTAGAATATAGATAAAGATAAAACGTAACCTTTAATAATTTTACTATGAGGGTCCATTCACACGTCCGTAAGTGTTTTGCGGATCCGCAATTTGCAATGTGCATTCCGCAATTTCTGGACCGCACATCGCCGGCACTATAATAGAAAATGCCTAATCTTGTCTGCAATTGCAGACAAGAATAGGACATGTTCTATTTTTTGCGGAAAAAGAAGCACAGATGCGGAAGTACGGATCCGCGGATGCGGACAGCACATTCCGGCCCCATTGAAAATGAATGGGTCTGTACCCGTTCCACAAAATTGCGGAATGGATGCAGACCCATTTTGCGGACGTGTGAATGGAAAAGATATCCCTCAAAAATGAAAATAAATGAAATTATTAAAGTTAACCAAAAAGCATAGATGTGGTAGGCAATAACAAGTGCTCGGCGGCACTAAATCAGGTGCTCGGCGGCACCAAATTAGAAACCATATGTCCTACCACAATCCGGGGGGTTCCAGTGCACATCGATGAATCGAGGAGGGAAAGCAAAAAAACATCCATCCCTGGGCTAGATGATGATGTGGTATTGAAGGACAGGGTGGGCAAAGAACTGTCCCTGATATTGCCCTACAGGGGGGTGCTATTCTGGCCCTGATAGCCTAACCACAGACCACCTGCCCTGATAAGAGCGACCCCGTCCGGAACCTTACCCTATATAAAAATGGCCCTAGTAAGCCCCTAGCCCCTAGGCCCCTGACTTCCAGGTGATCACTATATAGATCTATGTGTTTTTGACTCATTATAAAAGTATATTATA
Organism: Bufo bufo; assembly: GCF_905171765.1. Classification (NCBI taxonomy): domain Eukaryota; kingdom Metazoa; phylum Chordata; class Amphibia; order Anura; family Bufonidae; genus Bufo; species Bufo bufo. The sequence continues at coordinate 30,105,845 of NC_053399.1, forward strand.
AGTATATCGCACCCCTCTGTGTATCACACATATCGATAGCACACCTATACTAGTCCTTAAAATGACTTTTGTGGCCCTATTAGCTAGCGTTTGGTGTCCCTTACAGCCTGTCCCCACTCCACACAGCAACCTCTCTCTACACTGGCAAAACACTGAATGTAAAATGGCAGCCAGATTAAGTTTATTTATAAGGTAGGGGGTATGTCCATGTGCTGAAATGTCTCAATTGGCTGTCCTGTACCACCTGATGGATGTGTCATAGGTCAAAGTTCTTCACAATGTAAAAGAATATGGCGGGCGCGAATTTCTCCATATGTTCGCATGTTCGGCAAATCGCGAACACGCAAAGTTCGCCGCGAAACAACCGCCGGGCGAACCGCAAGGCCATCTCTAGCCGAGAAGCGCGGAGAGGAACGGAACTGGAGCCAAGACTCCCAAGTTACTGTATGGACCGGGCCGGATAAACTTGAGTCAGCACTTAACTCTTCTAGGCGCTCCAGGGCATCCAGAGCAGTTGCCCAAGTAATAGTCTGCAGACTCTCTGTTGACTTCCACTTACGGAGAATATTCTGCCTCATGGCAAGTACAAAAAATCTTAAGATACCCTTCTTAACATGTTTTATTCGCCCTGGAAAAATAGAGAGCAATGCTATCAGAGGAGACGGCGATATAGTAGTCCGGTAAAGATGTTTATATAGAGAGAAAACATCTTTCCACAAAGGGGCTACTCCAGGGCAATCCCACCATATATTTAGTTTGGATTGTATAACCTTTTGTTCCTTACTAGACAGTTTTGAAAAGTGTCTACTTTAAATGTACCAAAATGCACCAAAATAAGCAATTAAAGTTTGGGGCAAGATTTTGGTTGAATGTAAACTATCAAAGAGGTGACATGAGGAAGAGAGTGTTGGACTGGGGGGTGCCTTGGCCCCACCAGTAAAATTAGATCTGGGGGCCCACTGTACAGCTACATGCAAATACTACCTGCTCACACAGTGGCAGGCAACAGCAAGAAGCTCAAGATGATTGATTATGGGGATCCCTGCAGCAACTTCAAGAAGGCGGGTTCCTCGGGAAAGAGGATACTAGCTGTCGGCCTCTGTACATAGAAGTCATCCCAGCCATCTGATGCATCTATAATAATAAATTTGGTAGTTTGTTAAATAATCTACCCAGTTTTTATATGTACATAGGCTTGTTGAGATGCAGTATGCTGCCAATAACTGTGCCATAAGCATATGATGCGCTGGATGTCGAGATCCTATAGAAAAATGTGGGATCAGTTCTAACATGAGTTTCCCTCCAGCATTTCTGTACCATACCAGAGGAAGACTGAAACAGATGGCTGGGCTAAGGCAAGTTAAAGGGGTTGTCTCATTTCAGACAATGGAGGCATATTGCTAGGATATGCCCCCATTGTCTTATAGGTGTGGGTCCCACCGCTGGGACCCGCACATATATCAGGAACGGAGCCCCCAAAGTGGTGGCTGGAGACTCAGGTCCGGCCACCACCAAGTGCTCTCCCCATAAAAGTGAATGGGAGCGCACTGCGCATGACCGCCACCGCTCCCATTCACTTCTAGGGGCCCGACGGAAATAGCAGAGCCAGCGCTCAGCTATTTTCGGCGGCCCCATAGAGAATGAATGGAGGGCAGTTGCGCATGTGCAGTGCGCCCTCCAACACTTTCAGGGCTCCGTTCTCGATATAGATGCAGGTTCCATTGGTGGGGCCCGCATCTATCAGACAATGCGGACATATCCTAGCGATATGCACCCTTTGTCTGAGATGAGACAACCCCTTTAAGCAGGGGACACACATTATATATTATATTTATATTGGCTAAAACCCCTGGATTTTAGGACCAGCCAACCATCTATTGGGCCTCCAAACTTTCCTCCTTGAACATGGATCGGGCAATCAGATTTCAACTTTTTAAGACATCGTCAGAGGTGTCTGGCAACGCCACCCGCTCTCCCCATTGACAACACTTGCATGTTTGGTTGAGTTGAGTGTGAATGTGTAGGGGGATCCGGAGAGATTGCTGTTGGCCAAATGAACAGGCAGAAGACATCTATCTGAAATGTATGACCAGCTTTATATAGTAGAAAAATTATGAGAAGTTCCAAGGTCTAAATTTCCTCTTTGTTCATTCCCCATAGAAAAGAAAACTAATAAATATCAATGTGAGTTGATCACATCATCATCACAAGTAAGAAAGTGTCACGGCGGACGTGCACTCAGACTAACAGATAAACCACCAACCAGGCTCTAGGCGAGAGACAGGGGAAGGGTCACCTCCTAGCTAGTCCCTGACCTCTCTCCCTGCACTGCTCAGCCCACATGCAGACCTTGGTGGTAGGTATGATGTGTCCCCGTGCCTGGGCTGAAACACCCTAAATTCCCTGAGATGGTGAAGAGGGGAAATAGGAGCAGCCTGCTCGCACAGAATCTGGATAGGAGAGATGACACAAAACAATCAAACTTGAAACCACACTTATCTTTCTGAGCTGGAACAGACAACCTTCCTTCCTAGCTTCCAAGACCAAAGTGATTCCTATAATCCGCTCAGAGCACTGGGCTGGAGTGCTATTTAAACTAATGACCCCACCCAGTGCACCTGATGGGAGGCGGATCCAGCACGGCTCCAAAACAAAACACTAAACTCGTGCTGCTATTCTGGCCGACCTCCGCACATAGTCAGAGCGGGGCATGACAGAAAGCCCAATTATAATATTCATTATAGTATTTTATGCAGAACAGAAGTACATATCCTTCATCATTATTAGTCTGAATGACCAGATCATTTTTGTTCTTTTTTTTTTGCCATACACCAGATTAGGGATGAGCAGACCCGTGGATGTTTGGGTTTGCCAGGTTCGGACGAACTTCGGGTCAAAGTTCGGCTTCGTGACCTGAACTTGATCCGAACTCGAACCCAAACCCCATTGAAGTCAATGGGAACCTGAACTTTGGTCGTAGTAAGGGCTAGAGGGCTGCAAAAGGAAGCAAAATGGGGGTAAGAGCAGGACAATTGCCCCGCAAACAAATGTGGATAGGAAAATGACTTAAAATAACATAGAATAAAAAAAAATAAAAAATAATAATTTTGAACTAGGACGCGGAGGACAAAGTGGAGTTTTTTTTTAACATAAATTTGGGAAGACTCCAAAACATTGGGAAATACAAAAGAGAATGCACAGAGAAAGTGCGCTGTAATATAACAATGGCTGGGTGCAGGCAGTATACTTGTCTACTCAGCACAAGGTACGGACAAGTCCTGTGGGATCCTTGCCTGGTTCATTTTAATGAACGTGAGCTTGTCCACGTTGGCTGTGGACAGGCTGCTGCGCTTGTCTGTGACCCCCCCCCTTCCCCCCGCCGTGCTGAACACACGATACACTTGCTGAAGGGCAGGACAGCACCTCCAAGGCATAAAGGGCAAGCTCAGGCCATGTGCCCAATTTGGAAACCCAGAAGTTGAATAGGGCAGACCCATCAGTGTAGGCGTGTGCACATATACTGCTCCACCATGTTGCTGAAATGCTGCCTCCTGCTGAGACGTTCCGTATCAGCTGGTGGTGCTGGTTGTTGTGGCGTGCTGACAAAGCTTTTCCACATTTCAGCCATGCTAACCCTCCCTTCTGAGGTGCTGGCGGTGCCCCAGCTGCATTGGCGACTTCTTCCTTCTCCTCCTCTGCCTCCACCTTGTGCTTCCACTGAGCCCCCGCTGTCAGGTGTGAATGCCATCAGCAGCGCATCTATCAGGGTGCGCTTGTACTCTCGCATCTTCCAATCACGCTTCAGTGACGTAATTAAGGACAGCACGTTGTCCTTGTAACGGGGATCCAGCAGGGTGGCCATCCAGTAATCAGCACTGGTTAGAATGTGGGCAACTTGGCAGTTGTTGCGCAGGCACTGCAGCATGTACTCACTCATGTGTGCCAAGCTGCCCAGAGGCAACAACAAGCTGTCCTCTGTGGTAGGTGTATCGTCTGTGTCCTCTGTATCCCCCCAGCCACGCTCCATTGATGCCCATAAGCTGCTTTGGGTGCCACCCTGCTGTGAACACGGTTCCTCATCATCATCATCCTCCTCCTCCTCATCTTGCAGAACTGTGCCCTGGCTGGACAGTTGTGTACCTGGCCTCTGTTGGTGCAGGAACCCACCCTCCGAGCCACTTGTGAATGGTTGGCCTGATAACTGTGGAAATAATCCCTCTTCCTCCTCCTCTTCCTCCTGTGCCACGTCTCTTCCATCATTGCCCAAAGTGTTTTTTCAAGGAGACATATAAGTGGGATAGTAATGCTGAGGACTGCATCATTGGCACTGGCCAACAGCTCAATATAGCACACACATCCTGCATGGAGGCCCACTCGTTGGTGGTGAAGTGGTGCTGTTCTGCAGAGCGACTCACCCGTGCGTGCTGCAGCTGAAACTCCACTATCGCCTGTTGCTGATCACACAGTCTCTCCAGCATGTGCAAGGTGGAGTTCCACCTTGTGGGTACGTCGCATATGAGGTGGTGAGCGGGAAGGCCGAAGTTACGCTGCAGCGCAGACAGGCGAGCAGCAGCAGGGTGAGAACGCCAAAAGCGTGCACAGACGGCCCGCACTTTCTGCAGCAGCTGTGACATATCGGGGTAATTTTTCAGGAACCTCTGCACCACCAAATTCAGCACATGCGCCAGGCAAGGGATGTGCGTCAAACCGGCTAGCCCCAGAGCTCCTACAAGATTTGGCCTGTTATCGCACACCACCAGGCCAGGCTTGAGGCTCAGCGGCCCAACCACTCATCAGTCTGTTGTTCCAAGCCCGTCCACAGCTGTCGTTTACCCCTGGCTGTGCTGAAGTTGGTGGTGAAGGTGTTACGCTGAATGGATGAGGAGGCGGTAGAGGAGGAAGCGGAGTAGGAGGAGGAGCAACGAGAAATGTCCTGCAATCCTCGGTGGCGGTAGGACATGTGCCAAACTTCTATTCGCCTCAGGCCCAGCCGCCACTGCATTTACCCAGTGTGCAGTTAGGGAGATATAACGCCCCTGCCCGTGCTTACTAGTCCACATATCGGTAGTTATATCGACCTTGCAACAGATGGCGTTGCGCAGTGCACACCTGATTTTATCTGCTACTTGGTTGTGCAGGGCAGGGATGGCTCGCCTGGAAAAGTAGTGGAGGCTGGAAAACACATACTGTGGGACAACCACCGCCATCATTTTTAAAAGTCTCTGTCTCCATCAGATGGAATGACAGCATTTCAAAGTCCAGGAATTTTGAAATGCTGGCATTCAGGGCCAGGGATCGCGGGTGGGCAGGGGGGTACTTCCTCTTTCTCTCCAGTGTTTGGGGGATGGACAGCTGAACGCTTCCATGGGACAGTGTGGACATGCTGGGTGACGGTGGTGGAGGTGGTGCAAACAAAGTACGGCCACAGCACTTATTCAATAAATGGCTTTTATGGGTGCGGGTCCCCAATTGATTCCTTCCACCATAGAAATCTGCATAAGTCGTTCCTAATAAGTTTTGAGACAGCACGCCAAGGAGTTGATGTTCAAAAATTCAGTTTTTATTCATTCAAGTTTCAACACCAGTGGTACATTCTTAACACTTATTGCAACGTTTCGGGCCCAATTTCGGTGCCCTTCTTCAAGCTGTACATGAGGGAGTCTGAATCTACGGCGTGCACCATGGTGGTGTGGGTGTTGCTGCCACATCCTATGTTTGCGGGGTGGCAGGTGCCACTGTCACTCCAGAGAGGGAGGAAGAGGCGGAGTCCGCAGCAGAAGAGGGAACAAGAGGAGCCTGAGATCTTTTGTGGTTTTTCAGGTGTGTACTCCACTGCAGCTCGTGCTTTGCATGTAGATGTCTGGTCATGCAGGTGGTGCTCAGGTTTAGAGCATTTATTCCTCGCTTCAGGCTCTAATTGCACAGCGTGCAAACCACTTGCGTCTTGTCGTCAGCACATTGTCTGAAGAACTGCCACGCCAGGGAACTCCTTGGAGCTGGCTTTGGTGTGCTCAGTCCCTGGGTGCGGTGGGCAGTAGCAGGCATACTGGCTAAGGGAAGGCCAATCTGCTTTTGCACCCTGCTCCCTCTTTTGCTGTGAGGCTGGCTCTGTGTGACCACCACCTCTTCCTCCGAACTGCACGTCACACACATGACCTTGATTCCATGTGGGGTCTAGGACCTCATCATCCTCCACATCATCCTCCACCCACTCTTCACCCCTGCCCTCCTTGACGGTGTGCACACGGCAGAAAGCCGCAGCAGTTGCCACCTGTGTTTTGTCATCATCAGATCAGAGACGTGCTGCGGTGGTCCTCCCATGTCCACATCCTGAAACATAATTGGTTGGGCATCAGTGCACTCAATCTCTTCCCCTTCTGGATCAGGGGCTAGGTGGATAGCCCACGGAAAACCCTGCCAGCAGAGTTATCAAAAAGCATAATAGACTGCTGCATGACTTGGGGCTCAGACTTTTTGATTGATTTGCAAGGGGGTGAGGTGAAAGATAGATGCCCATGGGCTGCAGGTGCCAACTCAGCGGTTTCAGCATGGGACCGGGTGGGAGACAATGTGACTGAACTGGAGGCACTGTCAGCCATCCAATCTACTACCACCTCTACTTGTTCTGGCCTCATCATTCGTACACCGGTATTCGGGCCTACAAAATGACGCTGAACGTCCTGTCACCTACGTGCACCTGAGGAAGGTGTTTCATTTGGGCTTGTAGCTGGCACAGATCAACCACGTCCTCTTCCTGCAACAGGAGCTCCACCAGCATCAGCAGCACCACGACCAGGTCCACGTCCCTTATTTGATGCTCTCCTCATTCTTTGAGGTCACCCATCGAACTAACAGACAGATTAACTATATTAATTTCCCTGTCACATATGCAGTACAGGTGTACCTCACACCAAAAATGGGTATATGTCACCGACCAAACTAACAGATTAACTATATTAATTTCCCTGTTACGTATAAAGTGCACACGTATCTCACACCAAAAATGGGTATATGTCACCCATCGAACTAACAGATGGATTAACTATATTAATTTCCCTGCCACGTATGCAGTGCAAGTGTACCATACACCAAAAATGTGTATATCCAGGGGTGTAGCTATAGGGGAAGCAGGGGAAGCGGCTGCTTTTGGGCCCTGACCCAGAAGGGGCCCATCCTGGAGTAGAAGGACTAAAAGATTTTGTCTGGGCCCACTCAACAGTATTAGGCTACATGCACACGACTGTTTTGTTTTTGAGGTCCACAAACCGCGGATCCGCAAAAAACGGAAGCCGCCCGTGTGCCTTCCACAATTTGCGGAACAGAACAGGCGGCCCATTGTAGAAATGCCTATTCTTGTCCGCAAAACTGACAAAAATAGGACATGCTATATTTTTTTGGCGGGGCCACGGAGTGCTGTCCGCATCTTTTGCGGCCCCATTGAAGTGAATGGGTCCGCAGCCTAGCCGCAAAATCTGCGGTTTGGATGCAGGCCCGAAAAACGGTCGTGTGCATGAGGCCTTACACAATGAAATTATATACAGTGACAGTATAGACAGTGTAGAAAACGGATAGAACAGCTGCCGGGCCTGGTCTGAGAGAGCGATCTTTACTAGCCACTAAAATGGGGGCGGCATGAAAGGAAGGGGTTGCAAAAAAATTACTGGGGGAGGGGGCCCCATTAAAAATTTGCTGTGGAGCCCAGTCATTTCTAGCTACGCCACTGGGTATATGTCACCCACCCACTGAACTAACAGTATTAATTTCCCTGTCACGTATAAAGTGCACGTGTATCTCACACCAAAAATGGGTATAAGTCACCCATCGAACTAACAGACGGATTAACTATTATATTTTTGTGTCAGGGGTACAAAAATGGTGCATTGCACCCACAAAAAATCACTATAGGTCACCCACAGAATTAACAGCCAGATTTATTATTATATTTCTGTGTCAGGGGTGCAAAGCTGGTGTATTGCACCCACAAAAAAATCATTATAGGTCACTCACAAAACAAATAGCCAGATTCCTAACACTCTCCCTCGCTTCAGCTGCCTGCTTCCTGTCCCTGCACTACTCAGAGCTAATGGGCGCTGCTACACGTGATCCAGCTTGTATAGAGGCTGGGTCACATGATGCATTACTAGGCATGGCTGTGATGGCTTCTAAGTGCCCACAGCTTATAAGCTTGTTGATTGGCTGCCCTGCAGCCTTTTGAAAGCTTTATTAAATGCCCGAACACCGAACTTTAACTTTTCCGGCAAAGTTCAGGTCCGGGTACCCGAACTCGCAAAGTTCGGTACGGACCCGAACTTTACAGTTTGTGTTCGCTCAACACTACACTTGATATCATTTTTTTCTTTTGCTTCAAACAGCCCTGACTTCTTCTAAGTGTGCCAATACTATCCTTAATGCATTCCCTAACTCAATACAACGTGTGCATTAAATGATTTAAAGCTTTGCCCCTTTCCTTGAACCGTAAATTAGGAGTCTGAATGTCTTAATAATAATGTGTTTCTGTTGCTTTTAAAATTCCAAAGAGGGAATCTTTAATCCTTATGTGTTCAACTTTCATTATGATGCACAAGCTTTTTTCAATCAAAGATAATAAATTAGTGCACACTAATGGATGCATCAATCCAAGGGTAAGAAGCAGCGAGGAAAATACTGCAAGACATAACAGAAACTTATCAAATTAGGGTAAACTGAATGAAATAGAATGATTGGGCAGGAACACAGCAAAACAACAACATAAAAGGCCATTGTTGTATAACATAAGGAAATAAATCAGCACCTAGAAAGACAAGACATGCATATGCCAATGCTACGAGACAATACTTGCCTCTTGTACACATTCAGGGAATCTGTGCTAATAGCTACTTCAAGAGTGTGAACTGCCTGCATGATCCTTGAAATGTCCAGGGACAGGGTCAGAGAGTCTTTAAATCAAATCTCATGTTCTGGCTTCTTTTTGCAATAGATGTTCATGTTGCAGAACATGTGTATTCTGCTATGTGATAAAAATCAGTGGATAACTAACGTTTACTGACAGCATTGAAACATCTGCAGATAATGCATTTACGCAATGACAGGTTTTTATGCAATTCATTTGGGGGGTTTCTATGTTATATTCTCTTATATATGCAGTGCCAAAGAACCGGGTATTTGCAGATTGTTTTGTTGTACAGTATAATGCTTATTAATGTTACATAATATTATTTTATGTGTTCATATCTTGTATTGTACCCAGCATAACTTTGTATGGATTGGTCAGGGTTAATGATCCTGACCCAGCCCTTGTAGGAAGTTAGGTGTGGATCCTGGATTCACCCCTAGCTCAGTCTAGTTTAGTAGAGTGTTAGCAGAGTTAGAGGAGGAAGCTACTACATGTGCTCCACACCTCACAGGTCTGGACCTGTAGCTGACCAGCTAGTACCTGTCCTAGGTTGCTAGTATAGCTTATATGTGTATACAGCTAAACCTGCCAATAGCCTTAATACAGTTCCTATGTTTATGTGTTAGAGACAAAAGCAGAGTTATTTACTGTGACATCATGTTTTGGATGTTATATAACTGTTATATTTTGTGTTCACAGAAGCAGGAAAAGATAACATGCCTTTAAGATTCATTTTGTAATGTAAGGTAAGCTCTGTGACACAGAAGAAACAACAGAAAGCATAGTGTTAATCTGTTGTTGCTGGGCAGAAGTCTAGATCAATCACAGCCAGCTTCTCACACAGCAAGAGTTTTCACCAATCACAGCCAGCCTCACACATAGCCTGTCTGGGAATTCCTCCAGCTCCTGCTGCTAGAATCATTATTCTGAGCTGAAGAGACATTCACTCCACTGAGAGCTGAGTTTTATGGGAACAAGAGGCCAAAATAGGTAGTTAAAACAGTTATATAATATTCCTACTGTTAATATAGTGATTAGAACTGTATACCAAATCAGTTATATGTGTGTTTACTTACAGTTCCACCAATTGCAAACTACAAGTAGCATACAAATAGCAATCCATACAAATTGCATACAGATCAGTAGAACTATCGGTCAAATCTTAGATATACCTCTCAGAGAGATCATAAAGTGCTTAAATAACTTAAAGTGAGAGTACAGATACTCAAGAGAGAAATATATCCACCATTTTATGTTGAATAACAAGTTTGAACAGTTGAACCACCATTTTATGCATACCGCCATTTTGTGATATCCTTTCAACACGTGTTTTGTACATGGACTATCTGTTGCGGAGGCGGCAGTGTTATATATGAAGAAAAGTGTCACCGCCAGTTCTGTGAGAAGGTCTGGCAGACGTTCTTCTCTACCTCCTGTATGATGTTCGTTCTTTGTTTTGGTTTCACTTTCTCATCTCCTTTCCTTCTGCCAGGTGTCACTTATTTAGACTAATCCCCTTCCTTTATATTCCCTCCCATACTGCCTCACTTTGCCTCAAGTTTATACTACTTCCTGGATAAAGTGTTCACTGCTGGAGGCTGCTTCTGCTGTTTGCTCAGATAAGTCCTTTACTTTATTGTGTTTCCTTGTTGGCTTGATTCTAGGTGACCCTGACTCCATCCGTATTAAGTGCAGGGAGCCGGTGGTCATGTCCCCTCACTATTATAGGGTTTTCAGGTGTCACACAGACTTAGGTACGTGGGCATGCAATCGTCTACCATCGAGACCCTTGCATGTGCATAGCAGTCAGGGAGAGCTCTTAGGGTTTTATAGGGCTCACCTATAAGCTCCTTAGTTTGGGATCAAGCCAGTCGCTCATTTATTCATAAGTTCCAGCTATCTGCAAACTTCACCAGTGACATTATAAACCGCCATAACCGTCTTAAGCATGGATCCGGTTTCAGCCTTGATTGACCGCATGCAAGGTCTTTCGCTGGAGGTAGCAAATCTCCGTAAAACTGTGTCTCAGTTTCAGGTGACCAGTTCTGCTGGCGTTCATGGAGTTTGTTCCGAGCCTAAGATCTCGTTTCCGGATACGTTCTCCAGGGGTAGTGAAAATTTTGTTCGTTTTAGAGAGGCTTGCAAACTCCATTTTTGCCTACTTCCCCATTCCTCTGGTGATGAGGAGCAGAGGGTGGGGATCATCATCTCGCTGCTCAGGGATAACGCTCAGTCTTGGGCCTTTTCGCTGCCCTTGGGGGCACGGCCCCTCCGATCGGTGGATTAATTTTTTGTAGCCCTGGGGCAGATATATGATGACCCGGATCGTATTGCTCTGGCTGAATCTAAACTGCGTTTTTTATGCCAGGGTAAACACTCCGCAGAGATATATTGTTCTGAATTTCGGAGATGGGCAGCTGATACTGGTTGGAATGATGCTGCACTCCGAAGTCAATTTTGCCATGGTCTTTCGGAAAGATTGAAAGATGCATTCGCTTTTCATAAGAGACCAGCGTCGTTAGAGTCAGCCATGTCTCTAGCTGTTCGTATTGACAGGCGTTTTAGAGAGAGAGAGGAGACTACTCTTTCCTGTCATATTCAGCCCAAGGAGAGTGGGGCTGTCTCATTCAGTGCGCAGGGGTCTCAGTCTGTCTCAATCCCCTCTGAGGAGGAGGCTATGCAGCTGAGTTTGCTTGCCTCTGATAGTAGAGGATTCAGCTCTCAGAGGAGGGTTTGTTTCTGTTGTGGGGGTATAAATAATTTAGCTAATGTTTGCCCCTCTAGGAGATTCATAAAGTTTTCTGAGGGTAATAAAAACAAAACAAAAAAAAACTCTAAAACCTTTCCATTTGCTACTATTGGCAAGGTTGATGCGGAAATTGAACGTTTGCCGTTTGCTTGTAATTCCCGTTTTCTCCTACCTGCCAGGGTGGCGCAAGACAGCAAGAACATTGTGAGATTTTTGGAGATAGTGGAGCAGCTGTCAATCTCATTTATAATCAATTTGCAACAACGCATGGTTTCCAAGTATGCACTTTGGAAAAGGATATACCTGTTTTTGCTATTGATTCCGCTCCACTTTCTCAAAGATCGTTAAAGGGCATAGTTCACAATATCCGTTTGACTGTGGTTGACGCTCATGTTGAGGATATGTCATGTTTCGTCTTAAGCGAATTACCTACTCCTCTAGTGTTGGGGCTACCCTGGCTCACTAAACATAACCCCACCATTGATTGGCAAGCAAGGCAAATAAATGGTTGGAGTGAGTTTTGCAGAGAGAATTGCTTCACGGCATCTCTTTCAGAGGTTTCTACCAAGACTGTGCCATCTTTTCTCTCTGAATTTTCGGATGTGTTTTCCGAGACTAGTGTCCAGGAGTTGCCCCCTCACCGGGAGTATGACTGCCCTAATTATCTCATCCCAGGCGCCAAGCTGCCAAAATCAGCACTATACAATCTCTCCCAACCTGAAAGGGTCGCTATGCGTACTTATATCTCTGAGAGCCTGAGAAGGGGACACATCTGACCCTCGAAGTCACCTGTTGCTGCTGAGTTTTTTTTGTTAAGAAAAAAGATGCTTCTTTAAGACCTTGTCTGGATTTCAGGGAGCTGAACTGTATCACGATTCGTGACCCATATCCGCTTCCTCTGATCCCGGTGCTAAAGCTTTTTCTAAGATGGATTCAAGAGGGGCATACAACCTAGTCAGGGTCAGGGAAGGGGACAAATGGAAGACGGCCTTCAATACCCCTGAGGGTCATTTCGAGAATTTGGTTATGCCCTTTGGTTTGATGAATGCTTCGGCCGTCTTCCAACATTTTGTTAACAGCATTTTTTATCATTTAATGGGGAAATTTGTACTGGTGTATCTAGATGACATTTAGATTTTTTCTCCTGATTTCAAGACTCATCGGGACCACCTATGTCAGGTCTTGCTGATTCTGCGGGAGAATAAATTGTACGCTAAACTGGAAAAATGTGTGTTTGCGGTTCCGGAGATTCAATTTCTTGGTTTTCTTCTCTCCGCTTCTGGTTTTCGGATGAACCCTGAGAAGGTCCGCGCTGTGCTTGATTGGGAGCTTCCTGAGAATCAGAAGGCACTGATGCGGTTTTTGGGTTTTGCCAATTATTACAGAAAGTTCATTTTGAATTATTCCTCTGTTGTTAAGCCACTCACTGATATGACTAAAAAGGGGGTGGATTTCTCCTCGTGGTCGGTAGATGCGCTTAAAGGGACACTGACAGGCCCGATAAACATATTAAGTTATTCCTATGCAGTCATAGGTCTATTAAAGTGTATTACAATCACATAAGAGTACCCCCTGTCCGCATTTTAAACCATGTAAAAACAACTTTATAATCATCTGTCAATCACCTTCCTTTATGCCCAAGGGGCGGTTTTTCACATCTCTTTATGCCCAAGGGGCGTTTTTACTCCTACCTTCGTGCCCAGCTGCGCCTCAACTGTCGCTTCCTAGCGCCGCCCAGCTCATTATTATTCACTGGCTGGGCGGCTTTTACAGTCCCCGATCCTCCCGAGCCGGCGCAGGCACAGCAGGAGACGCTGGCATTGAATAAGGGACGCAGGCGCACTGCGAGTGAGGGTGCCGGGCAAGTTATCCGGCGCACGCGCAGAAGGTACAAGTGAGTTCAATGCTGCAGGAGACCCTGGCATTGAACTCACTTGTACCTTCTGCGCGTGCGCCGGATAACTTGCCCGGCACCCTCACTCGCAGTGCGCCTGCGTCCCTTATTCAATGCCAGCGTCTCCTGCTGCGCCTGCGCCGGCTCGGGAGGATCGGGGACTGTAAAAGCCGCCCAGCCAGTGAATAATAATGAGCTGGGTGGCGCTAGGAAGCGACAGTTGAGGCGCGGCTGGGCACAAAGGTAGGAGTAAAAACGCCCCTTGGGCATAAAGAGATGTGAAAAACCGCCCCTTGGGCATAAAGGAAGCAGATTGACAGATGATTATAAAGTTGTTTTTACATGGTTTAAAATGCGGACAGGGGGTACTCTTATGTGATTGTAATACACTTTAATAGACCTATGACTGCATAGGAATAACTAAATATGTTTATCGGGCCTGTCAGTGTCCCTTTAAAGCCTTTTCTAGTATTAAAGAGAGTTTTGCTTCCGCTCCCATTTTGGTACAACCTGATGTCTCTCTACCTTTTATTGTTGAGGTGGATGCTTCTGAGGTGGGTGTGGGTGCGGTCTAATCTCAGGGTCCCTCTCCTGCCAAATGGCGACCGTGTGCCTTTTTCTCAAGGAAACTATCCTCTGCAGAGAGAAAATACGATGTGGGAGATAGGGAGTTGTTGGCCATCAAATTAGCTTTTGAGGAATGGCGCCATTGGTTAGAGGGAGCCAGACACCCTATTACTGTGTTTACCGACCATAAGAATCTGGCCTACTTGGAATCGGCCAAGCGTCTGAACCCGAGACTGGCCAGATGGTCTTTGTTCTTTTCTAGGTTTAATTTTGTTGTGACGCTCCGCCCTGGGGTTAAAAATGTGAAGGCGGATGTCCTGTCACGTTGTTTTCCGGGAGGGGGGAACTTTGAAGACCCGGGTCCCATTTTGGCTGAAGGGGTGGTCGTCTTTGCTCTTTATCCTGATTTGGAGGCAGAGGTTCAGGCAGCCGAGGCAGAGGCTCCTGATCTTTGTCCTCCTGGGAGGTTGTTTGTGCCTCTCGCTTTACGACACAAGGTTTTTAAAGAGTACCACGATACTGTCCTTGCTGGGCACCCAGGGAGTAGAGCCACAGTGGATCTCATTGCTCGGAGATTCTGGTGGCTGGCTCTTCGTAAGACGGTTGAGGGTTTTGTGGCAGCCTGCGAGACCTGCGCTCGTGCCAAGGTCCCTCATTCACGGCCATCGGGTTCTCTCCTCCCGTTACCCATTCCTTCCCGTCCTTGGACGCATCTGTCCATGGACTTCATTACGGACCTGCCTCGTTCCTCGGGGAAGACTGTGATTCTGGTTTTAGCAAAATGGCACATTTCATTCCCTTTCCTGGGTTACCCAATGCTAAGACGCTGGCGCAAGCGTTTGTTGATCACATTGTTAAATTGCATGTCATTCCTTCAGACATCGTTTCTGATAGGGGCACGCAATTTGTTTCCAGATTCTGGAAGGCCCTCTGTTCTCGCTTGGGGGTTTGGTTGTCGCTCTCTTCTGCTTTTCACCCGCAGTCGAATGGTCAGACCGAACGCGTCAATCAGAATCTGGAGACATATCTGCACTGTTTTGTGGCGGAGAATCAGGAGGATTGGTATTCTTTTTTGTCCCTTGCTGAGTTTGCTTTAAATAACCGTCGCCAGGAGTCCTCTGATAAGTCACCATTTTTTGGTGCATATGGGTTTCATCCGCAGTTTGGGACATTCTCTGGAGAGGGGTCTTCTTGTTTACCTGATGAGGAGAGATTTTCCTTGTCTTTGTCATTTATTTGGCAAAAGAATCAGGGTAGTCTGAAGAGGATAAGTGAGAGATATAAGCGTGTGGCGGATAAGAGACGTGTGCCTGAATGTGGCTGATCTGGTGTGGTTGTCTACAAAGAATATCAAACTGAAGGTTCCCTCCTGGAAGTTGGGTCCTAAGTTTACTGGGCCTTACAAGATCTTTTCCGCCATCAATCCCGTTGCCTTCCGTCTTGATCTTCCTCAGACTTGGAAGATCCATAATGTTTTTCGCAAGTCCCTATTAAAACCTTATGTCCAACCCACTGTACCCTTCTCTTTGCCTCCTCCTCCGATTATTGTTGATGGTAATCTTGAATTTCAGGTCTCTAGGATTGTGGATTCTCGCATTATCCGCGGTTCTCTTCAGTACCTCGTTCATTGGGAGGTTTATGGTCCTGAGGAGAGGATGTGGGTCCCAGTGGCGGACATTAAGGCCACTCGTCTCATCAGGGCTTTCCATAGGTCTCATCCTGATAAAGTGGGCTCTGAGTGTCCGGAGTCCACCCGTAGAGGGAGGGGTACTGTCACCGCCAGTTCTGTGAGAAGGTCTGGCAGACGTTCTTCTCTACCTCCTGTATGATGTTCGTTCTTTGTTTTGGTTTCACTTTCTCATCTCCTTTCCTTCTGCCAGGTGTCACTTATTTAGACTAATCCTCTTCCTTTATATTCCCTCCCATACTGCCTCACTTTGCCTCAAGTTTATACTACTTCCTGGATAAAGTGTTCACTGCTGGAGGCTGCTTCTGCTGTTTGCTCAGATAAGTCCTTTACTTTATTGTGTTTCCTTGTTGGCTTGATGCTAGGTGACCCTGACTCCGTCCGTATTAAGTGCAGGGAGCCGGTGGTCGTGTCCCCTCACTATTATAGGGTTTTCAGGTGTCACACAGACTTAGGTATGTGGGCATACAATCGTCTACCATCGAGACCCTTGCATTTGCATAGCAGTCAGGGAGAGCTCTTAGGGTTTTATAGGGCTCACCTATAAGCTCCTTAGTTTGGGATCAAGCCAGTCGCTCGTTTATTCATAAGTTCCAGCTATCTGCAAACTTCACCCGTGACAAAAAGTTGAAGTTAATAAAGAAGTTATTTTAAGCATTTGGTGTGCTCTTTAAACCTACTGTTTCCATAGAACGGCGCTAGAGAAATTACAGAGTAATAGACAGTCTGGTTAGACTAAAAGTCAGAGATATCAAAATTCTACTAATGCCACAGCGCAAAATGCACTTCATAGTGCTGCGCCTGTCACAGTCAAACTATTGCCCTCAGAGGGCGAAGCGATAGCGCCCCTCAACTTGCACAGTAAAGAGCGCATTAGAGCAGCAGAGCGTCAGCATATACCGGCGCGCAGAAACTGTTCCATGAGTGAGCAAGCAAGACACCTCAGCGGAGCTACCATAAAGGCCATAGAACGTGTGCATTAGTCAAACTGCAGCTGACTCTTAAAGTGGCAGAACAGCAAAGGCAAGATAATCAGAGAAAGAGCGCCAACCCTCCTGCGATCCCTAGAGAGAGAAAGAGACGCATGGTGGGAGGCCAAAGTTCAGAGCTAGAGTGCCTGCTCCGCTACCCACGGAGAGACCACGTATTGCAGTCAGCTAGTTTTTCGCCACTAGGCCCAAAGCCTGCAGCAGAGTATCCAAGTCAGCGCATCGCAATTCATCACAGATCATCGCAAGTCATCACAAAGCATCGCAAGTCTGCACAGAGCATCACAACTCAGTGCAGAGCATCGCAAGTCTGCACAGAGCATCGCAAGTCAGCACAGAGCATCGCAAGTCAGCGCAGAGCATCGCATCACATCAAGGAAAGATGTTTCCTTTAAGACAGACATTTGTTCCAGCAACCTTCAGATCGCAGTAGCCTGCTCTTCAGAATAAGTTCAGAGCTTTCCATTTATTACTTATCATTGAATATAGGCTTTGGCATAAAGAGACATTTTTGTGTTCAGATAAAGACTTTAAAGTAAAACAAAGGACAGTTTGTATTACACGGACTCTATTACATTTAAAGTGAGAGTCAATTATTTCTGCATTTGTCAATATTGCATTTAAAGTGAAAGGACTCTTAACCCCTTAAGGACTCAGCCCTATTTACCGGTATGTCATGTGTTGTTCCGATCACTGCCGCCTGGCCTGCGATGATCGGAACAAGGTGCCTGCTCAAATCATTGAGGAGGCACCTCGGCTAAATGCGCGGGGGGGTCCCGTGACCCCCCCGTGTCGGCGATCACAGCAAACCGCAGGTCAATTCAGCGGCGGGTGGTGCAGGCGCCGGGTGGTGCAGGGGAAGAGTTGCGGGCGGTGCAGGAGGCGGGCGGTGCGGCAGGCGGGATCGCGATCCCCCGCCTGCCTCCTCTTGAATATTCATTGGTGTACAGTGGTTATACCAGAGTGTCAGCACATTGCTGACACTCTGGTATAAACGGCTGACATCTGTGCTGTGATGTCAGCCGTTTAACCCTTTACATACCGCGGTCCGTATGGACCGCGGTATGGAAGAGCAGAGGTTAACAGTCAGGGAGCTCCCTCCCTCTCCAATCGGGGGGCTGCTGTGCCTTTGCAGCCCCCAGACAGGATGGGGTCACAGAGGGAGGGTGCCCCCCTCCTTACCCTTCCCTGTCTGCTCAGCATCCTGCTGTCCATGGTGCTGAACAGATCTGTGCTAACGGCATAGATCTGTTCAGACAAAGTGTAAGTAAAATACAGTACAATACACTATATAGTGTACTGTACTGTATTATACAGACATCAGACCCACTGGATCTTCAAGAACCAAGTGGGTCTGGGTAAAAAAAAAAAAAAAAAAGTTACAGAAATAAAGTAAAAAAAAACAACACATTTATCACTGAATAAAAAAAAAAAAAAAAAAATACACTTGTCACGGCCATGCCCATGACCGTGACTCCTCTTACCGCATGCGGTTGTCTGCGGTTTTGTATGGGCGTTCAACCACGGGTGGGGGCCGCTTGTTTGTGGTCTCACTTGTGGTTGCCGCGGACAACCAGTGTTGCAATTTGCAGCAGAGCAGCCTGAGCGTTGCTAGGTAGCTTGCTGCCCTGGCATGCGGTCACACCTAGCAACCCTATTGTTAGGTGTGTGTGTGTTGTGTGCACTGTGTTGTAGTTATTGTGTGCACTTTCCCTTTATGTATGTTTGTTTTCCCTTCTGTGTTACTGGAAGGGTTAACTTCCTTCCCAGTGTGTGTGTGATGTCACTGGGTGTGTCCTATCCTTGGGTGTGGCCACTTGGGCCTATAAAGACCTTCTCTCTTGCAGAGCTCAGGAGGTTGCTTCAGCATGCTTGCTGATAGCAGCCTCCTGTGTTTGTCATCCGCCAGTGAGAGCCACCACTGTGGTCATAGTTTAAAGTTTAAGTCTAAGTCTATAGTTTAAGTTTACAGTTTAAGTTTATGTCCTCTTATGTCATGTTGTATGTGATGTTCTGTTGGGACCTTCCTTGTCACTTTGTGCAGTTTTCGGTTCTGGATTCCTGTTGCTCAGGGATCCAGTCAGCAAGGCTGTGGCAGGTTGGTGGAACTTCTAGTTCGCCTGCCATACCCGTAAAACTGTTTGTGTTCCCCTTTTTCCCAACAGCTTGGCCAGTGAGACTCCTGCTCCTCCGCGTCTAGGAGGAGTAGGTCGTCTTACCCTGACTCCTAGCGCAGGGACCGGACGGAGGGTGAGTTAGGGATCCGAGGTTCCTGCGCATGGGTCCTCCTACCTTTAAGGTCGGCCCATGCAGTTAGGAGTTAGGGTCAGGGTAGGGACGCTGTTAGGAGGTGACCTGCTCCCTATCCTGTTCTCCTGGCCGACTAGGCCAACAGCATCTGGCATTGCACGGCTGAGGATTTCCCCCATCCTCAGCCGTGACAGTATGACCACAGAGGCATCCCGCGTGGCGTTCCCTCGAAAGAGGGTAAAGCATGCACCGCTATCTGCGGATGGGGTGCATGCGCGTTCTCCGGAGGGAGAGCGTTATGGGGCTTTCACCATTTACGGCGCGGTGAGTGTCATTCCCCGCCATTCCTAGCTCACCGTTGTCCGTGTTGGTGTCCCCTTTTGTTTGTCTTTCCCCTCCCCCCCTCCCATTGTTTCCCATGCCTCACCAACTTTCCCCTTTTGTTGTTGGGAGGGGCTTTGAGGGGTGGGAGTATGCATTCCCTCGAAAGAGGGTGTAGCATGGCCTGCCGTCTGCTGATGGGGTCCATGCGCGCTCTTCGGAGGGAGAGCGTTCTGGGGGTTTCGCCGCTGACGGCACGGTGAGTGGCTTATTCCCCGCCACTTTCTCACCGTGTTCGTTTGGCGTCCCCTGATATTTTAGCACACGTGGTGTTTGTTTGGTGTGCGGTCTGCACGCCTTCGGAAGAGGGTGCAGCATGCAGTGCCATACCCTTGTGGCCTGCATGCGCGTTCTCCGGAGGGAGAGCGTTCCTGGGGGTTTTCCGTTTACGGCACGGATGGTGGCTTATTCCCCGCCACTTTACCTTCCGTGTCCGTGTTGGGGATTCCTCGTCCCTCTCCATGTTCTCATCTCTGGTCGTCTGCTGGCAGCACTCCGTAAGTGGTCCGGCTGCGTGCTGGTTAGGAGTGTCTGCTGGCAGCGACTGGAGTGGGGACGTGAGTGGAGAGTCCCCTCGTCCACTCTCTGTGGTTCCATTCCTTGTCGCTGGTGCGGGCTGCAGGCCTCGTCGGACTGGCTAGTGTGAGCTGGGAGAGGATGCAGCTGACAGTGACCTCCTGGAACCATGTCATGAGAGTGGACGTCTCCTGCTCCCATCCCCTTGTGTGAGTTCCTCACCAGTTTCCTTTTTTTTGGTGGGGGGGCTTTGAGGGGTGGGAGTGTCACGGCCATGCCCATGACCGTGACTCCTCTTACCGCATGCGGTTGTCTGCGGTTTTGTATGGGCGTTCAACCACGGGTGGGGGCCGCTTGTTTGTGGTCTCACTTGTGGTTGCCGCGGACAACCAGTGTTGCAATTTGCAGCAGAGCAGCCTGAGCGTTGCTAGGTAGCTTGCTGCCCTGGCATGCGGTCACACCTAGCAACCCTATTGTTAGGTGTGTGTGTGTTGTGTGCACTGTGTTGTAGTTATTGTGTGCACTTTCCCTTTATGTATGTTTGTTTTCCCTTCTGTGTTACTGGAAGGGTTAACTTCCTTCCCAGTGTGTGTGTGATGTCACTGGGTGTGTCCTATCCTTGGGTGTGGCCACTTGGGCCTATAAAGACCTTCTCTCTTGCAGAGCTCAGGAGGTTGCTTCAGCATGCTTGCTGATAGCAGCCTCCTGTGTTTGTCATCCGCCAGTGAGAGCCACCACTGTGGTCATAGTTTAAAGTTTAAGTCTAAGTCTATAGTTTAAGTTTACAGTTTAAGTTTAAGTTTATGTCCTCTTATGTCATGTTGTATGTGATGTTCTGTTGGGACCTTCCTTGTCACTTTGTGCAGTTTTCGGTTCTGGATTCCTGTTGCTCAGGGATCCAGTCAGCAAGGCTGTGGCAGGTTGGTGGAACTTCTAGTTCGCCTGCCATACCCGTAAAACTGTTTGTGTTTCCCTTTTTCCCAACAGCTTGGCCAGTGAGACTCCTGCTCCTCCGCGTCTAGGAGGAGTAGGTCGTCTTACCCTGACTCCTAGCGCAGGGACCGGACGGAGGGTGAGTTAGGGATCCGAGGTTCCTGCGCATGGGTCCTCCTACCTTTAAGGTCGGCCCATGCAGTTAGGAGTTAGGGTCAGGGTAGGGACGCTGTTAGGAGGTGACCTGCTCCCTATCCTGTTCTCCTGGCCGACTAGGCCAACAGCATCTGGCATTGCACGGCTGAGGATTTCCCCCATCCTCAGCCGTGACAACACTACACATATTAGGTATCGCCGCGTCCGTAACGACCTGATCTATAAAACGGTGATGTTACTTTCCCCGCAGTGATTGCCATAAAAATAAAAAAATTAAAACTATGAGGAAATTGAAATTTTGCCCACCTTACTTCCCAAAAAAGGTAATAAAAGTGATTAAAAAAGTCGCATGTACGCCAAAATAGTACCAATCAAACTGTCATCTCATCCCGCAAAAACTGAAAAAACTATGGCTCTTAGACTATTGAAACACTAAAACATGATTTTTTTTGTTTCAAAAATGAAATCATTGTGTAAAACTTACATAAATAAAAATAAAGTATACATATTAGGTATCGCCGCGTCTGTATTGACCGGCTCTATAAAAATATCACATGGCCTAACCCCTCAGGTGACCACCGTAAAAAAATAAAAATAAAAACGGAGTAAAAAAAGCCATTTTTGTCATCTTACGTCACAAAAAGTGTAATAGCAAGCGATCAAAAAGTCATATGCACCCCAAAATAGTGCCAATCAAACCTCATCCCATCCCACAAAAAATGAGACCCTACCTAAGATAATCGCCCAAAAACTGAAAAAACTATGGCTCTCAAACTATGGAGACACTAAAACATGATTTTTTTTGTTTCAAAAATGAAATCATTGTGTAAAACTTACCTAAATAAAAAAATTGTATACATATTAGGTATCGCCGCGTCCGTGACAACCTGCTCTATAAAAATACCACATGATCTAACCTGTCAGATGAATGTTGTAAATAACAAAATAAAAAAATGGTGCCAAAAAAGCTATTTCTTGTTACCTTGCCTCACAAAAAGTGTAATATAGAGCAACCAAAAATCATATGTACCCTAAACTAGTACCAACAAAACTGCCACCCAATCCCGTAGTTTCTAAAATGGGGTCACTTTTTTGGAGTTTCTACTCTAGGGGTGCATCAGGGGGGCTTCAAATGGGACATGGTGTAAAAAAAAAAACGTATGGCATTCCTTTCCTTCTGCGCCCTGCCGTGTTCCCGTACAGCAGTTTACGACCACATATGGGGTGTTTCTGTAAACTACAGAATCAGGGCCATAAATAATGAGTTTTGTTTGGCTGTTAACCCTTGCTTTGTAACTGGAAAAAAATTATTAAAATGGAAAATCTGCCAAAAAAGTGAAATTTTGAAATTGTATCTCTATTTTCCATTAAATCTTGTGCAACACCTAAAGGGTTAACAAAGTTTGTAAAATCAGTTTTGAATACCTTGAGGGGTGTAGTTTCTTAGATGGGGTCACTTTTATGGAGTTTCTACTCTAGGGGTGCATCAGGGGGGCTTCAAATGGGACATGGTGTCAAAAAAAACAGTCCAGCAAAATCTGGCTTCCAAAAACCATACGGCGCACTTTTCCCTCTACGCCCTACTGTGTGCCCGTACAGTAGTTTACGGCCACATATGGGGTGTTTCTGCAAACTACAGAATCGGGGCAATAAATATAGCATTTTGCTTGGCTGTTAACCTTGCTTTGTTACTGGTAAAAATGGATTAAAATGGAAAATATGCCCAAAAATCTAAATTCAGAAATTTTATCACCATTTGCCATTAACTCTTGTGGAACACCTAAAGGGTTAACGACGTTTGTAAAATCAGTTTTGAATACCATGAAGGGTGTAGTTTCTAGAATGGGGTCATTTTTGGGTGGTTTCTATTATGTGAACCTCACAAAGTGACTTCAGACCTGAACTGGTCCCTAAAAAGTGGGTTTTTGAAAATTTCAGAAAAATTTCAAGATTTGCTTCTAAACTTCTAAGCCTTGTAACATCCCCCAAAAATAAAATATCATTCCCAAATTGATCCAAACATGAAGTAGACATATGGGAAAATCTGACCAGTGTCACTTTATGTGGTGATAACTTTAAAACGCTTTTACTTATCCAGGCCATTATGAGATTGTTTTTTCGTCACATATTGTACTTCATAACACTGGTAAAATGGAGTCCAAAAAATTCATTTTTATTTATAAAAAAATGCCAAATTTACCAAAATTTTGGAAAAATTAGCAAATTTCCAAGTTTCGATTTCTCTACTTCTATAATACATAGTAATACCTCCAAAATAGCTATTAGTTTACATTCCCCATATGTCTACTTCATGTTTGGATCATTTTGGAAATGCCATTTTATTTTTTGGGGACGTTACAAGGCTTAAAAGTTTAGATGCAAATCTTGAAAATTTTTAAAAAAAACACTTTTTAGTTACTTTGTGAGGCTTACATAATAGAAACCACCCAAAAGTGACCCCATTATAGAAACTAGACCCCTCAAGGTATTCAAAACTGATTTTACAAACATTATTAACCCTTTAGGTGTTCCCCAAGAGTTGATGGCAAATGGAGATGAAATTTCAGAATTTCTATTTTTTGCCAAATTTTCCATTTTAATCAATTTTTTCCACTAACAAAGCAAGGGTTAACAGCCAAACAAAACTCTATATTTATTGCGCTGACTCTGCGGTTTACAGAAACACCCGATATGTGGTCGTACACCACTGTACGGCCCCACGTCAGGGTGTAGAGGGAAAGGAACGCAGTGTGGTTTTTGGAAGGCAGATTTCGCTGGACTGGTTTATTTACACCATGTCCCATTTGAAGCCCCCTGATGCACCCCTAGAGTAGAAACTCCAAAAACGTGACCCAATTTTGGAAACTACGGGATAAGGTGGCAGTTTTTTTGGTACTATTTTAGGGTACATATGATTTTTGGTTGCTCTATATTACTTTTTTTGTGAAGCAAAGTAACAAAAAATTGAAATTCTGAAATTTCATCTCCATTTGCCATTGACTCTTGTGGAACACTTAAAGGGTTAACAAAGTTTGTAAAAATCAGTTTTGAATACCTTGAGGGGTGTAGTTTCTTAAATGGGGTCACTTTTTGGAGTTTCTACTCTAGGGGTGCATTGGGGGGGCTTCAAATGGGACATGGTGTCAAAAAACAAGTCCAGCAAAAACTGCCTTCCAAAATCCATATGGCATTCCTTTCCTTCTGCGCCCTGCCGTGTGCCCGTACAGAGGTTTATGACCACATATGGGGTGTTTCTGTAAACTAAAGAATCAGGGCAATAAATATTGAGTTTTGTTTGGCTATTAACCCTTGCTTTGTTACAGGAAAAAATGGATTAAAATTGAAAATTTGCCCAAAAATACCTGTTTTGGCACTGTTTTTATTTTTTATTATTTACAACATTCATCTTACAGATTAGATCATGTGCTATTTTTATAGAGCAGGTTGTTACGGACGCAGAGATACCTAATATGTTTACTTTTTTAAATTTATTTAAGTTTTACACAATAATATAATTTTTGAAACCAAAAAACCTTTTTTAGTGTCTCCATAGTCTGAGAGCCATATTTTTTTTTTTTTTTTGGGCCATTGTCTCATGTAGGGGCTCATTTTTTGTGGGATGAGACGACGGTTTGAATGGTACTATTTTGGCGTACATACAACTTTTTTATCACTTTTATTACCTTTTTTGGGAAGTAAGGTGGGCAAAATTTAAATTTCATCATAGTTTTTATTTTTTATTGCGTTCACCGTGCGGGGAATAAAACATGACCGTTTTATAGATCGGGTTGTTACGGACGCGGTGATATATAACATGTGTAGGGAATTTTATTTTTTTAATTTTTAATCAGGAATAAATGTTTTTTTTTATTTTTACTTTTTTTCACTTTTTGTACATTTTTTTTTACCCAGACCCACTTGGTTCTTGAAGATCCAGTGGGTCTGATGTCTGTATAATACAGTACAGTACACTATATAGTGTACTGCACTGTATTTCACTCACACTTTGTCTGAACAGATCTCTGCCTTTAGCACAGATCTGTTCAGCACCATGGAGAGCAGGATGCCTGAGAAGGCGTCCTGTTGCCATGGGAACCTTCCCTGTGTGCCACAACTGAGCAGACGGGGAAGGGGAGGGAGGGGGGCTCCCTCCCTCTGTGACCCCATCCTGTCCGGGGGCTGCAAAGGCACAGCAGCCCCCCGATGGGAGAGGGAGGGAGCTCCCTCTTCACCTCTTCCATACAGCGGTCCCTACGGACTGCGGCATGGAAGGGGTTAAAGCAGCTAACATCTGCACAGATGTCAGCCATTTGAATCAGAGTGTCAGCAATGAGCTGACACTCTGATTCAACCGCTCGGCCATCCTGAGAATAAACGGGGGGCGGGCGGAAGATCGCGCACCCGCCTCCACACACTGCCGCCCGCCTCCCGCACCGCCTGCAATCCTCCCCCCTGCTGCGCCCGCAGGCACAAAAACACAGAGGGATGCAGGGGGGGGGGTAACTTTGAAATATAAGCACTTTGAGGTTTCTGATCCCTGCAGTCACAGACTGCAGGGATCAGAAACTTGCATAATCGCTACAAACCGCAGGTCTGAATTGTCCTGCGGTTTGTAGCGATCGACAATGCGGGGGGGATCACAGGACCCCCCTAGGCATTGTCACAGGGTGCCTGCTGAATGATTTCAACAGGCACCACGTTCCGATCACTGCCGGCCGTGCCGCAGTGATCAAAACTACACAGGACGTACCGGTACGCCCTGGGTCCTTAAGGACTCGGCAAACATGGCGTACCGGTACGTCCTAAGTCCTTAAGGGGTTAATATTCGTATTGATTGTCAGTATTGCATTTAAAGTAAAATGTCTGAGCCTAGTATTACCATGCCACTGTTAGAGGATACAAAGACAGCGTAGAAGTTGAAGAGCAAGGGAACCTGTCTGAGGTAGAAGAGTCTGATGCAGCATTAGTCTTGCCTCAAACAAATATAGCCCAAACAGATGACCTCAAAGATGCTGGGAAATTTGGAGCAAGAGGCAGCATTAAAGGAGATAAAGTTTGCCCGGATGTATGATAGGTGCAAATCATACATTAAAAACATTTGTAGAAAGCTAAAGCAAAAAAGTATAAAAGGGAACTTGAGTGATATGGTAGAGATGGTAGAAGAATCTGAATCTGAGCTTATGGCAGCATATGTCAACCTGCGGTCGTTTACGACACATTTCCAAGATATTGTAAGGAAAATGGACACATGTACTGCAGTCGCTAAAGATTTAGTAAAGCTCATGTGAGAATTATCATCTGCAGCAAACTATGATGAAGTTAAACAAGAAGTAGAATGAACAAGCTTTTTATGAGAGACTATGCTAGGTCCTTAGGGGGAACCACAATCTCAAGTGTGACTTCCTTCGCTAGCAGAAGTGCCACCCACATATCAGAGTCCTCAAATACTTCAGCCAAAAGAAAGAAATTAGCTGAACAACTTGCTGTCAAGAAGTCAGAAATTGAGATGGAAGCTACCATCGAGGCGCAGCGTCAACTAATGACTGAAAAGCAAGATGAAAACGATGCACAACACCATCAGATGGAAGCTGAAATGGATGCACAACGCCATAAAATTGAAGCTGAAATGGAGGCACAGCGCCATCAAATGGAAGCTGAAATGGAGGCATAGCACCAACAGATGACAGAAGTCTGGAAAGGCAAAAAGAAGTTAAGAATATAGAAGCCAGACACAAAGAGGATATGAATCAGAGTAGTCATAGATTCAAATATGTTCTATGTGAAGAAGCAGACTCCTACTTTCCTACTTACGCCCATGAGAATGGAAGGTAATCTCCAGCATTTAGTGGGAGCATTTAGTGGGAGAATAAGTTATTATCCTTCCATCCCTGCTCAGAAAAACAAAGAGAGGCCTAGTCCAGTGTTAGGAAAAAGGTGTGTGAATTTACCCTCTATCTTTCCAGAAAATATAAAGAAAGGGACTCACCTAGTTCAGAACTAAGTGAGAAAATAGAACTGGATGATTCTATTCCTAGATGTCACGGCAATGCTCAGGAGAGTGTTACAACTATTGTCCCAACAGGACAACAGAGAACAGTCCTCGCTAGACTTCCCGTGCCGGAACCCACTGTATTTTCAGGAGACGTACTGAAGTTCATAGAGTGAAAGGCAAGTTTTAAAATGATCATTGAGCATCATTGCTTCAGTCCAATCATTCTACCTTCAGAGATATGTTGGTGGGAAAGCAAAGAAAGTTCCTGAAGGTAACTTCTATAGAAAAGACAAAGAAGCCTACAAGCAAGCTTGGGAAAAATTAAATGAAAGATATGGTCAATTGAATAACTGTCCTAAAATAGGTCCTAAAGAACACTTCAGACTCCAAGCAGCAATGCCAAACCACACTTTCAAGGACTGGAAGTACTGAACGACTATCTAAAAAACCACAGGATGCTAACCAAGCTACCTGAAGAAGTGGCTTCTAGATGAAATCACTATGTGACTGAACAGTTAGATCTAGGCAAGAACTTCCCAAGTTTTAAAGAGTTCTCTGAGTTCGTCAATAAGGAAGCACGGATAGCATGTCATCCAGTAACATCATCTTACGTCTTAAAATCCTTAGAAGAAAGGCCTGCAAGAAAGATAAGACGTGCAAGAGCAACTAGCTTTGCAACCAACACAGCAGCTAAAGGTCCAGATACCTACGAGACCAAGTTCAAAGTCACTACTGGGATCAGTAGAGAGACAGAACCGACAAATCTTCAGACTCCCTTCAAGTGTATGTTCTGTGGAGAGAACCACTCCATACATAAGTGCCAACAATTGAAGGCGAAGTCCCCAGAAGAAAAGAAAAAATTTGTGCTGGATAACCAACTGTGTTTCAGATGCCTAAGAAAAGGCCATGTTACTAAGGAGTTTAAAAAAAAGGCCACATGCAGCATTTGCAAAGGACGCCATCCTACACCACTACATGAAGAACGTCCAAAGAAAGATAAATCTTCAATACCTAAAGAAACTGAGGAAGAAAAAAAAGTATAGGTATTCTCTTGCAGAGTGAGGGAAGGAGAAAGCAACGGCACATCAATGGTTGTACCAGTGTGCATTTCAAATCCTAAAAGGAGGAACAAGAAGGTATACGCCTATGCGCTACTGGATGCCCAGAGTGACGTCACCTTCATTGATCAAGAAATCTACAAGAAATTACAAGTGGCTACAGAACCAATGAAGCTCAAACTCACCACAATGACGGGGAAAGACACATTAGTGAACAGTCAAAGGGTCAAAGGACTGAGAGTTAGAGGACTTCATTCATTCAAACTTCACATTAGATCTACCTCCAGCTTATACAAAAGACAATATACCTCTAGATCGAGATTGCATACCTACCTGTGAAACAGCCAATGAATGGGAGCACCTATCTGTCATATCTCATGAAATGTCCCAACTGAAGGAGTTTGGTGTTGAACTGATGATAGGCTATGATTGTCCCGAAGCCTTGGTACCACGAAAGGTAATCACAGGAGGAAAGGGTGAACCCTACACTGTTCAAACTGATCTAGGATGGGGTGTTGTTGGAGGAAAACAGCAGATCACAAACTCAAGTTACCAACTGTAAGTCCAGCAAAAGTAATCAAGATCCTTGAATCCGACTTCGCAGACATAAGTTTTAAAGAAAAGAGTGTATCTCAAGAAGACATAAAGTTCGTACACACTCTAGAAGAAAGTATTCAGCAGAATCAACAAGGTCATCTTGAAATGCCCTTACCTTTTAGAGAACGATTTTGTCTGCCAAATAACAGAAATTTTGCCCTAGCAAGATTGAAATGTTTGAAGAAAAAGATGGGAAGAGATCGCATTATCAAGCAGGATTATTTTAAATTTATGGAAGGCATCCTTGAAGAAGGACATGCAGAGAAAGTTAATAACAAACCTAAAGAAGGAGAAGTGTGGTACATCCCACATCAAGGTGTTTACCACTTAAAGAAACCAGATAAGATTAGAGTAGTATTTGATTGCTCAGCAAAGTACAATGGTGTTGCATTGAATGATCATCTACTAAAACGACCAGATCTTACAAACACTCTGCCTGGAGTACTCTGTAGATTCAGAACGTATCCCGTAGCGATCATGTGTGACTTTTAAAAGATGTTTCACTAGTTTCATGTGAAAAATGAAGATAGAGACTTCCTCAGGTTTCTATGGTGGGAGGACATAGATACAGATTCAGAGCCAGCAGAATACAGAATGAAAGTACACTTGTTTGGAGCAGCATCATCTCCAGGTTGCGCCAATTATGGTATGAAGTACCTGGCTAATCAGAATGAAAAGGATTGCCCATCAGCAGCAAATTTTCTGAAGAAAAACTTTTATGTAGATGATGGTCTACAGAGTCTAGAGTCTACAGAATCTGCAATCAAACTAGTGAAAGAAAGCCAAGAGTTATGCGCAAGAGGAAACCTGCGCCTGTCATGTCCTGCTCAGACTATGTACGGAGGTCTGCCAGATTACCAGCACATGTCTAGTCATTTGTTTTGTTTTGGAGTCGTGCTAGATCCGCCTCCCTTCAGGTGCTCTGGGTGGGGTCGTTGGTTTAAATTACTCTCACTCCCAGGGTTCCGTGCGGGTTATAGCTTCTGTCAGGCTGTGGAAGCAAGGAAGGAAGATTTGGCTGTACCTGCTCTGTTAAGATAAGTTGGTTTCTGATTTCTTTGGTTTGCTGTCTAGGCTGTTTGTGTGACGTCTGTCCCCTCCAGGTTCTGAGGGAGCAGGCTGCCCCTTTTCCCATTTCACCATCTCAGGGATTCCAGGGTATTTTCAGCCCAGGCACGAGGACACATTATTCCCACCTTCAGGGTCTGAATGTGGGCTTAGCAGCATAGGGAGAGCTGTTAGGGATTTGCTAGGAGGTGACCTTATCCCCGCCTAGAAACTTGTTTTGTTTAGTTATCTGTGTATCTTAGATCCTGTCCGCCGTGACAGCACCTTCACAAATTAATCTCAAACAACAGAGAGGTACTGGAATCCATCAGTGACTCTGAACGTACAGCAACAATGAAGAATGTAGATCTCAATTATGATCATCTTCCAGTTCAGAACATACTTGGATTGGGATGGAATGTAGAGAACGACAAGTTCTTTGAAGTATCTATTGAAGAGAAAGTTGCAACTAGACGAATCATTCTTTCTGCAGTGGCTTCTATATTTGATCCACTGGGATTCTTGGCCCCAGTAATCCTCAGAGCAAAAGAAATACTGCAAGAATTATGCAGACAGAAGTTGGGATGGGACGAACCTGTACGTGAAAATTTGAGGCAAAGGTGGGAGAGTTGGATAAGAGACTTGCAAAACTTGAGAGAAGTTCGGATACCCAGATGTTTTGTACCTCATGATTTCGGAAAGTACAAGAGAATAGAACTTCATCATTTTTCAGATGCCAGTAGTTATAGTTATGTCAGTGCTCTTACATCAAAGTAATAGGAGAAGAAAAGATACACTGTGCCCTGGTTATGGGGAAGGCCAGAGTTGCACCTACCAGTATTCAGACAATACCAAGACTTAAACTGACAGCAGCTGTTGTTTCAGCATCAGTAAGCAAGTTTCCGAGAGAAGAATTGGAATTGAAAATAGATGAAGAATATTTTTGGACAGACTCACAAGTTGTCCTAGGATACATAAACAATGAAGCTTGGAGATTCCATATCTTTGTCGCCAAATTCGGGAAATAACAAATCCAGAACATTGGCATCACATTGACACAAAGCATAACCCAGCAGATCATGCTTCAAGAGGCCTGAATGTCACTGAATTGAAAAATTCAAATTGGTTCACAGGTCCAGAGTTCCTTTGGGAAAAGGAAGTCACGCCCAGTAAAAAGGTTACACAGAATTGTCTATGGGTGATCCAGAAGTAAAAGTTGTACAAACATTGAGCACTGGTGCCAAGTGTCAAGATGACATACTTGAAAGACTAGCCAGATGTTCAAAATGGAATACAGTTATAAACATAGTAGCCCGAATTCAACATATGGCAAAGGGAATCATAAAGAAGGAATCCTTGAATGTAGAAGAAAGACTAAAAGCTGAAGGAACAGTCATAGGACTCATTGACTCAGACTCAGTCATAAGAGTCATTCATATAGGGCCAGGGGCTATTCATAGTATTCAGTATATTGGGCAGACTAGATGGGCCAAATGGTTCTTATCTGCCGACACATTCTATGTTTCTATGTTTCTATTTAACAGAGATTATACAGTGAAGAGTTAAAGAGACTTAGTCAAGAACCTAAAAGGCTTCCAAACAACTACCCATTGTACAAGCTTAATCTTGTTCTGCAGGATGGTATACTGAAGGTGGAGGGAGACTGGAAAATGCATTGTTATGCTATTTATCTGTCATCCACAGATCCCCTCCATAGCAGTGTCATGCCATCCACAGATGCCCCTATAACAGTGTCAGCCACAGACCCCCATAACAGTGTCAGCCACAGACCCCCATAACAGTGTCAGCCACAGACCCCCATAACAGTGCCATCCACAGACACCCATAACAGTGCCATCCACAGACCCCCATAACAGAGCCATCCACAGACGCTCATAACAGTGTCAGCCACAGACCCCCATAACGGTGTCAGCCACAGACCCCCATAACAGTGCAATCCACAGACCCCCATAACAGTGTCATCCCCCATAACAGTGCGTCATCCACAGATCCCCCATAATAGTGTCATTCACAGGCTACCATTGGTTCAAAGCCCACCAAAAGCACACCTTTTGGTTCAAAATATTTTTTTCCTCAAAAACCTAGGTGCGTCTTATGGGCCGATGCGTCTTATAGTGCGAAAAATACGGTATTATAGAAGTAGAGAAATTGAAACTTGGAAATGTGCTAATTTTCCCAAATTTTGGGCAAATTTGGTAATTTTTTATAAATAAAAAAGATTTTTTTTGACTCCATTTTACCAGTGTCATGAAGTACAATATGTGACGGAAAAAAAACAATCTCAGAATGGTCTGGATAAGTCAAAGCCTTTTAAAGTTATCACCACATAAAGTGACACTGGTCAGATTTGCAAAATCCCCTTGAGCTGTCAGCTTCATATAAATCTAACAGAGCAATGAATGTGGAGATCTCTGGATCCATGTGGGGTACAGGACTGGTTTTAGCTTTCTTAGAAATAGATTATACACTTACTATATGATGTCTGATTTAAGGCCCCCTTACATATATATTGGCGATCCAGCTCAATTTTCATCTGGTGTGGTGCAGAAAACACCAGAGGGAAACTGAAGCTAGAACTGATCCCATAGTTTTCTGCGGGATCATCCATATTCATCTGACGCATCACTTATGATGTTGGGTGTCAAATAATGCAGACAGAAAAATGCTGCATGCTACTGGTACTAGGGAGGCTCGTCCCCATCACCGTCTGCTATTGGCTAACCTCTCTTTGCAGTGGCAGCTGTGCGGGTTTCAAAAGCTACGAGGGACGAGGTAAGTACATTGTGTGTGAGGGGCCCAGGCATATGAGGGGTACATTTCAGGGGTTGGACAACCCCGTTAAGCACCCAAATACAGGATCTAATGAAGCATGCCATGATTTTTATCAGTAAGAAATCAGAGTCACGGGGAGGTACAGTGAAGCCCACACAGAAGTCTGTGGTACCATATTACAGCTCCAGTCATACTGATCTGTAAGGGTCCATTCACACATCCACAAAATGGGTCCGCATCTGTTCCACAATTTTGCGAAATAGGTGCAGGCCTATTCATTTTCAATGCGGCAGGAATGTGCTGTCCGCATCCGCATTTGCGGATCCGCACTTCCAGATCCGCACTTCCGTTCATCAAAAAAATAGAACATGTCCTATTCTTGTCCGCGAGGCATTTTCTATGAGAGTGCTGGCGATGTGCGGTCCGCAAAATGCGGAACGCACATTGCTGGTGTCCGTGTTTTGCGGATCCGCAATTTGCGGATCTGCAAAACACATACGGACGTGTGAATGGACCCTAATACAGTTGTTTGCAAGAGACTTTATGTCGGTTATTTTTAGTGATATGCCGTGCTTTTGTAGTATTGTTATACATCTATTTATTTGGTTAATTATTTTTTTTCTTTCGGATTTAGTATTTTTTTTGTCTGAACTTAGAATAGATGAAACAGTTTTATCTCCAGACAATGAATTTCACTCAAAACAAAAAAATTTGCATGGTTAGGGCTGATTTACACAATTGACCATATTCTATGGCTCTGTAATATAGATTGACATTCTCAAGGTTCGGCCACACGGTCAGTTTTCTGCATGTGGTTTTGGAAGCCAAAATCAGGAGTGGATCAGAAAAGGAGAGAAAGTATAAAGGGCAGACATGACCCCCCTCTCTTTTGATTTCTCTTTTAGTCTTGGCTTAAAAAAACTGCATCAGGAAACCTGACTGTGTGGCCATACCTTATACAGAATAATTGCTTCAAGAGATTTGGTGCTTCCTAGAGGCACCACATAGCGGCACACTGAGTGCCAAAGACTCCAAAATAAAGTAGGGAATGAATGCTGCTTCAGTATGTTTATATAGGGGTTTATAACAGAATAGCTAAAAGGCTTGTAATGAGGCATTCAGCAGGTCGCCCCTGTTCCCATCCCCAGCTGATTTATTTTTCCAGGGGCCAACCAGGCATTTCCCCTGCAGCCCAAAAGCAGAACTCGACTTTACCAGAATTGGAGCCACTTGTACAAAGCAGCTCTCTGTTCTGGCTCATAGAGAGGAATCTCAAGTGGGGAACCACCCATCCCCCATCCCTTTATGAAGCCCATATGACCCACTAGGGCATACAGATGGGAGTTGTCTTCATGAAACAACCCCTTTAATTGGAATCTCACATTGGAATTTTACCATTATCAAATTAGAAGACTTGCTCAGCATATGAATATATAAGCAAATGTGTATTTGTCCACTGTTGATTCAGAAACTAAGCTTCACCGTCTGTATTAGAGTATAAAGCAGTACGTGCACCAGCTCTCTCTCCGGGATGCATCCACTCAGTTCATATTTCATTATAGACGGTATCAAACAGTGAGAAACGTCTCATGCTGGTAAAAAAAAGGCGACAGCACTGGGAGCTGTCCATGAGATCTGATATCTCCAGATGGCTCCTAACAATCTAGCAAATGAAAAAGGCCTGGTAAGAGGACGCCAAAAGTTACAGAACAGAAAGAGCAGCTCTGTCATTACACAGACATTAACAATGCAAACCCTCTGATCAGGTTGTCACTATCCCACTATCAGGGAAGAGCAGAAGCC
Source organism: Bufo bufo (assembly GCF_905171765.1). Taxonomy (NCBI): domain Eukaryota; kingdom Metazoa; phylum Chordata; class Amphibia; order Anura; family Bufonidae; genus Bufo; species Bufo bufo. Next base: position 30,140,150 of record NC_053399.1, read on the forward strand.
TACAATATAGAGTGTGCACAACTCCGGAGCTCACCTCTGAGGTCAACATCACAGAGGCCAATACAAGACTGAAAATGTGATGCAAATTAATGTCAAATCTGTCAACGGTTGCAGAACAAAAAAAACTAACAAACTACAAATTGAAAATCACCTGACTTTTGACAGATAAGACTTCCATAAAAAAGAAAAAAACTATAGTTAAAAAGGCATCTGTCAGCAGGTTTGTCCCTATGACACTGGCTGACCTGTTACATGTGCACTTGGCAGCTGAAGGCATCTGTGTTGGTCCCATGTTCATATGTGCCCGCATTGCTGAGAACAATGATGTTATTATATATGCAAATGAGCCTCTAGGAGCAAGTAAGTGCCTTGTATTAACTGTATCTACATGATTAATGCCATTTGCTGAAGTGACACAACCCCTTTAATGCTGGTACAAATTGTACTAACTAAATTCGAGGACACACATTTCTATGCGCCAACAATGGTCAGTATATCTATCTTGATATTCTAAAGTGAGTAATATGAAAAATACTGAATGAAAGGCGTTGTCTGGTGGTTACAATTCTTTTATAAAATAGTCCAAAAACTAGCAGCAAATGGCCACCTCACCAGGTAGGACGGGGGACATGGAACCCTTGTTCTGGAGTCTAGTGTGGTATCAAGAAGTGGGACTCAAATCTATTATATGATGTGAATATGCCATAAGTGTCTAAGGTGGGAATACCCCTTTAATCCACGCCATGCCTTTAAAAGGTTTGTGCCAACTTCAGCAAGAAACATCAAAAATACATCAGTCTTTACTTTATTATAACGGCGCCCCCTGGTGTTTAATCTGTATAGCAATGTGCACGTCTACTTACAGGGACGGACTGGTCCTGGAAAAAAACAACTAAAAGTTGTCAGATATTGTAGGCGGGTACAAATGGAAAGAAGGAGGGGCAACAAGTAGGCAGGGCCATCAATACCACAGTGCACCACAAAATACTACCCCAGCAGAACCAAATAGCACAGTGCAGCACAAAATATCGCCGTCCCTGCTGCAGTATTCCACTGTATTACCATCCTAAAGACACAGTTGAATTGAGGAAGACACCCGCGGCCGCCAGGTACCTGATTCTCCTAGCATTAATTAATGCTGAGAGCATCCAATCTATATGTACTCATCAGTTGTGAGGAGGGCTCAGGCGGGCCACCAGGAAATTTCCCTGTAGGGTTTATGGCCCCTCTGCCCCTGTCGCCTTACTGAGGTGGTCGCACTGTTAGAAGCTGTGACAGTTACAAGAAGAAAGCTGCAGCAGAAAGGACGTGCCCCCTGTGAAAGGACCCCCCCCCCGAGCTGCAGCAGAAAGGACACACCACGTGAGAAAGAACATACCCCCTGAACTACCAGCCTGAGTAGAATCTAGCAGAGAAATGGAGGCAATGAATGGTAAAATCTTTGGATCCATGTGAGGTACAGGGCTGGTTATAGCTTTGTGAAAGGCCCCTTTCACACGAGCGAGTATTCCGCGCGGATGCGATGCGGGAGGTGAACGCATTGCACCCGCACTGAATACCGACCTATTCATTTCTATGGGGCTGTTCACATGAGCGGTGATTTTCACGCATCACTTGTGCGTTGCGTGAAAATCGCAGCATGCTCCTCTTTGTGCGTTTTTCACGTAACGCAGGCCCCATAGAAATGAATGGGGTTGCGTGAAAATCTCAAGCATCCGCAAGCAAGTGCGGATGCGGTGCGATTTTCACGCACGGTTGCTAGGAGACGATCGGGATAGAGACCCGATCATTATTATTTTCCCTTATAACATGGATATAAGGGAAAATAATAGAATTCTGAATACAGAATGCATAGTAAAACAGCGCTGGAGGGGTTAAAAAAAATAAAAAATGACTGGACTAAGGTGAGTTAAATTATTTTTTATTTTTTTTTAACCCCTCCAGCGCTGTTTTACTATGCATTCTGTATTCAGAATGCTATTATTTTCCCTTATAACCATGTTATAAGGGAAAATAATACAATCTACAGAACGCCAATCCCAAGCCCGAACTTCTGTGAAGAAGTTCTGATTTGGGTACCAAACACGCGCGATTTCTCACGCGAGTGCAAAACGCATTACAATGTTTTGCACTCATGCGGAAAAATCGCGGGTGTTCCCGTAACGCACTCGCACATTTTCCCGCAATGCCCGTGTGAAAGGGGCCAAAGAGATGGCTGTGTATAATGGTCATTTTTTTACATCAATCATGGCATAACACCTTTAAAGTGTAACTGTCATTATTTTTTTTTTATTTTTGTAATGTATGGGGGCAGTGATACTATTTTTGTAATATACTTTATGTACTGAAATCGTACATTTCTATTAGAAAAATAGCTCTGAAGCAACGCTCCTCTGTCTTCTGTTCACACTGTGGAGACCTGCTCAACACTGACTGTGTTATGTAAACAGAAGACAGAGGAGCGTCGCTAAGGCTACTTTCACACCTGCGTTCGGTGCAGATCCGTCTTGTATCTGCACAGACGGATCCGCAACTATAATGCAAACGCTTGTATCCGTTCATAACGGATCCGTTTGCATTATTCTCTCAAAAAAAAGTCTACGTCAAAACGGATCCGTCCTGACTTACATTGAAAGTCAATGGGGGACGGATCCGTTTTCAATTGCACCATATTTTGGCAGTGAAAACGGATCCGCCCCCCCTTGACTTACAGTGTAAGTCAGGACGTATCCATTTTGAACGGATGCGCTGCAAGCTGTGTTTTGGTGTCCGCCTCCATAGCGGAATGGAGGCGGAACAGAGCCAAACTGATGCATTCTGAGCGGATCCTTATCCATTCAGAATGCATTGGGGCTGAACTGATCCGTTTTGAACCGTTTGTGAGATCCCTGAAACGGATCTCACAAACAGAATTCAAAACGCCAGTGTGAAAGTAGCCTAAGGCTTAAAATGGGCCACTTCAGAGCTATTTTTCTAATAGAAATGTACGATTTCAATAATTAACGTATATTACTAAAATGGTCAGTATCACTGCCTCTATACATTACAAAAATAAAAAAATAATGACTGTTACACTTTAACCACTTCAGCCCCCCTAGCTTAAACACCCTTAATGACCAGGCCACTTTTTACACTTCTGCACTACACTACTTTCACCGTTTATTGCTCGGTCATGCAACTTACCACCCAAATGCATTTTACCTCCTTTTCTTCTCACTAATAGAGCTTTCATTTGGTGGTATTTCATTGCTGCTGACATTTTTACTTTTTTTGTTATTAATCAAAATTTACCGATTTTTTTGCAAAAAAATGACATTTTTCACTTTCAGTTGTAAAATTTTTCAAAAAAACGACATCCATATATACATTTTTCTCTAAATTTATTGTTCTACATGTCTTTGATAAAAAAAAAAGTTTGGGTAAAAAAAAATGGTTTAGGTAAAAGTTATAGCGTTTACAAACTATGGTACAAAAATGTGAATGTCTGCTTTTTGAAGCAGCTCTGACTTTCTGAGCACCTGTCATGTTTCCTGAGGTTCTACAATTCCCAGACAGTAGAAAACCCCCACAAATGACCCCATTTCTGAAAGTAGACACCCTAAGGTATTCGCTGATGGGCATAGTGAGTTCATAGAACTTTTCATTTTTTGGCACAAGTTAGCGGAAAATGATGAATTTTTTTATTTTTATTTTTTCCTTACAAAGTCTCATATTCCACTAACTTGTGACAAAAAATAAAAACTTCCATGAACTCACTATGCCCATCATGAAATACCTTGGGGTGTCTTCTTTCCAAAATGGGGTCACTTGTGGGGTAGTTATACTGCCCTGGCATTTTAGGGGCCCAAATGCGTGCGAAGGAGTTTGAAATCAAAATCTGTAAAAAATGGCCGGTGAAATTCGAAAGGTGCTCTTTGGAATGTGGGCCCCTTTGCCCACCTAGGCTGCAAAAAAGTCTCACACATGTGGTATCGCCATACTCAGGAGAAATTGGGGAATGTGTTTTGGGGTGTCATTTTACATATACCCATGCTGGGTGAGATAAATATCTTGGTCAAATGCCAACTTTGTATAAAAAAATGGGAAAAGTTGTCTTTTGCCAAGATATTTCTCTCACCCAGCATGGGTATATGTAAAATGACACCCCAAAACACATTCCCCAACTTCTCCTGAGTACGGCGATACCACATGTGTGACACTTTTTTGCAGCCTAGGTGGGAAAAGGGGCCCACATTCCAAAGAGCACCTTTCGGATTTCACCGGCCATTTTTTACAGATTTTGATTTCAAACCCCTTCTCACGCATTTGGGCCCCTAAAATGCCAGGGCAGTATAACTACCCCACAAGTGACCCCATTTTGGAAAGAAGACACCCCAAGGTATTTCGTGATGGGCATAGTGAGTTCATGGAAGTTTTTATTTTTTGTCACAAGTTAGTGGAATATGAGACTTTGTAAGAAAAAATAAATAAATCATCATTTTCCGCTAACTTGTGACAAAAAATAAAAAATTCTAGGAACTCGCCATGCCCCTCACGGAATACCTTGGGGAGTCTTCTTTCCAAAATGGGGTCACTTGTGGGGTAGTTATACTGCCCTGGCATTTTAGGGGCCCTAATGCGTGAGAAGTAGTTTGAAATCAAAATCTGTAAAAAATGCCCTGTGAAATCCTAAAGGTGCTCTTTGGAATGTGGGCCCCTTTGCACACCTAGGCTGCAAAAAAGTGTCACACATCTGGTATTGCCGTACTCAGAAGAAGTAGGGAAATGTGTTTTGGGGTGTCATTTTACATATACCCATGCTGGGTGAGAGAAATATCTCGGCAAAAGACAACTTTTCCCATTTTTTTATACAAAGTTGGCATTTGACCAAGATATTTATCTCACCCAGCATGGGTATATGTAAAATGACACCCCAAAACACATTGCCCAACTTCTCCTGAGTACGGCGATACCACATGTGTGACACTTATTTGCAGCCTAGATGCGCAAAGGGGCCCAAATTCCTTTTAGGAGGGCATTTTTAGACATTTGGATCCCAGACTTCTTCTCACGCTTTAGGGCCCCTAAAATGCCAGGGCAGTATAAATACCCCGCAAGTGACCCCATTTTGGAAAGAAGACACCCCAAGGTATTCAATGAGGGGCATGGCGAGTTCATCTAAATATTTTTTTTTTGGCACAAGTTAGCGGAAATTGTTTTTTTTTTTTTTCTCACAAAGTCTCCCTTTCCGCTAACTTGGGACAAAAATTTCAATCTTTCATGGACTCAATATGCCCCTCACGAAATACCTTGGGGTGTCTTCTTTCCGAAATGGGGTCACATGTGGGGTATTTATACTGCCCTGGCATTTTAGGGGCCCTAAAGCGTGAGAAGAAGTCTGGAATATAAATGTCAAAAAAAATTTACACATTTGGATTCCGTGAGGGGTATGGTGAGTTCATGTGAGATTTTATTTTTTGACACAAGTTAGTGGAATATGAGACTTTGTAAGGAAAAAAAAACAAAAAAAATAAAATTAAATAAATCAATTTCCGCTAACTTGTGCCAAAAAAATGTCTGAATGGAGCCTTACAGGTGGGTGATCAATGACAGGGGGGTGATCAATGACAGGGGGGTGATCAGGGAGTCTATATGGGGTGATCACCCCTCTGTCATTGATCACCCCCCTGTAAGGCTCCATTCAGACGTCTGTATGTGTTTTGCGGATCCGATCCATGTATCCGTGGATCCGTAAAAAACATACGGACGTCTGAATGGAGCCTTACAGGGGGGTGATCAATGACAGGGGGTGATCAATGACAGGGGGGTGATCAGGGAGTCTATATGGGGTGATCAGGGGTTCATAAGGGGTTAATAAGTGACGGAGGGGGTGGGTAGTGTAGTGTGGTGCTTGGTGCTACTTATTATAGAGCTGCCTGTGTCCTCTGGTGGTCGATCCAAGCAAAAGGGACCACCAGAGGACCAGGTAGCAGGTATATTAGACGCTGTTATCAAAACAGCGTCTAATATACCTGTTAGGGGTTTAAAAAATCGCATCTACAGCCTGCCAGCGAACGATCGCCGCTGGAAGGCTGCAGATCCACTCGCTTACCTTCCGATCCTGTGAACGCGCGCGCCTGTGTGCACGCGTTCACAGGAAATCTCGCGTCTCGCGAGATGACGCACGGATGCGTCCAGGAGGAATGAATCGACCGCCTCCAGGACGCATCCCTGCATTAGGCGGTCCGGAGGCGGTTAAGGGATCAATCATACCAAACTATAAAATGAATAATGGTTAATTTGGGGCATTTTCAAACACTTTTGTCTAAGACCACCCATTGGTTGACCTACTTTGCAAATAATTTTGTGCCTATAGTTTTGGTGGACATTGGTGGACATCTTAAGCCATGCTCTTTCGAGTAGGGGCCTAGCTATAGGGGAAGTGACTGCTTTGGCGCCCGAACTCAGAAGGGGCCCATCCAGGAGAAGGACTTTATTGTCAGACACTGTAGTAAATGGACTGCCGGGCCTCGTCTGAGAGAGCAATCTTGGCTAGTCACAGGAGTGGCGTTTGCACAGGAGGAGGGGGTTGTAAAGAATTTGCTGGGGTGGGTGGGGGCCCATTCAAAAATTTGCGGTGGGGCCCAGTCATTTCTAGTTACGTCATTGCTTTCTCGATAAGCCACACCTCCTTGTCAAGCAAGAAAAAAAAAAGTGCCAGAAACACATAATAAACGGTGCACAAAACATGCTTTCTTGGTGTAAATGAAGCCAGCATTAGCTGAGTATCTCTCCTCCAGGGTGTCTCTAAAGAAAGCATACATTACAGATGTACACACACCAATGAGCCTCACATGCATATGTTTGACATAACAGAAAATCATGTACATTTTTTGACCATTTATCATGGAATAGACATTTTTATATAAATTGAAAAAGAAAACTATGTCAAAAAAACATATAGAAAATGGCAAATATATATGAAAGTACTAACGCATAGCATGCTTTGCATTAATAAGAGAACTCCCTAGGGTACAACGTACCAAAATTATTAAACAGGTTGTGCAGCCAGTAATATTGATGGCCTATCCTTAGGATAGGTCATCCATATCTGATTGATGGAGTTCCAACTCCTGAAACCCTGCCCATCAGATGTTTGAAGAGAAGGCGGTGCTCATACGAGCACTGCTTACTCTTGTCTCGCTTGCAGCGGTGGCGCAGTGTAATTTCAAGTGAATGGAACAAGCACTTTTAATTACACTACACCGCCAAGACTTCCGAGATGATGCACAGTGCAATCTTGAAGAGGAAGTAGCACTTGTATGTGCTGGACCCCCTCGGACCAGGTCATCAATATCACAGGCTGCACAACACCTTTAAGAGGCATAGGCCTCTTAAGAAGTTTGGCACATCCTCGGGGAGTCTATGCGTCATCTGTCTTTTTGTATGTGTATCTATTTATCTATCTATCTATCTATCTACCTATCACCTACCTACGGTATCTATCTATCTTTCTATCTACAGTATCTATCTATCTGTCTGTCTATCTATCTATGGCAGTGGTGGCGAAACTATGGCACAGGTGCCAGAAGTGGCACTGAGAGCCCTCTCTGTGGACACCCACACCCCAGGAAAAAGTCTATGGTGTACCAATATGTCTTAGGCTACTTTCACACTAGCGGCACGGACCTCCGGCAGACTGTTCCGTCGGGGGAACAGCCTGTCGGATCCGTCCTGCCGCTAGTGACCGTGTGCCCCCGGACTGCCCGTCCCCATTGACTATAATGGGGGCGGAGCTCCGGCGGAGGCACGGCGGCACACGGCGAGAGGCTGCCGGAATAAAACTATGACATGTCCGACATTTATTCCGGCATCCTCTCGCCGTGCGCTGCCATGCCTCCGCCGGAACACCGCACCGCCCCCATTATAGTCAATGGGGACGGAGCGGCAGTCTGAGGGCACACGGTCACTAGCGGCAGGACGGATCTGACAGGCTGTTCACCCGACGGAACAGTCTGCCGGAGGTCCGTGCCGCCAGTGTGAAAGTAGCCTTAGACTTTTCCTGCCATTCATCAGCGCAGGGAGCGCTATGAACAGCACAGGCAGTGCACTAAATGTAGGCAGCTATTATAGCTAAATGATAAAGTACATGGAAGATATACTATACTGGACTGTAGTATTCAGGGTAAATTGTCCTTGTTGGCACTTTGCGATAAATAAGTGGGTTTTGGGTTACAGTTTGAGCATTCTGTGATGATCTATGGTATCTATCTATCTACAATATATATCTATGTACGGTATCTATCTGTCTATCTATCTATCTATCTATGTACAGTATTATGAGGTATATAGTAGGTGTTAGTGCATATTGTAAGTACTGTCACATATAAAAATCATTGTTACGCTCCGCACACAGACTAGTTGTCACCAGAATCATTGCACCATTTCAAAATGTGATAATTGACAAAGTATGTCAAAGAAACGTCATTAATTTATTTACCTCACTTCACCAGCCGCCGAATGCTCAAAATGGCGACTACCTGCAGTCGAGCACCCAGGCCCAGACGGGCAGTCTGTAGAATCCCTTAATTTCCAGAAGGGCAGTTCTATTAAGGAGGCCTGTAGAATAGTCTGAGGTAATTTCTAATACTCTGCATGCTACCATGGTCACCCAGCCCTGATACAGCAGTCTGCAGACTTAAACCCGGGAATAGTTCTTTTTATTTGGAAGAAGAAGATGGAGGCCAGAACCTGCTGATATCTAGGTATGAATCTCTCCTAGTGGTGACAAGGGACACACTGAAACAGTCAGAGCAGTGCTGTATGCAGGAGAACTACAAGTCCCAGCAAGGACTTCCTTAGTCCATAAAGCAGGCAGCCATTTTGAGACAGAGGGGCAGGGCAGACAGCCATTTTGTGGCAGGGAGTGGCTCTTTAGATCCTTCAGGACGCGTGTATGAAGCTAGTGCATGTCAGAACTGAGGTGTTGTCCATAGCAACCAATCAGCTTTCAGCTTTTTTCCTGAGACTGGGATAAAAGCACAGTGTTGATTGGCTGACATCACCAGCAGCACTCTCTGGCTACCAGGTCTCAATACAGAAATGTATTTATGCTTTTGTTTTCTGACAGGAATACTTTCAGGTTTAAAGCCATATGTGTAGCCCCAGTGCCATTTTTTTTAACCTAAAAAGAGGATAGTGCTTCAAATACTACTTCTGTATCAAAGTAATGATAAAATACACCCAGTGAGCAGCTTATCTCTTCATTGAAGATGGCTGCCATTACCCGGTTCTAGGATTATTAGTATGAACAGCTATTTCTGTGGTAAACACGTTATGTTTTCACATGGAAGGCTATGTTCACACTTGTGCCATGGTTTCTGCTTATCTGTAGTGTGACAGACACCAACTGTGTCGGCTGCGGCACTGCCCCCCTATTGACTTACAGTGGGGGTCTGTCAGGTTATGTCTTGGTGTGCACTGGCGCTGGGACGCAGATGCGAACAGAGCCTAATAAAATAGAAAGTCACGACTTTCTCTTGCAAACGTATTGGAAATTAGTGTGCCAGTCCCTCCCCTCATACAGCGTGCATGCCATATCCCCCAACAGGTAACCCACCATGTTTAACCCGTAGAGGACCCACGCGGTACATCTACGGCGCTGGTGGACGTGACTTAAGAACCAGCGCCGTACATGTATGGTGGGCTGATTGGATGGCTGCAGGGCTGCCCGATCAGCGGCATGGACTCAGCAGTGACTGACAGCCGGGCCCCTGCTGCATACACCGGCATCGGTGAAAACACTGATGCCGGCGTGTTAACCCCTTGTATGCCGCGTTCAAAGCTGACCGCGGCATGCAGAGGGTTCGCAGAGGGTACGGGTGCTCTCCGCTTCCCAATCAAGGTCCCCGCGCTGCAGTGTCAGGTACCCGATGGCAGAGAAGGCAGCCCGATGCCTTCCATAGGCATCAGGGCTTGCCTTCTACGGAAGCCTGTGAGATCCAGCCCTTAGGCTGGGTCTCACAGGAAGGCTGTCAGCATACAAGCTGACATGCAATGTATTACAATACAGGTTGTATTGTAATGCATTGCAGAGGGGATCAGACCCCAGAAGTTGAAGTACCAGAGTGGGACAAAAAAAAAAAGTAAAAAAAAAAGTGTTTTTCATGATAAAAAAAGAAAAGAAATAAAGAAAAAAGAAAACCAGACATATTGTGTATTGCCGTGTCCGTAACGACCGCCTCTACAAAAATATCACATGAACCACCCCCTCACCTGAACGCCGTAGAAAAAAATAAAATAAAAATGGTGTAAAAAAAGCAAGTTTTTGTCACCTTACATCACAAAAAGTGCAACGCCAAGCGATCAAAAAGGCGTATGCCCCACAAAATAGTGCCGTCACCTCATCCCGCAAAAAATGAGACCCTACCTAACACAATAGCCCAAAAAAATAAATAAAAATAAGGCTCTCAGAATACGGATACACTAAAACATGATTTTTTTTTTGTTTCAAAAATGCTGTTATTGTGTAAAACTTAAATAAAATAAAAAAGTATACAAATTAGGTATCATCGCGTCCGTAAGAACCTACTGTATAAAAATATCACATGAACTAACCCTAAAAAAAAACGGTGTAAAAAAAGCTATTTTTTGTCACCTCTCATCACAAAAAGTGTAATACCAAGCGTCAAAAAGTCATACGGACCCCAAATTCATACCAATCAAACCGTCATCTTATCCTGCAAAAAATTAGACAATCACCCAAAAAATAAAAAAAACTATGGCTCTCAGAATATGGAGACACTAAAACATGTTTTTTGGATTTCAAAAATTCTGTTATTGTCTAAAACTTAAATAAATAAAAAAAAGTATACATATTAGGTATCGCCATGTCCGTAACAACCTGCTATATAAAAATATCACATCAAATAACCTCTCAGGTGAACACCGTCAAAAATAAAAATAAAAACTGTGTCAAAAAGCCATTTTTTGTCACCTTATATTACAAAAAGTGTAATACCAAGCGATCAAAAAGTCATATGCACCATAAAATAGTACCAATCAAACCGTCATCTCATACCGAAAAAAATAAGCCCCTACATGAGACAGAGAACTAATAAAAGCATGGATGCACAACATTTTACATGCAAACAATAGAACTGAGAAATGGGGATCATTCTAAATTAAAGTGGTATTATACCTACTATAAATGAAAAAAGAGAAGCTCTTTGCGCACATTTTTGATTAAACGTATGTTGGGCCCATCTACCAGGTGTTAAGGTGGCTTCCGCAGATGGGTACCGCTACTGGATACAGTCGCCGAAAAAAAATAAAAAAAATATGACTTTCAGAACATGGAGACAGTAAAAAAATCATTTTTTTCAAAAATGCTTTATTATGTAAAATTGAAACAAACAACCCAAAAAAGTAGTCATATTTGGTATTATCACGTCCGTAACAACCTGCTCTATAAAAATAGCACATGATCTAACCTAAAAATTAAAACAGTGCAAAAACAGTGCCACTTTATGTGGTGATAATGGAGTTCATGAGGAGACATGAAGTATGGACTGTGGCAACAGAGACTGCATACAAGTGCTGCTGCTTATTATCCACAACCCCACCTCCTCTCTGTACTTCATGTCTTCTCATGAACTCCATTCCCACAGAGATTCATCTGAGGATCTTATCAGCTGTATTCAAGATAATATTCCCTGACAAGCAGAGCAAAGAGGAGGATGAGGCAGTGATTTCAGATTAGGTGCCATTTTGCACAAATTTTTAAGCCAAAACTTGGTCAAATCTGTCAACGGTTGCAGAACAAAAAAACTAACAAACTACAAATTGAAGATCACCTGACTTTTGACAGATAAGACTTCCATAAAAAAGAAATAAACTATAGTTAAAAGGGCATCTGTCAGCAGATTTGTACCTATTAAACTGGCTGACCTGTTACATGTGTGCTTGGCAGCTGAGAAAAATGAAGCTTTAATATATGCAAATGAGCCTCTAGGAGCAATGGGGGTGTTGCCATTACAGCTAGATGCTCCACTCTCTCCGCAACTGCAGCACCCTTTCTCCTTTGATCGACAGGGCAGGCATAATGATGTTTTCACTGCCTGGCCCTGTCAAAGTGCAGAGGGCGTGGCAGTTGCAGAGAGAGTGAAGCCTCTAGGTGTAATGGCAACACCCCCATTGCTCCTAGAGGCTCATTTGCATATAATAAAACATCATTTTTCTCAGCAATGCCGGCACATATAAACATAGGACCAACACAGATGTCTTCAGCTGCCAAGCGCACATGTAACAGGTCAGTTAGTGTCATAGGTACGGATCTGCTGACAGATGCCCTTTCAAAGGGTTGTCTCACTTTGGCAAATGTTATTTATCATCTAGATAAAGTTAATACAAGGCACTTACTAATGTATTGTGATTGTCCCTATTGCCTGCTTTGCTGGATTGATTCATTTTTCCATGTATTGCATGTTTTACCTACCTCTTTTTAGATCCAATCCTAGCCGCACTGTGTAAATGAGGCCCTAGTGAATATAACGCAGTCTTCTGCAGTATTGTGTGATGTACTGGTTTGGAAATACTCCTCTAAATTTGCAATTTTAGACCAATTATTTTGGTTCATTGGGTAAACTGTAAGATTTTTCCTTTAAGCACATAGCTAAGGGATTTGTCCACAGCATGGACAATTCTTTTATGAATCAGCAGTTGATGTTATTTAATGCCTGAGTTACTCCGAACAAGGTAAATGTTGATACTAACCGTTATGGTAGGCATTAATGACTGGAGGTTTCCAAAACGACCCCTTTGGTGCATTTTACCTTAGCAATTCACTGCACAATTATGATAGTATTTCATTCTTCAATGGAAAGCCATGCAAATTTATATTTCACACAGCTTTCTCTGTTACTGGTTGACTTTTTCATGTTTGTTTTCTCATCTTTGCAGGTTTCTCGATGTCATTTAATGCTTAGTTTTGTCCGCTGAGTATTCAAAATGAGTGAAATGGACTTTAGCAGTTTTGATAAGATACTGCTAGAGCTAGGTATGTATGACATTTGAAGCCTGTGCACATCTTTATTCCTTCATAAGCTCTATGACTATACTAATAGCATCTTTAGTCTTTCAGAATGAGCAAGAATCTCAGAATAAGAGAAATAGCAAAGAACTCATCCAACGTAAGTTGAATCAAGATGTACTATAAAAAAACAATTTTAAGCCTCATTCACACGTCTGTGTTTTGGTCAGTGATTTCCATCAGTGATTGTGAGCCACATCCAGGAGTGGAGGCTACACTGAGACCAGGTATAATGGAAAGATCTGCTCCTGTTCTGTGTTTAGACCTGCACCTGGTTTTGGTTTAAAATCACTGATGGAAATCACTGACCAAACACTAACTGTGTGAATAAAGCATAACAGTATAACATACAATACTGGTGTAATCGGCAAACCCACCACGTAAATAATCTGCTTTATTTGGTTCTTTATTACGACCATTGCAAAAAAGATATCAGAAAATTATCCAGTAAGTAATAAGCAGACGTAAATATTCCTTGGGTTGACTGGAAGGCTTACACTAGCCAGGGGTGCACCGCCAATGAGGCTACGTGAGGTGATTGCCTCAGGCAGCACCAAGTAAGGCCAAATGAGGGGGGGGGGGGGCGGCAGATATGCCTTGGGCAATGAGTGCTTTCATTGTGGAAGCGTTCATCTCTGCATATTCATCTGTATCGCTGTTCTCAGGACAGAAGAAATCATCATGGCGGTGTGGTATGAATGGAGAAGATAAGAAATAGGAACGTCTACATCAGAGGAGACGTAACTGGATGTGGCACTAAATATTATTAGTATGCGCTTTAACACTATATGTAATGTTTTCCAAGTATGCCTTTAACTGTAGAGCTGAAGGGAAGGGGTTAGGGTAAGAATTTGGTAGTGGTGGTGGGGAAGGGGGGGCACATCATTTCCGTTTTCGCCTCAGGCAGCAGAAAGGCTAGGTGTACCCCTGACACTAGCCATTCAAATTAAATTGACAATGGCCAAAAACTCACACAGCTGACAGCTCTCACTCCCGACCCCCCTAATCCAAAATACATGGACACTCGGCTCAGGAAAGCATGCATGTGTCCTGAGTGTGGAGAGTGGAGTGAAACACTGCCAGACCTCTAGTGGTGGCGTATCTACTGTAAGAACAAAAGCATCAGCATGTTGAAATCCAACTGCCAGAACCTTCTCTCCACTGACATCTGATGGGTGTCAGTCAGGAGGCCCCTGTGTAGAGTAGGTGGTTATATATATATATAGGTTGGTTTTTTTCTCTGACACTATTTATCTGGATGATGTATATACCATATGGATGAAAGGCTTTGGAAAAGTTTTTCTCTCATCTCCTTGGTGCTAAGTATTTTGCTCCTAACTAATTCCATGCTCAGAAATATTGTGAAATTAAAATCAAATAAATCAACTCACTGACCCTTAAATATAACCCTCACATAAAGCAGCTGGCCACATTGTGTGGCCATCAGAATGGACATTCATATGAGGCATATTTTGATTCATTTTACTATGTTCATACAGTCCTGATCAAAAGTTTAAGACCACTTAAAAAATGGCAAAAAATCATATTTAGCATGGCTGGATCTTAACAAGGTTCTAAGTAGAGCTTCAACATGCAACAAGAAGAAATGAGAGTGAGACAAAACATTTTTTGAGCATTTCATTTAATGAAAACAACGAATAAACTGAAACAGGCTGTTTTTCAGCTGATCAAAAGTTTAGGACCACATGCCTTTAAAAGGCCAAATCTGTGCAAAGATGTGGATTCATTGTCATTTTCTGTCAGGTAGTCACACGTTGTGATGGCAAAGGCAAAAAAACTCTCCCTTTTTGAACGTGGTCGGGTTGCTGAACTGCATAAGCAGGGTCTCTCACAGCGCGCCATCGCTGCTGAGGTGGGATGCAGTAAGACAGTCATTTGGAATTTCCTAAATGATCCTGAGGGTTATGGAACAAAAAAGTCAAGTGGAAGACCCCAAAAAATGTCCTCAGCACTGAGCCAGAGGATCCAATTGGCTGTCCGTCAAGACACTGGACGATCCTCGACCCAAATTAAGGCCCTTACTAGTGCTGACTGCAGCCCCATAACCATCAGACGGCATCTGAGACTGAAGGGCTTCAAAAACAAAAAACGTCTTCAAAGACCTCGTCTCCTTGAACGCCACAGAACTGATCGTTTGGACTTTGCAAGAGAGCACCAAACATGGGACATTCAAAGGTGGAAGAAAGTTTTATTCTCTGATGAGAAAAAATTTAACCTTGATGGTCCTGATGGTTTGCAACGTTACTGGCATGACAAGCAGATCCCACCTGAGATGTTTTCTACGCGCCACAGTGGAGGGGGCGCCATAATGGTCTGGGGTGCTTTTTCCTTCAGTGGAACAATGGAACTTCAGGAAGTGCAGGGGCGTCAAACGGCCGCTGGCTATGTCCAGATGTTGCAGAGAGCATTCCTCATGACTGAGGGCCCTCGTCTGTGTGGTAACGACTGGGTTTTTCAACAGGACAACGCTACAGTACACAATGCCCGCAGGACAAGGGACTTCTTCCAGGAGAATAACATCACTCTTTTGGCCCCGGTGCGTGTTCCCCTGGTCTAAATCCAATTGAGAACCTTTGGGGATGGATGGCAAGGGAAGTTTACAAAAATGGACAACAGTTCCAGACAGTAGATGGCCTTCGTGCGGCCGTCTTCACCACTTGGAGAAATGTTCCCAATCACCTCATGGAAACGCTTGCATCAAGCATGCTGAAACGAATTTTTGAAGTGATAAACAATAACGGCGGAGCTACTCATTACTGAGTTCATGTTTGGAAGTTGGATTTCTGTTTTGTTTTTTTTTTTGGTTTTTTTTGAAGTGTGGTCCTAAACTTTTGATCAGCTGAAAAACAGCCTGTTTCAGTTTATTCGTTGTTTTCATTAAAGAGGACCTTTCACTAGAATAAAACATCTAAACTAACTATCTAGACATGGAGAGCGGCGCCCAGGGATCCCCCTGCACTTACTGTTATCCCCGGGCGCCGCTCCGTTCTCCCGTTATAGCCTCCGGTATCTTCATAGTTAGGCTCCACCCAGTGGAACCTGCCGGGGTCTCCTTCTCCCATGCTGTAGCGCTGGCCAATCGCAGCGCTCAGCTCATAGCCTGAGAAAAAAAAGCCTCTCAGGCTATGAGCTGAGTGCTGCGATTGGCCAGCGCTACAGCATTGGAGAATGAGACGCCGGCAGGTTCCCCTGGGTGGAGCCTAACTATGAAGATACCGGAGGCTATAACGTGAGAGCGGAGCGGCGCCCGGGGATAACAGTAAGTGCAGGGGGATCCCTAGGCGCCGCTCTCCATGTCTGTATAGTTAGTTTAGATGTTTTATTCTAGCGAAAGGTCCTCTTTAAATTGAATGCTCAAAAAATGTTTTGTCTCACTCCCATTTCTTCTTGTTGCATGTTGAAGCTCTACTTGGAACCTTGTTAAGATCCAGCCATGCTAAATATGATTTTTTGCCATTTTTCAAGTGGTCTTAAACTTTTGATCAGGACTGTATGTGGCAACCCTCCTGAATTCACTTCACCTCAAGACAGCGATATAGTTGAATATTGTGGAGGGGCATAAGAGCCTATGGCCCTGTCCTTCAACCTCATAGGCCACTAAAACCTACGAGGTAGTTTATGAGCGTTGCAGGTGGCCCAATGACATCATTGTGCAAGGACAAAGACACCTCAGGCCGCAGGCCAGAAGAGGGCTGTGGCCTGCACCACAGTGGCGGCAAGGAACAGGACAGGTGAGTATTTTATTTTTTTCTTTACTTTCCTCGGTCACTTGGGAGCATACTACTGGGGCTACTGTAGGGGGCATTATTACTACTGGGGGCACTATAGCAGGCCTTTATGACTATTAGGAGCATCACGGGGGACTTTACATCTAATAGAGGAGTATGTTACTACTGGAGACACTTTAAGGGAGCATCATAACTATTGAGAACACTTGTTTGGCACAATTTTTTTGTATGGTAGTAATATTTTCAGGGGGACTATCAGTATTACACTATTTTTTACGAAGTATAATATTTGTGGGAATTGGGGAGCACTACAGGCGGAGTATTGGGAGTAGCAGCAGAATATGACACTGTTGAGGCACCAGGATGAGAAATTTGTGTTGGGAAGGAGGATAGAATGATGGAAAAGTGAAGAATCTAAGAGGTCTGTGCGGAAAACTCTGCAGACAAGACATGGCTAAAAGAAGTCTTCATGGCGGTCTGGGTCGAATTGAGAAGATTGGGAAAGAGAACTATTACAACCAGAGGAGACGTCACTAGATGTAATAGGTATATAGTGATCTGGCGCTAAAAAAAACAGGCAGTTCTGAGATGCTCTGACCTGCATCTCACCTCCTCAGACTCCTCCTCCATATATTAATTAGAGACAACTGGAAAAGAAAGAGGAGAACAGAACATGGCAGCTGACACTGGCCACCACAGAGGAGCAGCTTCTGGGTAGGTATTTTCTGATGCACTGTGGTATTTGGTTCTGCTGATGCAGTATTCTGTACTTGCTTTGGTCCGGCCTAATTGTACAGGGTGGGCCATTTATATGGATACACCTTAATAAAATGGGAATGGTTGGTGATATTAACTTCCTGTTTGTGGCACATTAGTATATGTGAGGGGGGAAACTTTTAAAGATGGGTGGTGACCATGGCGGCCATTTTGAATCCAACTTTTGTTTTTTCAATAGGAAGAGGGTCATGTGACACATCAAACTTATTGGGAATTTCACAAGAAAAACAATGGTGTGCTTGGTTTTAACGTAACTTTATTCTTTCATGAGTTATTTACAAGTTTCTGACCACTTATAAAATGTGTTCAATGTGCTGCCCATTGTGTTGGATTGTCAATGCAACCCTCTTCTCCCACTCTTCACACCCTGATAGCAACACTGCAGGAGAAATGCTAGCACAGGCTTCCAGTATCCGTAGTTTCAGGTGCTGCACATCTCGTATCTTCACAGCATAGACAATTGCCTTCAGATGACCCCAAAGATAAAAGTCTAAGGGGGTCAGATCGGGAGACCTTGGGGGCCATTCAACTGGCCCATGACGACCAATCCACTTTCCAGGAAACTGTTCATCTAGGAATACTCGGACCTGACACCCATAATGTGGTGGTGCACCATCTTGCTGGAAAAACTCAGGGAACGTGCCAGCTTCAGTGCATAAAGAGGGAAACACATCATCATGTAGCAATTTCGCATATCCAGTGGCCTTGAGGTTTCTATTGATGAAGAATGGCCTCACTATCTTTGTACCCCATATACCACACCATACCATAAATTTTTTTGTTCCAACAGTCTTGGAGGGATCTATCCAATGTGAGTTAGTGTCAGACCAATAGCGGTGGTTTTGCTTGTTAACTTCACCATTCACATAAAAGTTTGCCTCATCACTGAACAAAATCTGCGTAAACTGAGGGTTCCTGTTCCAATTTTTGTTTTGCCCATTCTGCAAATTCAGTGCGCCGATCTGGGTCATCCTCGTTGAGATGATGCATTAGCTGGAGTTTGTAAGGGTGCCATTTGTGAGTAGCTAATATCCGCCGAAGGGATGTTCGACTAATGCCACTCTCCAGTGACATGCGGCGAGTGCTACGCTGTGGGCTCTTGCTGAATGAAGCTAGGACAGCCACTGATGTTTCTTCATTAGAGACAGATTTCATGCCTCCACATTTTGGCAAATCCAACACTGAACCAGTTTCACGAAACTTAGCAAGCAGTTTGCTAACTGTAGCATGGGAGATGGGTGGTCTCGTAGGGTGTCTTGCATTGAAATCTGCTGCAATGACCCGATTACTGCGTTCACCAGACATCAACACAATTTCTATCCGCTCCTCACGTGTTAACCTCGGCGACATGTCAATGGCTGTAAACAAAGAGAAACTTGTAAATAACTCATAATAGAATAAAGTTACGTTAAAACCAAGCACACCATTGTTTTTCGTGTGAAATTCCCAATAAGTTTGATGTGTCACATGACCCTCTTCCTATTGAAAAAACAAAAGTTGGATTCAAAATGGCTGACTTCAAAATGGCCGCCATGGTCACCACCCATCTTGAAAAGTTTCCCCCCTCACATATACTAATGTGCCACAAACAGGAAGTTAATATCACCAACCATTCGCATTTTATTAAGGTGTATCCATATAAATGGCTTCTCCTTCTGTCAATTTAGATCTGCCTACAACATGAGCTTCTTTTATTTATTTTTTTCCAGGGCCTGCTTAAAGGGGTTGTCTCACTTCAGTAAATGGCATGTATTGTGATTGTCCATATTGCTTCTTTTGCTGGCTAGATTAATTTTTCCATCGCATTATACACTGCTTGTTTCCATGGTCTGGCCTGTCTGGTGGCTGGGACCTCAGGAGTTCCCACAGTCCAGCACTTTTTTCTATAGTTTACAAGCACAACCACCAATGCTGAACTGCAGGGTGGTCATAACCATGGAAATGAGCAGTGTATAATGTGATGGAAAAATTAATCCAGCCAGCAAAGGAGGCAATATGGACAATCACAATACATTATTAAGTACTTTGTATTAACTTTTTCTACATGATAAATGGCATTTGCTGATGTGAGATAACCCCTTTAAGTTTTCAATCCGCCCCTGCTGTTGCTACATATTTAAATCATAGTTCTGCTTTAACTTCTAGGATTTCAGCCTTAGCTGAAAGAAAGAAAGCATTAACGGCTTACACGTATCACGGGGCCCAACACTTGTCTGCTAACTTTGATAAAAGGTGGATGATGTTACAGAATTATGAAATGGGCACATGGTATTGAGGCATCCACCAGTCTGTGATATAGCTGAAGGCAAAAGCAAGCAGTCTCCAGTCAAGGATGCAAACTAATGCTAAAAGATCAAATAAGAACAAGACCAAGGCTGAGAGTATCCATCCCCAGTCTCTCCATATAAATTATTTATTTACATCGCATTTACTCAAACCTGCATTTCTTTATGGACACAGCAAAAAGGGTCGATTTAGATTATATTCAGCCCAAAAAGATTCCTAACTTCAGTTAATGCAAACACATGCCATAATGGAAGTGCTCATTAGTATTCGCTTTATAAGACGCACTGATATTCCCCCCCACCACACTTTTTGGTGTACAGTAATCCTGCAATTTTCACACCAGTCACTAGGCCAAATAACAGGTAATAATTTCCAGATAACCGTTGAGTTGCTATTATAATTATCCCTACAGGCAGAATTAGGCCTCAATCACACAACCGTATTTTTGTTCCGCGTCCGATCCACATTTTTTGTGGATCACATGCAGACCCATTCGCTTCTATTGGGACCGCAAAAAATTCGGACAGCAAACTCATCCGTGTGCTGTCTGCATCCATATGTCCATCCCGCAAATTAAAGTGTCTGTTTTGCGGACAAGAATAGGCATTTCTACTATTGGGCCTGCTAAGCTGTTTAAAACCTTGAATTTTGAATGGGACGAAAGGGGGAACGGGAATTGATAACATGTACAGCAGTGTATGTTACCCTCCCTCTGGGGATAATCTTCCTCTCTGCAACTTGTTGGCATGTTCCCCACTGTCCCCCCTCTCCCCTTCCACAATGGCTGAGATCACAAGCGGGCTGAAGGAGGATGGCTGCTTTATCCTTTAATATTTCAGGCTACTACTGAGCGAGAAACACAATCTTGGTCTTGCTTTAAAGCTGAATTTAAAACACCACTACGATCACTGTGCTATATGCCATAAAATCTAAGATACACCCTTTAGAAATCGGGTTGGGAGTGAGAGCTACAGGTTTATGCAGCTCTCACTGGGACCTGTATCTAAGGGCTTTTTCTCCAGTTTTATGGGAGCTACTGTAACACTTGTTTTCTTTTCAATTATCTTTTTAAGTTTTGTAATAAAGATAGATATGACAGATGGTACAATTCATCGAACAATAGTAAACATACATGGTATAGGACTCAATCGTGTTCTGAGTGAGAGCTCACAGAATCCCCTTGAGGACTAGTTATTTATACCATTAATTACTGTAAAACGGAATTGACCAACATGCTATTAACTTAGGTTAAAATACCTCCAACTGGTGCAAATAACAGAGTGGGAAAGGGGGGGGGGGGTAAAGGTGCGATGGGCATATGTAGTCATAATTTAATGACTAGCTGTGGTGTCTGTAGGTGAGATAGGATAGTTTTGGAAATCTCGTTGAGAAAAGTGTTTGTCTTCCGGAATGTTATCCAGTCTGTCCAAATCTTTTGGAACTTGAAATGCGTTCTGGTTTCTCATGCAGATAACTCCTCCATATGGTATATGTGATCTACATTCTGTAGCCATTGTGTGAGTGAGGGAGCCGAGGTTAGGTAAAGAACAAGTTTCCTTTTCCTAAGTGGTATCTCTTGCATCTAATGTTCAATAAAACTGAGACCGGGGAGAGGGGGTTGTGTAATGAACATATTGTTTTGATCGAGCTCAGAACTTCTGACCAAAACGACTGTAGAAGTGGGCAGGTCCACCACATGTGAAAATAGGTGCCCTGGGACTGGGAGCATTTACAGCAGGTATCCGAGCTAAGACATTTCATTTACTTAAGCCGTACCGGGGTAAGGTCCCGCTAGTGAGAATTTTGAATGAGTTCTCTTGTAGCCAGGTACATCTGGAAAAGCCATGTGAAGAGCGATACATTTGCTAAATGTCTGATTCTGACCATTTTGTGTCTAAATCTCTGCCCCAATCCTGGGTATAGGATGTAAAAGTTTATATGTCTGTGAAAGTAAGTGATTTGGGGAATGTAAGGTTGCCATTAATTTTTCAAATGGTGTGAGGTCTCTTCCCAGATTTGAGTTCTTCAGGAAGTTCTGTATTAAAGATCTAATGTGTGCTTTCTGCAACGAGTGTAAGGAGGTGGCATCTAATGGGTCAGCCTTCTCTTCTTTGTCTAAATATGAGACTATTGGTATTTGTTTTAAGTCTGTTGTCTTTAGTGGTGTGTTTATATATTTCGATTGGTATAATTCTGGTATGTCTGCAATTGACATTAGTGGAGCGAGGGCTGGGCTGAGCCTTTCTTTGAGTGGGAGACAGACTTTTATGTTGATTTGGTGACTAGATTTAGTGGATTGTGGATTGTTTGTGAGTCATCTTTTCCCCAGATCAATGCAGGCAGCGGGATGTCCGTACAGCTTAATAATAAAGCCGACAATCAGGGAGAGCCATGCCACCGCATGATTTTTGCTGGGTGAGAAGTGAGTGATTAAGGCAAGGTCTCTTACACTTCCAAAGATACCTATTTGTAATTTTCTGGATAGAAGAAAAGAAAGCGAGTGGTAGAGTAATAGGGAGGGTTTGGAGAAAATAAAGTAATTTAGGTAGAAGAATTGCTTTTTTTTTTTAACAAATCTCTTTTTATTATTAAGAGTTTTTCAGTAGACCATATTGAAATATAGAGTTATTACAGAGTGAATAAGCGGCAATAACATGAGCATTCAATAACTCGGAAGTTTTAGACCTTCTCACGAAAAGGGGTGGGGGGGGAATGGGAAGGGAGAAGGGGAAAAGGAAGAAATTGGGGAGGCAAGGGGGAGACAGTGAGGGGTATGGGAAGGTGATGAGGGGAGCGGAAGGCAGCAAGTGTCGGGTGACCCTTCAACTGGTCACTGCAAAATGTACATAGATTTAACATTCAGAACATTCAACTTAGGTAAACTTGTGGCATTAAAATGGATTTCCCAGGGATACCAGGATAAATAGAAAAAAGAGTGAGCAGCAAACGGTTTCTGGCATGGAAGCCTCTTTGCATTTGATCCCCTCATGTCCGGAGCCCCAGAACTGAAACAAGCTGACATTTGGGTGGATTATCTGGCGTGCGTATTTGTGTTTATGAAGATTTTTGGTTCCGGAACATTTTCCAAGGCTGCCACAAAGAGGTGTATTTGGAATGTGACCTATCTGCCCAGCTCGCCAATTCCTCCATCAGACATATCTGGTCAACCCTAGAGAACCAATGCTCGAAGGTGGGAGGTTCTGCTTGGAGCCAGTGCATTGGAACCAGTAGCCTTGCTACCTGAACCAAAATTGTTGGTAGGTCTCACATTGACGGTTTCCAGGTTGGGGAGAGTAGTCACAACAGGACCGATGACAGTGCGAGCTGGATTCTAGACTTACAAATCATATTAATTGTTTGTTCTACTTGGTCCCAGAAGGTGCGGATGTTGGGACAAGACCACATTATGTGTCCCAGGGTCCCTTTGTGTTGTTTGCATCTCCAACATAGGTTAGAGCTCCTCAGTCCCATCCTATGAAGTTTACTGGGGTCGTTATACTAACGCGTCATGGTTTTATAGGAATGCTCTTGGACTTTTACACACCTAGAGAAGCCATGCGATTTCTTGTGAATGCTTGCTACGTCTGGTGCTGAAAAAGTGATTGTTAAATCCCTCTCCCAAGCTCTAAGATAGGCAGGTGTGCTTTCTTCTGATGGAGAATGTAAAGCCTTATTGAGAATGGAGATAAGATGCTTCGGGGTAGCTGGGCCCAGTGCCAATCTTTCAAACCATGTAGGATCTTGGGCTGGGGTAAATTAAGTGATTAGTGCTTTGCAGGAGCGTTCAAGTTTGGCTTTAGCCAGGAAGTTGCCTGTCCCTATGACTTGATAGCATGCTGAAATGGGCGAGTCTTGGGATCCTTTTGTTGTCAGGATCGAATGGATAATCATATTTTTAAGAAGTTTACAAAAGGGAGGTGCCGTGGATGTGGCTCTGTTCAGTATATAGGGGATATAATCTGCCGATAGGGATCTGGGTGGGGCTGACAGAAGGGGAGTTTGTGTGTGAATTGAGCGGAAAGTTAAGAAGGGTCCCCTCGCTAGGCCGGTTGGGATGTCAGCAGTGTCATTAAGTCCCCAAAGAGCTGCAATTTGCCATAAAGGCTAGCTCTATATTTGAGCTTATAGTTTTATAGTTAAAACATTATACATTTTTAAGTCTAGATCAAGTAGTGAAATGGGTCTGTAATTGCTGCATTCCGTGGGGTCTTTACCCTCTTTGTGAATAATAGAGATGGTTGCCTCCAGAGCCTGTCTAGGGAGAGTTTTACCTCTAGCTTAAGCTTGACTCCAATTAGTGAGTTGCGGGATTAACACTGGGAGTAATTTCTTGTAGTATCCAGCTGAAAGGCCATCCAGTCTGGGAGCTTTACCCAAAGGCATGGACTTAATGACCCTGTACATTTCTTCTACAGATATGGGTGCTTGTAGCAAGGTACAATCTTCAGGCGATATTTGCGGGAGAGAGAGCTTATTTATAAAGGCATCTATGAGGTCTATTTGTTCTGGATTTTGAGACTCCGTGGAAGAGGAGCGCTGGTTAGCGTCTAGATTATATAGGTGTAATGATCGACGACACGCACAGGGAGGAAAACAGGGAAAGCCCTGCCCAAGGGAGAGGGAAAGGTGGTGACCCCTAACTCACCTTGCGGCTGGCACCTGACTGCCCTGACGTCCCTAGACGGGTTCCTCACCCGTGCGGCGATCGCGTGCCTAAACCCTGGCTTTCCCTAATATGAGCCCTGGATAGTGAACAGGCCGGTGGGATCGCTAGTCCACACCACTATCACTAAGAGGGAAACACCAGGGAGAGGACAGACAAAACATACAAACACATACACCCAGGTGGGCGACCACAATAAACCAAAAAGGTCCAACAGGGATCTGGAGGGTAGCGTACTGGACCAACTACCAGCGAACGCAGCAACACAGCTCCAGAAGGTCAGAATAGATGTCCAGGCAGGAAGCTCTATCTCTGGCAACCAGAGAAGTGTGAGAGAGAAATATAAGGAGGTCTGGGAGTGCTGGACAAGGAACAGCTGAGGAGAAGGAGCTACGGATCCCTGAGTGAGCCAAAAGGGTTTGCTAAGCAAACCCAGAAAGCTACCATAAGGAAAACAGCCCTATCTTAAATAGAGCGTGCAGCCAACCGCTGCGACTTCCTGACCCCGGGTATAACGGAGTCAGGCGTGGTCCTCGACACCCTCGTGACAGTACCCCCCTCTCTACGAGGGGCCTCCGGACACTCAGGACCAGGTCTCCCAGGATGAGAGGCATGAAAAACCCGAACTAACCTGTCGGCGTTTACCTCAGACGCAGGAACCCACATTCTTTCCTCGGGACCGTAACCTCTCCAATGCACCAGATATTGAAGAGAGCGGCGGACCCGACGAGAATTAACAATTTTGGATATCTGAAATTCTAGGTTACCATCCACGACAACAGGAGGGGGTGGCAGCGGTGATGGTTCTAGAGGTGGAACATATTTTTTGAGTAACGACTTATGAAAAACATTATGAATTTTAAAAGTATGAGGTAACTCCAGGCGAAAAGCCACGGGGTTGATGATGGCTACAATTTTGTAAGGGCCAATAAACCTAGGACCCAGTTTCCAAGAGGGAACCTTCAATTTAATATTCCTAGTAGACAACCACACATAGTCATTCACTCCTAGGTCCGGACCTGGCGACCGTCTCTTATCAGCCATGCATTTGTATTTACCTCCCATATTTTTCAAGTTAGCTTGCACCTTCTGCCATACCGATGAAAGAGATGACGAAAACCGTTCCTCTTCGGGAACCCCAGAAGACCCCCCCTCTTTGAAAGTACAGAATTGGGGATGAAAACCATATGCACCAAGAAATGGTGACTTGCCAGTGGATTCCTGACGACGATTATTTATGGCAAACTCAGCTAACGGTAAATATGATGACCACAACTCTTGGTTTTCAGACACAAAACATCTTAGATATGTCTCAAGGTTTTGGTTGGTACGCTCAGTCTGTCCATTCGACTGAGGATGGAAAGCAGAGGAAAAGGACAAGTGTACCCCCAAACGAGAACAAAAAGCTTTCCAAAATTTAGAAATAAACTGGGTACCCCGATCCGAAACAACATCGGAGGGGACCCCGTGAAGCTTCACGATTTCACTGACGAATACCTGAGCAAGAGTCTTAGCATTAGGTAGTGCGGGTAACGCAATGAAGTGTACCATTTTGCTAAACCTGTCCACTACTACCAAAATAACTGTTTTACCCGCAGACAAAGGTAAGTCAGTGATAAAATCCATTGACAGATGTGTCCACGGTCTATTGGGAATGACGAGTGGTAATAGAGACCCTGCAGGACGTGTATGTGAAACTTTTGCGCGCGCACAGGTAGAACAAGAAGACACAAAATCCAATACATCCTGACGCAACCTTGGCCACCAAAAACGACGAGACAATAGTTCCAAGGTTGCTTTACTACCCGGGTGCCCAGCAAGTGCCGAATTATGATGTTCCTTTAATAATTCGAAACGTAAGTTCAACGGTACAAACAATTTCTCTGAGGGGCAAGAGACCGGGGCGTCCCCCTGGGCCTCTAACACCTTCCCCTCCAAAACAGAGTGTACCGCAGAAACAACCACTCCTCTTTGAAGAATGGGTACCGGATCACTCACATTACCCCCGCCAGGGAAACAACAAGATAGTGCATCAGCCTTGGTGTTCTTTGCCGCAGGACGATAGGTAATCACAAAGTTAAACCTGGTAAAAAATAGCGACCACCTAGCCTGTCTAGGGGTGAGACGCTTAGCTGATTCGAGGTACAGAAGATTTTTGTGGTCCGTAATTACAGTGACGGGGTGGACTGCCCCCTCTAAGAAATGACGCCACTCCTCAAACGCAAGTTTAATAGCTAATAGTTCCCTATTGCCAATATCGTAGTTCTTTTCTGCTGCAGATAGTTTTTTAGAAAAGAAAGCACAAGGACGCCATTTGCCACCCTGAGACAGCACCGCCCCCACTCCCACCTCTGACGCATCGACTTCAACAATAAAAGGCTGAGAGACATCAGGTTGGACTAGTACAGGTGCTGAGGTAAACCTCTCTTTTAGAGAGGAAAAAGCAACTTTAGCGGCGTCAGACCATTTAGAAAAATCAGTCCCCTTCCTAGTCATGTCAGTAAGCGGTTTTACAATAAGTGAATAATTTTTAATGAATTTCCTATAGAAATTCGCGAAGCCCAAGAACCGTTGTAGTGCTTTGAGGTTCTCAGGAAGATCCCAATCTAAAATTGCCTGGACCTTCCTAGGATCCATACGGAAACCTGACGCAGATAAAAAATAACCCAGGAATTGTATCTCCTGAACGGCGAAGACACATTTTTCAATTTTAGCATATAATTCATTCGTCCGTAGGACCTGCAGTACTTGTCTGACATGCACCTCATGTGTTTTCAGATCGGACGAATAAATTAAAATATCATCTAGGTATATTACCACAAACCTGCCGATTAGATGACTAAAAATGTCATTAACGAAATGTTGAAAGACGGCAGGAGCATTGGTCAGACCGAATGGCATAACTAGATTCTCATAATGCCCCTCAGGGGTGTTAAACGCTGTCTTCCACTCATCCCCCTCCTTAATACGAATCAGATTGTAGGCCCCCCTAAGATCAAGTTTGGAGAACCACCTAGCACCCGCAATCTGATTAAACAGGTCAGGAATGAGAGGAAGAGGGTATGGGTCTCGGATAGTTATCTGATTTAATTCGCGAAAATCTAAGCAAGGACGCAGGCCCCCATCTTTCTTTTTAACGAAGAAAAACCCTGCAGCCACGGGTGAAGAAGAGGGTCTGATGTGTCCCTTAGCCAAGCTCTCGGAGATATAATCTTTCATGGCTTGTCTCTCTGGACCCGAAAGATTATATAACCTGGTCTTGGGTAATTTTGCACCGGGAATAAGGTTAACCGGGCAATCATAAGGACGATGAGGTGGTAACTTCTGACAACCCTTTTCAGAAAAAACATCCTCAAAGTCCGAAATAAATGTAGGTAGGGTAGTTATGGAGGCGACTAAGCAATTGCTATTTAAGCAATTTTCTCTGCACTGCTCACTCCACTCCAATATCTCCCTGGCCTGCCAATCCACCACTGGATTGTGCGCTACCAACCAGGGAAGACCCAGCACTACCGGAGTGGGAAGCCCCTCCAGAACATAACCTGAAAGCATCTCGTTATGGTGGTCCCCTACCCGAAGGTGTAAATTATGAACCATGTGCGTGAGGTTTCTCTGAGACAGGGGAGCAGAATCAATAGCGAATATGGGAATGGGTCTCTGTAAAGTACAGAGAGACAAACCCAAAGTGCGGGCAAAATGGGCATCTATCAAATTTACCCCTGCTCCACTGTCTAGAAAGAAAGAAATAGTCTCCGTCTTATCACCAAAAATAATAACCGCTGGCAACACAAATTGCGATGTACGTATGGAGGAAACGTATACCCCCCGGCTGACATCCTCCACACAGCCTGGGGTTAGTAGTTTTTCCGACGGTCTTTTGTTTCTGAGGAAAGAAGGACAGACATTAATGAAATGACCCCTCTCCCCACAAAAAAAACAAACCCCACGCCTACGGCGAGCCTCAGGAGGACGGACCTGACGAGTAGTTCCTCCTAGCTGCATAGGCTCGTCTAAGTCCGTACAGACTAACTGCTGCTTGGGAGGGGTTACCAATTGCTCCGGTTTTTTCAACCTGACCCTAAGGCGTCTATCTATTCGGATAGAAAGGGACATAACCGCATCAAGGGAAAAGGGGGTCTCATATAATGCAAGCGCATCCTTAACCCTTTCAGATAACCCAGAGCAGAACTGACTCCTGAGAGCCGGGTCGTTCCATTGGGTATCCGTAGCCCACCTACGGAATTCAGAGCAATACTCCTCTACCGGCCGCTCTCCTTGTAAGAGTCTCCGTAATCTTGATTCAGCCAGGGCGACTCGGTCAGGGTCATCATATCTGAGACCCAAGGCCCCAAAAAACTCATCCACTGACCGAAGAGCCTGGGAATCAGTAGGTAAAGAGAACGCCCAGGACTGCGGATCCCCCTGCAGCAGGGAAATAACAACCCCCACCCGCTGATCTTCATTACCAGAGGAGTAAGGGCGCAGTTTAAAATATAACTTACAGGCCTCACGGAACGTCAAAAACTTGTCCCTTCCCCCAGAAAATCTGTCAGGGAGAGGGACCTTGGGTTCCGCAACAACCTGGTTACCAGTAGCAACCGCTGGGCTTGCAGTCAGTTGTAATTGCTGCTGTTGCTGGAGGACCGACGCCTTCAATCCTACCACCTCCAAAGACAGGCCATGAAATTGTTTGGACAGAGCAACAATTTGATCCATACTGGATTCTAAGTAGGTAAAAATTTTTTTTTTTTTTTTTTTTTTACCTACACAAAATAATGGCCAGAGATAATGTAATGATCGACGACACGCACAGGGAGGAAAACAGGGAAAGCCCTGCCCAAGGGAGAGGGAAAGGTGGTGACCCCTAACTCACCTTGCGGCTGGCACCTGACTGCCCTGACGTCCCTAGACGGGTTCCTCACCCGTGCAGCGATCGCGTGCCTAAACCCTGGCTTTCCCTAATATGAGCCCTGGATAGTGAACAGGCCGGTGGGATCGCTAGTCCACACCACTATCACTAAGAGGGAAACACCAGGGAGAGGACAGACAAAACATACAAACACATACACCCAGGTGGGCGACCACAATAAACCAAAAAGGTCCAACAGGGATCTGGAGGGTAGCGTACTGGACCAACTACCAGCGAACGCAGCAACACAGCTCCAGAAGGTCAGAATAGATGTCCAGGCAGGAAGCTCTATCTCTGGCAACCAGAGAAGTGTGAGAGAGAAATATAAGGAGGTCTGGGAGTGCTGGACAAGGAACAGCTGAGGAGAAGGAGCTACGGATCCCTGAGTGAGCCAAAAGGGTTTGCTAAGCAAACCCAGAAAGCTACCATAAGGAAAACAGCCCTATCTTAAATAGAGCGTGCAGCCAATAGCTGCGACTTCCTGACCCCGGGTATAACGGAGTCAGGCGTGGTCCTCGACACCCTCGTGACAATAGGGTGGTATAGTGAGAGCAGAACTCATCCGCCATCATTTTTGTGGAGAAGGCTAGCGAGCCAGAGCTCGTTTTGATAGCTGCTATATGTTGCGCATCCTTTCTTTTTTTGATTAAATGTGTCATTAATTTGTTCCCCTTGTCCCCATGCATATATTGTTTGAACATAGTATAGTGGTAATTTTTGGCGCATTTGATGTTTAAAAGCTCTCTGAGCTGTCTTCTTAATGAAAGGAACTCGGACTGAGCTGAGGCGAGAACTGATTTTTTCTGGGTGGATTCTATGACTGAGATTTGTCTAAGGAGGTGATTTAGCTTCTTTTGCCTTTCTTTTTTAAGTTTCGCCCCAAAGGCTATAAATTCGCCTCTTATGAAGGCTTTATGTGCTTCCCAGACTGTGGTCTGGGAAGTATCTGCTGGGTTGTTGTCTAGAAAATACTGGGATAATTTTTTTGTGATGTCTGACAGATTTTTGTCTGAGTCCAGTAGAGTTTCATTTAGACACCATTGCCACTCTCTAGCGTGTAGGTTAGTAAGAGAAAGTGTGGTAGTTACTGGGGCATGGTCAGAGACCGTTATTGGGCCTATGTGCGGATTATGTAGTATGCCTATGTGTGCTTCCGAAATCAAGATGAAGTCTATTCTTTAATAGGAATGATGTACTGCCGAGTAATACGTGTAGTCCTTGTCGTTAGCGTTTAGGGTTCTCCAGGAGTCAATTAGATTGTTGTCCCGCAGGGTTTTTTTGTATGTTACCTAGTGTTTTTTGTGATTTTGATGAGGTGCCTGTGGAGGTATCCAGGGCCGGGTGAAACGCTATGTTTAGATCACCACCTATAATTTTGATCTCTTCGGAGAAATCAAATTTAGAGAGAGTGGATTTTATCAATTTGTGTTGGTCGGGAATTTGGGGCTAATGATAAACTTGCTAATGATACCATGACTTGTCCTATCTTCCCTTTAACAAAGAGAAATCTCCCCTCTGGGTCTTGTTGGGTTAATATATGAGTGAAGGGGATGTGCTTATTGATGACAATGCTGACACCCCTAGAGGCTTTCTGATACGTACAGTGAAACCATTGAGTGTAGTGAATTTGGAGTAGCCTAGGCAACTTATCCCTCTTGAAGTGAGTCTCCTGTAAGAAACAAATGTCACACTTATCTTTCTTGAGAAGGGTGTGTACTTGCGATCTTTTTTGGGGGGTGTTTAGACCCCGGACGTTGAAGGTGGTCGTTCTTACAGAGGCCATGAGAGGATCAAGGTCACGATTGCGTTCTCATCATGGGGGAATATCCATAGCCACTTAAAAACAAAACATATGTGAAAACATGAACTAAAAAAACCTGTGTAGGTACTACATATCGGAAACCTGTCAGACATAGCAACTCAAAACAGCAGGTTGGAATGAGTGAGAGGTCTCCGCACGGAACTATCCTCAGGGTAAAAGAGGAAAAGGGATGAGGGGGGGGTGGAGTGGGTATGTAAGTATCCTAACCCGGTCCCTCACACCCGAGCCTATGTTAATACACTTAAGCAATACTGAATGTTATATAAGCCAGTCAATTAATCAGTAGTAGGTTAGGGAAAAGCTTGGACAAACTGAGTGAGATCTAAATTAAGAAAGACAAAATAGAAAGAAGACAGGAGGTTCAATGATTCGAGGGAGGTACATGACAGCGTGTGGGAAGCGCCAACATAAGAGTGTATTAGTTACTATAGAGTGGCGGAGCCGGCGCATATTCAATCGTAGGTAACCAAGTGGAGATTTAGCTGACAGAGAAAAGAGAGAAAGAGGGAGAGGAAAAAGACACTATGCTAAATGTTCATAGAACATGATGTATCAGTGGGTGGATGAAGTCCACATTTAAATAAGTTGAACCCATCTTAGTGGTACCGCTGGTGTTCTTCTGGATTTCTTCATCTGGTGGAGAGAGTCCTCTGATGGTCTTGATCTGGATACTCTATCCCGGGTTATCCAACTACTAAACAGATTACTAAAGTAAGAGTCAGGTAAGGCACTGTGGTGGGATAGAGGCTTTAAACACAGTTGAGTCATAACAGGCACGGCAAGGAACACCGCAAAAAGTAAATGTGGTGATGTTCACAATCTCGCGTGTTGAAACTTAAACGCTGTATGTGGCAAACAGGGCCAACCTTTACAGAAAATTAGAGTCTAGCGGAACAGGCGAACCGGTTAAAATGTGGTTCAAATAAGGTATGCAACTGGTAGACTGTATCCCTTTCAGGTAAGTCGTCCCTTACTGTTTAGGGCTGTGCACTGGGTAGTAACCCATGTCGTGGACGCTGGGAGTTTTGGAAATGAGGAGGTGGTGTTCTTCACCGGCATCCAAGACTCAAGCTGCAACGGCTGTAACTCTAGTATTTCCCAAGCCAATGGGAGGTCACGTGGTGTGCAGATCGCACAACGGCGGCCCTCAACCGTGAAGGTAATACCAAACGGGAAATGCCACCTGTATAATATTTTCCGTTGCCTTAGGTGGTCTGTGAGGGGCCTGAGTATGCAGCGTTTCAGTAAGGTAGAGAGGGCCACATCTTGAAAGATTATAACAGTTGTGCCATCATACCTTAGATCCTTGTGAGCGCAGGAGGCCTTCAAGATGTCTGCCATGTCTTTGTATCTTAAAAGGCCGCAGATCACATCTCTCGGCGGCTCTTCTGGTTTTGGCGTGGGTCGGAGAGCCCGATGGATCCTTATTATAGATTGTGCTCTATTCGTACCCAAGAGGTCGTGCATAAGCTCAGCATTACCGACTCCAGGTCCTCGTGAAGTATGGATTCCGGTAAGCCTTTTATTATGATGTTTCTGCGTCATCTCCTATTCTCTTGATCTTCAATCATGGAGAACGCCATGTTGAGAGAGGAGATCTGATCTTTTATGGTGTGGACAATAGCAGTGTTGTGGGCCACCACTTGATCTTGGTTTGTTTCTAATTTCTCTAAGCGGTGTCCCATGTCTCTCATGTCCTGCCGGAGCTCTTTGATTTCTTGTACTAACAGGGCCAAAGCTTGTGATAGCGTGGCTTTGAAGAAAGCTTTTGTAAGTGTGCTACAGTCCCGTTCCTGTTCTTCCTCTACCGCTGCGGACGCACCGTCATCTTCATCTGAGTCTCAATCGTATACCAGCAGCACCATCTTTTCACAGCGTGCTGGAGAGACAGTCTGCGTCTTTTTCAAGAATCTTTCCATCTCTGCTTGGTTCTTTTTCGGTCTGGGTGTTCTTTGGAAAGATCCCTCCCGACTTTGCCCATCTTTAGCTAATTTTCTGGCTTTTAGCTGCTAGAAGCTCAGGTTGAAGAGGAGAGAGCTCGCTCTTAGCCCTCCGTCCTGATAATCGGTTAGGCTCCGCCCCCAGGTAGAAGAATTGCTTTGATGAGGTTTTTCCTGCCCATCCAAGAAAGGAAAGGCAATGACCACGAATCCAATGTCGTCTGAAATGTGTTGAGGATGGGGGCATAATTAAGTGTGTATAAATCCTTCCATGTTGAGCTTAATGTAAGTAGGTGATATGAGTTGTTGGCCATTGAAAGGGGTAGTTTGATTGTAAAAACTCTTGCTCCTTAGCGCTAATGTTCATTCCCAGAGCCTCTGATTTGGAAGCATTTATTTTAAAGTTGGCTATTTGCCCATATTTCTCAAATATGGATTGAAGGGCAGGGAAGGCTTTTATAGGATTGGTTATTATTATCAGAATGTCGTCTGCATATGCCGCTACATTATGGGAGTTTTTCCCACTTGTGAAACCTTCTATGTCTGGGTGTTCTCTTATGTTTTGTAACAGGGGCTCTATTGAGAGTACAAATAAAATTGAGGAAAGAGGGCAGCCTTGCCTCATTCCGTTACTGATCTGAAATGAGGACGTTAAGGAATTGTTGATGTGAAGTCTGGCTGTTGGAGATTCATACATGGCAAAAATTGCCTCTATGAAGGGGAGGGGGATCTCAAAGTGATTTAATACTTGCGGCATCCGTTCCTAATAGAGCCAAATACAGTTTCTTCTGGGAGGCTATTTGCAACAAGGATAGTATTCTCATTGTGTTGTCCTTTCCTTCTCTGCCCGCCACAAACCCTACCTTATCACTGGAAATTAGCTTTGGCACCAAAGGACACAATCTGCCGGGAAATCGGCCTGTAACTGCCACAGTTTGTAGGGTCTTTCCGTTCTTTTTGAATCAGCGTGATATAAGCTTCTAACGATTGTTTTGGGATAGGGGTGACTGAAAGGTAGGCGTTAAACGTTTCCGTCAGTCTGGGGAGGAGGGCCGAGGAGAAAGTTTTGTAATATGATCAAGGGAAACGGTCCGGGCCTGGGGCTTTACCTTTTCGGACACTTCGACAGGGTGGACCTGATCTCATCTAAAGAGAATGGTTTTAGTAAGTCAGCATGGGAGGTTAGCGAGAGAGTGGGGAGAGACAGTTTTGATAGGAAGTCTGTAGTAGCCGACTTAGTTTTCTCTTGCGCCTGTGTGTTTGTGTCTGACGGCTTTATCTGATAGAGGAAAGTATAGAACTTTAAAAATTCTTGCTCTATCTCGGCTGGGCTGGACACCAAGGAACCTTCTTGTGTCCATATTTCAGATATATGTGTACGAGGCTTTCGTCTCTTAATTAAGGACATCATCAGTTTTGAGGCTTTATACCCATGGGCGTAAAAAGAGTGCTTCACGGACATGAACACTTTAGCAAGATTTTTATTTATAATGTCCCGTAACTGCTGCTTTCGAGTCTCTTTGTTTTTGCAAATATGTACCTAATGAAATGAGCTCACCCCTTATCGTTGCCTTATGTGCCTCCCATACCATGGGGGTAGAGACTTCAGTGTTCGAGTTATGTTGGAAAAAGCACTCAATGGATTCCAGAATTTTAGTGTGCATATCTGGTATAGATAGTAGAGTTTTATTGAGTCGCCATGGGGATTTAGAAGTTCTGTGTTCTGATAACTCTAGAACTAATTCAACTGGGAAGTGATCTGAGTGAACACTGGATCTGATGTTAACTGATTGTATTTTTTTAGTGATATCTGGTGAAGGAAAAGGTAGTTGATTCTATGATATGAGTTGTGTGGGATGGAATGGAGAGTGAAGTCTTTGTCGGATGAATGCACAAAAAGCCAAGTGTCTGCAAGGGATAGGAGTTGTATTGATTTCTTTATGTACCTTTGTATTAGAGGGAGGATTTACTTGTTTTAAAGCTTAGGTTGTTAGCTTTAAGACAATACCAAGATCGTGGCTATAGCTCGACTATAGCCTAAGGAAAAGTTCTAGAATAGGCTCCCCCTCTGCAGCCACACAGCCAGAACACCAGGGGCGGACTGGCAACTTAAAATGGCTCTGGAGAGAGAAAAGAAAAACTAAAAGTTGCCCCCATGGTGTAGGGGGGTCCAAATTGACAGAAGGCAGGGCCAACACAAGTTGGCAGGGCCAGCAATATTATTTTGTGGCACAAAATACCACCCCAGCAGAGCCAAATACCTCAGTGCAACACAATAAACTGCCTCAGCAGCATCGAAAACCATAGTGCAGCACAAAATAATGCCCCAGCAGCACAAATGAAATACTGAGAAGCTGCCCCTTTGTGGTGGCCAGTGCCAGCTGCCACATTCTGTCCTCCTACTAAATTGCCTCAGGACTGCAATACAGTTGAATTCAGGAAACAGGAGGGCACCTGTGGTTGCCGGCCAGGTACATAATTACTTGACGCCCCCAGCATTAATTAACTCTGGGAGCAATATAACTTGAGACCAATAGTAATTCATTCCAAAGCCTCAAAAATATCAACTCAAAATAAGAAAACATATTGTAAAAGGGGTAAGGGGTATTCTCATCTGAGACAATGGGGGCATATTGCTAGGTTCCACCTCTGGGACCCGCACCTACACTGAGAACTGAGCGGGGAAGGTGCTGGCCGGAGGACCCCAGGTTTCCGCGGATCCGGCCACTACTAAGTACTCTCCCCATAGTAGTGAATGGGAGCGCACCGCTAGTGCGGTGGCATTGTATATTGAATGTAGTTGCAAGTTACGATGTCACAGGAAACACCGTTATATGTTGATAACATACAATTATGATGTAACCTGAGACTATTGTAACTTGAGGGACCACTTCATATATATAGCAGATAAAAACTAGTGATAAGTGAAGTGAGCTTCAGATGCTACATCCGAAGTAGCTTCATTGAAAACAGTATGGGGAGGAGCGATTGCTTAATTTAATTATTTTATGTGCTTATATAGCGCTGCTATATTCATCGCTTTACAGGCATTAGCATCAAGCTGTCCCCAATGGGGCTCATAATATACAAACTGGATTCCAAAAAAGTTGGGACACTATACAAATCGTGAATAAAAACTGAATGCAATGATGTGGAGGTGCCAACTTCTAATATTTTATTCAGAATAGAACATAAATCACGGAACAAAAGTTTAAACTGAGAAAATGTACCATTTTAAGGGAAAAATATGTTGAATCAGAATTTCATGGTGTCAACAAATCCCCAAAAAGTTGGGACAAGGCCATTTTCACCACTGTGTGGCATCTCCCCTTCTTCTTACAACACTCAACAGACGTCTGGGGACCGAGGAGACCAGTTTCTCAAGTTTAGAAATAGGAATGCTCTCCCATTCTTGTCTAATACAGGCCTCTAACTGTTCAATCGTCTTGGGCCTTCTTTGTTGCACCTTCCTCTTTATGATGCGCCAAATGTTCTCTATAGGTGAAAGATCTGGACTGCAGACTGGCCATTTCAGTACCCGGATCCTTCTCCTACGCAGCCATGATGTTGTGATTGATGCAGAATGTGGTCTGGCATTTTCTTGTTGAAAAATGCAGGGTCTTCCCTGAAAGAGATGACGTCTGGATGGGAGCATATGTTGTTCTAGAACCTGAATATATTTTTCGGCATTGATGGTGCCTTTCCAGACATGCAAGCTGCCCATGCCACACGCACTCATGCAACCCCATACCATCAAAGATGCAGGCTTCTGAACTGAGCGTTGATAACAACTTGGGTTGTCCTTGTCCTCTTTGGTCCGGATGACATGGCGTCCCAGATTTCCAAAAAGAACTTCGAATCGTGACTCGTCTGACCACAGAACAGTCTTCCATTTTGCCACACTCCATTTTAAATGATCCCTGGCCCAGTGAAAACGCCTGAGCTTGTGGATCTTGCTTAGATATGGCTTCTTCTTTGCACTGTAGAGTTTCAGCTGGCAACGGTGGATGGCACGGTGGATTGTGTTCACTGACAATGGTTTCTGGAAGTATTCCTGAGCCCATTCTGTGATTTCCTTTACAGTAGCATTCCTGTTTGTGGTGCAGTGTTGTTTAAGGGCCCGGAGATCACGGGCATCCAGTATGGTTTTACGGCCTTGACCCTTACGCACAGAGATTCTTCCAGATTCTCAGAATCTTCGGATGATGTTATGCACAGTTGATGATGATAGATGCAAAGTCTTTGCAATTTTTCGCTGGGTAACACCTTTCTGATATTGCTCCACTATCTTTCTGCGCAACATTGTGGGAATTGGTGATCCTCTACCCATCTTGGCTTCTGAGAGACACTGCCACTCTGAGAAGCTCTTTTTATACCCAATCATGTTGCCAATTGACCTAATTAGTGTTAATTGGTCTTCCAGCTCTTCGTTATGCTCAAATTTACTTTTTCCAGCCTCTTATTGCTACTTGTCCCAACTTTTTGGGGATTTGTTGACACCGTGAAAATTGGAATCAACGTATTTTTCCTTTAAAATTATACATTTACTCGGATTAAACGTTTGATCTGTCATCTACGTTCTATTACAAATAAAATATTGACATTTGCCATCTCCACATCATTGCATTCAGTTTTTATTCACAATTTGTTTAGTGTCCCAACATTTTTGGAATCCGGTTTGTAAATTCCCTATCAGTATGTCTTTGGAGTGTGGGAGCTAATGCGATCGCTGATCCCCATACTGACTCGTTTGCCAGAAGCAGATTGTGATTAGACAGCACGATCTGCAGGAGGCAAACGATTTTTAAGCATGCTCAATAAACGAGTGTTTGCTCTTTCTTCAGGTAATCAGCGACAGTATTACACAGCCAAATAATCGCTAACCAATGTTCCTATTAACAATCGTTAGTGATGATCTGGCTGACCATCAGCCAGTGTAAAACAGCCCTTAGGGTAGGTTCACAGCTGTGGCAACAAACTTTGGTAGTCTGTTCCTGCACAGAAACAGACTACCAAAGTTTACTGTACTGGAAACTGCCACGTACCTTTGACTATAATGGGGTTTGATGGATATCTGGTAGCTTTCTGGCATTAATGCCAGCTTTCGGCTGAACAAGTACCGATGCATTTATACTGGAAGGCTGCCAGATCCCCATGGATCCCATTATACTTAATGGGGATCCAGCGGTATTTGGCAGTATCTGGTTATGCAAGATATGTTAAACTCCAGTAGTCTGTTCCTCTGCTGGAATAGAGTACTGGAGTTTGTTGCCACAGATGTGAACCTACCTTTATAATTGGAATCCAACAAAATCCCCTAGTGGGGGCTTCAAGCAGACGGTTTCATAATACATTGTATGAGAGAATAAGCAGACATAAAGCATTGTATTTATGCCAGTTGTCTGGTGTACATGGAGAAATATGGTGTTCATAACGTCTGTCATATTTCTGAAGCACATGTTCCACTTTTTCCAACATAGAATTCAGGTAAAGTGGGTGCCGTTGAGCCTGACTTTTTTTTTAATTAAAATCCCTATACCCTATAAAGGAATTAGGTATAGATGCTAATATTCCATTCTTCAGTTTTATCGTGGTATTTTTGTTTTTTTACAGGCTATGATGCTAAAATTATGCATGAAAAACAACAAATTCTGGCCTTAAAAAAGGATATAAGCTTAAGTGATGAAATTATTTTGGATTTACAAAAATATAATAGAAACAGTGATAGCCTTGTCACGTAAGTATACACAAATATTTTTTAACTTAGTCTGCATTGTATATATGGTAGATCAGCAGTTTGTGCTCCCGAGCTGCACTTCCTACTGTAAAGGGCTCCATACTAATAAGAAAAAAGTCAGCTGAACCTGTCGATTTCGGTGGGATCAAGCGAAAATCTTATGAGCATTGGGACCTCTTAACTCATCTGTCAGGGGAAGAAGGATTGAGGACATGTTAAATTTCAAAACCTGATTCTCAGGAGAGAGAAATTTCAGCCAGCAGCTTACTCCACTTTTTCAACTGAAAACACTTTGCATATGTATTGGGAAGATGAAAGTAATAGCGGTTGGCCAAGCTCATTAAGATAGTGGGTTTTCTAAAGTACACCATACCTTTTATTCTATCAGTACCATCCATTTAACTTATCAGAATGTTTTCTGAATATTGAAGAAAACCAGAGTACCCAAAGAAATTCTACGGACAAATAGAAGGAATGTATCACACCCTGCACTCCAGAATTCCGGCTTCAAAAAGTCACAAAATAGGGCTTTGCAATTATTTTGGGCTTACTTGCGCAAAAATTTTGCAACTTTTTTACAGTTTTACACCTGTCACTCCAGTTTTGCAAAGTAGGCGGGAAAGTGAGCTTGGTTAGCTATCTCAATTAATTTCATTTCAGATTTATCACTGCAACGTTTTTAAAAAAATATAGAAAAACTGAATTAGTTTTAAAGATGCACCAAATTTAACAATTTTAATAAATTTGCTCCAAAACATGTCAACGCATGCAAGTGACTTCAAACATTACCTTCATGATAATTTCTTTCTTTGTGTCTTATTGTCTCAGGTGCATATCAATGTCTGCAGCGTTAGAAAGAGAAGAAGAATTACTTCAAATCCAGTTGGAAAATGCAATAAATACATCTGAAAGTGATAAGTATGAAGCTTAAATATATTAGCGTAGGTTCACACCACAGTCGTGGGTTATATATGGGTGGACAATAGTATGATCCACCGCAGATGTATACAGCTGTATGCCTAACTAGTTGCATATGTCTGCCATTGACTCCCATAAAAAAAAATATCTATACAAACTACTCACAAAAAGTTAGGTATATTTGGCTTTCGGGTGAAATTTATGGAAAACATAAAAAGTTCACCCTCCAGTGAAATTATATCATAAAAGTAGGGCATTTAAGTAGAAGCATGCAATGGTGATTTTCTCCTATTAAACAATTGATTGAAACAAAAGCCAACACCAGTGGTTGGTATAACCCCACAAAAAATGTCACTGTCTCAAAAACTTGTCATGTGGCCTTGAGCATCAATGACAGCTTGATAACGACATTTAATGCTGTTCACAAGTCGCCTTATTGTCTGCTGAGGCATAGCATCCCAGTCTTCTTGAATGGCGGCCCTCAGGTCATTGAGGTTCTGGGGTACAGAGTTACAAACCACTACACGGCAACTCAGCTGATCCCATAGGTTTTCATTGGGATTCAGGTCTGGAGAAAGTGCAGGCCGCTTCATTTGCGGTACCCCAGTCTCCAGCAGCCGTTTCCTAACCAGTCTCCAGCAGCCATTTCCTAATGATGCAACCTCGATGAGCTGGTGCATTGTCATCCATGAAGAAATTAGGCCTGTGTTATTCATGCAGAGGCACAATGACTGGATTAATGATATTATCCAAGTATGGGCTTGTCACTGTACCATTCACAAAGTGTAGGGGAGTTCTATTAACTAGACACACCTGCCCACACTGTAACACCACTACCACCAAAGGCTCGTATGGTGACAACAGTGGCTTATGGTTGGCGGCCATCATTTCTTGCTTAGAGTGAATCGACTTTCATCAGTGAAGAACACTGAAGCCCACTGGTCCCTCATCCAGCGTAGATGCTCCCTGGCCCATGCAAGACAATGACGCCTGTGGTCAGGTCCCCCTGCAGGTCATCTAGCATGCAGACCACGTTGATGTAAATAGTTTCGAATGGTCTGACTTGACCTTTCACCTCCCTTAAATGTGCTTGGAGTTGTGTGGTATTCATCATCAGGTTCTATAGGGCATTGTTCACAGTGAAGCAGTCAGTAGTGTGGGGTGTGGCCAAGACCTCCACTTCTTTGCCTATCTGTGACTCTTCCAGTATCGCTGTATCTCTGTTGCAACCTGCTGATTATACTGTGACACTCTAAGCTCAGTGGCCACTTCCGTCTGAGAACATCCTGCTTGAAGCCTTGCAATGGCGAAGTACTGTTGATCAATTGTTAGGTGTCATTTTGGTCTCATGATGTCAAAATGTGAACAGCATGATGAGGAGGACTGTTTAAATACCAGTTCTAATTGAACCAGGAAATTTATTGGGTGATTCATGGATCAAACACCTGTTGTGAATTTTGCTGTTAAGCTCCTTGTTAGGAGAACAGCAAGTTGTGCAAAAAGTACTGAAACAGTTGGACATGTGCATTCAAAAGTTTAGAGAAGGTCACATTAAGGGCTCATGCACACGAATGTATTTTCTTTCCGTGTCCGTTCAGTTTTATTTGCAGACCGTATAAGGAACCATAAAACAGTTTTGTATGTCCATATTTCCATTTTTGTATGTCCATATTTCCATTCCGCAAAAAAATGTAACATGTCCTATTATTGTCTGCATTACGGACAAGTATAGTACAGTTCTATTAGAGGCCAGCTGTTCCGTTCCACACGGACGTCATCCATATTTTTTGCGGATCCGTTTTTTGTGGACCGCAAAATACATACAGTCATGTGCATGAGGCCTAAAGGGGTTCTCCGGGAATTACAAAAATGAAAATACTTAAATATTACTTTAATATAAATATATTCTCAAATACATTTCATTATTTATAATGGATCGTTTTGTCTGGGGAGCAATCATCGTGGGGAAACAAAATAGCCGCTGTGCCATTAGTTCACACAAAACCTGTCCTGATCACACATGAGGACATGTTACTTTACAAGACTGAGGTAAAGATCTGCCTCATCCTCCTCTCCTACTTGTCAGGGATTATGATCCTGAATACAGATGATAAGAACTTTAGCTAAACCTCTGGGGAACTTAGTTCATGAGGAGACATGAAGTACAGAGAGGACAGACAGGACAGACTGAGGTAATGTGTTGCTGTGGTAATGTAGACTTCATACAAGTGCGGCTGCTCATTATCCACACCTCACCCTCCTCTCATGACTCCTCATCATCTCCATTCCCACAGAGATTCACCTGTATTCAGGATCATGATTCCTGACAAGCAGAGCAGAGAGGAGGATGAGGCAGCACTATGGCTCATTGTGGTGAAGTAACTTGTCCTCCTGTGTAATTAGGACAGGTTTTGTGTGTACGGCGGCCATTTTATTTTTTCTAATGATTGCTCCCTAGACAAAACAAGCCATTTTAAGTAACAAAAGGTATTTGTGAATATATTTATATAATAATATTTAAGTATTTTCATTTTCTTAAATCCTGAAGAACCCCTTTAAGTTCACCTACTTTTTGTGAGTAGTGTATATATAATTTTTTTCTCATACTGTTGTATTGAAAGTCCCAACATATAGCAGCAAAACATGTGCTCAAAGGACATTCTTTTGGCATACATTTGAGTAAGTAAAGTCTATTTGCATGTCAGTTGTATACAAGATATACAGTATATATATAATAAACATAATCCACAAATCTGGTCGGAACAAAGCTAACGAACATTGTTTCACATTCAAACAGCTTCAAACAAATGCTTATACTGGGGAAGATTTACTACTGAAAATGCACCAAAATTTGGTACATACCTTGCAGCACATTTATTAACTGACTTAGGCATTTTCTTCATGTATCCCAACAAGGGGCTGGAGGGGGCATGGCTGAAATATGACTGTTTGCCAAAAATTTGACCCATTCTTTTGGAAAAAATTTAATGTTTTTTTTTCAGGGATTTAATATTGATGACCTATCCTCAGGATAGGTCATCCTTACCTGATTGGTGGTGCTTACCTCCTCACAGCTTACCAAGCACAGCGCTGTCCATTGGCTAGTGGCTGTCACTTGAATAGGACTGAGATGCACCATGCGACCAATGAATGTGATGTCACTGGCCTAGAAAGAGGTTGAGGCATTTACCGGAGCTCCGCAGCCTCTTC
The DNA here is from genome assembly GCF_905171765.1 of Bufo bufo. Classification (NCBI taxonomy): domain Eukaryota; kingdom Metazoa; phylum Chordata; class Amphibia; order Anura; family Bufonidae; genus Bufo; species Bufo bufo. Next base: position 30,183,230 of record NC_053399.1, read on the forward strand.
AAACAGTTGATTGGCTAAGGATAGGTCATCAATCAGATATTCAATATTAAACATCTGGTAAACCCATTTAAAAAAAAAACAAAAACTGTTGGCATAAACTAGGTGGCGAAGGACTAGACAGTACAAATAAATCTAGCACAGTTTAAGACTTAGGTTTATAATCTTTTACTATTATCTAGTGTTAGTAAATCTGAGTGTTAGTCAGTTGGTTGACCTCACATTATGAGGTAAGTGAAATTATGACCTATACATTTTATGCTTTCCATATTACAGGCAATTCTGAAAATTATTGTTTTGAAACAAACATATTTCAAACTACTGAACGAATGTTTTTTTCATGTTTTCATCAATTTCAGATATATGCCACTGCTCTCTATAAAATGAATAATACTGAGAATTTTAAAACTAGCTTTTTTTGCCATGGGCTGGGTGAGTCTCAGGAGGTTGATTGTGGTAGAGGAATTGATGCAAACCACTCAGGAGCCTCTTCAGTATGGTACATACCTTTTCAAGTGAAAGGGAAATTGAATCCCTAGAGAGGCTTTATTATGGAAAATGTATTTTTTTTTCTTTGAGTGTGCTACAACATTATTGAACTTTTAACATTTGCAATCAACTTTTGCAAAACAGCGATTGATCCTAAAAATAATAACTGCACATTGTGCAACTATTGTGTATTAGCCTCATGCACGTTAGTTCAAATAAGGAAAAAACATTGATTTGGAAAGCAAGTTTTAAAAGACTTTTTGAAAACTTATTTGAACTTTGGATTCACATTGTAACTTTAAGGTGATTCAGGATATACGATGTTGTTTCTGAATGCTGTACGTATGTTATTAGCTATATTTTTTTTTCAATTACTGCTAATAGACATGAAGTTTATCTGGTGTATTATGGCTTTATGTAAACTCTAAGACATACAGAGTTGAAAGCACTTAAAGACCCTGTATGGCTGAGGGTTCATAGACAGTCATATGTCTTTTTTCTGTTGTATTCTATATTAATAAAAAATAATAGCCTACTCCACCAGACATTATATTATGTAGCTATCTTTCTTTAGGTGCTTTGCACTGTAAGGTTAGATAGATTCATACAAAGCGTTTTTGGTTTGTGCTTTGAACTAATTTTCTAGATCAAAACTGCTGTGGCTAGATTTTACTTTAAAGTCTATAATAAATTATTGAAAAATCAACATACACAATGGAGCAAATTGAAATAATTTTTGCCCAAACCAGGACTTACACAAACATTTGGAGCTTTGAATGTGTATTTCGCCATAGCGATATGCACCTGCATACAGGGTTGTGCTGACTGAACCCCCCACATTTTTTATTTGCAGCTTTTTGCCTAGAATTTTTTAAGCCCACTTCACATATATCAGATATGTCCGGCCAGCTTTTCCGGGCCAGGTGCTGGACACAACTGATATACGTGCACAGCACTTCAGTTCACAGACTCATACACAAAAACTGAGCATACAATATTTTTCTGTCCAGTGCTATTAGGCATCCGGCTTCACAACTAGCATAGTAGAATAGTTTGAAAGGCTGAAGATTAGACATCCGTCCATCCAGTTCAGCCTGTTATCCTGCAAAGTTTATCCAGAGGAAGCAAAAAGCCCTCATGAGGTAGAAGTACATTTTCGTCATTTTAGGGGGGCAAATTGCTTCCCGACCCTTCTCCATAAATCTACTACAACCTGTAATATTACTACACTCCAGAAATACATCCAGGCCCCTCTTGAACTTTTTTAGTGAACTCACCATCACCACCTCCTCAGGCAGAGAGTTCCATACATGCTCTTACAGTAAAGAATCATCTTCTATGTTGATGAACTGATATGCCAAATATATGAGAATAATCCCATAGAAAACTATGGGATCAGTTACCCTTCTGTATTTTTTTTATTCACTCCAGAGAGAAAATGAATTGGATTGTAGGAAATATGTGAAGGGGGCCTAATTAATTATCCCAAAGATTGCTTTATTTTTGGCAAATTATCCCATAGGTTTCTCTATAGGACTTAGTAATACCGGAACAAAACATGCACAAAATGTTACCAAAATATAAAAAATTTCAGCAGAAACACTTGTAGAAAAAGTTATGTGAAGAAGGCATTATATGGTGCTATATGTCTGCCTTAAAGGGAATATCCTACAAATTTTACACAGTTTTTTTTACTGGGTAGGCGGCAGCTCATCAAGCACCTGCATCTCCCAGGATGCATTGTACTTAGTTCTTGTTAAAGGTCTGAACCCGGTCATGTCCCCATTTCCACCCAGGCAGCCCCCTGACATGGAAATGCTCCGATGCTCTCCCTTGCCCTGTGCTGAATCACACAGGGTGAGGGCTGTTTTTTTTTTTTTTTTTACACTGATAAGAGGAGGCTTCAAACTAGTAGTGTTGCCGGCGATGTCACCGTCACTGGTGGACGGGCTTTAGCGCTACCCTAGACGATTTATTAGGCCCATTAGTTACGGTGGCCCCCCCATTAGTGGCGTCACCGGGCTCACTGCTAGGCAGAAGACTCTGCCTAGCTTTACACATGGAAAGACCAGTACATCCCTGGATCTCCCGAAAGTGCCTTTGGAAGCAATTCAGCGCAGGGCAAAGGAGTGCATCGGAGCATGAAATGCTCTGATGCTAATGTCAGGGGGGCTGCCTGGGTGAAAATGGGGATATGTCCAAGTTCAGCTATGAACCTGGACAACCCCTTTAACCTCCTCCTCCCGAGCATAGAAAATAGTCCCTCACATATAGCCCAAGAGACACATTTGGTATGCAATACCCTCACAATTTCCTTCTCTCTCTGTCTAGAGAGAGATATAGCTACTGTACAGTTTTTAATGAATTTAGAAGTAGGTGAAATTTATGAAAGGTGCCTGGGCCCCACCTGCTTCTCTATGAGATCACTATGCCATCATTGAGAAGAGGGAAGGGGGAATAGAAACTATTAAGCATGTTATTCCACCTCTGAGTGCAGGAGATGGTGGACTAGAAGGATAGACAGCAGGGGGCGCTACAGAGAGGAAAATGTACATCAAAAGCTAACAATAATTTTTTATAACACTTCATTCAAAATGCTCTTTTCATTGCATAGTAATACTTTTCATGGGATGACCTCTTTACAAATAGAAATTTTGCTATGAATCTGAAGATATTATTTAGTACGGGACTGATCAAATACCAGTTTGTGCAGGGTATAATGGAAATCTAGGTGGGGTATCTAATGACAGAACAGACTGCACTCCCTATAAAGCTAACTGGAAAAATTAAACAGTTATCCTTTATGGACATTTTCCTTTGTATTGCATTAAATTGTAACTAAACTTTTAACTAAACTTTATTAAATCCTATTCTAAATGTGCTAAAAATATTTTTATAATACACTTTTTTTTTTACTTTTCTTTACTTTTCATGCGAAATAGGCACCTGAAGTTGAGGTACCTAATGTCCTTTAGAATCAGTACTTTCAAACAACACTGTGCACAGGGGCAGACTGAAAACTTAAAGTGGCCCTGGAAAAAATACTAAAAGTGGCCTCGTTTTGCAGTTGGGTCCAAATTGATGGAAGGCAGGGCCAGCAATACCATATTGTGGCACATTATACCATCCCAACAGAGCCAAATACCACAGTCCATCACAAAATACTGCCCCCAGCACAAAATACATCCCCAAAACTTCCACTGGGCAGCCGTGAGGAGGGCTCAGGGGGCCCCCCTGAGCATTGGCCCACTGGGTAATTTCCCTGTAAGGTCTATGGCCAATCCGCCCCTGGCTGTGTATGGGAGTACGGATTCCCCTATGGCCCCACAGAGCTCTGAACAGGCCGGAGCGTTGCTGCTCCTGCCTGTACCAGCACTGCTCTGCTAAAGGCTGGCATAAATGTTGGAAGCCAAAAGGAGAGAAAGTATAAAGGACAGAGACGTACTCAGGTATTTTTTTATTCATTCTTGACTAGTGTATATTGCCAGCAATAAAACGGTCTACTTCTGAGTTAATGAGAATACACCTACACCATACCTTAGTTTCATTACTTTTAACTTGTTTCATTTTCAAGAAAAACCTACCAAGATTCCATAAAGAAATGTAATGAGAGACTAAAGCAACATGAAGAAAAATATATGGAGTTCACATGTGCTAAGAAATACCATATGATAAAAGAGGAGTATGACAATATTTTGAACCTGATCCTTAAATATGACGAACAGCAGAAGAGGAAGGACAAGATAATTCTTGATATTTTGGGTGCATGAATAAATTTTTATATCATTTAAAAAAAATACTAATTCAAATATCAAAATATAATTACATTTGTTTCTTTTTTCTTTTGCTAGAGCCGGCATCATTTGCATCCTACATTGACTGGAGTTTGAGGCTGTATCCATTTTGCTTAATTTTACATGCCACAAATGTTTAGCAATTGAACTTAATGATAGTTGGGAAATTAAGCGAGATGCTATTTAGGCCTCAGGCGTACGACTATATTTTGATCTGTGTCCAATCAGCATTTTTTGCGCACAAACCTATTTATTTCTGTGGGTTTGAACAAAAACCAGACAGCACGTAAATGACATCGGTGTGCTGTCCACATCCGCGTGGCCGAGCCACAAATTATAGTACCTGTGTTATTCTTGTCTGTTTTTTGGACAAGAATAGGGTTTTTTGCAGTGTTTTTCTTTACAGGATGCACATATACTGAATCCATATTTTGCGTATTTGCGGGCCGCAAAATGGTTAAGGTCGTGTGCAGAAGGCCTTAAAGGGAGTCTGTCACGTCATTTTCACCAGTATAACTAGCGGTATTGCCCCACAGAAGATTGCAAACATATTCCAAACATACACTACCTGTGTGTACTTTGTGTCTTTATTGCATGTCCAGCACTTTTATTCTGCTGAAAAAAAGCTCCCAAGTGCCCAGCTGGGTGGGCTTTTCATTTCTTTGGGCCCTTGGAACAGCAAACCCACCCTGCTGGCTACTTGGGAGCCGTTTTTCCACCAGAATAAAAGTGCTTTTCCTGGACATGGAATAAAGACACACAGGTACAGTATGAATGCATATGCAATCTTGTGTGGGGCAACGCTGTTAGTTATATTGGTGAACATTACATGACCTTTAAGGATCCAATTCCTGTAACAATGTGACCCAGTTCACTTGAATGGGTTGGGCTGCAGTACTAGTCACGGCAATATGGATCTGCAGGAGTTGGTGGTCTTCCAGTTCTGCCAGATGGCCCTGCATTGAAAACTGCACAGTTGTAAAGGAAACAGGGGAAATTGCAAGTATATATGTATGATTGATACAGTAGGTGCAACTAGATTCATTTAAGGTAATGATTTTTGATTCAACAGCTATTATGCAAAACTTCATGGAACAAGAATGGTGGGGTGAACTCTGAATCACCTGCTTTGAAGACTAGAATAGCTTCTGCCACCCCTGCTTTATAAGGGTACGACCACATGGGATAGAGATGTTCATTTATCTGGGACCTGCACAGTCAGTAACAGCTAGGTGAAAAAATATCATCCTTTTTTCCATATAGAAATTACCAGAATGTAAATTTCTGCTGCAGATATTCACCATGGATTTCAACCTTTTTTAATATAGTATGGCTGAAATGTGTGGTGAATCTGTAGTGTAACATAAAATCTCCAGCAGATACTGTATTTTTCCATCCTGTGTGGACTTACCCTTATGTTTTGTTTTCCCAAAAGCTAGACATTTTTGAATTATACTGCAGCTTTTTCAGCCAATGACAACTGCTTGCAGAGATTGCAGCAACACTGTGAAAGATCAGCAGCTGGCAAAGGGATCATCAATATGGGTAGAGGCGGCCAAAAGCTGGGCATGCACATTCAATAGCTGTCAGACAGCTATCTCTCCCATCCCCCTCCCGACTTCTCCATACACATAAACATTCAGTTCGGCTGAGCATATATGTGTTATCAATGGGGAGATAGGAGAAAGCCACTGCCCGACACTTCTGGGAGAAAAAGAGGATTTATTTTGTGACAATTCTTTGAGTTATGCATTAACTTTCCTTGTAAGTGCAACTCTAAGAAAAAACACAGAGAAAACCATTCATCATATTTCTCAAAAGTCACATACAACATCTGAAATGGTGCAGAAAATCAAGGAACTTGAACGGAAGATAAAGTATATTGAAGAGGTAACCATCTGGCTTAACCTACTTGTTATTCAAAAAAACCAAAAAGAAACGACACACGATTAACCACAGAACTGGTAATCGAAAATGGCACACAGCTAGTTACCACATTTGTTAATGTACATCCTTAATTTATATATCATGTACAGATAATTTGAACTTAAGGGACTTCAAAAAAACATGTGCTAACACTGGGAAAAGTATATATATATATATATATATATAAAAAAAACTAGTATAACTCTGTTGTGTCACTCTTCCCAGTGCATGGATACTGTGAGGCAGTGCGTGGAAGCCACAAGCCTCCTTAGTACTGAGCTGCACAGCCTCTGCGCACTATTGTACTGTCTCAGTTTTATAAAAATTTGGTTAATTTTGGTTGAACTTGAACCTACTGATTTCTGCGAGACCAGCCAAACATCTGATGTGTATTTAGGCCTCTCAATGGCAGATGTTGAGGGACAGAAGAATTGGGCAGTTGGAGTTCAACATGCCTGATCCTTTTGTTCTCCCCTCTCCCTATGGAGCACACATTCACATATAGTGGAGCCGAGCATGCATGTGTATGGTGGGATCATTGCCGATATAGCTGTTTGCTAAAAGAGTTTTTGGCCAACAGCTATCTCATGTGTATGGACTAAGTGTAAAAAAAAATGTTGTTGGTAAAAAAAATCATATTACATGATCTTAAACGTTTTTTTTTCAGCATACCAAAGAAATATCTGAAAAAGAAAATGATATAGGAAGAAAAGAAAGCAACAAAGATCTCACAACTGAATTTCAACAAGCGTAAGGCATTACATTACTTAATAACTTAAAGGCTATGTACACCTTTGGTGGCAATTTTATTATTATATTGTACTCATTTTGAACTAAAAATCTTTTTTTAAATCGGTCTTTATTAAAAATGATGAGCCGTTTTCCCTGCACAGCTTTGAGTTTATCTACTAGAAGGATCTGTATTTTTTCTCTTTTCAGGCAGGGAGCTGACCTTATCTCTGACCTTATAAACACATTAAAGCTCAATTCTTTTCCTAATAATAAGAATGTGGCTTAAATAAGTGTTTATGACCTTTTAGTTATGTACAGATAAGGGTTATTAGATGACCAGCACAAAGTAAAAGTACCAATTACACAGTTAGAAAAACAGTTAACCCTTTGTGACAGAACAGCTTAATATTTTTAATAAAGACTGATTGAAAAAATTATTTTTACCCCAAAAGGAGTAGAAATGCACTCATAATAAAATTGTCCCCAAAGGTGTACATAGCCTTTAAATTTGTTGGTCATAGCCAAGGTTTCGTATGAACGTTGCAGTGTTTTAGCTATACGTTTTTGCAGCATTTGAAGAAATGACAAGAAAATGTTGTCTGTCATTTTTACAAAAGACACCACAGAAAAAAAAATATTGGTGGAAACAGACACTGTGAATATACTCAGCATTTACACAAAGAGAATCAGTGAGACAAATGAATGGGTTATTATAATTTAGTCCTGCTCAACTGAAGGTCGCCATGCATCTTATGATATATTTTTTTTAACAAATCTCTTTTTATTGAAAATAAGTATCAAATGGATGAATAGCATACAGAATTGTGATCAATGAGACATAATGATACTGTTAATATCAGAATAACATATTACATAAAGAGTGAACATAAATGTAATGGGGATAAGCAAGGGGGGGGATATGTGACGTGGAAGGGAAAAAGTAAAAGGGTTAAGGGAAGGAGGTGAAGATGGGAAGGGGGAAGGGAAAGATATACAATAGCTTGTATTACATAAGAACACAAATCTCCGTGTTACATAGAAATGTAAAATAATTTAGAGATTGGTGGGTATCCACCTAGATGCATAACCTAGACAACGTCTTCTAACTTAAGTGAACTATAAAACTACGGAACTCCAAAACCTTGCATGACAGAAGGTTAATCTACATAGGCAATAGAAGTATGTAAAGCAGCAAATCATACCAATTAATTTAATAGTTAAAATGTCAGAGGCAACAATTCTGCAATGATGTAAGATATGAGAGGTCTTGTTTAACACTCCTTCCCCAAGTCACGAAACAATTTCCACGGCTTCCACAATAGTAGAAACTTGGAATGAGACCTAGTTACCCAACCTGCCAATTCCTCCATCAAGTAAATCTGGTCAATCTTTTCTTACCAATTCTTTAGTGAGGGAGGTGAGGAGTTTAACCAGTTTAATGGAATTAGCAACCTAGCTGCTTGAACTAGAAGGGTCGGTAGATTAAACATCGATGGTTGCCATTTATTGGAGGGTAGCCATAAAAGTACTGATTAGGGAGTTAACTCTATTGTGGTGTTACATATTTAATTATTATTTTTTTTCAACTTGGTCCCAATAGGAGCGAATTAATGGGCAATACCACATAATGTGGCCTAGTGTACCTCTTTGTGTCTTACATCGCCAACACAAATCGTGGTCTGCGATACCCATTTTGAAAAGTTTGTATGGATCGTTAATTATGTTTGCTGTTTTAGCTGCGGATTTAACCCCTTTCAAATAAAGGGTGCGATCTGAGGCAAACCCATATCAAATCTGCAACAAAAACAGCAATTACGAATTGCGGTTTTAGGTGCATTGGGTGCAGCAACACACAGAAGTCCATGAGTATATCTGCGCGTTCACCCGCCTCTGTATCCAGGTAACCTTATGGTAACAGCCACACGGTGCATAATCTGCTGGAGATTTAGCCACGTTTTCATGCAAAATCCACATGCTACATGCAGATTTGCCATGAATTGACCATATATTGACAGGTTGCAGATTTAAAATGCAGTATATACAAATGAAAATGCTGCACAAAAATCTAAATATAAAAGTATTGATTAGAGTTATGAATCAACTATGCATCAGTTATTTTCATCATATTTATTGGAAATTATACATTTCTTAATAATAAATACAATATAACTGGACTTTGCTATCTGCATCCCATTAAGATGTTGTTAATCACACAGTAGTATGTAGCTGGGATGGATTGCCGAAATATCATTCGTCTGACACAGAAGAAAATAATGGTTTGCTTTGTACTGGATCACTTCAGCAGTCTTCTACTTATTACATCTGGTCGAGTGCTCTTTGTGTTTCTATATCTGGAGAATACTTAGCAATATGACTTCAGATATTTTGTACTAGAAGAAATTGCTACAGGTTCATCTTGTTCAAGAAACGTATAAATTCACTTTCTATCAAGAAATGAGATACCTTATTATACGGGGCAGAATGTTCTGTGCTTGTACATCTAATGTTAAAAGGTCATGTATAGCAGAAATGGTAGAACATAATGTTTCTTTTAGATATTGGCTGTCATTTAAGATGGGATGGTACAGTTAACATCTCTATGTATGCTATAGCTTTCCTACGCTCATGTAATCTAATTGGTTGTAACTTTTGCTTAGCTGCACTTCCATTGCATTTTGTTTTTCCATCTTTCAGTTCATTTGGTTACTAAAATTTGGATATACACTCTTTCCATTGTGCATTATATTATCATTACAATAATATCACTAAGGGCACAGCCCAACGTAGTGTAAGCACTGTAGATTTTGCACAACAGAATTGTGCACAGAAAATCAGCATGATTTACAGAAACAGAAGAAAAAGCAGATGAGATTTTCACAAATCTTTCCCATATGTTCCAGACAGAGTCCATAACGGGATTTGCACATAATTTGACATGCATGTCAATTTATTTTATGGATATAAGCCATAGATTTCATCCATTGCAATGCAGAGGGTGCAATCTGCCTCAGATCCACAGCAAACGATTTGGTGCAGATTTTGCAATATACACTATGGATTTTTCACTGTGAAACTGCCACTCGTGGCCATACTTTTAATGTGGTTTTCCACAATAGATTCTTAGGGTATACTGATTAACCCCTTTACGTAAATATACAGCACTATGCAAAAAAAACATTCTGCAAAACTTCTGCATATTTTATGGTCCCCCTTTCTCCAATGATCGGGGGGTATTACTGCAGGAGAAGTCAGGTATGGGTTCAACTAATACACACTGGTTAGACTGCTGACACTAGGCCAGTGGCACTTATTAGCCCCTTAGATCACAACATGTAAATTAACGGCTAACGGCATGGTCCTTGTGCCTGCAGCCATTAATTTACATGCCGCATTTGATGGCTCTGTACACTCTTGCACTTAGAGCAATCAGCAGGACTGTGCTGTCACACTGGCAGCCAGAAACTTTACTGTAAAAGGGAATACAATTAATCCATTCTCTGTCACAGAAAACCCCAGCAAACCACACTAAATTCCTGATGCAGAAATGCTGCTTCTACATTCAAATGTTTGTTAAGGAACCCCATGATGTCATTGGGATTCCCTGTGCAGAGGGGGATTGGAGGCATGTAGAGATGATGTGACAGTTACAGTAGGTTGCAAAGCTACAGTAGGTTCCATATAAAGATGCACAGTCAGTTAAAGTGTACCTAAACTTTAAAACTACTAAAAGTACTATAAACTATTAAAACTTACTGTAAGGGCTTGTTCACACGACTGTGTAAAGCCCATGCCCACAAATTGCGGTCCGCAATGCACGGGCACCGGCCGTGGCCCAGCCGCATGGGGATCGCGGACACATTCACTTGAATAGGTCCGCGATCCGTCCGTTCTGCAAAAAGATAGAGCAAGTTCTATCTCTTTGCGGTGCGGAAGCACGGAACGGAACCCCAGGAAGGACTCCATAGTGCTTCAGTATTGTTCTGTTCCGTGCTTCCGCTCCGCATCTCCGGATTTGCGGACCCATTGAAGTGAATGGGTCCGCATCCGTGATGCGGAGTGCACACGGAACGGTGCCCATGTATTGCGGATCCACAAATGCGGTCCGCAATACGGCAACGGGCAGCACATGTTCATGTGAATGAGCCCTAAATGTGATTACATGAATTTTCTTAAGTAATTTATTATTATTTTTTTTACTTTTCATAGCGAAATAGGCATGCTGTGTAGTGGAGTACAGATTCCCCTGCGGCCGCACTAGACACTGTACAGGCTGGAGCATCGCTGCTCCTGCCTGTACCAGCACTGCTCCACTAAAGCGTGGCATACATGGCTATGTCAGGATTTAGAGATTTGCTCCATAGCACATCACACCTTTGCCTGTGCTCTCTATGCTAAAGCCTGACATAGCCATGTATGCCGGACTTTAGCTGAGCTGCATTGGTACAGGCAGGGGCTAAGAAAAGCGCTATGAAAATCACTATGAAAAGTAAAAAAAAGGAAAGAAATAAATTGAAGTACATAAGAAACTTTTTTTAAATCACATTTACAGTAGGTTTTAACAAAGTTTACTAATAAGTTTGGATGCACTTTAAATTTGCTCTTTGCATGTGCAAAATAAAAGACATTTGCAGTACAAACAAGTGAACAGACTATTGAAATAGCCAGACAATAAGAGGAGAGGGAGAATGACTGGCTGCACCAGTTAGTTGGACAGTCCCCGCTTATCTTATTCTTTTTCACCGTCAGTCCGTCTACAGGCTCAGAAACAGAGTAGCCCATATTTACTAATGTGAGTGCACCTAGATTTTGGAATAAATTGTGCCAAAACTTTAGATTCTGTATGTACTGCACTTCCCTACTGCTCCCTGGTGCTGAATATCCCGTCCCAGTTCCACTAATGCACCAATACCCATCATGGTGGCTAAGAGCAGGATGACAGACAGAGGGAGTGGCAGTGTGCAGGAACGTCTTTCACTGCTAGTGCGTCTTCTGTCACATGCAGTTGTGCTGTTTGATAGGTGGGAGAAAACAGTCATGGAGTAGAGGAACACAGAGGCACGAACTCTAAAAGGGGCAGCTTGCATATAAGTAAATTATGGGCTGACTGTGATTTGTTTTTGCTTGGATGTCTAGAAATAAATAGAAGATGAGGTTGGCAACCCTACTAGGATGTGCCATCAATGCCAGATAAGTAAAAAAGAGCACACAGTGCAAGCACGGCCACCCTCCATTCAACATTATGGGGGTTCCAAAAATACCCGAGCACCGGCTCAGCTGTTTCTGGCAATCCCATAGCGGTGAATGGAGAGGTGGTCATGCATGGGTGGTGCAGCTTCCTTCACTTTGAAGATCCCTTTCTGAAGATACATGGTCTATCCATTCACAGCTATGGGATTTACTACCCATTTAGGTCACAAGTAAGTGAATGAAGTTTTACAAATTCCCATTCACATGCTATGAAAAATTAAATCCACAGAAGATTTCTTCTGGAGTTTCATGTGGATATCACCCATTGAATTGTGAGGGGTGAAATCTGCAGTAAAATCCTCATGTAAATCAGCATTTTAATAGATGAAGAGTTTTAAAGGATACTCCAATTTATATGGCTTGATGTTAATCTGTTTATTTGTTAACAATGACTGTTATTTCATTTTTTTTAAAAAGGAATCTGAATGAAGAAGCAAGACTGAAGCAATCAAAAGAAAAGAAATCACACTTGTTACACCTTCCAGACTTGCTTCAAAAGTTCATGCAACCACCTAGAGAGAATAGGGTATCCTTGCACATCAGTGAAACAGGTACAGTATAGTATATGTTTTTATAGTTTATATTCTTATTATACAGTATTTTATATTCTGATTGAAAAATAAACAGACAGTATTATTTCAAAATGTGTTGCACTTTCCATTTTTATATGCAGAAACAGACAACATTGGAAATGTTGATGACCCCCAAAATAGCAACAGCATTGTTTCAAACCAAGACCTGCGTGTGGAGAATGAAATTCAGGTATTTTTTATTGTGGGGGAACGCCATGGTTTTACATTGGAATTTGGGATCCTGGTTGTGCTGAGTCCTCAAGAAATGGAGCCACTTTCTGCAGGGACTCTCTGTTCTGGTTAATGGAGGGTAACCCCAAACAGCAGATCAACCTGCTGTCTATAAACCCTAACAAAGCAGATAAACAGGGGTTTACTTGTTTTTGTTGCTGAACTTTTTTTATTTAAAGTATATACTAATGGTTAATGTGAGCCAGAGCCAAAGCCAAACCTCTGATGTTTACTAGGAAACTGCGTAGATTTTAATACAGATGACTTATCCTCAGCATAGGACATCAGTATCTGATTGGTGAGGGCCTGACACCCAGGACCCCCGCCGATCAGCTGTTTAAGAAGGCAGTGGTGCTCTTGTGTGCTCTGCTGCCTTCTCGCAGTTTGCCAAGCACAGTGCCTTGTATAGCGGCTGTGCTTGGAATCGCGCCCACAGGAGTGCCACTGCCTTCTCAAACAGCTGATCGCAGAGGTCCTGGGTGTCAGACCCACACCGATCAGATACTGATGACCTATCCTGAGGATTGGATTGCTCATTCCTCTGACCCTGGTTTGTCTTCTGACCACTCTCTTTTGATACTGCATAGCCTGTCTGATTCTGACCCATTTACGTATGACCCTGTTTTTGTGTTGTCTTGTCTCTTGGTGTTTGTCTGTCTCTGTACCGTAGTAGTATAGGGACTGTCGACCAGTTGCGGTCTTGCTTCTTTGGGATTGTACTGCAAGTAGGTAGGGAAAGCAAGCTGGGTTCTAGGTCAGGACTCACTGTCCGTGTCTGTCCCTACTTACAGGCATTAAATCATCCTTCTGCTTTCTCTGCCAGCCTCTCCCTCTCCTTTTTTATTGACATTGCCAAGTTCCTGCACAGTCATCTTGCCTGGCCCTGTCAATTAAGAAGGATGGGGAGGGGCTGGCAGAGGAACCAGGGTGACCAAGGGTGCACAGAGTGGCTCAGCTATGCCCTCAGTGCCGTTAACTGCTCATTTGCACATGCATTAAAAAGTACTTTTTTCCAGAATGAAGCAGATTGCTAAGGCTATATTCACATCTGCCTACGGGATTCTAATAAATACCAGCATTTCTGTATGCAGTGGCATCTTTCTGGCAGAAAGCCAGCATGCATGCCAGAAACCTGATGGATCCCTTTATAGTGTCCGGCTAGGTTCATTACAGCAATTCTGGTAATTTGCTCCTCTTCTGGAACAAAATACCAGAAACTCGTGTACAGATGTGAACATAGCTTTAAGTGAAAGGAATCACTAAATTCAGCTGAGCTAGCCCTACAAGGCATCGTGCCTAGTTTAACAGTGGATTTCCTAGTGACAGACTCAATTTAAATGTACCTTATAGTAGCCTATGCATGCTTTCCAACATACATGATACTGACTGCTTTAAAAACCACACCAAAGACAACCAAAAAATGTAGGTTGAGTTCCAATTTACAGAACAATACATAGTGCAGTTTTCAAACCCCATCCAGACATGGCAAAAATTCTGCTCGGAATTCAGAGCATACTGTGGATTTTCAAATCTGCAACATGCTCATTATATTGCAGAAATGTAGGTTTTTCACAGAGGATTTCAATTTCAAATCTGTGCAGAATCAATATTAACAGAAGATATCCGCTACATCTGGCCTCAGACTAGATCTCTGTGGGATATATCTAGTCATATATGAAATATTTGATGCTACAAAGTGTAAAGTATGTTCCTTCCTAATTAGGAGCCACTCATTAATAACGGAAGTGAAGGCTTTACTCCACCAACAACAAATTTGCAACATCAAAGTCAGCTAAGGTAATAGTAGTAAACATTTGTCCACTTCATATGTATATGTATTAATAACAGTGCACCTAGACACTGTCATGAACTGTGCCAAAATTTGGCATAATATGGTGCATTTATAGTACAATTTGGTGCATTTACCTCCGTGCTTAGCTTTACAAAGGGGGTGTGGCTTACCAAAACAGTGGTGTGATTTTGCTGGAAAGGGGTGTGGTCTAATATGCAGCATTTAGCTCCAAAATTCTTTCTCAATGTAAGCCAATCAATAATCAGTATACACTGAGACCATAGCTTTTGTAAGTCTGCCCCATTGTGTAGATTTGTATTTGTGTAAGAGTATGTCTACACATAACAGATTTGCTGTGATACATTTCACAGCCACAGGGAAATCCATAGCAGCAAGTCCACCCCATAGCAAAAGGATTTTGCTGTGTATTTCTCTTGTGTGGAAAATCATTTAAAGTTTTAAAATAACAAATTATTAATCTACCAATCCCCTAGCATTTCTGTAGTATGGTTTCCAAGGTGGGCTCTGTTCCACAGCCCCCAGCAATGACATATGCTTATGATTGGCTGCAGTGGTCACATGCCAACACAACATATCATTAGTGGAAGCCAGGAAACAAAAACCGGTGGGGTGCTGTGGAAATGTCAGGAGGGGAGTTCAAGGGATTGGTAGGTGAGAATATGTTTTTTGTTCTTTAGACAATTTTCACACCTGCGGATTTTGCTGCAGATATGCAGGAAATACGCAGCAAAATCCAGAACAATCGGGTTTTGCTGTAGATTTTGATTTCCCTATTGAGATCAATTGGGAAAATGCAGACAGAAAAAACACATCAAGTGGATGTACCCTAATAATTAATTACTATACATCAAATATATGGGTAAGGCCAGGCTCACATATAATGGTTGTGTCCGGTCACTTTTCTTTATGGCTGAACTAGACAGGACTGATGACTAAAGTTGTGCACTTTGTGCACCAGCCCAGCGTCCATGATCAGACATAGACACATTGCACGCAATGCTTTTCTGTCCATCTTAGGGAGATATCCATTGCCAGAACTGATGTCACCAGAGACAAAACTGTTCCCATAGAAAACTATTGTATCAGACTAGACATTAGTTTTCTTCTGGCTCTTTTGTATTACGACACAGGCAAAAAGGCCAAAGGGTCAGACATATATGAACCAGCCGTATTACAACATATATTCTGTCTGTGTGAGATGAGTCAGTGCTCAGATAGAAATGCAATTATTTTACAGGCCAGGACCGATTCAAAAGCAAATCCATTCAAAGAACATGGCTGTCAAAGAAACAGGTAATTATATATTTAACCTTATTTATATATGTATTATCATGCTGTATCCTGGGGGGTATCCTGTGACGGAAATACAAGGTGACATAAACATGAAAATAGCTCTATTTAGTAAAAGTGAAATACATTTATAGTATAACTCTCTATATTGAAGTTTCTCATAGTGATATCATTAGACAAAGTGACACAATAATACAATGTTTTTTTTTTTTCACTTGATGCTTGGTATGTGCTGCCAGGAAGATGGTTATTTTTTTAAATATAAAAAACACTAGTCTATGAATTACTCCTCGATGAAGGAGTTTGTACACAGCTGTGTTCAGGGTCCGACTGGGGTTTCTTGGGCCTACCATAGGAAATTATTCTCAGGGCCAAACCTCCATATCATCAAAAAGGTCTAGTAAGTTTTGAAGAAATAGACTATAGTCGCATGTTATTGTCTACAATGGCAGCTCCTTGACCTTTGGGGCCCACTACGGTATCAGAGCCTGAGAGCTAGGATCCACTGGTATTCTGGTGAGCCAGTCTGACGCTGTAGGTGTGGAGATAGGAATGGGCAGTCTAGGCTATATAATCTTAATGTACATTTTTGCAACCAATTTTCAAAATAAAAATAAATAAACGCAACTTTAAAAATGTTCAGTGATTTTGTATATACTGTTCTTATGCAGTCCTATGTGTCCCAGTGGTTACAAACTAAATGCAGCTTGCCTGTTCGTCCAGCAGTCATGTGTTACTTTCTTCCATTTGCCCCCTGTTTACCTTCTGGAGGCACTATAGTAATAAAAAAAAGTTTGCAAGAGAGTGATAGCCATATTTCCATCTAAAAGACGCAAGAACTTGCTAGCAACACTTGTAACCCCTAGCCCCCACCTTCCCTTCAAGTGCTAGGATGTTCAGAAACCTATGAAAAAAGCAGGCTTGGGAGGTAGCTGTTGCAGCATAAACCTCTCCCACTGCTTTGTCTGCAATAGAAACCAGGCAAGTGAAGCCTCCCTACACTAGCTAAGCCTTGCCTCCTCAATGTTAAGTTCTCACCTGGTGAGATTAATCTGCCAAGCTGCTTGTCCGGAAGAGCAGACCAAGAACCATGCAAATAGGTGGTGCTAGTGCAGAAAAGTAGGAAGACTTGTGCAACACAGCTGTAGACCTGATGCAGCTGCACTGCAGTTGATGTGGCTACATTGATTAAAGACCAGTGAAACTGAGTTGTGCAAGTGTATTGGCAACTGCAGTAGCTGAGTGATGTAGTAAAGATGTTTATGCAGACTGGAGACCAATACAGCAGAAACTAAAGAATAATACAGTGGAGTAAGGCAGAGTAACTGGTGGCCATAGCAGGAACTCCAGAGGCTACTCTGAATAATCATATGGCATCCCACAGCATGAGCTGGGTTTGAATAACCTGGCAGAATAATCTCATATGTGTGTGTGCTGGGTTGCTGCAGCATCTGAATGCATGAAAGAAGAAAATGGACCAGCCAGAGGAGAGGAGCAAGTCAGTGCTTACCACTGGATCCGGGACAGGTGAGTAATACTCCGAAGTCCATAGTCAAAGATGGGGAAGACTAAATGGAAATTGATTCATATTTCCTATGCATGCTTTCCTGCATAGTATTTCCTGTTATTTCTTTTCATTCAATTTGAGGTTTAGTGCCCCTGTAAGAAAAGTCAGACATATGCTTTAAGCCGATATAAATAGTATAATGTACATATTCATTTCTTTCATAAGACGAAATCAGAAGACAACAGTTCACTGAAGTCCCAGATACATCAAGAGATTCAGGTTATGTCTCTCAGGTACAGTGTTTATGTGTGTCAACTATAATTTGTACCAATTATTATAATTATTCAAGGATTTTTTTTTTTACTATTGCATTGTACTCATTTTGAGCTAAATATTATTTTTTTCAATTGGCCTTTATTAAAAGTTTTGAGCCCTTTTCTTTGTACAGCCTTGAGATCCTCCAGCAGCAAGCTCTATATTTTTACTTTGTTCCATCAGACAGCTCAGCTGACAGCTCCTTATCTCTGATCTCTGACCTCCTAAACACTCATTAGAGCTCAATTCTTATCTTACTGATAAGAATGTGGCTTAAATAAGTGTTTATTACATTTTAGTAATTTAGAGATAAGGTTTTTTAGATGACGGGCATAAAGTGAAAGTACGATTCACACAGCTAGACAGTTAACCCTTTGTGACAGAATGGCAGAATATTTTTAATGCCCACTAAAAAACATTAAAATAATTGCCCCCAAAGCGGTACATAGCCTTTAAAGGGAATGTGTCATCAGAAAATGACCTAATATTAAAATCAGGTTTTTGTGTTAAGCATATTTTTTTTTACAATTATTGGTGTTTTTTTCATTTTCCATTTTACTATCCATATAAAAAAAAAAGTATACAATCCTGCAATTTTCACACTGGTCACCGGGTCTAATAATAGATCATGATTTCCTGTTCTGTGCAGGTAACTTCCATTATCATTACCACCACAAGTAGAATTACAATGACAAGTAACACCTCTTTATAAATAACACTGGATCCACAATTCACAATAGATGATATCACAGCTTATCAGCTTCCCCCTGACCTCTACACAGGTGACACAGCAAGCCTAGAAAACTCTCCCATAGAGGTCAATGGGGTCAGCTCCTGTCTATTATGTCTATGGCCCATGGGGCTGCTCTCAAAAGACAGGAAAGCTTTAACATATTTTAGGCCTAGTGGCCAATGTGAAAACTGCAGGCTTATACACTTTATTTTATAATACATATTGACATACAAAAATAAATAAAAAGTCTCCAGAAAGTTCTAAAAGAAATATGTTTAAATCTAATCTAAATCTGATTTAAACAATAGGTTATTTTCTGATGACAGATTCCCTTTACAGAGTAACTAAACTTTTATTAAACTTTGATTAAAAAGGTTCTAAATGGCCTAAAATCATTTTTCTAATATAATTGGTGTTGGTATTTTACTAAAGAAATAGGCACCCAGAGTCCTGGATGCTATTGCAGCTTAGATTCAATATACTTGAACATGGCTCACTTGTTAGAAGTATGGATTCCACAGAGCCGGAGCAATGGGGTCCGCAAGGAAAGCTATGCAGGGAGAAGCACACATCGCGGCTCCTGTCTGTGTCCCATCAGCTTTGCTAAATCCTTGCATAGCATCCATCGCTTGGTACCCTGTACCGATGAGCTATGCTAGGATTAGCTGAGTGGCGCAGGCTCCTGCCTGTGCCCGCTTTGACCAGCTAAAAGCCCTGCATGTGAGCTTTTTAGCTGAGCAGAGCAGGCACAGGTGGGAGGGCAAAAAATGAAGATGTCACCTGTGTGCTGTCCGCATACATGGGGCCGTTCCGCAAATGATAGAACATGTCGTATTCTTGTCTCTTTTGCAAATACAATAGGCATTTCTACTGATGGGAGTGAGAGAACTGTGTAATGCACATGGCCTGTATCTGTATTTAGCGAATCCACGGTTTGCAGACCAAAAAATGGATGTGGTAGTGTGCATGAGGCCTTAATAATATTTTTGCACAACAAAAAATTCTCAAAAATTTGCACGCTTCTAAGTTTGACCTCAGGCTACAAAAGAAGGCTTATGTACAGCTGGCATGCAACATATGATTTTAAATGGATGTCCATTTCAATTATGTAGGGAAACTCTGTAAGTTACGAAGACATGGAAAGTAAAGCTGACGGAGAAACGTCACCAAATGAAGTATTTGCTTTGCCGAGGATTCCTTCACCATTCACCGTACCAGACCCTCCGCCTATTTCAACACATACATCCATTAGGAAAGGTCAACGTAACAAAGGAAAGAAAAGCCAGAACATCACCAAATATTCAATGGATTTGTATGTAGAGTTTTTAGATTCATAAAATGCAAATATAATTATATACTAAACCAATTTATCACATATCCCATCTTAGTAAGATCTTTTTAAAATATATGTTCATTTTATTATCACACTTTTTGATACATGTATTGTTGTTGGTAGGCACATTTGCATACAGGAATCGCTATTTAAATATTCATATTGTGCCTCATATATTTATTATTAAAAATATAAAAAAATTAATAAAATCATAAGTTTATAGGATAAAAAAAAATAATTCATACATGCATGAACTGAAATAGCCCAAACTCTACTTTAAGCCTCATTCACACTTCTGTGTCCGTGCTCAAATCCATCAGCAGGTGGTCAGTGATGCATCCGTGAAGCTGTCTGTGAAGGATCTGTGTTTGGTCCGTGTGTCCGTTTTTTGCTGTCCGTGTTGCATCCGTATTTCACTGACACTGAACAGCTGATTTTTTTTCCCCAAAGAATCTCTTTTTAATGATCCGTGAAATGCGGATGCAACATGGATGGCATCCGTGGTTTTCACGGACTCATAGACTATAATGGGTGTGATGGATCCGTGAACACGGACAAAATAGAGCATGCATCCGTACTAAAAAAACTGACCCATGGACCGTGCTAAAACACTGATGTGTGAATGCACACATTAAAATGAATAGGGACGTGTGCTGTCCGTGGAGAACACGAACAGCACACGTCCGTGAAACACTGACGTGTGAATGAGGCTTTAGAGACAATACGCTCAACGCTCATGGATTGAGTTACATACATACAGTCGTGGCCAAAAGTTTTGAGAATGACACAAATATTAGTTTTCACAAAGTTTGCTGCTAAACTGCTTTTAGATCTTTGTTTCAGTTGTTTCTGTGATGTAGTGAAATATAATTACACGCACTTCATACGTTCCAAAGGCTTTTATCGACAATTACATGACATTTATGCAAAGAGTCAGTATTTGCAGTGTTGGCCCTTCTTTTTCAGGACCTCTGCAATTCGACTGGGCATGCTCTCAATCAACTTCTGGGCCAATTCCTGACTGATAGCAACCCATTCTTTCATAATCACTTCTTGGAGTCTGTCAGAATTAGTGGGTTTTTGTTTGTCCACCCGCCTCTTGAGGATTGACCACAAGTTCTCAATGGGATTAAGATCTGGGGAGTTTCCAGGCCATGGACCCAAAATGTCAACGTTTTGGTCCCCGAGCCACTTAGTTATCACTTTTGCCTTATGGCACGGTGCTCCATCGTGCTGGAAAATGCATTGTTCTTCACCAAACTGTTGTTGGATTGTTGGAAGAAGTTGCTGTTGGAGAGTGTTTTGGTACCATTCTTTATTCATGGCTGTGTTTTTGGGCAAAATTGTGAGTGAGCCCACTCCCTTGGATGAGAAGCAACCCCACACATGACACAGGACCGATGGTAGCGCTCACCTTTTCTTCTCCGGACAAGCCTTTTTCCAGATGCCCCAAACAATCGCAAAGAGGCTTCATCAGAGAATATGACTTTGCCCCAGTCCTCAGCAGTCCATTCACCATACTTTCTGCAGAAGATCAATCTGTCCCTGATGTTTTTTTTTGAGAGAAGTGGCTTCTTTGCTGCCCTTCTTGACACCAGGCCATCTTCCAAAAGTCTTCGCCTTACTGTGCGTGCAGATGCGCTCACACCTGCCTGCTGCCATTCCTGAGCAAGCTCTGCACTGGTGGCACCGATCCCGCAGCTGAATCCTCTTTAGGAGACGATCCTGGCGCTTGCTGGACTTTCTTGGACGCCCTGAAGCCTTCTTAACAAGAATTGAACCTCTTTCCTTGAAGTTCTTGATGATTCTATAAATTGTTGATTGAGGTGCAATCTTAGTAGCCACAATATCCTTGCCTGTGAAGCCATTTTTATGCAACGTAATGATGGCTGCACGTGTTTCTTTGCAGGTCACCATGGTTAACAATGGAAGAACAATGATTTCAAGCATCACCCTCCTTTTAACATAGAACATAGAAACATAGAAACATAGAATGTGTCGGCAGATAAGAACCATTTGGCCCATCTAGTCTGCCCAATATACTGAATACTATGGATAGCCCCCGGCCCTATCTTATATGAAGGATAGCCTTATGCCTATCCCATGCATGCTTAAACCCCTTCACTGTATTTGCAGCTACCACTTCTGCAGGAAGGCTATTCCATGCATCCACTACTCTCTCAGTAAAGTAATACTTCCTTATATTACTTTTAAACCTTTGCCCCTCTAATTTAAAACTGTGTCCTCTTGTGGTAGTTTTTCTTCTTTTAAATATGCTCTCTTCCTTTACCGAGTTGATTCCCTTTATGTATGCAAGTCAAGTACATGTCAAGTAACATAGTAACATAGTACATAAGGCCGAAAAAAGACATTTGTCCATCCAGTTCGGCCTGTTATCCTGCAAGTTGATCCAGAGGAAGGCAAAAAAACCCTGTGAGGTAGAAGCCAATTTTCCTCACTTTAGGGGAATAAAAAATTCCTTCCCGACTCCAATCAGGCAATCAGAATATCTCCCTGGATCAACGACCCCTCTCTAGTAGCTATATCCTGTAATATTATTACACTCCAGAAATATATCCAGGCCCCTCTTGAATTCCTTTATTGTACTCACCATCACCACCTCCTCAGGCAGAGAGTTCCATAGTCTCACTGCTCTTACCGTAAAGAATCCTTTTCTATTTTTTGTGTACAAACCTTCTTTCCTCCAAACGCAGAGGATGTCCCCTCGTCACAGTCCTGGGGATAAATAGATGATGGGATAGATCTCTGTACTGACCCCTGATATATTTATACATAGTAATTAGATCTCCCCTCAGTCGTCTGCCATTTTAACCCAATCAGCCTGACATAATGATCTCCAGCCTTGTGCTCGTCAACATTCTCACCTGAGTTAACAAGACGATTACTGAAATGATCTCAGCAGGTCCTTTAATGACAGCAATGAAATGCAGTGGAAAGTTTTTTTGGGGATTAAGTTAATTTTCATGGCAAAGAAGGACTATGCAATTCATCTGATTACTCTTCATAACATTCTGGAGTATATGCAAATTGCTATTATAAAAACTTAAGCAGCAACTTTTCCAATTTCCAATAATTATGTAATTATCAAAACTTTTGGCCACGACTGTACACTTACCGGTATGTAGAATTGTCAGTGGTCTATGGGACCATGAATTGTTTATTCCCATAGATCAGTGACAATTACCTAACCAAATAGATGGATATATTACAAGTAATTGACCCAAAAAATAGTAAAAAAAAAAAACAATAATAAAAGAAGATTTTTTAAAAAGTTCAAAATTAATCCATATTAATCTTGCTAGTTTTATTAGTCCATGATTGTTGCCCGGAGTATAGAAGTAGTAAGTACTTACAAAGAGGAAAATAATGTAATTGTGTATTTGATTTTTTTTTTATAAGAGTCTATATAGAATATAAACTCAGAGGAGTGCCATTGTTGGCTATTAGTATATAGAAATATTGCCAATATTTTGTAGTTGGTATAATGTTAATATTTTGTTGCTGTTACATACGTATAATGGTGCAGATATATTTTGGTTGTACTTATCTGCCTTCTGTGTAGGTTCTTCAGTGGTGGTTCGCTGATGCCGATGCGGCCTGATAGTCTAGCGTCCCACGTGGCAACTGCACGCCGCCTGTCTGGCCTGGGTTGCTTCCACTCAATGGGGTGTATCTCGGTGTCTCACGTGGTAACCCACGTCCTCCGCCACTTGCCTGCTGCTCAATCTTACTTCTCCTCAGAGGTTTCTCAGTCTCTGGTTTAGGTACACTTTCAGCGTAGTTTTTGGATTCAATCCAACCTCCAAATACTTCTCTTATATCAGACGTCGGTCAACCTCATATATTGGAGGGTTTTAGTGGCAATATTGTGTGCCCATATATTTAAAAAATGCCAAACGTGTTAAGGAGTACTCTTACTCCTTCATCAGTGGCTCAGATATTCGGTTAGTGACTCCTTTATTTCTTTTAAACCCCCCCAAATTGGGGGCGTATCAATATCAATCACTTGCACATCTTGATCATGTCCGAAACCATTACTGGATCACTTATTAAACATATGAAATCCTTTTCAAACAAGCAATAAACATAATTCCTCTTTTTTATTTAATGATAATTAAAGTTTGCACAATAGTTATATATAGAATAATAATTATAACAACCTAATACAGAAAATGATAGAAAAAAAGGTTAGAAAATGCGATTCACTTGCGTTTCTGATGCTTTTTTTGTATATAGTTGTCTTTTTATACATATACTGTATTTATTGTATAACCTTACATTTTATCTATTGATTAATACCACAGATTGTCTAGTGTTATAATATATTAATATATCTGCTCCTTTAACTATTACAGAGGTCTCATTCCTTCAAGTTTTATTATATATTGCTGTTCTATACTAATATTTTAAATTATAATTTCTCTTTTCTCATTTCTATTTTTTCTGTTCATCTTCCTTCCCAGATGGCTGATATGTATTGGATGGTGGATGGTATACATATCAGCCATCTGGAAAGGAAGATGTTAGGAGAGGTGATGGGTCTTCTCTAAAGTCAGTAGTACCATTTCAGTTTGTTTGTCCTCTTCCTGCTACTAACTTATAAAAACAGTTCTTCCTCATGTCAACCAATGTGATCAGCTGTTATTGGTGGAGAAGCTGCCATTCAAAAGTTCTTTGTCTCTGCAAGGAATATAAATAATTGCAGGGCACCCATTGTAATGAAGTGGACACCAACTGTCCTAAGAACGTTGTTAGCTTTATAGGAAAAGGGGCCATCTGAACCAGAAGTCAACTTTTGTAAGTCTATCTCCTCAAAATGACTAAATAGAGTAGGTGTGGATCAAATTAAACCCTTCTTTCCCCAAACATGAAATTCCTTTAGTGAGCACTGATATTTTAATTTGAACACACCAATGACCTAATTTGTATGTCAGATTCCCTCAGGCATATATACTCATTGTGGGTAAAAAAAGAGGAGGAGGGGTGTTAACTGTGTTTAATCTGATCTTCATTGACAGTCGTATGGGTTCCCTTTCATTATCTGCAGTTATTTCATATCCTTCCGTATACTACATAACCATACAGTATGTATCTGGATAACTGAACATTTGGGATATACACAAGTACACGTGACTGATACAATTGGAGGGGAGTTCTTTGTAAAAAAAAAAAAATCCACTATACTAATGGAACATACTAATGTTTCTGTTGCAATTGGAAAGTTAAGTTATGAATTTCTTTGCAGATTCTCCCGATCCACAGAACAGACGGAAGCATCTCCTTGTTTAAGTCTTTTTAAGACGTCCACACCTAAAACCCCTAATCTTTGCAGTTTTGAGTCATTTTCGACAGTAGTATTTGCAGACCAGGTAAACTGTATGTATCTGAACGGATTACTAGAGAACATAAAAAGAATGCCAACTGTTTAAGGGAGCCAACCCGTCAGGACAATCCCTGCTCATGATGAAGTCGCTGAAAGGAATGCAGCTACAAACACTGGAAAAGTGGTGCTGGGAAAATGTGGTATTACATGGCGCCCAATCAAATAATACACATTAGTACGGAGGTCTTCCAAAGTAGGAACCACTTAATATAATAGCTCTCTACTCTGTGTAATAAAATAATAGAGGGGGCAGGGGTCCAGAGAAGGGAATCCTATTTTTTTTATGTCCATATGGCCTAAAAAGGTATATAGACAAGCATCATACCTGTAACTTTTGGAAATAAGCTTGGGACAATGGCTTGGGCACTTGTCTTTAAGTTCAAAGTCCAAAATGAAATGCACAGAATGTCAATAGCCAGGGTAGGACTTTTCCACTACGCACACCAAGCAAATGCTTGGAACACAGGAGATCATAGGCTCTCTGCTGACCACAAGTGCTTGGTTGAAAAAACCTGCACACCTGGAGGGCTATTCCCAGGTGACTTCTAAGATGAAAGTGGGGCTTAGCGAGCCTATGGGGGAAGAGCTTAGTGGGCTGACGGCCAGGAGTTAGAGGTGTGAGAAGGGTCCCCAAACATAACTTTCGCTAGGACCTCGGAGATGCCGGCTCCACCATGCGAACAGAGGACAAGTAACTAACATTTTACCTCCAGACAACGCTGTAATATGTTTTCATATTTCTCATCTTTTCCAATTATATGTCTTTTCATTTTAGCAAGACAGCTTTACTGCAGCAGATATCAATCCAGCATCACCTGCAAAAGACATTGGTTAGTATCGTTATATGCATAAGTAATGTTGCAACACATAGCATAATAGACACACTTCTCCTTTCACCACATCATTGATGTTATATATGTGCACCCCCCTTCCAAAAAAAATAGAAAATTTACATAACGTGAGCACAGTCTGGGATGGTACTATGGGTCTACATTAGCCTCTCTCCACTAGGACACCTTCCAGAAAAGATCTGTCTGGTGATTTCGGTGAGACATATAAAAACACACAACACATATATAAATACTATTCATCCAATTATATTTAAACCTTTGAATTCTTTTTTAGGAAATCTGTTCCAAAAAATGGAAGGAGATGATGATTTTCCGTTTTTATTTACTTCAAAATCTTCACAAGCCTCAGACGATGACAAAGATGACTTCGGCTTCATGTTACCATTTGGACAGGATGCAAAAAGCCCCATGGAGTTGGAATCTGCTCAAAACAAAACTAAATTTACTTTCTTCTAGGCCCATATTTCTCCTATACTTCAGTATCTATGAGATATCTAATGGCCGTCTCACTGATTTACTTACTGTTTACCTAAGCTGTGTTAAAAACAGAATGTTACATTTTTGGTGATAGAAAATATTATGGCCTGCAAGTTATTGTCATGAAATCAACTACATATGTTTGGCCTCCATTTTACAGTTAATACATAATCTACAGTTCATATATAATTTGCATTACAGAGTTACTTTGTAAATCTATTTCATTACATATCTTGATCAGATCCTGAGATTGCAACCTCTATTGTAACTCAGAGCTTCACTCACTTCAGAGCTGAAATCTCACAGCTGGTTTAATGTCAGCATTACATTTTGGGAGTTGAGTTGTAGTCTTTAGGTGCTGCCAATCAACTGTTTCTGATAACAACCAGCTGAATTGTGTTCTATAATAAAAGCTAATACTATACAATTTAATATAATAGCAAGGATCATTACAAGACAAGTACTGCAATGTATTTACAGGGTTACCCAACTTAAAGGGGTTCTCCGGGAATTAAGAAAATGAAACTACTTAAATATTACTTTATTATAAATATATTACCAAATACCTTTAATTAGTTATAATGGCTCGTTTTGTCTAGGGAGCAATCATTAGGAAAAATAAAATGGTCATCCTATTAGGACACACAAAACCTGTCCTAATCACACAGGAGGTCAAGTTACTTCAGAGCACTAATGTAAAGAGCTGCCTCATCCACCTCTCTGCTCTACTTGTCAGGGATTACGATCCTGAAGACAGCTGATAAGATCTTTAGCTGAATCTCTGTAGGAATGGAGTTCATGAGGAGACATGAAGTACCGAGAGGACGGACAGGACAGACTGTGGTAATGGAGACTGCATACAAGTGCTGCTGCTCATTAGCCACACACTTCCTCTCTGTACTTTATGTCTCCTCATGAACTCCATTCCTACAGAGATTCAGTTGAAGATCTTCTCATCTGTATTCAGGATCATAATCCTGTAGGAAGTAGGAAAAGTGGATGAGCCAGCTCTTTACCTCAGTGTTATGAAGTAACTTGTCCTGCTGTGTAATTAGGACAGGCTTTATGTGAACCAATAGGGCGCCGGCCATTTTATTTCTCCTAAGGATTGTGCCCTAGACAAAACAAGCCATTATACCTAATGAAAGGTATTTGGGAATATATTTATAATAAAGTAATATTTAAGTAGGCCTATTTTCTTAATTCTCAGAGAACCCCTTTAAAGATGACCTGCCACTTCTCTTAACAATTCTGGAGCATCTCTTCTTATAACTCTATGTTCTGCAATTCCTCTGTTATTCCTGCTAGAAGTTTATGAATGAATTGTGAATGAATTCTAGCAGTCTGCAATGAAGGTCCAGCTGGGTGCTCCAAGTTAAGGTGTGTCCCTGCACAGTCTGACACTATCCAATCAGTACTGCCAGTGCCAGTCTGTGCAGGGACCCCCCCCCCCCCCCCCCAACTAGTAATGCCAGCAATCTGCAATAATCCATAAAGTTCTAGTAGGAATAATAGAAGAATGGCATAACATGGAGTTAGGCTTCTTTCACAGTTGTGTTAGGCTTGTCAAGCAGGATTTTCTGGCAGGGGAACAGCACGCTGCGATTTTGTCTGGCCACCTCTCGGCATGTTTGCCGTGCTGTGGCCGGATCTCACGCCCGTCCCCATTATAGTGAATGGAGCCAGGGCGGACTTCAGGCAGCACACATGGGCAAACATTAGTACGGATCCGGCAGCCTGAAAGAAGCCTTATAGAAAAAGATGCCCCTAATTGCACATAATTAATAAAACAAACATGTCAGGAGAGGTGACAGCTCCTACTTAATGTTTAGATTATGTCTACATTAGATGCAGTTAAACCTTTGTTGTAATAGTATTGTTAATTGTCTCTATTTTTTATTTATATGGCAGCAAATAAATGCATATATATGTTTGCAATTCTTCCTCCTTTCTATTACACGATATGAATTAAATCAGAAATATTAGTATGGGCTTCTTCCTTAAAATATTTTCCTGCGCCCTGATGCAGAGTGGTGGTCACGCATTCACCCTGCCGCTTCAATCAAACACAGTACAGCTCAGCTATCCCTATCAGTCCCATAGACAGTGAATGGAGTGGCAGGGTACATGCACAACCACCGCTCTGTTCAAATGCCTCCAGAAAGGGAAGCTTAAGACCAATTTTAAATTGATTGGTTTGAATTTTGGTGCATATTCGGCACTCCCAATTTCCTGAGAGGCCACACCCCTTTCCGGTAGGCCCTTTCCCCTGTCAGACTAAGTGCAGAAGATGTCTGTAAATCTAGATTTGGTAAATCTACCATTTTTAGGTTTTGTATGTAAAACAAAAATCTGAACATCAAGCTTCTGGTCATAGTCATGGCCTCTGCATGCCCTTAAAGTTTCACATAAAGTAGTTGGTTTGGATCCCAGCAATCTGACCCTCACCAATCATACATTTATCAACTATCCTCATATCAGGGAATTGCTTTTAGAAGAATTCCCGAGCATATCTACTATGAGAAAAGGTCAATGATTCTGATAATAGGGGAAATGAAATCCCTGCCATTACCTTTCATGTCTGTCAGAAGAATGCAGGCGGTCACCATGTATGACAGCTTTAAATCCTCTCCTGTGGGGCAGCGAAACGCAGGCTGTTGTGAAGTAAAATCTGGTGGCCTCATGTTTCACTTGAACTTAGAATTGCTTCATCTCGTGCATTGTATGATTCTAAGAATAGGTAAACATTAAGAAAACAATATAAATGCAATGTGTTTCACACCGAACACTCCATTGTAATGGATATTTGGTTACTTACTTGTTGTTCTAATACACCTACTTCAGTTTTGCATGTTTTACATATAAATAAATCTGTCATAAATACACCTTTGTGTTGTTGAAGTAAACTATAGTAATATGCAATATTTTCAATAACAGATTTCAGTCTAAAAGGGTACGACCACACGGCATGGTTGTGATGTGGCTGCGCTGCGGCCATACCGCGTGGCCGTACGGGCCACAGCTGGCTCATTCACCAATAATAAAGAAAGTTCAGGCGGCACTACACCCCCATAGGTCGCTGGTCACAAGATTCAAGTATAGTCCTCTGTGTATACCGGGTAATATACTGTGCAAAATGACGGTGGTGCCTGCTTAGCCAGGTAACAATAATCGCATCTACATGTGAAGAAATAATAAAATCAGCGGCACTCACCACTTGCAGGATATCATCATTCCATTCTTTATTGCAGTTGCAATTCGTGCACAAGAGCATCAGGGCTGGGGCGGACAAACAATTCACTTAGAACAACAACCGCCTAAGCGGTATACGGCAGCGACGGCCGTTTCACACGATTGTGCTTCTTCCGGCTACCTGTGTGACGCAGACAGGTGTGCCGGCCTATTTAAGGAGAAGCGTGAGATTAACCCCATGAGGGGCATATGATTCTCAAACGCGAAAATAGGCATCACCTGTGTGCGTATTCAAATGAAAATCATTCCCAGCAATCAAGTAACATCTCAAATACATACACTAAGATCGTTACGATCATTTAGACCTAGGGGTCCCATGGCATCCGTGCGAATTATCCATCACGCTTCTTTCTGTAACAGGAGACGATGCCTATCACCTCTTTGTGTCAAGGGTGGGACCACCTCAACTCCAGCAAAACCTAGGCATTTTTTAATCTCCCCCGTGTTTCTGCCATACATGGATCTTCTTTAAGACGGGGGCAGCCTTTCCTTGTTTTGATGGAGTTGAGGTGTTCACGGAACCTCTCCAACATGGGCCTAATTGCCTTCCCTATATAAAAAGCTCTGCATTCACACTTAACCACATACACAACATATTCAGTTTTGCATGTGCAGAATTGTTTCATTCTGTGTGACACATTCCCCATGAAGAGGACTTTGTCCCGGAGAATGTATCCACAGAAGGAACAATTACCGCACCGATGGTTCCCTGAGGGTTTCTTCACGCCTAACCACTGACTTGGGTTTTGTTCGCACTTCATGCGGCTACTGACCAAATGATCTCTCAAGGTATGTGTTTTCCGAAAAGCAATAAGGTTTTTTTTTATCCGTAAATCCGTCTAGACACCTCTCATTCTTTAACAGATCCCAATTATTGTGGATGATTTTCTTGATCAAACCAGCCATAGGGCTATATTTAAACACAAACACAAATCTGTTGTCTTCCTCAAGTTTCTTATTTTGATGTAATAATTCCTTTTGTGTGTTTTTATCTGCCCTAAATAGGCCGGCACACCTGTCTTCGTCACACAGGTAGCCGGAAGAAGCACAATCGTGTGAAACGGCCGTCGCTGCCGTATACCGCTTAGGCGGTTGTTGTTCTAAGTGAATGGTTTGTCCGCCCCAGCCCTGATGCTCTTGTGCACAAATTGTAAACTGCAAGAAAGAATGGAATGATGATATCCTGCAAGTGGTGAGTGCCGCTGATTTTCTTATTTCTTCACATGTGGATGCCACAGCTGGCTCATGTTTACTAATGAGGACCACACTGTTTAGTTGGTCTCCATTGTTAATGGAGATATTTAAAGAGGACCTTTCACTAGATTAAAAAATCTAAACTAACTATACAGACATGTAGAGCGGCGCCCAGGGATCCCCCTGCACTTACTATTATCCCTGGGCGCCGCTCCGTTCACCCGGTATAGGCTCCGGTATCTTCACATGTTAGGCTCCACCCAGTGGAACCTGCCGGCGTCTCCTTCTCCCAGGCTGTAGCGCTGGCCAATCGCAGCGCTCAGCTCATAGCCTGAGAGAAAAAAAAACCTCTCAGGCTATGAGCAATTGGCCAGCGCTACAGCATTGGAGAAGGAGACGCCGGCAGGTTGGACTGGGTGGAGCCTAACATGTGAAGATACCGGAGCCTATGCCGGGCGAACGGAGCGGCGCCCAGGGATAATAGTAAGTGCAGGGGGATCCCTGTAACAGTACAGCCTGGATCACAGCGGCTCCCTGTGACGATACGCTGACTTGCGCTCCAGCGTGGAACGCACCGGCCGTCTGCGATGATACACTGGCTTGCGTTCCAGCGTGGAACGCAGCGACCGCCTGTGTTGTTACGCTGGCTTGCGCTCCAGCGTGGAACGCAGTGGCTGCTGGGCCCTCCTGTGACTCCGCCCACTTACCGTCCGGCCCTTAAATAGAAGACAGGTGCTAAGCAGGGTGTTCCACTAATGGAGTGCGCACCCTGCTAGCTCCACTGCATCTGAGGACTCTGTCCACATATCCAGACCTGGATCCCTAACAACAGCGTGAAGGACTGTCTACCTTCTTGCCACTGGCTTCCCCACTGCTGGCTTCCTAGCCAGGACCAACTAACCGCAAGTATATGCCTGTTACCTGCTCTGATTAATGTCCTGGAACTCTGAGTGGGGTGGTTCCTGACTGGTGTGAGACGATACTCCCAAACCAACTCTGAACCTACTGCATACTATATACTAAACTGTGGACATGCTCTGAACCTACTGCATACTATATACTAAACTGTGGACATGCTCTGAACCTACTGCATACTATATACTAAACTGTGGACATGCTATACTAACTCTGAACCTACTGCATACTATATACTAAACTGTGGACATGCTATACTAACTCTGAACCTACTGCATACTATATACTAAACTGTGGACATGCTCTGAACCTATGGCATACAATATACTAAACTGAGGACATGATATATACTAACCCTGAACCTATTGCATACTAGATACTAACTCTGAACTGTGCACAAGCTTATACTAACTTGTGACTCCTGTAATACTGGGAGACCTTCCTCTCCAGCAGTAATACTAAATAGATGGATAGCGGTAAATGATTTTGTTACCCCAAACTCTCCGCCCAAGACTGAGAGAGACGCCTGGGGTACATACTGAGTAACCGCGAATCCCACAGCCAAGAACAAGGGCAGTGGGATAATAGTGCATGTCTATTGCTTCCGCAGTTGAGATCCTAACTGATCAACTAGGTGCGTTACATATTAGTGGAACCCACATGGATCCAGCGGAGGTTGCAGGTCACCTCGTCACCCTCACTAAGAGGGTGGAGACCCTCAATGTGACTATACAACATCTCCAGCTAGAAAACCAGGCAATACGGCAACTTGTCACTCAGGGGCCAGGACACCCCCGTGATGGACCAGAACCCAAGGTCAGCCCACCTGAGATATTCGCGGGTGACCGAAGGCAGTTCAGGGATTTCCTGAACGCGTGCAAACTAATGTTTGAGCTGCAGCACCGGACTTACCCAACTGACAGAACAAAAGTACTTACCATGATCTCATACCTCAGGGGGGAGCCCAGAGCATGGGCCAATACTTATTTAGAAAAAGAAGACCCAGTCCTGGAATCCTTCCCTCTGTTCCTTGAAAAAATGGCCCTTCTCTACGAGGACCATAGTAAACAGCTGACCGCTGAGACCGCTATACGCAGCCTTAAACAAGGGAGACGACCTGTAGAGGACTTTATTGCGGAATACACTCGCTGGGCCCGGGAGACTGAATGAAATGACCTCACCCTTAGGAATCAGTTTCGCCTAGGTCTTTCCGAGGCCCTGAAGGACGAATTAGCCCGAGGAGAATTACCACTTACACTTAATGCCTTGATGCAGAGGGCCACCACCATTGACAGACGGCTGAGGGAACGGAGAGCCGAGAGAGTCTCAGGCTTCACACCCAACCCAAGACCGTCCAGCCAGGGTCCTGCTGTAGAGATGATGGAGATTGGGGCGATCCGAGGTCCTCTGACCGAGAGAGAGAAAGCCAGGAGACGTAACCTCAACCTCTGTTTATATTGTGCGTCTGCTGACCATACCGTTGACGGATGCCCCGCGATACGTAAGAAGTGCGAAGGTAAGAGCGGCACGTCTTGTACCTTAGGCAGTACAAAAAATAGTACTCTTGGTTACATATACACGTCTCTCACCTTACAGTGGGACCAAAACCGGATTATCGTTGAAGCCATGGTGGACACGGGAGCTTCGGGGAATTTTATCGATATGCATCTGGTTGAGCGAAATAAAATTCCCACATGAGAAAAAACGTTCCGATATCCGTGAGTTTCATTGACAGTACCACTTCTAGTCCTATCCACAGTCAGACTCAAGCCCTCATGGTGACATGTGAAAATAACCACACAGAATTCTTATCCTTTGATATCATACACTCTCCATTGTTTCCCGTGATTCTTGGGTTGCCATGGTTGCAAATACACCAGCCAACCCTCCTATGGAAACAGGGGAGAGTTCAGTTTACGTCACCTTATTGTATGGAGACCTGCTTTCCTCTCAAATCTCTCATGCACGTGGGAGTGAACCAGGTCCCCAGCCAATACGCAGACTTTGCTGAGGTATTCAGCGCAAAGAAGGCGGAATCTCTTCCGCCCCATAGATCTTACGATTGCCCCATAGACTTGCTGCCGGGTAGTGAGATACCCACGGGTAGAATTTATCCATTGGCACAACCAGAACTTGTTCACCTCAAACAGTACCTAGAAGAGAACTTACGAAAAGGTTTTATTCAGCCTTCAACCTCCCCGGCAGCAGCAGGGATGTTCTTTGTGAGAAACAAAGACTCAAGCCTAAGGCCCATTATAGATTACAGAGCCTTGAACAAAGTAACAATCAAAAATCGGTACCCCCTGCCACTAATATCCGAACTCATAGAAAGATTACAAACAGCAACAATCTACACCAAGCTGGATTTGAGAGGCGCATACAACTTAATTAGGATCAGAAAAGGTGATGAATGGAAGACAGCTTTCCGCACTCGGTATGGTCTCTTCGAGTATACAGTGATGCCCTTCGGGTTGTGCAACGCCCCTGCCACATTCCAAAATTTTATTAACGACATCTTTAGGGATCTACTGGACGTATGTGTAATCATCTATCTTGATGATATACTAGTGTATTCCGATAACTTACACGATCACAGGAAACATGTCCGTTGGGTTCTCGCACGGTTAAGTGTTCATCGCTTATACATCAAACAGGAAAAATGTGTATTCGAGACTACCTCTCTTCCCTTCCTCGGATACATAATTTCACCCAAAGGTATCCAGATGGATCCCTCAAAAATCACTTGCATCCAAAATTGGCCGATTCCGGATTCCAGGAAAGCTCTTCAACGGTTCCTGGGGTTCTCAAACTTCTATAGGAAATTCAATAAAGATTTCTCCGCTACCACTAAACCACTAACCTGCTTAACTAGTGTCAACACGAAGTTCGTTTGGTCCAAGGACGCCCAATCAGCGTTTGAGTTATTAAAGAACAGGTTCACTACGGCACCGATACTGACTCTCCCAAATCCGAACCATCACTACGTGCTGGAAGTAGACGCATCCCAGGCAGCCATAGGAGCTGTTCTGTCCCAGCGAAGCTCTTTTTCAACTCAGTTACATCCTATCGGGTTCTACTCCCGGACGCTAAATACCGCCGAATTCAATTACCCCATAGGCGAAAAGGAACTCCTCGCCATAAAGTGCTCCCTGGAAAATTGGAGGCATTTACTTGAAGGATCAATACACCCCATCACAATTTATACGGATCACCGTAATCTACAATACCTGAAAACCAATAAAACATTATCAGGCCGTCAAGTACGGTGGAGTTTTTTTTTTGACAGGTTTAACTTCCAAATTACATACCGACCAGGCTCAAAAAATGGGAAGGCCGACGCCTTGTCACGACTGGCTGAAATTCGCACCTCAGACACGGCCCCCACATGGATCATTCCACCGAAGAAACTCGTCCTTGCCACCATAACGTTGGAAACCCAGCTCAAGGATGCTCTAATTAATGACCATGCTAATACCCCCCCTGGTCTTTCGCAGAACCAACAGGATCTCCTTTACAAGGACAGCCAACTGTACATACCACCCTCCCTCACCAATCAGGTGATCAAACTTTGCCATGATTTACCCCTCGCGGGACATCCCGGCATTGCTAAAACCACAACCCTGATACGCAGGAACTTCTGGTGGCCAAAGATGACCAAACAAATTGAGGAATACGTTTCCACGTGCGAGACCTGTGCCTCATGTAAAACTGACAGAAACCGACCTTATGGTCTCCTAATGAGTCTTCCCATCGCCAACAGACCCTGGGAATGGGTCTCGATGGATTTCATAGTTGAACTTCCCCTTTCCAGAGGAAACAACACCATCATGGTGGTAGTGGATTTGCTGACTAAGATGGCACACTTCGTGCCCCTCAAGAAGTTACCCTCCTCCAAGGAAACGGCCGTGGTATTCCTGTCTAATATTATTAAGTTACATGGAATTCCTAGCCAGGTCATATCAGACAGGGGTTCGCAATTCGTATCCAAATTCTGGAGAGCACTTTGTTCCAGACTTCAAATCGACCACAGAATGTCTACCGCCTATCACCCCCAAACTAATGGGCAGACTGAAAGGGTGAATCAGTGTCTGGAACAGTATCTCAGATGTCACTGCTTATTTCTCCAGGATGACTGGGAGGGCCTACTTCCTCTCGCTGAATTCGCTTATAATAATTCTACGAATTCCTCCACATTACATACTCCATTCTTTGCTAATTACGGATTTCACCCTAGGTCTCTTCCTTAAACCAGCCTTCCCACAAACGTTCCAGCCACAGACGATTATCTGACCACTTTGCAAACTACCCTTAAGACGCTAAAAGACAACCTTCAACGGGCAAAAGAAAGACAGAAGTGTTACTACGACCGTCGTAGGAGAGAAAGTCCTCCCTACCAGGTCGGGGACTCGGTTTGGTTATCAACAAAAAACCTTCGGTTGGGGGTACCTTCCAAGAAATTGGGAAGACAATTCCTGGGTCCTTTTCCGATAGAAAGGATTATTAACCCCAACACGGTGAGACTCACCCTTCCTCCGCGATTACAGGTACATCCCACATTCCACGTGTCACTACTGAAGACGTTTAGATCTAGGCCGTTCCCATCAAGTGATCCTCGACCCTTGCCTCCGATAGAGGTCCAAGGAGAAGAAGAATTTGAAGTTGAGCAGCTCATTGATTCCAGAAGAAGACGGGGGAAGATCCAGTATCTCATTAGATGGAAGGGTATGGTCCCCAGGATGACTCTTGGGAAGATGTGCAAAACGTTCATGCTCCCAGACTCCAAAGATTGTTCCATAGAAGATTTCCCAACCGACCCTCTCCTAGTGGGGTACCCCGGAGGGGTCCCTTAAGGGGGGGTACTGTAACAGTACAGCCTGGATCACAGCGGCTCCCTGTGACGATACGCTGACTTGCGCTCCAGCGTGGAATGCACCGGCCGTCTGCGATGATACGCTGGCTTGCGTTCCAGCGTGGAACGCAGCGACCGCCTGTGTTGTTACGCTGGCTTGCGCTCCAGCGTGGAACGCAGTGGCTGCTGGGCCCTCCTGTGACTCCGCCCACTTACCGTCCGGCCCTTAAATAGAAGACAGGTGCTAAGCAGGGTGTTCCACTAATGGAGTGCGCACCCTGCTAGCTCCACTGCATCTGAGGACTCTGTCCACATATCCAGACCTGGATCCCTAACAACAGCGTGAAGGACTGTCTACCTTCTTGCCACTGGCTTCCCCACTGCTGGCTTCCTAGCCAGGACCAACTAACCGCAAGTATATGCCTGTTACCTGCTCTGATTAATGTCCTGGAACTCTGAGTGGGGTGGTTCCTGACTGGTGTGAGACGATACTCCCAAACCAACTCTGAACCTACTGCATACTATATACTAAACTGTGGACATGCTCTGAACCTACTGCATACTATATACTAAACTGTGGACATGCTCTGAACCTACTGCATACTATATACTAAACTGTGGACATGCTATACTAACTCTGAACCTACTGCATACTATATACTAAACTGTGGACATGCTATACTAACTCTGAACCTACTGCATACTATATACTAAACTGTGGACATGCTCTGAACCTATGGCATACAATATACTAAACTGAGGACATGCTATATACTAACCCTGAACCTATTGCATACTAGATACTAACTCTGAACTGTGCACAAGCTTATACTAACTTGTGACTCCTGTAATACTGGGAGACCTTCCTCTCCAGCAGTAATACTAAATAGATGGATAGCGGTAAATGATTTTGTTACCCCAAACTCTCCGCCCAAGACTGAGAGAGACGCCTGGGGTACATACTGAGTAACCGCGAATCCCACAGCCAAGAACAAGGGCAGTGGGATAATAGTGCATGTCTATTGCTTCCGCAGTTGAGATCCTAACTGATCAACTAGGTGCGTTACAATCCCTGGGCGCCGCTCTCCATGTCTGTATAGTTAGTTTAGATTTTTTAATCTAGTGAAAGGTCCTCTTTAAGGTGCCACGCAGCCATTAGCAATGCAGACTCCCTAAACAGTGTGTTCTTCGTTAATTAACAAAAGCCAGTTGAGGCCAATATGGCCACGCAGTACTTTGACCGCAATGCAACCGTGTAACAAGCGTAATATGACCACACTGTGTGGTCGTAACCTATGGCACAATGGACGATACCCCAAATCTACATAATACACAGTAAGAATTAAAGTGAAATACAAAACAATGGGGCAGATTTACAATTACAATAGATGGCGTCTAGACCTGCACCAGATTTATCACAGGGGCTCAGACTGTCTAACTTTAGGCTTAATACACCTGAATTTTGGTGCATATTAGGCTACTCCCATTTTCTTGAGAGGTCCCACCACTTTCCGGTAAGCCTTTACACTTGTCAGACTAGGTGCAGAAAATGTCTGTAAATCTAGATTTGGCCAGTTTTTGTCCATTTATGATAAGTAAAACCAAAATCTGAACATCAAGCTTCTGGTCATAGTTGTAACGGTCAGCCGGCGACGCGCTTGCCCTCTGCAGCCGGCATCCAGCTAGTGAAGAGGAGCGATGACGCGGCCGGCGTCCTCATCCCCATAGCAACCAGAGGGCGACCGCACACGCTTCCTCCATCCCCTAGGAAACGAGCATGTGGGGAACTGAGCGCCGATATTGATGAGTCGGCACTCAGCTGTTCTGAGTTGCGGGGGACGGGTCATGTGACGCTGGCCACTTCACATGACCTATCAGGAGGACCTATTTAAACAGGTAACCTGCTGGCCACATGTTGTCTGTGATTAGTCTTGCTACCCTCACCAGCAGTTTCCTATTGTGCATTTCTGTGTTCTTGGACCTTGGCTCTGTTTTTGACCTCGACCTTGTGACCTCCCTGGATTTGACGTGACCTCTTAGCTTCTGACTCCGGATTTTGTTTTGACCTCGTTATTGTATTGCTCCCTGTG
The DNA here is from genome assembly GCF_905171765.1 of Bufo bufo. NCBI lineage: Eukaryota > Metazoa > Chordata > Amphibia > Anura > Bufonidae > Bufo > Bufo bufo. The sequence goes on from NC_053399.1 coordinate 30,222,241, forward strand.
TACCTGCGTGACCTCCTGGCTTTGTCTTTGGCTTGCCTGACTCTGTTACGGTATTCTTCTTATCTTCTTAGGCCCCTGCACGTATCTAAGCGAGGGACTGCCGCCAAGTTGTACGCCGTCGGTTAGGACAGGCCGTGCATATAGGCAGGGACAGAGGTGGGGTGGAGTTTAGGGCAGCACTTATCCCTCCCCTCTGTCGTGACAATAGTCATGGCCTCTGCATACCCTTAAAATTTCACCTACCTAAATAGAACAATACAGCATCTCTGTCACCTGAGGCCACCCCTATAAAGTACATAATGCATAAATAATATAAAGGACACTATGATCAAATCAGTAATGTTTATCTCTATACTCCCTGCCCTTCCCCTGCTGTGCAGCCTCAAACTGGCCATATCATGTGTAGAGAGGACTCCTGGGCGCTTGCACATAATTGAGAGGACTCCAGGATTAGTTCTTTCAGTGTATCACATGGCAGATCTGCATATGAACAGCGGAGAAAGGGCAGTGAGTATACAGAGACAAGTTACTGATTTGAATACACCATCCTTCATACTATTCATGCATTATTGTTTATAGGAATGGTCCTGTTTAAAAGTCATCTGTCAGCAGATTAGTTGCTCCTAGAGGCTCAGTTGCATATATTAACCCCTTAGTGACCACACATAAGCCTTTTTTTACTGCAGTCACTAAGGATCCTTAGCCTGGGCTGCTGACCTTTCACAGTGGTCCGGTCTAAGCACTGCACGGGTCTACCGTGAAGTGGAGAGCGCGGGCTTGGCTCTCATGTGAGAGTCGCGCTCCTGCTCTAACAGCCCATACCAGCAGAAGTTTAGTCCCTTACATGCCGCAGGCAATGGAGCTCAGCACATGTAAGCAGTGACAGAGGGAGCAGACTCTCTCTGTCTCCCATTGGCACTACGAAAATGCAATCACAGGGTGCCGATGTGTGTATAGGCAGGCTGGGACCTGGTATAAGCCCCAAGTCTGCATTCTTCAGCAGGCTGCGCCTCTCTGGCCCAGCCTGCCGGTCAATTTCAGTATAGCACTGACATTAAAATACAATGCACTATAGGGTTAGTGCATTGTATTTTAGAATCAACCCCTTGTGGGACTATTAAGTGGTTTAAAAAAAAAACTTTACTAGATGTACAAGACCTGTGATGATGATGATGTCATAACAAGCCTTGGCAGATACTTCTATCTAACCTTGGAACTGCACCATGCTCTGTGCAATTCCTTTACTACAGGGTGGGCCATTTATATGGATACACCTTAATAAAATGGGAATGGTTGGTGATATTAACTTCCTGTTTGTGGCACATTAGTATATGTGAGGGGGGAAACTTTTCAAGATGGGTGGTGACCATGGCGGCCATTTTGAAGTCGGCCATTTTGAATCCAACTTTTGTTTTTTCAATAGGAAGAGGGTCATTTGACACATCAAACTTATTGGGAATGTCACAAGAAAAACAATGGTGTGCTTGGTTTTAACGTAACTTTATTCTTTCATTTATTATTTACAAGTTTCTGACCACTTACAAAATGTGTTTAATGTGCTGCCCATTGTGTTGGATTGTCAATGCAACCCTTTTCTCCCACTCTTCACACACTGATAGCAACACTGCAGGAGAAATGCTAGCACAGGCTTCCAGTATCCGTAGTTTCAGGTGCTGCACATCTCGTATCATCTGAAGGCAATCATCTATGCTGTGAAGATACGAGATGTGCAGCACCTGAAACTACGGATACTGGAAGCCTGTGCTAGCATTTCTCCTCCGGTGTTGCTATCAGTGTGTGAAGAGTGGGAGAAGAGGGTTGCATTGACAATCCAACACAATGGGCAGCAAATTGAACAGATTTTATAAGTGGTCAGAAACTTGTAAATAACTCATGAAAGAATAAAGTTCCGTTAAAACCAAGCACACCATTGTTTTTCTTGTGAAATTCCCAATAAGTTTGATGTGTCACATGACCCTCTTCCTATTGAAAAAACAAAAGTTGGATTCAAAATGGCCGCAATGGTCACCACCCATCTTGAAAAGTTTCCCCCCTCACATATACTAATGTGCCACAAACAGGAAGTTAATATCATCAACCATTCCCATTTTATTAAGGTGTATCCATATAAATGGCCCACCCTGTAGATGTACAGTCGTGGCCAAAAGTTTTGAGAATTACATAAATATTGGAAATTGGAAAAGTTGCTGCTTAAGTTTTTATAATAGCAATTTGCATATACTCCAGAATGGTATGAAGAGTGATCAGATGAATTGCATAGTCCTTCTTTGCCATGAAAATTAACTTAATCCCAAAAAAAACTTTCCACTGCATTTCATTGCTGTCATTAAAGGACCTGCTGAGATCATTTCAGTAATCTTCTTGTTAACTCAGGTGAGAATGTTGACGAGCACAAGGCTGGAGATCATTATGTCAGGCTGATTGGGTAAAAATGCCAGACTTGACATGTTAAAAGGAGGGTGATGCTTGAAATCATTGTTCTTCCATTGTTAACCATGGTGACCTGCAAAGAAACGCGTGCAGCCATCATTGCGTTGCATAAAAATGGCTTCACAGGCAAGGATATTGTGGCTACTAAGATTGCACCTTAATCAACAATTTATAGGATTATCAAGAACTTCAAGGAAAGAGGTTCAATTCTTGTTAAGAAGGCTTCAGGGCGTCCAAGAAAGTCCAGCAAGCGCCAGGATTGTCTCCTAAAGAGGATTCAGCTGCGGGATCGGAGTGCCACCAGTGCAGAGCTTGCTCAGGAATGGCAGCAGGCAGGTGTGAGCGCATCTGCACGCACAGTGAGGCGAAGACTTTTGGAAGATGGCCTGGTGTCAAGAAGGGCAGCAAAGAAGCCACTTCTCTCCAAAAAAAACATCAGGGACAGATTGATCTTCTGCAGAAAGTTTGGTGAATGGACTGCTGAGGACTGGGGCAAAGTCATATTCTCTGATGAAGCCTCTTTCCGATTGTTTGGGGCATCTGGAAAAAGGCTTGTCCGGAGAAGAAAAGGTGAGCGCTACCATCAGTCCTGTGTCATGCCAACAGTAAAGCATCCTGAGACCATTCATGTGTGGGGTTGCTTCTCATCCAAGGGAGTGGGCTCACTCACAATTTTGCCCAAAAACACAGCCATGAATAAAGAATGGCACCAAAACACCCTCCAACAGCAACTTCTTCCAACAATCCAACAACAGTTTGGTGAAGAACAATGCATTTTCCAGCACGATGGAGCACCGTGCCATAAGGCAAAAGTGATAACTAAGTGGCTCGGGGACCAAAACGTTGACATTTTGGGTCCATGGCCTGGAAACTCCCCAGATCTTAATCCCATTGAGAACTTGTGGTCAATCCTCAAGAGGCGGATGGACAAACAAAAACCCACTAATTCTGACAAACTCCAAGAAGTGATTATGAAAGAATGAATGGGTTGCTATCAGTCAGGAATTGGCCCAGAAGTTGATTGAGAGCATGCCCAATCGAATTGCAGAGGTCCTGAAAAAGAAGGGCCAACACTGCAAATACTGACTCTTTGCATAAATGTCATGTAATTGTCGATAAAAGCCTTTGAAACGTATGAAGTGCGTGTAATTATATTTCACTACATCACAGAAACAACTGAAACAAAGATCTAAAAGCAGTTTAGCAGCAAACTTTGTGAAAACTAATATTTGTGTCGTTCTCAAAACTTTTGGCCACGACTGTACAGGACCTGTGATGCTGAAGATGATGTAATCACAGGTCCTGGCAGATGCTCCTATCTAACTTGGAAACTACACCATTATTAATACAGTTCCTTCACTAGATGTACAGGGGCTGTGATGATTTCATAACAGGTCATTTAGATTTCTCCACTGATAATAGGGATACTATAAGGGAGCTGGACAGTAATGAGTGTAATTAGGGGGCAGCGTCTTTGGTTAACTGTGGGCCCCTTTTCTCAAGGGCCCCACAGCAGCTGCATGGTCTGCCTCTATTGGAGGTACGCCACTGGTTGTAGCTCTTGGAAGGAGACAATAGAAAAATGAAAAACGCTTGGTCAGTAAGGTCCAAAACAGGCTGGCCACTAAAGGGTTAAAACATAATTTTTCTCAGCAATGCCTTTAGCTGCCAAGCGCACATGTAACAGATCAACCAGTTTTATAACAAATCTGCTGACAGATGCCCTTGAAGCAGACTTGGCCTTTCTTGGATTTATCATTTAAAATTCTCTTAAATCCTCACTTTCCACCCAGTTACATGGAGCAGAAAGGACATAGGACCAAGAGAGAGTACGGGAGCAGATTAGGGAAAAGGAGCAAAAAAAAGTGTTGCTGGTTGGAACAAAAAATCAAGAAATAGGTCTGAAAACAAATATAGGCTGAACCTAACCACATTTTTATATACACTTGGTAGAACAAATATGTATAAAAGTACAGTATCCGTAGATGACTGTAATGAAGATAATTGCCAAAAGTAGCCCTTTTGACATACATACGCTAACTTTCTCTACGGATACCATTTTATCGACTAAGGGTACTTTCACACTAGCGTTTTTCTTTTCCGGCATAGAGTTCTGTCCTAGGGGCTCTATACCGGAAAATAATTGATCAGTTTAATCCCTGTGCATTCTGAATGGAGAGCAATCCGTTCAGGATGCATCAGAATGTCTTCAGTTCAGTCTTTTTGACTGATCAGGCAAAAGATAAAACCGCAGCATCCTACGGTTTTATCTCCGGCCAAAAAAGTGGAAGACTTGCCTGAATGCCGGCATTTTTTCCATAGGAATGTATTAGTGCTGGATTCGGCATTCAAAATACCGGAATGCGGGATCTGTCCTTTTTTTAAAAAAAGGTGAAAAATATAAATGCCGGATCCCTTTTTTTCCGGATGACACCGGAAAGACAGATCCGGCATTTCAATGCATTTTTCTGACTGATCGGGCATTTTTAAGACTGATCAGGATCCTGATCAGTCTTACAAATGCCATCAGTTGGCATACGCTTTGCCAGATCCGTCAGGCAGTTCCAGCGATGGAACTGCTTGCCGGTCACTCTGCCGCAAGGGTTGAAAGTAGCCTTACAAGGTAAGAACGCCACCAAAAAGTATAATTTAAATTATATTTTATTTTATAATGGAAATCAATGGCAGATGTCTACAAATGTAAGGGTATACGTTTGCATCACATACAAAACCAAACCATGAGTAGTGAGCTGTGCCCATTTCATGTTTCCAATTAAGTATAGAAAGCCCATGAAGATGCACATAGAGTAAAGATGGATTTAGAGGTGGCAAGGAGAAGCCGATTGTCGGCTGCTCGTTCAGTGGGGTGAAGCTCTATATTTCAATGCAGCGATCACCTCCACAGTATGAGGACGAGGGATCGCTATTGTGTTCGCTCGTCCTCATACAGCTGCATTGTTTCTGGACAGCAGATCGCTGTTTAGACAGCACAATCTGCTGCCCAGAAACAATAATTTACTTGCAGAAACTGTAACAACAGTTTCACCAGATGAACGAGTGTTTTGCTCGTTCATTGGGTGACCAGCTCCAGGAACGTTAGTTCCCGATAATCTGCCTGAATATTGCCACATCTAAATCCACCTTAAGGGTATGATCACATGGCATGGTTTTGCTGTAGTTGCAACATGGCCACGCTCTGATCGGGTACAGTGGCTCTAATTAAACTAATGAGACTGCACAATTTAGTTGGTCTGCATTGTTAATGGCCGTGTATCATTGCAGACCAACTAAACATTGCAGTGTCATTAGTTTACTTAGAGCTCGCTGCGGCCCGTACGGCCACGCGGTACCTGACCCCATGGTGCACAAGTTTGCGGCGAGGTACACCATGGGGTCGCATCCTTAGATAATTCTCAGTTATTAGAGAGGAGTGCTCTATTTCGGATCCTCATCTCTAGCTCTCACTTTGGATGACCTGTCCAACCACTAGATTGTAATGGGCATGGTGTAATGCTTGATTTCCCCTGAGGTGAAACTGCAAGGAAATCGAACATGTACTGCTAGGGTTTCATACAAATAGTAGCAGATCACTAGATGTCCCAGCATTTGTGATCGGCTTATTGTAAGGGAACCCCTTCTAATAAAAAAGGTGTTTATCTAAAGTGGAAAACTCCTGTGAGGGCTCATGCTTGCAGCTGTAAAAGAGCGGACTGGTAACTTAAAGTGGCTATCGTAAAAAGAAAAAAGTGTACCCATGTTGTAGATGGATCAGAATTGACAGAAGGCAGGGCCAATAAAAGTAGGCTGGGCCAGCAACACTGCAGTGCAAAATACAGCCCCAGCAGAACCAAATACACAGTGCAGCAACACTCAACTTTATCACTATCCTGAGGACAGCAATACGATTGAATGCAGAAGGGCACGTTCTTCTGCCAGCCAAGTTCATAAGTACCAGATGCTCGTAGCATTAATTAATGTTGAGAGCATTAGATCGCTATATACCCAATTGCTGGCCATAAGGAGGTCTTGGGCGGGCCCCTGGGTAATGGCCCACCGGGAAATTTCCATGTAGGGTCTATGGCCAGTCCGTCCCTGCAGCTGTATTACAGCTTCATACGAGCTCCACATTATATGTAACTGTAATATGGCACCAATAATATTCTACGGGGCCTTACTGTACCTCTGTATCCTTTCCACTGCAATATTGGCATGCGGCACTGGATGCAGTGCTACATAGGTATTCTCATGTAATATCTCCATCATACAGTGTCATATTGAAGCACCATACAGCACCACATAGAGTATCTATACATCAGTAGGTAGTGTGTTTGATAGTTTAGAGTCTGATGCCAGATAAAGGGAAGCTTGATGTATAGTTATAGGCTAGTTAGGCTAATAGAGTTATTAGCTCCAGTAGAGAACAGCCCACTGGAGCTCGTTATATCCGGCATAGCCGAATGTTACCGCAATGCCTGCTGGTCCTATTGACTATAACAGGATCTGGTGGAGATCTGGCCGCTACCCGGCAAATAAGCCAGAATTCTGCCCAAAAAAAGCTGCTGCATGCAACATTTTTTGTCTGGTTAAATCCTAGCATATTTGTCGAGTAGTGGACGGATCTCCACTGGTCCCATTATAGTCAATGGATCTGACAGGCTTTGCGGTAACATCCGGCTATGCCATATCTAGAGGGCTCCAGCACGCTGTTCTCTGCTAGAACAGCCTGCCGGAGATCTTAACGCAGATGTGAATGAAGCCGTACTATGTAACTGTATCCTATGTTTGTACCCATAACAATTGGGTACACAATCTATTGTGCTATGATGCATAGTTTGACAATATAACTGCATCTTATGTTTGTACCCTTTAGAATTCTGCATGGTCTATTGTGCTGTAATCTCTCCTTTTTCTATAACAATAGTGAAACAACTACTGTTTTAATGTGCTTAAGCATTCTAGGGAAATATATCTTAAAGGCTACTTAACATAGCAGATTGAAATGCGTAGATTTACTGTATTAGGAATTGTAATCTCCCTTCTACGTGGTTGATTGCACGGGTAGTATGAGTTCATTAATCCTCGGCCAATGAAATAAAATAAGGATTAGTTTTTCATTTACTGCTACTGAGTAGGTCATTAAAACCACATAGACACTAATGAGTCAGAACAGGTGATTTGGTTCCTTCTTATACCAACAAGATACAACCAGGAGGGTGCTATCTTTATTCATTGGATTAACTGCTGCAAGATAAGGAGTTTTATTTATTCTCACCAAGAGTAACTCAACCTAAGAGGGAATAAAAAGTAGTAAGGCTAATTTTGCTTTGAAAACACCATGTTTTTTTTACAGGTGCTACCACACAGTTTGGCACAAAAACGCCTTAAAAAACGCCTCACCTGATCAGTGAGTGTTTTTGGGTTAGGGTTATAAAGTTTTAACACCTTGCGCTTTCTAGTAGTGTTTTTTTTATAACTTGTGTTTTGTTTTTAAATAGGAAACTATGCACCCCCAATCCCTTGTAATGTCACTTTCTCTGTTGAGTAGTATGGAAAATACACTAGTCCAAAAAACCTTAATGCTTTAAAAAAAAAAGTCAACACACATTAAGCAGGGCAAAAACAAAACAATGGATGTCTATAGGTCAAAAAACACCAGACAATAACAGAAAAAGGGCTAGACCAAGAGCAGACTGCGATTTGCAAAAAATCAATAAAAAAATCGCACCTCAAGGGTCAAAAAATGCCATTTAAAAAAACAACTGTTTGTCCTGTACTCAATATGTCTCACAGACTTCTATGCAACACCTGGAACTGGCTTTTTTCCCAAAAAAAACACACACCAAAAACTGTAAAAACCTTTAAAAATTCCTAAATAATTCTGTGTGTAACCATCAGCCCAGAAGCGTTTTTATGGCTTTCTTTTTAATTGTAACACACATTTTTTTCTGGTGTTTTTCATGTACTATAGAGAAACCCCTAGGAAAATGCCAGAAAGAACGCCATACCTAGGGCATGCTGCATTTTGAACACTATAACCCTGAAAAATGCACCAACAGTAAAGAAAAGTACCACAAAAAAAGCAAATACATTACATGTAGTGTGTTTTATATATTACAACCAAATATCAGCTGACATCTGGAAGCAGTGTTTTAAAAAAATGTCATTTAGAATTTATAAGCTGAATTAACACCTTAATGACCTTGCCATTGTTTGCAAATCTGACATGTGTCACTTTATGCGGTAACTTCATGATAGTGGTAAAATTGAGTCACAAAATTTCATTTTTATTTATAAAAAAATACCAAATTTACTAAAAATTTGGAAAAAGTAGCAAATTTTCACATTTTTATTTCTCTATTTTTAGAATAGAAAATAGTTATTACCGTATTTTTCACCCTATAACACGCACCGGCCCATAAGACGCACCTACGTTTTTGAGGAGGAAAATAAGAAAAACAATATTTTTAACCAAAAGGTGTGCTTTTGAACTAATGGTGGTCTGTGCATGACACTATTATGGGGGATCTGTGGATGACGCACTGTTATGGAGGGGATCTGTAGATGGCGCTGTTATGGGGGGATCTGTGGATGGCGCTGTTATGGGGGGGATCTATGGATGGCACTGTTATGTGGGGGATCTGTGGATCGCAATGGGGGATCTGTCGATGCACTTTTATCGGGAGGGGCATCTGTGGATGGCACTATTATGGGGTGGAGAATCTGTGGATGACACTGTTATGGGAGAGATCTGTGGATGACACTGCTATATATGTGTCATCCACAGATGTCCCCCCCATAACAGTGTCCACCCCGCCGCTCACAGCAGTATTTCTAGTAATCACTACTCTAGTAACAGTAGTCCTTAAAGGGATTCTGTCACCTCCTTTTAGCCTATAGAGATGCAGACATGCACGACTAGATCGCCGCTAGCATGTTCGCAATATACCTGTCCCATAGCACTGTGTCCTTTTATTGTGTTTAAAAAATGATTTTATAGATATGTAAATGAGCCTGGTAAGGAGCCCAAGGGGCTGTACTAACCTTCTTGGAGCCCAGCCACGCCCCCCTGTGAAGGAGCCCAGCACCGCCTGCGTCCTCCGAATCTCCTCCTTGCTCACAGTTAGATTGCCGTAATCTCGCGATGCGCGAGCTCGCGCATGCGCAGTTCCTCCCCTAAGGCTGATGCCAGCACAGGGAAGGAACATTATGCCGGCACTGTGCATGCGCAATCTCGCGCAATCTAAGGGCTCATGCACACGACAGTATTTTGCGTTCAGTATACTGGCCGTTTTTGTAGTTCAGTATGCGGAACATATACTGAACCATTCATTTCAATGGTTCAGCAAAAAATACTGAAGTGTCTCCGTGTGCATTCCGTTTCAGTATTTCAGTATTTCCGTACCGTGAAAAGATAGAACATGTCCTATTCTTGTCCGCAAATCACGGTGCTTGGCTCCATTCAAGTCAATGGGTCCGCAAAAAAAACGGAACACATACGGAAATGCATCCGTATGTCTTCCGTTTCCGTTCCGTTTTTTGCTGAACCATCTATTGAAAATGTTATGCCCAGCCCAATTTCATCTATGTAATTACTGTATACTGTATATGCCATACGGAAAAACGGAACGGAAAAACGGAACAGAAACGGAAACACAACGGAAACAAAAAAACGGAACAACGGATCCGTGAAAAACGGACCGCAAAACACTGAAAAAGCCATACGGTCGTGTGCATGAGGCCTAACTGTGAGCAAGGAGGAGATTCGGAGGACGCAGGCGGTGCTGGGCTCCTTCACAGGGGGCGTGGCTGGGCTCCAAGAAGGTTAGTACAGTCCCTTGGGCTCTTTACCAGGCTCATTTACATATCTATAAAATCATTTTTGAAACACAATAAAACGACACAGTGCTATGGGACAGGTATATTGCGAACATGCTAGCGGCGATCTAGCCGTGCATGTCCGCATCTCTATAGCCTAAAACGAGGTGACAGAATCCGTTTAACCTCTTAATAAATTTAACTAAATTTGCACTCTCCGCTGTATCAGCACTTACTAACAAGCATCCAGAGTAGGCAGAGCGGCTGGCAGCGTTACGTCATTCACTGACGTTGCGCGCCTGCTCCGCCTGCTTCATTCATAAAGTGGGAGGAGCAGGCGCGCGACGTCAGTGAGTGACTTTTTTGCTTTTTTTTTTTTTTACTTGAAACTCTTTGTAAAACTTTATTATTTGTCCCACTCTGGGACTTCAACATTACAGGGTCTGATCCCTGTTTCAGTGCAGCACAATACATCTGTATTATGCTGTATTGAACTGTTAGTGTCTTGCACTGTAAGACGCTAACAGTTGCCTAGGAGACCCAGCCTGGGGGCTGGGCCTCTTAGGCTTCCATACATGCTGGGCCATAAGTCTTGGAATGGCTTGGGCCTGCCATGGCAATCACTGAGTCCCCACCACAGCAGCGCAATGACCCGATGGATGAGGTGAGGAAGAGCATACCGTGGCATATGAGGGGTTAATCCACCGGCATCAGCGTTATCACCGATGCTGGTGAATGCAGCAGGGATCCGGCTGTCAGTACCAGCCGGATCTCTGCCGCTGATCGCAGCACCGCACTGTGGGGGGGGGGGGGGGGGGGAGGGGGACCGCAGGACGAGAATGCTCGTCCTGGGGCACTAAGTACCGGCCCTTTAGGATGATCATTCTCGTCCTGGGTCCTTAACGTGTTAAGGGAGTTATATCTTGAAAAACACTGTTTATCATTAAATCCAAAACATAATTAGTAACTTTTTTTGTACTTACACTTCTTTAAAAAGGCTTATATCTCCAGATATAAAAGGAATAATATAAGTATAGCACCACCTGCTGTTTCTGTTAAACATCCTTTCCTTGTCCAGCTTAGCAAATGTGGTGAGGAGGACACACATGCTCAGTGTTGCCATTCTTAGAGGAGATGCTGAGTAAGTACAGTTACAGTAATGCTGTTGTGTTTCCTTATGACTTGTGTCAGCCTCTGAGGAGCAATAAAGACATTGCATCTTCAGAAGCAGCCAGTACACCACACCAGGAATCCCTCACACATTTGAAGGCACAGACATAGAACCAAAACGACCATGTGTGTCCACCTCAGCACATTTACTGAGGTGGACATAGAAAGGTTGTTCAATAGAAACAACAGATGGTGCTATTCTAACATTATTCCAGGGAATTTATTTATTCTAACGTTATTTCTGAGAATATAGGCATTTTTTTTAAAAACTAAATACAATCAAATGTTCAAATGCTTAGGGAAACGTCATTGCTGAGGCCAGTGACTAGCTGCAGCAGTGGATATGACCATGGAAGGGATGTCATCACTCTGGTCCTCTGTGAACTGGAAGCAGTGTGGATGTTTGAAGATTAGCTGTTATCTCTTCTGATGTTTTATGTCTTGGATAAATACCTGTATTCCCCAAGTAGGTACAATACTGTAGTATCTCTTCTTAGAATTCATTGAACTTGCTATTTCTCTGTTATTCCTCCAAGAAACAGCAAGTGTTACAAAGTGTTACCACTCGTCAACAGTGTGTGTTCCTGCACAGTTTGAAGCAACAGTAAATGGTCTGTGTCAGACTGTGTGGCAATACGACCTATTGAGAAGGGGAATGGTAAGGCCCAGTTGTCAATTAACTTATCCATTCCCTGGAGGAATACCAGAGGACCAGCACAATTTAAAGTTCTGAGAGAATGCTCCAGAATTGTCATTTCATGAGGAATATAACTATTTACTAGAAACATAAATGTCTGGAGAAAGAATAGGACTTTAAAAAAAATGTTTATTTTAAGCTTTGGTGGGCAACAAAGTAATTATGTGAATAGTCGTTATAGAGGAGATATTGTGTTTGTATGTATCTAGGGGGTATTCATTCCAGTGCATTACCTATTGACATATTGTGAGAGCTTTATCTGTGTTACTTGTAGCCTACGTGTTACCTAGTTTGTCAGTTACTGTGATGCTTTTGACAAGAGATTGCTGGTAGCGTAGTAAATACATCCAGGACATCAAAACTAGTTACAGGGTTTGTTCATAATGTTGTATGAGGAGTGACAGCTCCTGGACAATCCATAGTCATGGCTAAATCTGTAAATTGTAAACTTTGAACATTTTGTGAAGATTCAAAATAATTTCATATAAAGATATGAAATTCATAAATATAACTCAAAGTACAAAACTAAATCAAACTACATTCTATAATTCACAAGTTCTATGCATCTTAGAATCATGTTACTTCTAAAACAAGCTGCGAGGGAATGGGTGTGAGGAGAAGGCAGTGACTGTCAACTGAGTGGCATGCACAGAATGCAATGTAAGCCTTTCTTCTCCATAGAGTAATGAGCACTGCTAACCTAATTCAAATTTTGTAAATTTTTAGTAACGTCCTCTTTGTGAGTGAATGGAATTGATTAATTAATAGCTCTGCATAATGCATAATGCCTGAATTTAGAAGCTGGTATAAATTAAGCCAATTCTATCAAAATGGCCCATGTGGGATAATAGATATTTGCCCATTGCTCCTGTTCCCATGCTTACTTGTCCCTGCCAATAATATTTTTGCATACACAAAATTTATTATCCCAATAAAAATATCATAAAAATGTTAAAATGTTGAAACATAACCTTATTCCATATCAGCATATATGCATATAGATAAATATAATGCGGAGCTCACGCATATATATCTATATAACTGGAGTACTCCAATAAATGTGACCTCATTGCTTTCAAATGTTATTAATTTTCACCTATCTGGAAAAAATTTGACTACTAAAAATAATCGTATAGCTTTGTGGATTTTACCAGTAGTTGGAACCTAAATGGTTCGGAGGAATGTCCTTGTTGCGATTTTAAATTATGTAAAATTCGCACTCAAACAGCGCTTCCAGATGGTGGATACCTCGCTTTCGTCTCTGATCTTCCTCCTCCAGCAATGAGTGGAGTATGTAACCGCAGTCAACTATGCTGAAATACACCTTTTAAAGGGCAGCAGATTTATTAACCTGGTCTTGCCCATTAATGAATACCATGAGATTTGTCCCTATGACACTGGCTGACCTGTTACATGTGCACTTGGCAGCTGAAGGCATCTGTGTTGGTCCCATGTTCTTATGTGCCTACATTGCTGAGTTTTAATACATGCAAATGAGCCTCTAGGAGCAACGGGGGTGTTGCCATTACACCTAGAGGGTCTGATGTTTCTGCAGCTGCTGCATCCTCTGAACTTTGACAGGGCCAGGCAGTGAAAGCATCATCATGCCTGACATGCAGGCAGGAACCTGACAGATAAGAACAAGAGGCAAAAAGCAGAACTAGTGGCAAGAGGCAGAATCCACAAGGACACAGAGCCAGACAGGACAGGTACCAGGAACAATACTGAGGACTATACAATAATCCTTAAAGTGGCACTGTACTATCAGTAAACCTTTGATATGTCATAGGGACATATGAAAAGTTTAGATTGGTGGGGGTCTGAAGGCTGAGACCCTCACGATCTCAAGAACGAGGGGACAGAAGCATTTACTTGGCGCCTTCTCTTTCCTTGAGAGAGAGAGTGCTTTCCGCTTGTTGTAGAGATTGATGTCCCTATGACATATCTAAAGTTTACTGAAAGTACAGTGCCACTTTAAGCAGTGCCATAGGAAACAGACTTTAAAGGGAGTCTGTCACCTCCATATGGCCATATACAGTGCTTACATTGCCCTATAGCACACCTATACATGAATGTAATGGTACCTATACAAATGAGCACTCGCAAGTGCCTAGGGGCGGCGTTCACTGTGTTGGTGCCTTTTTTCATTGTTCCCCCGCCCCAGCCTCTGCATAAAGCGATGCCGTGCCAACAATGGGCATCGCAGTGCACATGCTCTGGCCCGGCGAGGCAGTGCACAGTCGCGGGATCAATGGGCATCGCAGTGCGCATGCTCTGGCCCGGCGAGGCAGTGCACAGTCGCGGGATCTCGTCCGGACCTTAGGATGACGCAAGGGAATAGAAGGGCAGGCATATGCAGAGACTGGGGCGGGGGAACAATGAAGAAAGGCAGGGCAGCCTGGGCACCAACACAGCGAACGCCGCCCCTGGGCACTTGCGAGTGCTCATTTGCATATCAATCAAAGTTCGTTTTTCCAGATTCTGCAAGTCTAAAGACAAAGACAAAGGTACCATTACATTCATGTATAGGTGTGCTATAGGGCAATGTAAGCACTGTATATTGCCATATAGAGGTGACAGACTCCCTTTAAATAACTGAGTTCTAAGTTAGCGTGATGGTACACATCAATTCCAGTCACAGAGAGGAGTCCAGTCACAGGAAGAGTTAACCAAGTAGGACTTAGGCTACTTTCACACTAGCGGCAGCCTTCTTTGGCAGGTTGTTTCCGGCGGGTAAACAGCCTGCTGGATCTGTGCTGCCGCTAGTGCACGCGTGCTGCCGGAGGTCAGCTCCGGCCCCATTGACTATAATGGGGACAGGCTGGAAATCTCTGATTTTCCTGAGGCTTGTATGCATTATTTCAGGGGTGGAGATATATTCAGATGTTGATGCACCTCTTTCTTTCCTCCTCCACTGCAGATTTTTAGGAAACATATACACATGGCCATATGGTATGGTGTGAGGCATCATATTCTCCCCTGAAAGCAATGCTTCTAAGGGAGAAAACTTGTGCAGCATGCATTGTTGCACCTGTTAGAAAAGACCTCTGTGTAAAATCAGTGGTATTCTATGGGCACCATATTTATGATCTATGTGATGTGTTTCAAATTTGGCATGTAGCAGGACTCCATAGTGAGAGTAAAAAAGATTTAAGATGTGATACTTTTTACAGATTTTTGTATGAAATGAAAAGAAGAGATTTATCAAAACTGGTCCATATTAAAGCAGTTACCCATAACAACTAATTTAATTCCAGCTTCCCAGCTTTCAATTAAAAAAAGGCACAACCTGACTAGTTGCTATGTGCAACTGGGGTTAAAGGGAGCCTATCACCACCTTTTCCTGCATTAACAGTTCCTGGTGTCCTAAAGTATCACAAACATACATTTTGGTCCCTTTGTTTTTTTCTCATAACCCCAGGAAAAAGTTTTTTAAACCGTATGCAGATTAGTTGAAAATAGCTGAAAGAGCGGTCCCCAGCGGTAACGGTGCCCAGGCACTTCCCTCTAGACTGAGCCCCACTCCTCCCCTCGGCATCTTTTTTCCACCTCCTCCAGCAATTTACGTCAGGAAGCCCCTAGATAAAGTCTGCACAGAAGCATTGCTGGATTCATCTGTGGCTTGTGCAGTGCAGGGTACTGACTTCACAGTCAAAAGTTCAGCAGTGCACCTACATCCTGATGTAGAATGCTGAAGAGAGTGAATGCTGAAGTGGGAGAGAAGATGCCGAGGGGAGGAGCAGGGATTTATGTAAATGGGAGTTTTCTAGTGTTATGATAATAAATAAAAGGTCCAAAAGCACCTAGCCTTTCTGCTGCCTGAAGCAAAAATTGAAACAGAGCCCCCTCCTCCCCCAATCCCTACACCAAATTCTCAACCTAACCCCTTCTCTCCTAACATTACATATATCACTACAAAACATACAGGATAATACAGCGCCCGATACCTCTTACATCCAGTGATGTCTCCTCTGATGTACACTTTCTCTTTCTTCATCTTCTCCATTCAGACCAGACCACCATGATAATTTTTCACCCATCTATAGTCTCTGCAGTTTGACAAAGGTTCCTACTTTTCCATCATCCTCCCACCTTCTGGATAAATCATTCTACCACTTCCAATACCGTGCCTGCCGTGTTCCCCAATATTATAATTCAGAAACAGATAAACCCCCTAATAATACTAGTACCATGCAGATAGTTCCCTTCAATAATTATTGGCACACAGTGTCCTAAAATAACTGCATCCAACAAATAGTGCCCCTGACACTAAGGCCTCTTGCTTTTTTGGTATTTTGTGGTCCGCAAAAAACGGATCCGCCAAAAATACGGATGACGCCAGTGTGCATTCCGTTTTTTGCGGAACAGAACAGCTGGCCCCTGATAGAACAGTACTATCTTTGGCCGTTATGTGGACAATAATAAGACATGTTCTATCTTTGAACGGAACGGAAAAACGGAAATACGGAAACGGAAGGCATACGGAGTACCTTCTGTTTTTTTTGCGGATCTATTGAAATCAATGTAAAAACACCAAGTTGGAGCTCACCTCACCATACACCACCGAGGAGCACGGACACAGAACCGGAACCAAGGCTGAGAAGTAGCGAAAAAAATAGATTGTCCAGCTTCACCTCGCAGTGCGTGTTTTATTAGGAAACGTGCTTAAAAACCAAACATCAGGCTCATTTCATCAACATGTTTCGGATCAACATATATTACAGATCCTTCCTCATGATACAGAGAATAAGACTGACATTGAAATCAATGATTACGTATACGGTCCGTATACGGAACGCAAATAAACTGAACGTAAACGGAGAAAATAAACGTTCTTGTGCAAGAGGCCTAATAGTGTAAACATAACGTCCCCCCTTTTTCTAATTTTTGTTCTGTACATTACCACAATGGATTTTTAACAAAATAATTCAGATGCAGTTGAAGTTCAGACTTTCAGCTTTAATTCCGTGGGTTGAACAAAATGATTGCATAAAAATGTGAGGAACTAAAGCATTTTTTAAACTCAATCCCTTAATTTCAGGGGCTCTAAAGTAATAGGACAAATTAAATAACTGTAAATAAAATGTTAATTTCTAATACTTCGCTGAAAACCCTTTGTTGGCAATGACTGCCTGAAGTCTTGAACTCATGGACATCTCCAGACGCTGCGTTTCCTCCTTTTTATTGCTCTGCCAGTCCTTTACTGCAGCGGTTTTCAGTTGTTGTTTGTTTGTGGGCCTTTCTGTCTGAAGTTTAGTCTTTAACAAGTGAAATGCGTGCTCTATTGGGTTCAGATCAGGTGACTTGGCCATTCAAGAATATTCCACTTCTTTGCTTTAATAAACTCCTGGGTTGCTTTGGCTTTATGTTTTGGGTCATTGTCCATCTGTATTATGAATCGCCGACCAATCAGTTTGGCTGCATTTGGCTGGATTTGAGCACACAGTATGTCTCTAAAAACACCAGAATTCCTCCGGCTTCTTCTGTCCTGTGTCACATCATCAATAAACACTAGGGCCCCGGGGCCACTGGCAGCCATGCATACCCAAGCCATCACACTGCCTCCGCCGTGTTCTACAGATGATGTGGTATGCTTTGGATCATGAGCTGTACCGTGCCTTCGCCATACTTTTTTCTTTCCATCATTCTGGTAGAGGTTGATCTTGGTTTCATCTGTCTAAAAAATGTTCTTCCAGAAGTGTGCTGGTATTTTAGGATGTTTTTTTAGCAAAGTCCAATCTAGCCTTCTTATTCTTGAGGCTTATGAGTGGCTTGCACCGTGCAGTGAACCCTCTGTATTTACTTTAATGCAGTCTTCTCTTTATGGTAGATTTGGATATTGATACGCCTATATCCTGGAGAGTGTTGTTCACTTTGTTGGCTGTTGTGAAGGAGTTTCTCTTCACCATGGTAATTATTCTGCGATCATCCACCACTGTTGTCTTCCGTGGGCGTCCAGGTCTTTTTGCACTGTTGAGGTCACCAGTGCTTTCTTTCTTTCTCAGGATGTACCAAACTGTTAATTTTGCCACTCCTAATTGTGTAGCAATTTCTCGGGTGGGTTTTTTCTGTTTTCACAGATGAAGGATGGCTTGTTTCACCTGCATGGAGAGCTCCTTTGACCGCATGTTTACTTCTCAGCAAAATCTTCAAAATGCAAGCACCATGCCTCAAATCAACTCCAGGCCTTTTATGTGCTTAATTGAGAATGAAATAATAAAGGAATTGCCCACACCTGCCCATGAAACAGTCTTTGAGTCAATTGTCCAATTACTTTTAGTCCCTTTAAAAACAGGGTGCCACATGTAAAGGAGCTGAATCTCTTAAACCCTTCATCCAATTTTAATGTGGATACCCTCAAATGAAAGCTAAAAGTCTGGACTTTATGTCCATGTCCATTATATAACTATAACTTGAATATGTTTTTGTAAACAGGTAAAAAAACTAAATTTGTGTCAGTGTCCAAACATATATGGACCTAACTGTAACTGTGCTAAGCTGATACTGTGCCAAGGAGCCCCCACAGCAATAGTGCTCCCAAAAGTCCTACAAATAGTAATAATTCTCTGACAGATCGCACTTAGCAGTAATAGTGCTCCTACAGTGCCCCCAACATGTCCCCACTGTGCCCCAGAAATAATAATGCTCCCATAGTGCCCATACTAGTAATCATGTTCCCCATAGTCCCCCAGTAGTAAAGCCCACCATAATGTCCCCAGTAGTAATAATTCTCCTGTTATGTGACAGTGGAAAAATGCCCCCTTAACATGAGCACTAGTACAAAAAATGCCCCCTTATGTGCACCAGTACAAAAATGCCCCCTTATGTGCACCAGTACAAAAATGCCCCCTTATGTGCACCAGTACAAAAATGCCCCCTTATGTGCACCAGTACAAAAATGCCCCCTTATAATGTGTGCCAGTGCAAAAAATGCCCCCTAGTAATGGGCACTACTACAAAAATGCCCCTGGTCTGTGTGCCAGTACAAAAAATACCCCCTCTTAGTGCTCTCAGTTAAGCTATGTCCCTATAGGGCCCCCATAATGTTTGCCAGTATAAAATACCACTATATAATGCCCCCAAGTAAATGCCCCCACATAGTGCTCCTTTCCCCCTTTCCCATAGTGTCCCCCATAGTGTGCCAGTATAAAATGCACCCATAATGCTCCTCTCCCCCACTTCTACATAGCAATACCATAATGTGCCAGTATAAAATGCCCCTATATAGTGCCACCAGAAGATGCCCCCATAGTGCTCCTCTCCCCCCTTCCCCATAGTGCCCCTCATAATGTGCCAGTATAAATGCTCCTATTTAATGCCCCCATAGTGCTCCTCTCCCTCACTTTTCCATAGTGGCCCTATAATAGTGCTCCCAGTACATGCCCCATAGTGCTACTCTCCCCCTTCCCCATAATGTGCCAGTATAAAATGCCCCTATATAGTGCCCCAGTAGATGCCCTCAGTCTCCCCCATAATATGTCCTAGTATAAAATGCACCTATACAGAGCCCCCAGTAGATGCCCTCAGTGTCCCCCTATAATTTGACAGTATAAAATACCCCATTATTAGTGCCCCAGTAGATAAGCCCATAGTGTTCCTCTCCCCCCTTCCTTATAGTCCCCCCCATATTGTACCAGTATAAAATACCCCTTCTTAGTGCCCTAAGTAGATGCCCCCATAGTGCTTCATTCCTCCCTTTCCCATAGTGCCCCCCATAATGTGCCAGTAAAAAATGCTACTTCTTGCTGACCCTAGATGCCCCCATAGTGCTCCTCTCCTGCACTGTGCCAATAAAAAAAAATAAACACATATACTTACCTCTTCTGGCTTGTGTCCGGCTTAGGCAGAGCGATGATAATTACGTCATCGCGCCGCCTGCGCCGGCCTCTGATAGGCTGCAGGTACTGGGCCTGAAGCCTATCAGAGGAACAGGGAAAAGAGACGCCTCTCCTCTGCTTCGCCACAGCATCCAACTGTATCGCTGTTCTGAGGACGGTGATACAGTTGGATATAGAGAGATGAGCGCTTCCACAATGGAAGCACTCATTTCCCACAGCCCTGCCACTGCCGCCGACCACTCATCTTCAGCGCCATGCTGCTCGAGGCGATCGCCTCACCTCGCCTAACTGGCGAGGCGCCCCGGACAAAAAGGTGTTTGTGATACTGTGTATGTCACCTACAAGACACCAGGAACTGTTTAAAGGGCATCTGTCAGCAAACCTATAAAACTGACTGACCTGTTACATGTGTGCTTGGCAGCTGAAGGCATCTGTGTTGGTCCCATGTTTCATATGTGCCCGCATTGCTGAGAAAAATTATGTTTTAATATATGCAAATGAGCCTCTAGAAGCAATGGGGTGTTGCCATTACAGCTAGAGGCTCTGCTTTCTCTGCAACTGTTGTGCCATCTGCCCTTTGATTGATAGGGCTAGGCAGTGAAACAGTCATCAAGAATGCCCCTGATTTCTCTTAAAGTGCAGGGGGCATGGCAGATGCAGAGAGAGTTGAACCTCTAGGTGTAACAGCAACTCCCCCGTTGCTCCTAGAGGCTCACTTGCATATATTAAAACATCATTTTTCTCAACAATGTGGGCACATATGAACATGGGACCAACACACATGCAACAGGTCAGCTAGTTTCATAAGTACAAATCTGCCGACAGATGCCCTTTCATGAGTTAAATGGGGTGACAGAGTCCCTTTAAAAAAAAAAGACACAAAATACAATAATTTAAAAACATGCATATTTTACGAGGATCAAATCATGAACAAATCTGTAGTGTGCAAGAATCTATAAGATATTCCACATTTCTAAGAATCTTAAGTAATTATTTAATTAATTAACTGCTGCTTTTGGTATTATAATTAACCTGTAATGCTGCACTATCCAACATCAATCTTAACAAGGGTTAAGATAAACCAAGCAATTAAACAGCTACTGACAGCTCCAAAAGTGTAATTAAATGTCTAATGATTTGCTTTGATTAATAGGACAATCAACATCTGCTCTGTGTAATAGGGATTAGTAATCCCAGACTGTTTTTCTCACATCAGAAATTTGTTCCTGCTTTTCCAGCCCGCCTATAGCAACATATGTTTAACATACAAACAACAAGCAAAACAAAGAACATTCAAACTCTCTCCACAAAGAAACCCTGTGCAGATTCTTATTATGGTTCTAATAAAAAAAAAAAAATTACTCAGATTTGGCCTACTGTAAAATATAAAAATAAATATATATTTTTATTAAGTTTACAATTAGCAAATTTATTAAGGAATTTAGATTTTTAAGCAGTTTCTTACTGCCTTTTACAAATAATATTGTTTCCTACATTGACAAGTAGCAAAGTTTTCAAATATTAAAAATAAGAGTTTTGTCCAGATTCTCTCCATACAGACAAGTGCTGGGTTTTCCTTTATTCCTCAGCAACAGTCGTGCCACAGCAACAGGAAGAATGGCAAACAAATCTTCCAGGCTAATAATTCTGACCTGGCACTCATCTCCTTGTTAAAGTATTGATTCTAAAGTCCTTCAGATAAAGGATAGTTGGATTCTAGAGATAATCCAATCGGATAAGAGAGATCCCCATATGTTCGGTCACCAGATTTTCCTTAATCCAATCAATAATCACTTTGATGAAAAAACAGAAGATATCTCTCTACAGATACCACTTGATTACTGCTTCTCGTCCTCCTAGGAGATGATGTTTGTAAAGCCATATATGTTTTGTCCTATAAGTATACATTGTTACGAGTTGTATTCAGTCTAGCTTGTTGTTTATGGAGAGAGCTTTACCTATACGACAATAAAATGTGTAAGAAATAGTCAACAGAGAAATAACTATGCAAAATATGTATGGAAAGACATGTAAGAGCAAACAATCTAGTAAAAAAAAAAAAGTGTTCTGCCTTTGTGTGGTCCTGAGGGAAGGGATATCTGATCCTCATGGTCAAAGCTGGATTATAGTTGATTCAAGTACTGGCCACAGTGATGACATGTCATGCATAGTACGCAAAATCCCCAGCACATGTAGTTTGGGAACGTTACAGAATATACATGAAACATATTTTGCCTGATCCATATTTTAGTAATCAGAAATCCATTTATTGCCCTATAAAGCAATTTTATACCATGCAAATTCAGAAGCAGGGAGTACAGTCATACTGAAAAATTTAACAGAGGGTTCTTGGCTCCTACAGAGGGGCTGCTTGGCTGTCAAGGCTGGACCATGTTAACCTCCTCCTCTCTGTGCAAGTCAGAAGGTAAATTGTGACTGTCACACTCTAAAGCCAATTAACTGCTAAATTGTGTGACATCACTTTGTGAAAGTACTGGAAGGGCTCTAGTGAAGCTTCTACTATTAACAGTAAGTGTACAGAAATAATTTTTAAAAATGGCTGTACTCCTACAGTCAGGTCCATAAATATTGGGACATTGACACAATTCTAACATTTTTGGCTCTATACACCACCACAATGGATTTGAAATGAAACGAACATGATGTGCTTTAACTGCAGACTGTAAGCTTTAATTTGAGTGTATTTACATACAAATCAGGTGAACGGTGCAGGAATTACAACAGTTTGCATATGTGCCTCCTACTTGTTAAGGGACCAAAAGTAATGGGACAATTGGCTTCTCAGCTGTTCCATGGCCAGGTGTGTGTTATTTCCTCATTATCCCAATTACAATGAGCAGATAAAAAGGTCCAGAGTTCATTTCAAGTGTGTTCTTTGCATTTGGAATCTGTTGCTGTCAACTCTCAAGATAAGATCCAAAGAGCTGTCACTATCAGTGAAGCAAGCCATCATTAGGCTGAAAAAACAAAACAAACCCATCAGAGAGATAGCAAAAACATCAGGTGTGGCCAAAACAACTGTTTGGAACATTCTTAAAAAGAAGGAACGCACCGGTGAGCTCAGCAACACCAAAAGACCCGGAAGACCACGGAAAACAACTGGGGTGGATGACCAAATAATTCTTTCCCTGGTGAAGAAAACACCCTTCACAACAGTTGGCCAGATCAAGAACACTCTCCAGGAGGTAGGTGTATGTGTGTCAAAGTCAACAATCAAGAGAAGACTTCACCAGAGTGAATACAGAGGGTTCACCACAAGATGGAAACCATTGGTGAGCCTCAAAAACAGGAAGGCCATCTAAAAAAGCCTTCACAGTTCTGGAACAACATATTATGGACAGATGAGACCAAGATCAACTTGTACCAGAGTGATGGGAAGAGAAGAGTATGGAGAAGGAAAGGAACTGCTCATGATCCTAAGCATACCACCTCATCAGTGAAGCATGGTGGTGGTAGTGTCATGGCGTGGGCATGTATGGCTGCCAATGGAACTGGTTCTCTTGTATTTATTGATGATGTGACTGCTGACAAAAGCAGCAGAATGAATTCTGAAGTGTTTCGGGCAATATTATCTGCTCATATTCAGCCAAATGCTTCAGAACTCATTGGACGGCGCTTCACAGTGCAGATGGACAATGACCCAAAGCATACTGCAAAAGCAACCAAAGAGTTTTTTAAGGGAAAGAAGTGGAATGTTATGCAATGGCCAAGTCAATCACCTGACCTGAATCCAATTGAGCATGCATTTCACTTGCTGAAGGAAGACAAAACTGAAGGGAAAATGCCCCAAGAACAAGCAGGAACTGAAGACAGTTGCAGTAGAGGCCTGGCAGAGCATCACCAGGGATGAAACCCAGCGTCTGGTGATGTCTATGCGTTCCAGACTTCAGGCTGTAATTGACTGCAAAGGATTTGCAACCAAGTATTAAAAAGTGAAAGTTTGATTTATGATTATTATTATGTCCCATTACTTTTGGTCCCTTAACAAGTGGGAGGCACATATGCAAACTGTTGTAATTCCTACACCGTTCACCTGATTTGGATGTAAATACCCTCAAATTAAAGCTGACAGTCTGCAGTTAAAGCACATCTAGTTCGTTTCATTTCAAATCCATTGTGGTGGTGTATAAAGCCAAAAATGTTAGAATTGTGTTGATGTCCCAATATTTATGGACCTGGCTGTATATCCTTGAGGTCAACTATTTTTGTTCTCTAGTTGGAATCTAATAGCTTCCATTGATTAGCAAATCGAAGTTAACAAAGTAGAATTCAATGCGAATTTCAGGGAAAATTCTATTCGCCACAAATCCGCATTTCTTGGCGCTTCGTGGTAACTAATAAATTTTTCCTGAAATGGCAGTAAAAAAATACATACCTCATCCATTTGATCACAGAGAGGTCGTCTTGACTGAAAAAACCGCACCAATTCTCGCGCGTGCTGACGTGTGACGTCATCATGTCAGCGTGCGCAAGAATTGGCACACTTTCTTCAATGAAGATGACCGTGGCGGCCTTTCCACGATCAAACGGATGAGATGAGAATTTATTTTTTGTTTTAACCCCTGATTAACCTCCTGATAGGCTGAATGTGACTCTCAGATGCAATGATCAGTGCGGAACACGGCATATGGGGGGATGGGTGGGGGGATGGGTGCGATGCAATTGTCGGTCCTCATTATTGCGCCCGCTTGATAAAATGGAATGCGATTTGTTATGAAGTAATTTGTAACAAATTGAATTTCTTGTTGAAGCTTATCAAATGTTTGAAAACTTCGCTCATTGCTAATTATCATATTGGCACACGTTGTATACGAAACCTATGATTTATTGGGTCACCTAATGACACAGCTGTTTGCTCATACACATATCTTTATCGGCTTTCTACTTGCCTTTTCCTTCTCTCCATGCTACATACTGCTCCTTTCACTATCATATGTATAAGGTACTGAAAAGAGGGGAGTGGAACTTATAGGAATGCCCAAATAAATGCCAGTTTGGCATTGAAGCATGGTGGAAGTAATAGCTACAGTCCCTGCCCTGCATATAGAATTCCTTTGTATTTGATTTCCTATTGTCAGGTTATAGGAATTTGTAGCTGGTTATAGGGATTGCAAGACTAGAGGATGTTTCTTCATCCCATCAAAAGGCAGCATTATTAAGGAGCAAATCACTGAGCTCTGAGCAAAGGTCACTGATGATAGAGGAGCTGGGTTAATACCGTGCACTAAATGTCATGAGGTTTTAGGTTCTTCATATTCAGAAGGTCGTCATGGTATTCATTAATGTGCGGGACCAGGTTAATAAATCCATTAAAAGCATAATGTAACGTTTTACCACTGGCAACCATAGCCACTGTTATAATGAATGATGTGCTTTGGCAATTAACAATTTTTATTGAGAAAATTGCAAAAAAATATTATACAGATATAACTATAACATATTGTAGTGGATACAAGAGCATCATATACAGGATACTTACATACAGAGGGAGGAAGAGAGTGTACTGTCGACTTTATATGCTGAGTAGCATGACCTTTAAATCAAGCCAATGACTCCATGGTTGTCAGTATGCATTCAGTCCAGACATTACTGTTACATGTGGAGCAATGTACAATAAATGTAAAAAAATTATGGAAAGGAAAATGCAATTAGTCCCGACATAATTGTTAAATATACAGTAATATTAGAAATTAGGAATAATAGTAGTAATGCAAAGGCAACATGGATGTCTCTTTGTTACACTAGCCTACTTTCATAGACACTGGTGGAATCCGATCCTTTGTATTTTCCCAGACTACAAGATTCACCTGACTATAAGACGCACCCCAGGTTTAGACAACAGAAAATTAGAAGAAAAAAAAATTATTATCTATTTACCTTCCTTGGTGGTTCAGTGAAGTGGAGGGGTCAAGGTCAGTAACTTACACACACAGCACTTATCCTTTGGATTGTTGAAAAACCCTTTTAACATAAAATGAATTGTCCAAAATGATGATTTGAACCTTGTACTTAGAGGCCATATCTGCCAAAAGTAATTAAAAATAACTTTACATGTGTTCATATTTTTTTATTTGTTTGAGAAACTATTCTCTTTTTAATGTAATTGCAGACAGAAAGCTACAAACACAGTCAGCCTTGGGTTACCTGGTCATCCGTCAGTAAAAAAAAACAAAAAACATACTGAAGTGAAGTGCTAGAAAGCCACTTTGGCCCAAAGATAATGGAAAGAACATAGAGAGGGAAAGAAATACCAGGTCTTTGCTCCTTGGGTGACAAAACCTAACACCAAAATGGGCGGCCCAGTTTGATCTTTGCTATGGAGCCCGCTTCCCTTCGATGTACTAATGCTGTAAAGGCCAAAGCATGACAATGGCAGCAAAAGTCCAAATATTGGAATTTGAGATTATGTATAATTCTCTATTCGAATACTGTATCTATGTACATAACAGGAAAAGATGGATGGAACCAATAGGAATCACATAAACAGATAAGATCAAGGTAAAAAAAAGGTCACCAAACCGCATGCTCATTAATAAGGCTCCTTAAGATGCTTTTATACAGTGTAGATGAGCAGGCAATTATTGGGAAGGAACCGTCCCTTCCCGATAATTGCCTGCTCATCATTGGAGGTGAAGAGCTGCATTTACATGAAGTGATCACCTCCACTGTATGAGGACAAGCAAAACTAGTGCAATTGCTCGTCCTCATGCTGATTCATTGTTTCTGGGCAGCAGAGTGCTGTTCACACAACATGATCTGCTGCCCAGAAACTATGATTTAATGTGCCACATAAGCAACTATTTCACCCAATGAATGAGCGTTTTGCTTGTTCATCTGGTGATCGGTGGCACATTATTGGGAATGGGCGTTTGTAGTAAGGTAGAATGATCTGGGCAGTTTAAACTCGCCATTACTGATTTGAAGTCCATGTCTTGAAGTTAATATTTTTATTTTTTTATAATGCAATGTAAAACCAAATCTATTATGTTATATCCTTCATTTCTGATGAAGAAAACAATTATTCCACTGTTTTCACAGCCCTCTTATGTATCTTCTTAGACTTCAAGAGGATATCCAACCCCTAAGAGCATATATAAATCAAAACATTTTTTTTTATCTCTATTACGACTCATAATCTTAAACATTGGCCCTATCGATTTTTTTCTGCTCGATGGAAAATTGAAGTTCATCTGCTATATACTCTTCAGTCTTGATATGTAGACAACAATAGTGGCAAGATGATATTGATAGGGAAAACATATTGATTACCTTTTCTTAGGATAGGTGATCAATGTATGATTCATGGGGGTCAGACAACCAGGACCCTCATAATTAGCCAAATAAAAGGATTTCACCTCTTACATAGGAGCTTCATAACAGAGTTTCTGGCACTGCATGGTCACCTAGAAAACTGGCCTCTTAATCTCCAAGATAGGTCTTCAGCTAACACTTCTGGGATACAGAGTTGCAATGATAACTATAGGTCTACTCTTTGTCCCTGTATAAGAAAAAACTAACAAACATAGGCAAGTTTCTCATATTACAATCTCACTATCTCTCTGCTTGCTGTCAGTGAATAAAAATTCTCATTTACATTCTGAAGGTAAATATTAACTGTACGAAAGTACTGCTCGCACAATTCCAATTTATTACAGTGCACTGGTCTTGGTAATAGCTATCAGTCTGGAGCCTACGATAGTAGAGAGATTTCTGCACTGTTGATTTTAGCTCACAGAACATGTCCATACATTGTAACAAACTGTCAGTCTCTGAATCAGAGCAATATTTTCATTCAACTTAAATTTTAAAATTAAAAATTGAATTCAATTTAAAATTTAAAAGAAATCATGTTATTCTGCACTCAAAACCCTATAATGAGAATGTGAAAATAGAATTTTCTAAATTTTTACGAATTTATTACAAAGGAAAAACTAACATTTTGCATGGACTTAAGTATTCAGGCTCTTTGCTATGACACTTGACATTTAGGTTTGGGGGCCTCCCATTTCTCTATCATCTTTGAGAGAGATATTTCTCTACCTTCATTGGAGTCACCTGTAGTAAGTTCCGTTGATTGGACATGATTTGGAAAGACACAGCCCTGTCTATATAAGGTCTCACAGCTGACAATACATATCAGAGCAAAAACCAAGCCACAAGGAGGAAAGAACTGCCTGTATTGCTCAGAGACAGGATTGTGTGGAGGCACAGATCTGGAAAAAGGGACAAACATTTTCTGTTGCACTGAAAGTTCCCAAGAGCATAGTGGCCTCCATACTTTGTAAATGGAAGACGTTTGGAACAACCAGGACTCATCCTAGAGCTGGCCCACCAAACTAAATAATCAGGGGAGAAGGGTCTTGGTAAGAGACGTGACCAAAAATCCAATAGTCAGTCTGGCTGAGCTCCATGATTCCTGTGTGCTGAAAGAGAAAACCTAAGAAGGTCAACCATCACTGACTCTCATACTGTGTGACAAGTCAAGATTCACTGGTCTGATGAAACCAAGATCAAACTTTTTGGGCTCAACTTAAGCATCATTTCTGGAGTAAACGAGGCACCAGTGATGACCAGTTCGCATTGTTTGCCCGCGAACACATTCGGGCTGCCATCTTAACTCACAAGTCTGGCGAGGCACAGGTAAGCCCTTACCTGTGCCTGTATCGCGAGCCGGTCTGAAACAAATGCGGTCAGCGGGAGCAGGCAGTTCAGAGAACAGCAGGGGCCTTCATCGGGCTGTTCTCGGAACTGCCTGCTCCCGCTGAGCGCATTTGTTTTAGACCGGCTCGCGACACAGACACAGGTAAGGACTTACCTGTGCCTCGCCGGACTTGTGAGTTAAGATGGCAGCCCACATGTGTTCGCGGGCGAACAATGTGAACTGGCCATCACTGCGAGGCACCGCTCATTACCTGCCCAATACCATCCCTACAATGAAGCATGGTGGTGGCAGCATGATGCTGTGGGGATGTTTTTCAGTTGCTGGGACAAGGAGACTGGTCAGTATTGAAGGATAGCTGAATGGAGCAAAGTATTGAGATATTCTTAATGAAAACCTGATACAGAATTCTCTGGACCTCAGACTAGGCCGATGGTGTACCTTCCAACAAGACAATGATCCTAAGCACACAGCCAAAACAACACAGGAGTTGCTTAGAGACAACTCTTTGAATGTCCTTCAGTGGTCCAGCAAGAGCCCTGACTTGAACCCAATGGAACATCTCTGCAGAGACCTGAAAATAACTGTCCACCGATGGTCCCCATCCAACCTGACAGAGCTTGAGGATCTGCAGAGAAGAATGGCAAAAAAAAAAAACAATATCAGGTGCACAAACCTTGGCATCATACCCAAGAAGACTAGAGGCTGTAATCACTGCCAAAGGGGCCTCAACTAAGTCCTGAGTAAAGGGTGTGAATACGTATGTCAATGCAAGATTTTAGTAATAAATTAGCAATGATTTCTCACATTCTGTTTTCACTTTCTTATTATGTGGTATCAAGTGCAGAATGATGGGGAAAACTAGATTTTTTATTTTAGCACAAGGCCAAAACATAACAAAATGTGAAAAAGTAAAAAAAGTCTGTAGTTGTAGTGACACTCATAGTTCCAGAATACTCCCCGATGGAGCTGGATATATTTCCTCTAGCCCATCAGGTAGGCTTTTGTTTTTTTGCACAATGTCAGAAGAGCCACCTATTCACCTAAGCCCACTTCCGAGAAATCAAATAGGAATATACAAGAGTATATCACAAATTTGTTAAATTGAGAAAAGCAAAAATGTAAAAAAAAAAAATCTGGACATCTAGAGCCTAGAGTCCTCAAGAATGACTGCTATAGGCTAGAGTATAGAAAGTAACAACCTAACAATATACGCTATGTACATGGATACCAGTTGTTACTGTACTACTTATTTTAGGCGTGATTGGATCAGTTGGCCAGCCACTATAGAGGCAGATGCTCCGTAAAACATTGCAGTGTTGCTTAATCCTGGTTAGCAGGAAAAAAAAAAATCGATGCATGGAATTAGAGTTAATTAAAGATACAGATTAAAAATAAAAAAAAAGCAACATTGAGCAGTGGGAGAAAAGGCCAGAATAACCTCTGGCATGGAGACACGGCCATGCAGCAGTTGTCAGTCACCTAGCAACAAGTTTCCTATCCCCGCTGTGCTGTTTAATTCAGCAAATCTGCTCAGGATGTTGGGCTGTTCTCCTGACAAAAAGCATTATGTAGTAGACTGAAGGATACAAAAATCCACTGTACACAACACTCTGCTCCCTATTGACCACTGATCCTTTCTCTCAACCCACAAAAGAGCCCTGCACAATGCTCTGAAAAGGAAAAAGTCTCAACAGAGAAAACATTAGCTTGTAATTGAGATTGACTACATAATGAAAATGATGTTCTTTTTTAAATTCTGCTTGTTGAAGCCGCACTTTTTTGTCTGCTGGCACTCAAAGCACATCCCCGCTGGGAAGAGGGGCAAATATTGAAAAAACTCAAAACTGTGCTTTTTATTTTCATTGAAAACACACATTTTGTAACAAGATGTCTGGATCTGTCTACCCAGAACTTAAACAAGAAAAGGCAAATAGAGGGGAAACCTTGTATAGAGGGCATTTACAACAGACCTGTTTAAAGAGAGAGAGAGGGACCAACAGCAACATATAAAGTCATTCATTCCCTAACAATGGGCACAGACAAGTCCGTATTTTGCCACTTTGAACACAAATAGCATTGCAGCTGCCAGTGGCAATTGTGGCAATCAACGGCACAGAGCACTGTGTAGATCGACGTCCTGCCGTACAATGTGGCATGTTCATTTTAGAAATAATAATAATTATTGAATGCATTTTCCTTAGGGGGTATGGATACATTGGGGCAATTATGTTATCATTGCATTTGACTCATTCTGGGGGGGGGGGGATTTACATTTTCAGCAGTTTTTTCTCTACAGCAGCTTTCAATTTCAGTATATCTGCAGACTATTGCCTTCAGCTTCACAGTGAATCAGTCAAGGAGCTGATCTATACCGCTAAACAGTAATTGCAGCTAAATTCGTAATAGTCTGATAAGAATTCAGCTTAAATGAGTGTTTATTGTCTGTCAGGAGTTCAGAGATAAGGGCTACAGATCGAGCCGACAGAGCTGTTCCCTCATGGATGCACTGTGAAGCAGATGGCAATAGTTGGCAAATGCAAAAGAAGTGAAAGCTGTAGAGGAAAAAACTGTTGGAAATGTTTAATAAAGTTAAAGGGGTTGTCTCAGTTCAGCAAGTGACATGTATGATGTAGAGAAAGTTAATACAAAGCACTTACTAATGTGTTGTTATTATCCATATTGCTTCCTTTGCTGGCTAGACCCATTTTTTCATCACATTATATACTGCTTGTATCCATGGTTACGACCACCCTGCAATCGATCAGTGGTGGTCATGCTTGCACACTATAGGAAAAAGCGCCAGACTATGGGAGCTGTGGGGGTTCGCTCTGATAGGCAGGTTATCGGAGGCAGTATAGAGGCAACAACAAAGTCTTTAAATTAAACAGTTCAGTGTTTATTCACACATTAAGTAAGTGACAAAACAAAAAGTCAGTTTCAAGGAAAACAGTCCCCTTGCGACTCTGGTGTTCGTTCACACCATGCAGCAAAGAAGAAGTCTTTAGACAAAGCAGAATCCACCTGCTTTCACACCAACAAGGTAGCAGGCCTTAATCCAGGCCCAAACTCCCAGGTGCCAACACAGAGACTGACAGAGCTCCACTGTCAGAGAGGAGTAATCCACACCACCTGACAGTGCTGCCTGTGTTTTATAGCCCAAAACCAAGACCTGGCCTGGAACGTGGGGAGTAGTCACCCACCCAGCACTTTGACTACTGCCAGTAAGAGCCATCCCGGATCAGCTATTACAGCCATACTAAATAGCAACGTGTCAAACAGCAACTGCTGCTAACACATGAAACCGTCTCTTACTTCACCGAGGCCAAGAACCTCAGTGACACATATCTATCATCCATGATCATCCCTTGAACCCTCCTACATAACTCCCCCCTTTGTTCAACCCTGAGGGGGTGAACACACGTCAAACAGTGTACCCGGGACAGGGCATCTGCGTTTCCTTGCAACCATCCACCGAAAATTTTAAGTATTGTAGGGAGAGAAACCGGGCATTTCTGTCCTTGGCCTGGCTCATCCATTTTAGAGGGGAGTGGTCAGCCACCAGGCGGAACTTTCTCCCCAACAAATAATAGCGGAGAGACTCTAGTGCCCACTTGATAGCCAGGCACTCTATCTCCACTATACTGTACCTGGTCTCAGCTGGGGGTGAGCTTATGGCTGAGGAAGACAATGGGATGCTCCTCCACGTTGACTTCCTGAGACAGTACAGCACCGAGGCCTACTTCGGAGGCATCGGTCTGTACTATAAACTACCTTTTGAAGTCGGGCATCACCAAAACTGGGGACCCACACAGGCCCAACTTCAAAGCGGAGAAAGTCTCTTCCGCCTGATCATCCCAGTGGACCATCACTGATTTGCGTTCCTTCAAGAGCCCTGTCAATGGTGAGGCTACCGTATCAAAGTGGGGGACAAACCTCATATAATATCCCACCATTCCCAGGAACGACTTTACTTGCTTAGTAGTGACAGGTCGGGGCCAATTCCGTATAGCCTCTATTTTGTTAATTTGGGGTTTGATGACTCCGCACCCAATGAAATACCCCAGGTATTTCGTCTCCTCTAACCTTATTGCACTTTTTTTGGGTTAGCTGTTAGTCCAGCCTTTTGAAGGGAGTCCACTACAGCCTGTACTTTTGGTAGGTGACTTTCCCAGTTGGTACTGTGAATGACAATATCGTCCAGGTAAGCTGAAGCGTACCGATGATGTGGACGCAGCACAATGTCCATGAGCCGTTGAAAAGTGGCAGGGGCGCCATGCAGACCAAAGGGTAACACCTTATATTGGTACAGCTCCTCTGGTGTGATAAAGGCGATTTTCTCTTTGGCAGTCTCCGTCAAGGGTACCTGCCAGTACCCTTTGGTGAGGTCCAAAACAGAAAAATACCGGGCTTAGCCTAACCTCTCAATAAGCTCATCCACCCGAGGCATGGGATATGCATCAAATTTAGAAATGTCATTTAGTTTGTGGAAATCTTTACAGAACCGTAACGTCCTGTCCGGCTTGGTTATTAAGACTATTGGACTGGCCCATTCACTTTTCGACTCCTCAATGACGTCTGGTTGTAGAATTAGCTGCACTTCTTCCGAGATGGCTAGTCGCCGATGCTCGGGTACCTGGTATGGTTTTAACCTGAGGCTCAGTGACCATGTCATGTTGGATGGTAGAAGGGCATCCAAGGAGGTCCGAGAACACATCTGTGTTCCTGGTGATGAACTCCCTGGCCTCCTGAGTCTGTTTAGAGGAGAGGCTGTCAGCAATCTTCACTGTGGCAACTGCTTCCCTTGTATCCGATCGTGGGGCAGGAAACTCTTCCCCTAGAAAACTCAGCCACGAGCTGTCCTCCGTACTGGTCTCCCTATCTTTCCAAGGTTTAAGTAAATTCACATGGTACACCTGCCCGGCTTTCGCACCTTGTAGTTTACCTCACCAACTAGGGTCTTCGTAGGGTCCCTGCCACCTAGACAGGAACTTACTGTCCATAGTCAGTACCAGAACCAAAACCCGATCTCCTGGGTTAAAGATCCGGACCCGACCCTGCTGATTATAGACCCTACTCTGGGCTCGCTGAGCTGCCTCCATATGTTCTCTAACAAG
The DNA here is from genome assembly GCF_905171765.1 of Bufo bufo. Classification (NCBI taxonomy): domain Eukaryota; kingdom Metazoa; phylum Chordata; class Amphibia; order Anura; family Bufonidae; genus Bufo; species Bufo bufo. The sequence continues at coordinate 30,256,009 of NC_053399.1, forward strand.
CGGCAACACTGTCTCCATCCACTCTTGCATCTGAGTGACATATTCAATTACACTTTTATACGGTGTGGGTTGTTGTTCCCATGCCTCTTTGGCTATGTCCAACAGACCGTGAGGATGTCGGCCATATAGCATTTTGAAGGGCGAGAACCCAGTAGAGGCCTGGGGAACCTCTCGCACTGCGAACATGAGATAGGGCAGAAGAAGGTCCCAATCCCTCCCTTTCTTAGACACCACTCTTAACATGTTTTTTTAGTGTTTGATTAAACCTCTGTACCAGGCCGTACATTTGCGGATAATAAACGGACGTCTGTACCTGTTTTATGTGCAGTAACTTACAGAGTTCCCTTATGACCTTTGACATAAACCTCTTTAGGTAGTCCCACTCAGGAAAACCAGGGGCGGACATACCGCATGTGCAGCCGCTTCGTTGCACAGGGGCCCAGAGCAGGAGGGGGCCCCCTTCTTAGAGCACTATGGGGTCCCTATCTTAGTTACTGGCACACATGGGGGGAACTATGTGTCACGGGTAATGAAGGTAGAGAGGAAGTGCACCCCCTAAACTGCCACCCTCAACCCTGTCCCTGCCTACTTGCACCACCCGCCCTATGTGACGGGGCGCAACTGGGCGACGGTACCTGACCTACGTAAGTGTAGAGCAGAGCGAACAGAGAAAGAGAGGAACAGACAGCCAAGGCAGAAGGCGGTACACAAGACTAAGGCAAACGGATAGACAGGGATGTAGCTAAGACAACAGTACCCAGTGATGGGAAAGGCAATGGCGGGTCAACTAGCCGAGGTCAGTCCGGGAGGTCACGTTATTACAAGGGATGAGGCAGGAGATGAAATCCGAGAACGAGCCGAGGTCAAATCCGAGAGATAGCGTAGGTACCAAGGGAGCGGGCAAAAGCGAGGTCAGGAAACAAACAAGGTCAATACCAGAGGTCAAGCAGGATGCTAATAATAATAGTACACACAGCTCTAGAGACGAAATCACAGGCAACCTGTGGCCAGTAGGTTGCCTGTTTGAATAATGGAGGAGAGGGATCATGTGACGTGGCCAGCGTCACATGGTCCCTCCTCCTTAAATGTAGCCCCTCCCGGTTCCCATGGCGACGAGGGACGCTGACCGCTCCTGCAAGAGGAGAGCGGCCGGACGTACTGCGTCCTCCGTCACCATGGCAACGGAGACGCCAGGAGGCGCAGCCGGACGCCGCGAGCGTCCAGGCTGCATGGAGATCGGGGAGCATCGAGAGCGCAGGGGGACAGAAGCCCGCCGCCTGCCGCTCGTGACACTATGGAGGGGGAGGAGCATTATGGGGAGCCCTATCTTATATACGGGCACACATGGGGGGGGCTATGGATGGGGAGGAGCACTATGGGAGACCCTATCTTATATACTGGCACATATGGGGGGCACTATGGAGGGGGAGGAGCAATATGGGGGCTCTATCTTATATAGCACACATGGGGGGCACTATATAGGGGAAGGAACACCATGGGGGGGGCCCTATCTTATATACTGGCAGACATGGGGGGCACTATGGAGGGGAGGAGCACTATGGGGACCTTATCTCATATACTGGCACACATGGGGGCCACTATGGAGAATGGGGGAAAATGAGCACTATTGGGGTCATTATATAGGGGCATTATACTAGCACACATTATGGGGGCATTTTATACTGGCACATTGTCAGTCACCATAGGGACAATGAGAGGTGCACTTTTGGTGCACGATATAGGAGTATTTTATACTGGCGCAAATTATAGGGCACTATGGGGACTTTGGCTCAACTGGAGGCACTAAGAGAGTTTTTTGGACACACAGTGGGGGGGCATTGGCACACATTATGAGGGTACTATGGGGACATTGGCTCTACAGGGGGCACTAGGAGGAGGTATTTTTTATACTGCCACACAACAGGGCACTTTTATGTACTGGTGCACATTATAAGGGGGCATTTTTCTACTGTTACACAAAGAGTTATAAAGAGAATTATTACTACCGGGGGCATTATGGTGGGCTTTATTACAGTTGAGGGACTATGAGGAACTTGAATACTAGTATGAGCACTATAGGAGCATTATTACTTCTGGGAAACAGTGGGGACATTATTACTGTAGGGGCACTATGTTGTCTGGTAGATAATTATTTATATTGGTGGGATTTTGGGGAGCACCCTAGCTCGGTTTCAGCTTAGCCCAATTATTTTTGGGGAACATTATGTTTACACTATTAGTGTCAGGGACACTGTTTTCTGGGGGCAGTTATTTTTTAGGACACTGTGTGCCAATAATTATTGAAGGGGAACTATCTGTGTGTAACTAGTATATGGAGCACAGCAGGCACTATATTACAGGGGTGTTGATTAGGTGGGAGGATGATGGAAAACTAGGAAACTAAGATGTCTGTCTGTCAAACCCTGCAGAGATAAAAGAAAACTGAAAAAAAAACATCATGGCAGTGTGGTCTGAAAGGAGAAGATGACGACAGAGAACATCTACATCAAAGAAGACGTCACTGGATATAAGAGGTATGTGGACCTGTATTAGGCTACCTTCACATCTGAGTTAGTGATTCTGGCAGGCTCTTCCAGAAGAGAACAGCCTGCCAAAATGCTCCAGCACTGCTGAATGTAGACAGAATGTCCGCCAGCCCCATTAACTATAATAGGGTCTGGCCGAGATCCGGCCACAATCTGGCAAAAATGCAGAGAATCAGCGGGGCACGAACCGCTGCATGCCTGAGTTTGTGTCTGGACAATTCCTTGCATTCTTTGATGGATCAGGTGGCCGGAGCGTAGTGCTGCAGGTGTGAAAGTAGCCTTAACCTGTATGTTTTGTATTGCTATAAGTAATGTTAGGACGGAATTGGTTATGTTGAGAACTTAGCTTGGAGGGGAGGGGGCCCAGGCACATTCTTTGCACAGGGGCCCTCCTCTGTCTGTGTGCGCCCCTGGGGAAAGCATTTTCATTAACTTCTTAGCTATGAGTTTGGCCGATGTATGTCGCAGGGGCACTGCCTCCGGGTACCGAGTGGCATAGTCTAGGACGATCAAGATGTGTTGGTGCCCTCTAGCGGACTTCAGTACTGGGCCTATGAGATCCATAGCGATTCGCTCGAACTGAACCTCGATAATCGGAAGAGGTAGCAGGGGACTACGGAAATGTGGATGGGGCTCGTTATCTGGCAGGTTGGGCAAGACTTACAATATTTTTCCACCTCCCTGAACACACTGGGCCAGTAAAACCGCTGTAGAATCCGGTCCTGCGTTTTCTGCCATCCCAGGTGTCCCCCAAGAACATGTTGGTTGGATAGCTCCAACACGAGCTTGCGATACGCCTTGGGCACCACCAGCTGTTCAATATGCTCACCCCGTAGTTGGTTTACCCGATACAGCATCTTCTGATGAACCACAAAACGGGGAAATATCGACTCGGCCCCTGGTTGTTGAGGTTCACCATTAACTAATTCAACATTTTCCCAGGCCCGAGATAGTGTTTGGTCCTGTTGCTGTGCTGTACCGAAATTTTCCCCGGAGACGTTGAGGTCTGCCAACTCAGGACCCGGCGGGAAATCCTCCAAAAAATAAAAACTGTGCTAAATAAACCATTTTTTCGTCACCTTACATCACAAAAAGTACAACAGCAAGCGATCAAAAAGGCGTTTGCCCACCAAAATAGTACCAATCTAACCATCACCTCATCCCGCAAAAAATGAGCCCCTACCTGAGACAATCTTCCAAAAAATAAAAAAACTATGGCTCAGAATATGGAGACACTAAAACATCATTTTTTTTTGTTTTAACAAAGCTGTTATTGTGTAAAACTTACATAAATAAAAAAAAGTATACATATTAGGTATTGCCGCGTCCGTATAGACCGGCTCTATAAAAATATCACATGACCTAACCCCTCAGATGAAAACCGTAAAAAATAAAAAATAAAAACTGTGCTTAATAAACAATTTTTTGTCACCTTACATCACAAAAAGTGTAATAGCAAGCGATCAAAAAGTCATATGCACCCCAAAATAGTGTCAATCAAACCGTCATCTCATCCCGCAAAAAATGAGACCCTACCTAAGATAATCGCCCAAAAACTGAAAAAAACTATGGCTCTCAGAATATGGAGACACTAAAACATGATTTTTTTTTGTTTCAAAAATGATATTATTGTGTAAAACTTATATAAATAAATAAAAAGTATACATATTAGGTATCGCCGCGTCTGTATCGACCAGCTCTATAAAAATATCACATGACCTAACCCCTCAGATGAACACCGTAAAAAATAAAAAATAAAAACTGTGCTAAATAAACCGTTTTTTGTCACCTTACATCACAAAAAGTGTAATAGCAAGCGATCAAAAAGTCACACGCACCCCAAAATAGTGCCAATTAAACCGTCATCTCATCCCGCAAAAATCATACCCTACCCAAGTTAATCGCCCAAAAACTGAAAAAGTTATGGCTCTCAGACTATGGAAACACTAAAACATGATTTTTTTTGTTTCAAAAAAGAAATCATTGTGTAAAACTTACATAAATAAAAAAAAGTATACATATTAGGTATCGCCGCATCCGTGACAACCTGGTCTATAAAAATATCACATGATCTATTTCTTGTTACCTTGCCTCACAAAAAGTGTAATATAGAGCAACCAAAAATCATATGTACCCTAAATTAGTACCAACAATACTGCCACCCTATCCCGTAGTTTCTAAAATGGGGTCACTTTTTTGGAGTTCCTACTCTAGGGGTGCATCAGGGGGGCTTTAAATGGGACATGGTGTAAAAAAAAAACTGTCCAGCAAAATCTGCCTTCCAAAAACCGTAGGGCATTCCTTTCCTTCTGCGCCCTGCCGTGTGCCCATACAGCAGTTTACGACCACATATGGGGTGTTTCTGTAAACTACAGAATCAGGGCCATAAATATTGAGTTTTGTTTGGCTGTTTACCCTTGCTTTGTTACTGGGAAAAATTGATTAAAATGGAAAATTTGGCAAAAAATTTAAATTCAGAAATTTCATCTCCATTTGCCAATAACTCTTGTGGAACACCTAAAGGGTTAATGATGTTTGTAAAATCAGTTTTGAATACCTTGATGTCACAAGGGTATCAAGAACCACGCCTGACTCCGTTATACCCAGGGTCAGGAAGTCGCAGCGGTTGGCTGCACGCTCTATTTAAGATAGGGCTGTTTTCCTTATGGTAGCTTTCTGGGTTTGCTTTGCAAACCCTTTTGGCTCACTCAGGGATCCGTAGCTCCTTCTCCTCAGCTGTTCCTTGTCCAGCACTCCCAGACCTCCTTATATTCCTCTCTCACACTTCTCTGGTTGCCAGAGATAGAGCTTCCTGCCTGGACATCTAGTCTGACCTTCTGGAGCTGTGTTGCTGCGTTCTCTGGTAGTTGGTCCAGAACGCTACCCTCCGGATCCCTGTTGGACCTTTTTGGTCTATTGTGGTCGCCCACCTGGGTGTATGTGTTTGTCTGTTTTGTCTGTCCTCTCCCTGGTGTTTCCCTCTTAGTGATAGTGGTGCGGACTAGCGATCCCACCGGCCCGTTCACTATCTATCTATCTATCTATCTATCACTATCTAGGGCTCATATTAGGGAAAGCCAGGGTTTAGGCACGTGATCGCCGCACGGGTGAGGAACCCGTCTAGGGACGTCAGGGCAGTCAGGTGCCAGCCGCAAGGTGAGTTAGGGGTCACCACCTTTCCCTCTCCCTTGGGCAGGGCTTTACCTGTTTTCCTCCCTGTGCGTGACGTCGGTCATTACACTTGAGGGGTGTAGTTTCTTAGATGGGGTCATCTACTGGGGGGTGCACCAGAGGGGCTTCAAATGGGACATGGTGTCAAACGAAACAGTCGAGCAAAACCTGCCTTCCAAAAACCGTATGGCATTCCTTTCCTTCTGCGCCCTGCCGTGTGCCCGTACAGCGGTTTATGACCACATATGGGGTGTTTCTGTAAACTACAGAATCAGGGCCATAAATATTGAGTTTGGTTTGGCTGTTAACCCTTGCTTTGTAACTGGAAAAAAAAATATTAAAATGGAAAATCTGCCAAAAAAGTGAAATTTTGAAATTGAATCTCTATTTTCCATTAATTCTTGTGGAACACCTAAAGGGTTAACAAAGTTTGAAAAAATCAGTTTTGAATACCTTGAGAGGTGTAATTTATAGAATGGGGTCATTTTGGGGGGGTTTCTATTATGTAAGCCTTGCAAAGTGACTTCAGACCTGAACTGGTCCCTAAAAATTGGGTTTTTGAAAATTTAAAAAAAATATCAAGATTTGCTTCTAAACTTCTAAGCCTTGTAACATCCCCAAAAAATAAAATATAATTCCCAAAATGATCCAAACATGAAGTAGACATATGGGGAATGTAAAGTAATAACTATTTTTGGAGGTATTACTATGTATTATAGAAGTAGAGAAATTGAAACTTGGAAATTTGCAATTTTGTACACATTTTTGGTAAATTTGGTATTTTTTTTATAAATAATTTTTTTTTTTTTTTACTTCATTTTACCAGTGTCATGAAGTACAATATGTGATGAAAAAACAATCTCAGAATGGCCTGGATAAGTCAAAGTGTTTTAAAGTTATCACCACTTAAAGTGACACTGGTCAGATTTGCAAAAAATGGCCTGGTCCTTAAGGTGAAATAATGCTGTGTCCCAAAGGGGTTAAGGTGAAAAATATTTTTTTGTCCAAAATTAGTAAAACAAAATGGTTTCCAAAGGTGTCCATAGCTTTTAATGTTTGGTAAGACATCAAGGAATCCAATCAAGGCTAGAATCATCAGGAAAATGTAATATATATATATATATACAGTCAGGTCCATAAATATTGGGACATCTACACAATTCTAACAATTTTGGCTCTATACACCACTAAAATGGATTTGAAATTAAACAAACAGACTGTCAACTTTAATTTGAGGGTATTTACATCCAAATCAGGTGAACGGTGTAGGAATTACAACAGTTTGCATATGTGCCTCCCACTTGTTAAGGAACCAAAAGTAATGGGACAATTGGCTTCTCAGCTGTTCCATGGCCAGATGTTGTTATTCCCTCATTATTCCAATTACAATGAGCAGATAAAAGGTCCAGAGTTCATTTCAAGTGTGCTATTTGTATTTGGAATCTGTTGCCGTCAACTCTTAAGATGAGATCCAAAGAGCTGTCACTATCAGTGAAGCAAGCCATCATTAGGCTGAAAAAACTAAACAAACCCATCAGAGAGATAGCAAAAACATTAGGCCTGGCCAAAACAACTGTTTGGAACATTCTTAAAAAGAAGGAACGCACCGGTGAGCTCAGCAACACCAAAAGACCTGGAAGACAGCGGAAAACAACTGTGGTGGTGTCACGGATGGTGTACAGGAAACAAGATAATACAATACAAACAATGACTTACTGGACCCACAACTAAGGAACAAAAGGGAGACCCCTGCAATCGACCTGCCGCTCTCCCTTATTGCTCAGCCTATGCGACCACCCCAAAGGTGGATGGGCGCATATCCACGTACCTCGGCTATCTTAGACCTGAAGGCCCTACAATAGTGAGGGGACACGACCACCGGCTCCCTACACAGACACGGAGGGAGTCAGGGTCACCTGGATCCAGAAAACAGAAAATCATAAATACATAAACAGAACTTATCTTGCCGAACTGGGAGCTAGGAACAGCATGCATGCACACACACTCCAGGAAGTTGTATCAGCCGCACACTACTGCCTTATGGGGAGGGATTTAAAGGGAAGTAATCAGTCCAACTGCATGACAGCTGAGATAGACTAACGAGGTGAGGAACAGAAACCAAAACAAAGAAACTCAAGGAGGCGGATCTGGACGGCTCCTGTCAGAGCTTCTCAACTGTCTGGTTGTGACAGTACCCCTCCCTCTAGGAGTGGACTCCGGACACTCAGGGCCCACCTTCTCAGGATGGGACCTATGGAAAGCCCTGATGAGACGAGAGGCCTTAATGTCCGTCACTGGGACCCACATCCTCTCCTCAGGACCATAACCCTCCCAATGAACGAGGTACTGGAGGGAACCGCGGACAAGACGAGAATCCACAATCCTAGAGACCTGAAATTCAAGATTTCCATCAACAATAATCGGAGGAGGAGGCAAAGGCGAGGGTACAATAGGTTGAACATAAGGTTTCAATAAGGACTTATGGAAAACATTATGGATCTTCCAAGTCTGAGGAAGATCAAGACGGTAGGCAACAGGATTGATGACAGACAGGATCTTGTAAGGCCCAATAAACCTAGGACCCAACTTCCAGGAGGGAACCTTCAATTTGATATTCTTGGTAGACAGCCACACCAAATCACCAACATTCAGGTCCGGACCAGGCACACGTCTCCTATCCGCCACACGCTTATATCTCTCACTCATGCTCTTTAGATTATCCTGAATCTTTTGCCAAATAGATGACAAAGACGAGGAGAATCTGTCCTCATCAGGCAAACCAGAAGAGCCCTCTCCAGAGAAAGTCCCAAACTGCGGATGAAACCCATATGCACCAAAAAATGGTGACTTATCAGAGGACTCCTGACGACGGTTATTTAAAGCAAACTCAGCAAGGGACAAAAAAGAACACCAATCCTCCTGATTCTCCGCCACAAAACAGCGCAGATATGTCTCCAGATTCTGATTGACACGCTCTGTCTGGCCATTCGACTGCGGATGGAAAGCAGAAGAGAATGACAAGCGAACCCCCAAACGAGAACAGAAGGCCTTCCAGAATCTGGAAACAAACTGCGTGCCCCTATCAGAGACAATGTCCGAAGGAATCCCATGCAATTTGACAATGTGGTCAACAAATGCCTGCGCCAGCGTCTTAGCATTGGGCAAACCAGGAAAAGGGATAAAATGCACCATTTTGCTAAAACGGTCCACCACCACCAGAATCACAGACTTCCCCGAGGAACGAGGCAAGTCCGTTATGAAGTCCATGGACAGATGTGTCCAAGGACGGGAAGGAATGGGCAAAGGAAGGAGAGGACCTGATGGCCGTGAATGAGGGACCTTGGCACGAGCGCAAGTCTCGCAAGCTGCCACAAAACCCTCAACCGACTTACGAAGCGCAGGCCACCAGAATCTCCGAGCAATGAGATCCAGTGTGGCTCTTGTCCCCGGGTGCCCAGCAAGGACCGTATCGTGATGTTCTTTAAAAATCTTGTGTCTCAAAGCGAGAGGCACAAACAACCTCCCAGGAGGACAAAGATCAGGAGCTTCTGACTGGGCTGCCTGCACCTCTGCCTCCAATTCAGGAAAAAGAGCAGAGACCACCACACCTTCAGCCAAAATGGGACCCGGGTCTTCAAAATTCCCACCTCCCGGGAAACAACGTGATAGGGCATCTGCCTTCACATTCTTAACCCCAGGGCGGAACGTAACAACAAAATTAAACCTTGAAAAGAACAGAGACCATCTGGCCTGTCTCGGGTTCAGACGCTTGGCTGACTCCAAGTAGGCCAGATTTTTATGGTCAGTAAACACGGTAATAGGGTGTCTGGCTCCCTCTAGCCAATGGCGCCATTCCTCAAAAGCCAACTTGATGGCCAACAATTCCCTATCTCCCACATCATAATTTCTCTCTGCGGAGGAGAGCTTCTTTGAGAAAAAGGCACACGGTTGCCATTTGGCAGGAGAGGAACCCTGAGACAAGACCGCACCCACCCCAACCTCAGAAGCATCAACCTCAACTATGAAGGGTAACGAAACATCAGGTTGTACTAGGATGGGAGCGGAAGCAAAACTCTCCTTGATATTAGAAAAGGCCTTACGCGCCTCTACCGACCAGGAAGAAAAATCTACCCCCTTTCTGGTCATATCAGTGAGTGGTTTAACAACAGAGGAATAATTCAAAATAAATTTCCTGTAATAATTAGCAAAGCCCAAAAAACGCATCAGCGCCTTCTGATTCTCAGGAAGCTCCCACTCAAGCACAGCGCGAACCTTCTCGGGGTCCATGCGAAAACCAGAAGCGGAGACAAGAAACCCCAGAAATTGGATCTCTGGAACCGCAAACACACATTTTTCCAGTTTCGCGAATAATTTATTCTCCCGCAGGATGAGTAAGACCTGACATAAGTGTTCCTTATGAGTCTTGAAATCAGGAGAAAAAATCAAAATGTCATCCAAATACACTAATACAAATTTTCCCATCAAATGATAAAAAATGCTGTTGACGAAATGCTGAAAAACGGCTGGGGCATTCATCAAACCAAAAGGCATAACTAAATTCTCAAAATGGCCCTCAGGGGTATTGAAAGCCGTCTTCCATTCATCTCCTTCTCTGACCCTAACCAGGTTGTATGCCCCTCTTAGGTCTAATTTGGAAAAGACTTTCGCCCCAACAACCTGGTTAAACAAGTCCGGGATCAGAGGAAGCGGATAAGGGTCACGAATAGTGATACTGTTCAGCTCCCTGAAATCCAGACAAGGTCTTAAAGAACCATCTTTCTTCTTAACAAAGAAAAAACCAGCGGCAACAGGTGACTTCGAGGGACGTATGTGTCCTTTTCTCAGACTCTCAGAGATATAAGCACGCATAGCGACCCTCTCAGGTTGGGAAAGATTGTATAAACGAGATTTAGGCAGCTTGGCGCCTGGGATGAGATCAATAGGGCAATCATACTCCCTGTGCGGAGGTAAACCCTGAACTCCACTCTCAGAGAAAACATCCAAAAATTCAGAGAGGAAAGGTGGAACAGTCTTAGTAGATACCTCAGAAACAGATGTTATGAGGCAATTCTCTCTGCAAAAGTTACTCCAACCATTTATTTGCCTCGCTTGCCAATCAATGGTGGGGTTATGTTTAGTGAGCCAGGGTAGCCCCAACACTAGAGGAGTAGGCAAACCGCTAAGGACGAAACATGACACATCCTCAACATGAGCATCATTCACAATTAGACGGATATTGTGAACTATGCCCTTTAATGATCTCTGAGAAAGTGGAGCTGAATCAATAGCAAAAACAGGAATATCTCTTCCCAAAGTGCATACCTGGAAACCATGAGTTATTGCAAATTGATTATCAATGAGGTTGACAGCTGCTCCACTATCCACAAAAATCTCACAAAAAATGCTCTTGCTCTCTAGCGCCACCCTAGCAGGCAGGACAAAACGGGAACTACAAGCAAAAGGAAAACCTTCAATTTCCGCCTCAACCCTGCCAATAGTAACAGACGGAACATTCTTAAAAGATTTCTTCCTTTTTGTCTCTTTATTACTCCCAGAAAACTGCCTGAATCTCCTAGAGGGACAAACATTTGCCAGATGATTTATACCTCCACAACAAAAGCAAACCCTCCCCTGCGGGCTGAATCTTCTATTGTCAGAGGCAATCAACCCCAGCTGCATGGGCTCCTGCTCAGAAGGGGCTGACAGCGACTGAGACCCCTGTGCACAGAATGAGACCGCTGCACTGTCCCGGGACTGAGTATGACAGGAAGGAGAGATCTCTCCTCTCTCTCTAAGACGCCTGTCAATACGAACAGCCTGAGACATAGCAGAATTCAAGGAGGTAGGTCTTTCATGAAAGGCAAATGCATCTCTCAATCCCTCTGAAAGACCATAGCAAAATTGACTTCGGAGTGCAGCATCATTCCAACCCGTATCTGCTGCCCATCTCCGAAATTCTGAGCAGTAAATCTCTGCGGATTGTTTACCCTGGCATAACAGACGTAGTTTAGACTCAGCCAGAGCAATACGATCCGGATCATCATATATCTGACCCAGGGCTAAAAAGAATTCATCCACTGAACGGACGGGCCGTGCCCACCCCGGCAGCGAAAAGGCCCAGGACTGAGCGTTACCCCTGAGCAGCGATATAATGATACCCACTCTTCGTTCTTCATCACCAGAAGAATGGGGAAGAAGGCGAAAATGGAGTTTGCAAGCCTCTCTAAAACGTACAAAATTCTCACTACCCCCGGAAAACGTATCCGGGAGCGAAATCTTAGGCTCAGCACAAACTCCATGAACGCAAGCTGAACCGGTCACTTGAAACTGAGAAAAAGTCTTACGGAGGTCAGCTACCTCCAAAGAAAGACCCTGAAAGCGTTCAGCCAAAAGTGTAACCGGATCCATGCTTTAGACGGTTTAGGCGGCTGATAATGTCACGGATGGTGTACAGGAAACAAGATAATACAATACAAACAATGACTTACTGGACCCACAACTAAGGAACAAAAGGGAGACCCCTGCAATCGACCTGCCGCTCTCCCTTATTGCTCAGCCTATGCGACCACCCCAAAGGTGGATGGGCGCATATCCACGTACCTCGGCTATCTTAGACCTGAAGGCCCTACAATAGTGAGGGGACACGACCACCGGCTCCCTACACAGACACGGAGGGAGTCAGGGTCACCTGGATCCAGAAAACAGAAAATCATAAATACATAAACAGAACTTATCTTGCCGAACTGGGAGCTAGGAACAGCATGCATGCACACACACTCCAGGAAGTTGTATCAGCCGCACACTACTGCCTTATGGGGAGGGATTTAAAGGGAAGTAATCAGTCCGACTGCATGACAGCTGAGATAGACTAACGAGGTGAGGAACAGAAACCAAAACAAAGAAACTCAAGGAGGCGGATCTGGACGGCTCCTGTCAGAGCTTCTCAACTGTCTGGTTGTGACAGGTGGATGACCGAAGAATTATCTGGTGAAGAAAACACCCTTCACAACAGTTGGCCAGATCAAGAACACTCTCCAGGAGGTAGGTGTATGTGTGTCAAAGTCAACAATCAAGAGAATACTTCACCAGAGTGAATACAGAGGGTTCACCACAAGATGTAAGTCATTGGTGAGCCTCAAAAACAGGAAGGCCAGATTAGAGTTTGTCAAACGTCATCTAAAAAAGCCTTCACAGTTCTGGAACAACATCCTATGGACAGATGAGACCAAGATCAACTTGTACCAGAGTGATGGGAAGAGAAGAGTATGGAGAAGGTAAGGAACTGCTTATGATCCTAAGCATACCACCTCATTAGTGAAGCATGGTAGTGGTAGTGTGATTACGTGGGCAAGTATGGCTGCCAATGGAACTGGTTCTCTTGTATTTATTGATGATGTGACTGCTGACAAGAGCAGCAGGATGAATTCTGAAGTGTTTCGGGCAATATTATCTGCTGATATTCAGCCAAATGCTTCAGAACTCATTGGACGGCGCTTCACAGTGCAGATAGACAATGACCCAAAGCATACTGCAAAAGCAACCAAAGAGTTTTTTAAGGGAAAGAAGTGGAATGTTATGCAATGGCCAAGTCAATCTCCTGATGTGAATCCGATTGAGCATGCATTTCACTTGCTGAAGACAAAACTGAAGGGAAAATGCCCCAAGATCAAGCAGGAACTGAAGACAGTTGCAGTAGAGGCCTGGCAGAGCATCAACAGGGATGAAACCCAGCGTCTGGTGATGTCTATGTGTTCCAGACTTCAGGCTGTGATTGACTGCAAAGGATTTGCAACCAAGTATTAAAAAGTGAAAGTTTGATTTATGATTATTATTATGTCCCATTACTTTTGGTCCCTTAACAAGTGGGAGGCACATATGCAAACTGTTGTAATTCCTGCACCGTTCACCTGATTTGGATGTAAATACCCTCAAATTAAAGCTGACAGTCTGCAGGTAAAGCACATCTTGTTCATTTCATTTCAAATCCATTGTGGTGGTGTATAGAGCCAAAAATTATAGAATTGTGTCAATGTCCCAATATTTATGGACCTGACTGTATATGTCATGGGGTTTTTAGCTGCTTATAAATCTTAAAGAAAATGCTCAAAATGGTGTAAAGTAATAAAAGAAGTCATTCTAACCTAACCTTACTAATCACCTCTCACCCTCATTCCATCTCTTCCCTGGTCCCCCACCAGTCTCCCTAGTGCATTTGCCACATGTGACGTTGCAGCCACTTACTGGCCATAGTGATGACCTGACACAGGTAGTGATTGGCTGCTGGAAGTCTGAATGTGATCGGCAGGGGATTCGGGAAGCGATGGAACTGGAGTAGTGGGGGATAAGTAAAAAATAAGTATTAATCCTTTAATTACGCCATTCTGAGCATTTTAAAAAATATGCAGCTGGATAACCCCCTTAAAGGCTTAATATAATCCAAAAGAGATATTTTTGGGCTGGTATACTTCACTGCCTCAACTGCATCATAACTCTAAGCAAAGAAAAATCTATTTATTTTAAATTGCAATCAGTGGCAGCTATAGGCATGAAGTCACATAGTATGGAGCAGCAGACTGTGGTGTCAACCTAGTCTTCCTCTGTCTAGGTTAGAATAATTTATATACGTAAAATGCAACAAAAATAATTAAATATAAACTGTAAAAATATGTAAAATTAAAAATCATGGCTACAAAGAAAATGTATTTACCTGCCCCTCATCCATTCTCATGTATTACATTGTATCAAACATTATGTTTTATTTATTTAAAAAAAAAAAAATAGAATAACATCCATGATCACTGTGCAGCAAATGCCCTTATTTTCAGACCTGAGGAAGGGGTATTAACCCCCAAAATGAGTTGTGGAAATGTATCTTTTAATTTGTCAATAAAGACACAATGGGGGAGATTTATTACAACTAATGTTCCCATACGCCAGTCTTGATCTCACTGCTCTAGAGGAAAATGTGCCTAATTTATTAAAAGGCAGATGCTTCTTAATAAATCAGGCGCATCTCTGGCCTGCTGGGTCGAGTCTATGCTAGACTTGAGCTTTAACACGCCAGTTTCGGGCGAAAGTTATATTAAATCTGGTGTTCCCCCTAACGCTAAGGCAATAAATTCTAAATGTTGCAAATTATGGCGCATATATGGTGTGCAGTATAATTTGATATTTTTTACGCCACTATTGTAGTAGTGTAAAACCTTTGGTAAATCTCCCTCACCCTCCCAAAATTTTTAAGTGCTTGTTCACACGAACGTGTGCTGCCTGTTGCTGTATTGCAGACCGCATTTGCGGATCCGCAATATACGGGCACCGTTCTGTGTACATTCTGCATCACGGATGCGGACACATTCACTTCAATGGGCCCGCAAATCCGGAGATTCGGAACGGAAGCCTGGAACGGAACACTACGGAAGCACTGTGGAATGCTTTCTGGGGTTCCGTGCCTGCACATCGCAAAAAGAAGAACTTGCTCTATCTTTTTGCGGAACGGACGAATCACGGACCCATTAAAGTGAATGGGTCTGCTATCCCCATGCGGCTGCCCCACGGACGGTGCCCGTGCATTGCGGACCGTGTGAACAAGCCCTAATACTTAGTTTTATATCTATTTTCCATATACCTATATTGGATACAGTGGTAGCATAATATTTCCTGATTTTTGGACTAGTTATTCAATTATCATCAAATGAATATAATGACAAGTCAAATCAATAATGGTTTATAGAAAGATCAATAACAGAAAGCTAAAAAGGAATAATATACTTGAAACGCACCTTTAAATTTGTCTACGGTCTCTCAACCACATCCATAAAATATGGAAATAAAGAGCAAAAGGATGAGAAATCTTCTACATGTGTGCAACATATTATACATAAAGTCTTATTAACTTTCATGTTAATCATGTTTTTTTTTACCAATATAAAAATTTTCCATACAGGTACAATCTCTACTTTTGCAGAATCCTCCTTTGACTTGTATACCTACTTCCATCAGTTTTATGAAAGAAAGAAATTTGAGAAATCAGAGAACTGAGAAATTTGAGAATAATAGAGACTTTATGACAAATACAAAAGAGTAGACAAATAAAAAGGTAGAATATAGACCTCATCTGACACGTGAGCTGCCATACGACTGTAATCTCTTTGTGGTAGAATGTGGAAAGCGGCAGAAATCCTTCCTTCAAACCAAGCAAAGTCTTACAAAATTGGGTGCTCTATAAATCCTCCAGTTGGTCAGAACAGACAGAATGGATGCTTATATACCTGTGATAGACAACCAGTGGTGGACTATTGGTAACTTTCTCATGTGGGTTTGTTCTTGCCTTCCTCTGGATCAACACTGCATAGAATAGGTTAGATGGACCCATGCAATTTTCAATCATACATATCAGTTGGTACACTAAAGATGGCAATTCTGGTAGCCACATAAAGGTCATAGCTCAACACTGGCTGTCAGAAGCTGCATTTTTTTGGCCAACAAATGCTCTCTTAGGGAGATTTTTTAAGACTAGTATTTCATATGCCCAGGGGCGGACTGGCCATAGACCCTACAGTGAAACTTCCCAGTGGGCCGACCGCCAGCCATAGTAAGTAATGATCTGATGCCCCCTTCTGACTACTGAATTCAGCTTTACTGCCATCCTAAGGCAAATGGAGTAGGAGGACAGAACAAGGCAGCAGGCGCTAGCCACCACATAGGGGCCGTTTGGGCCACACTTCTGTCAATTTGGGCCCAACTACAAAATACGGCCATTTTTTTCCAGGACCATTTTAAGTTCTCAGTCTGTCCCTACATATGCCTCTTTTAAACTGGAGTGCACATTAAATCTGGTACATTTTGGTCTGTCTTTGCGTGGCTTTTTGCACCATTTATTGTCTTAAATCCTCAAGGAGTTGTCCTATGACAAACACTTATTCCCTATCCAGAGGATAGGGGACAAGATTTAAATGGCGTAAGCAGTTGCACATGTCTGACAGTCCCACAGAGTGCAATGGCAGCAGACATGAGCAACTGCCTACTCCATTAAAACAAGGGAACACTGTTCGGCAGGCTCCCCAGCGGTCGTACTCGTGCCGATCAACTTATCCACTATCCTGTCAAATCCTTTAAAAATAATATGTTGCTGCCCCCCTTTTCAAAATTGCTGAGAAGAGTGAAAAGTCCCAAATTTCCCATCAAATATTGCGCGCACCAAAATTCACAACATTTTTTATGCCAAAATACTGATGTGAATAAATTCTCACCTTAAGGCCTCATGCACATGACCGTTGTTTTGGTCCGCATCCGAGCCGCAGTTTTTGCGGCTCGGATGCGGACCCATTCACTTCAATGGGGCCGCAAAAGATGCGGACAGCAATCCGTTGCTCCTTTCCGTGGCCCCGCAAAAAAAAAAAATAACATGTCCTATTTTTGTCCGTTTTGCGGACAAGAATAGGCATTTCTACAATGGGCCGCCCGTTCCGTTCCGGAAGGGACACGGGCGGCTTCTGTTTTTTGCAGACCGCAAAAAACGGAACGCTCGTGTGCATGTAGCCTAATTCTTATGGAGTAGCTATTTAGTTTGCTTTAAGAAATTACATTAAAATATTCAGCGAGATGTTGGTAAGGGTGGATAGGATACAATGGATTTTTATCCACATTGCACTCAGGAAAATTGTCTCCTAAAGGGCTCATGCACACGACCTTATGTTTTTTGCGGTCCGCAAAAGGAGACTTTAAAAAAAAAAATTCTTTTTAAATACTATGTATATGGCCAAAGAAAGGTGTTCAGACATGCATCACAGTGCCTATTTCTTTGGCCATATACATAGTATTTAAAAAGAAAACATTTTCAAAAATGTGGACGTTGATCTAACGGAAATAACACAGAGACTTACCACGTGTGACCAGAGATTAGAGTTTTTTTCTGTTGTGTCAATTGGAGAGGAGAGGAACGCCCCAGAAGAAGCGGACAGCGAAACCTGGGTTGGGCAAATTGATTTTATATGTGATGTGAACAAGTGTCGATCTTGTAAGTAAAATAAAATATGTGGTGTTTAAATAACCCGTGGGTATTGCACTATGTCGTGTTCCTTTTAAAGGATAAAAGAGCTGTGATTGCTGGTGGATATTGAGACCGAGGAGCTGGAATTGTTTTGAATCGAGATAAAATTGTCTTGTGGAAGTGTTGCTGTGTGTGAACTGTTCCTTACTGATGAAGTTCAAGCGCGGACCCTGAATTGCAGTTTATTTTGGTTAAAAAAGGAGAAGAGACTTACTCCTGTTGTTTGGGAATGCTGCTGATTGTGCCGCTTGGAAGACCACACAAAATATCTTTTGTTTTCGTTATTTTTCACTCCCTGCCTTTCCAGAACCATATTTTTTTTTATTTTCTTCATTCACATAGACCTATGAGGGCTTTTTTTGGTGGGATAATTTGTATTTTCTAATTGCTTCATTTAATATTACATACGATATAGTGGGAAGCTGGAAAAAAATGACAAATAGGGTGAAATTGAAAACATTGTGCCATAGTTTTATGGGTTTCATTTTTATGTTGTTCCCTATGCAGTAAAACTGACCTGTACCCTTCATTTTCCAGGTCAGTACAATTATAGAGATACCACATTTACGGTAAATAGTTTTTCTTGTATTTTAATACTTTAAAAAATAAAAACTTGGAAAAAAGTGATTGTTTTCTTTTCATCGCCGTATTCTGACCCTCGTCATTTTTTTTATACTCTACGGAGCTGTATTTTTTGCAGGGTGATTTATAGTTTTTACTAATACCATTTTAGAGTGTACATGACTTTTTGATCACTTTTTATTCATTTTTTAGGAAGACGAAACTATGAAAAAAAATTTAATTGGCCATTTTGATTTTTTTTTTTCTTACAGCGTTCACCATATGGCATAAATACATTTATATATTACCGTAATAGTATAAGCATTTTGGGAAGTGGCGATACCTATGATCTTTTTTTTTTTATTGTGAAACCTTTTAAAAGAATCTTTATTTTTTTTAAACTTCTTTCTTGACTTGTTTTAATTCTCTTAGGGTACTTGTACATGTGATCCTCTGAGCGATTCTCCCACAGACTGCAATAAGTTACCATTGCAGCCTATGGGATTTCCATTTTCTTCCAATGGAGCCCTGCCACAGGCGGGGACAGGCCCACCGATCCTTCGGTGGGCCTAAGCTCTGACAATAATGAACCCTGTATATACAGAGTGTGGGCCCTCAGAATCATTTCCTCTGGTGGGCCCAAGGAACTTTAGTTGGACACTGGGTGGGGAGCCATAGGACCTATTGCTGTAGTAACCTTGGATCCTTCAAACGGTCCGAGGCTACCACAAGAAAAGAACTTCTCTTCTGATCGCCACGCAGGTTAGGCCATAGACCCTACAGGGAATTTTCCCAGTGGGTCGATGATCAGGGGGACACCCGAACCCTTCTCGCTGCACGCTGGCCAGTTATATAATGATCTGATGCTCTAAGTTGTAATTAACGCTAGGAGCATCAGGAACTTCTATACCTTGCTAAGGGCCACAGGCGCCCTCCTGAATTCAATTGTATGGCTGTCCTCAGGTGATGCAGTTAAATACTGCAGTGGGGCATGGTAGCCCAAGGCTCCCTGCTCTTCACCCTCATAGTCCACTATACGAGGCAATGTACAACTGGTGCAGAGACTCAGGTGTCTCAGGCAGAAGGCTGGAAGAGGCCTGTAGGCTGCATTGGAGGCGGCGACTTGGAACAGGACTTATTTTATGTTTCTTTTCTTCACCACTTAGTGGAAGTCCATTACTAGGGGAAATCCAGGCAGCATGAAGTTAGGACTGGCCTGGTGCCGTGGCCTGCATCTCACCTCCTAAGGAGGACAGAATGTGGCAGTTATTAATAACCACCACAGAGGGACAGCTTCTGGGGAGGTATTATATATTGCACTATTGTACTGCTGACCCCACCTACTTGTGTTGGCCCCATCTACTTGTGTTGCCCCACCTTCTGTCAATTTGGACCCACCTACAATATGGGGGCCACTTTTAGGTGTTTTTTTCCAGGGCCACTTTAAGTTCCCAGTCTGCCCCTGGAATCAAATAAATCAGCTTAGAAGACTATTCAGGAGAGGTGAGAAAAGGAATAGAGACTGAGATATTGAAGAACTAGTATGACAGATGTATCACAGGGTGGCTTTCTGCAGCAGCTATGCAGTGTATATACACACCAGCTGCAGAAGCCATACAGCGCAGAATTGTTTTTACAAAACATATTCCAAAAATGTTCCCCCCCAAAATACATGTAAATCAATAGAAACAAAACAAAGGGCTCCAAAGACGCCCATAGCCTAACCTTCTAGCTAGAAAGCTCTTATGGTCAAGGCCCTCTCTTCTTTTAGTCTCACAGTTGATGTGTTCTGCTTACTGTTTCCCCTGTAAAGTGCTGTCGAATATGCTAGTGCTATATAAAGGCCATTATTATCATTACAGCAGCAACGAAGGGATCAGCAAAGCCGCAGGCTACAGATGTCACCATGCAGTACTTGACTGAATTTTACAGACGCTGCTATATCAAGCACCTGTCCCTGGCCTTCTGCTGGGTGCTGCCCCCCTCTAGACACCTACTGTGCCACTTCTGTATTGTTTCTTAATGCTTTCTAACAAGAAATAAAGTGGGGCAGACACATAAGTGTACATTGTGCCTGTTCATCTGCTACAGGACGCATAGAACGATGCAAACTGCATTGTGCATGTACGGTTCAGTCTATCATTCAGAGTTCCTCCCCATTGGCCTCTTGACAGCCCGTGTATTGCCTATAAGACTTATAATAAAGTCCTGTTTTAACGTTGCATATCATTATGTTATTAGGCTGCATCTACATATTAAAATGTACTAAACCCTGATTTCTATGAAAACTCACTATCATGTTTAGGCTAAGCTTTCATCCGACAAACCTAAATGCTCTGAAAGACTAGATAACTGAAAAGGGGTCTCCACCACTGCCAAAAAAACGTCCCCCCCCCCCCATAAACTGCTACACTATTGTCATTGGGCTATGACTGGTACTGCAACACAGTGCCGTTCAAGTAAAGAAAAGTTGCAATACCAGACATAGCCTATGGATACGTGGGCACTGTTTCTGGAAGAAAAGAGGTAAGCTTCTTAATTTTAATCTCATAAACCGCTTCAAAGGGCATCTGCCAGCAGATTTATACCTATGACACTGACTGACCTGTTGCATGTGCACTTGGCATCTGTGTTGGTCCCATGATCATATGTGCCCGCATTGCTGAGAAAAATGAAGTTATAATATATGCAAATGAGCCTTTAGGAGCAACGGGGGCGTTGTCGTTACGCTTAGAGGCTCTGCTCTCTCTGCCACTGCTGCACCCTTTCTACTTTAATTGACAGGGCTAAGCAGTGAAAACATCATCACTCCTTGCCCTGGCTTCTCATAAAGTCAATCTCGTTGCAGAGGGTGTGACAGTTGCAGATAGGGCAGATGTTCTTGGTTTAACAGCAATGCCCCTGTTGCTCCTAGAGACTCATTTGCATATATTAAAACTTCATTTTTCTCAGCAATGCGGGTACATATTAACATGGGACCAACACAGATGCCTTCAGCTGCCAAGCGCACATGTAACAGGTCAGCCAGTGTCATAGGGACAAATCTGCTGACAGATGCCCTTTAAGTTTATCATGATTGTTTGAATTGTATATCCTTTATAGAGGAAGTTTATGTATTTCATCCATATAGCTGCTTGGGATAGATACAAAAAACAAGATGGCTGCACACCGTTATATATACAAACAATAGAGCTAAGAAATTGGGTCATTCTAGATAAAAGTGGTACAATACCGACTATAAATGAGTAACGTCAAGGTGGCTTCCGCAGATGGGTCCCTAACACTAAATATACTGCCTCACTTTGGACTTACTTAAGCCTACAATATTCAGGGCAGTGTAGGAACCAGCTACAAACGTACTCTGCTCAGAAGCCCCAGGTAGATGGGCGTTGTTCAGTCTAAAAGAGGCGCTACACTCAATATATTGCAAGAAAATTTAGCTGGTTCCTACACTGCCCTGAATATTGTAGGCTTAAGTAAGTCCAAAGTGAGGCAGTATATTTAGTGTTAGGGACCCATCTGCGGAAGCCACCTTGACGCCTGGTAGATGGGCCCGACACGTATGTGCGCTAAGAGCTTCCATTACTCATTTATAGTCGGTATTGTACCACTTTTATCTAGAATGACCCCCATTTCTTAGCTCTATTGTTTGTATATATAGCGGTGTGCAGCCATCTTGTTTTTTGTAATTATGTTTGCTTCATGAATATGCACCTGTGATTCTGAAGGTTTTAGTCTAAATTTTCTTGCAATGCTTGGGATAGATATGATGATAATCCTTAAAGGGAATCTGTCATTAGTTGTATGCCTCTTTCTGAAAGTACCATAAACTGGTGATAGATACCCTGAGCAAACCGCTGGGTTACTTGAAGTTTTCTTCTAAAATCTGTCTTGAATAAATCCAGTGCGGGAGTCCACCCAATAGACAGCTTGTGCCAAGGAGTCCTCATATTCACAAAATTTTAAGAGTAATTTAGAAAGTTTTGATCTAAGGGCAATTCCAAAGATTGCAGTATTTGCCCATGTGTCCTTCCGTCTTAACTATGGAAAGAAACAAGAAGCAACAATCGAGCTTGAATATACATATTATTTACAGTTGGAGAAAAATTCATCCTTATAATGACTGAATTAGAATAAAAGAGTGCAAATGATCCGTGAATACAACAGACTTCAAGATTTACCCCACTGGGCAGTAGGCCCTGGTTTAAGTAAACTACAAAATAGTGACAAAGTTGAATGGTTTCTAGAGACTTAAGCACACAGCTTCATCAGGCTCCACTTGGCAATAACAACTGATCCTCTGTCATTTTCAATGTATGGACAGATCTAACAGTCCTACCAGAAAGGATTATCTGTGTTTGACCTATCCGAGTTTTACTTAAAAGGTGAACAGTTCATGACTTAAAGCTAGGAGCAAACAATTAAAAATTCCTTGTGTCAATGGCTGAGATGCAGGAGGCTTTGTCTTCTTATGGCAAGGAGTTGTAATGAGCCTGTGGTACATTGTTAAGACTTGTTTCATTTGTTTGGTGAATGGGGCCAGCAAAATTATAGTCTGTAGGTGTTTTCCAGGATTCTATTATAAAGAGACCTCCTGACACCAATTAAAGAGATTATGTCATCTAGTGAAGAAAGAGTCATTGCCTTACTTGCTAATGCTGCGATTAGTTGTGGCAGGATCATTGGACTCTGTAGGACACTCGGTGATCTTGGTGCAATCACCTTCGCAGCTCAATTCCTAATTAACTGTTTTCACTTAACCTTTTGAGTGGTCTCTTAAGCAGTGATTTGTAACAAGCAATCTTAATTCTGAACAGGTTAAAAAAAAGTCACGTCATCTACCTCGTATGGATGGAAAAAGGTTTATTACCTGTAGGGCAAATTACAAAGTACAAGCATGATTTGTGCCAATAGGTTTAGCAATGAAGTAGATGTATTCAACGTCATCTTCTCATTTTGTTTCATAAATTGTGTATTTCCAATATTATTGAAATGGATGGAAGATATGAAGACAGCCAAGAAACATGCCACAAAAGACTATTAAAATTCTACACCTTAAGGGGAACCTGTCACCTGGATTTTGGGAATAGAGCTGAGGACATGGGCTGCTAGATTGCCGCTAGCACATCTGCAATATCCAGTCCCCATAGCTTTCTGTGCTTTTATTGTGTCAAAAAAACAATTTGATAGATATGCAAATTAGCCTTAGATGAGTCCTGTCCCTGAGATGAGTCCAGCGTGAAGGAGCCCAGCACCGCCCCGCATCCTCCGAATCTCCTCCTTGCTTCCCGACGCCACAAAGGTAGAGCGCCGAATTCTCGCGATGCGTGAGCTAGCGCATGTGCAGTTCGTTCCTTGAGGCTGATGCCAGCACAGGGAAGGAACACTATGCCGACACTGCTCATGTGCTAGCTTGCGCATCGCGAGATTACGATGCTCTAGCTTTGTGATGTTGGGAAGCAAAAAAAAGCCTATTAAAAAGTGAAAGTTTAATTTATGATTATTATTCTGTCCCATTACTTTTGGTCCCTTAACAAGTGGGAGGCACATATGCAAACTGTTGTAATTCCTACACCGTTCACCTGATTTGGATGTAAATACCCTCAAATTAAAGCTGACAGTCTGCAGTTAAAGCACATCTTGTTTGTTTCATTTCAAATCCATTGTGGTGGTATATAGAGCAAAAATGTTAGAATTGTGTCGATGTCCCAATATTTATGGACCTGACTGTAGAAGGTTAATTGGCAGAAGGATTTTACCTGTAATATACTGCAATTTTACCCACAATTCTATCAATGACTTTGTGGATAAAACTGTGGTATTACCAGCAAAATCCCACACCCTTTAGCCATCAATATGGAAACTATGCTCCCTGCAGGTTTCTACAGTTTTTCGGCTGCATGCAGCTGCTGTTACATGGGCCCATACCTTAAACTGATCACAGCAATCAGCTATAATCTGTGGCAGCATATGTTTAATTCTTCTGCAGCACCACCACAGGCCATGTGAAGTATTACATTATTCCCAATTAGCTCAATAGGCTGTCCATGTCCACAAACATGTTAGGTCCTCCAGAGTGAGTGACACTCTTGGTAGCCAGTCTGGCTAATAGATAAGAGAGTCCTGAACAGGAGACTCTACTAAAAGAGTATTTGAAAATGGGCTTTCTAAACCAGAGCCATAAACCCTCCTTAGGAAGCTGCACATTAAATATAATGCAGACAGAAATTGGGTGTCTAACCTCTTTCTTCCATGGGTCTCTTTTCATTTTCTCTCTCAATGCTAAATATCTTTTTGCCCATTAACAAAAAAAAATCTTCTGACCTCAAAACACAGCTGCTGTGTATAAATATAGACTGTTTGTATTATTTAACATGTAAGAGTTCTGATTTTAAGAGAGATGAAGGCACTCATCTTGTAAGAAAGGGTAGAATTTGACATCATTGCAACTTTATACAGGAATGAAAAATAGTTGTTTTTTTCTTATCACAAATAAAAATAAACTTTGTAAAGGGAAACTGTCATCACGAAATACAGTGCATTCTGCAGGCAGCATTATAGAGCAGGAGGAGCTGAGCAGATTGATATGTGGTTTTATAGGAAAAAGATTCAGTAAAATTTGTAATGTGTTTGTTTAAACCTTTTTTTTATGCATCGGAATCACGTGGGCCTGATATTTTAATACAAGACTATATTTATCAACCTGCTCAGCTTGTCCAGCTTTATAACATGGTGCCTGAAGACTGGATTGAACGTTCAGTGTGACAAAGCAAACTGGGGTACAGTTTTTTATGATGGTCTTTATAATCCCCTGTGTCGGCAAAGGATGCGCCCATCTCGTCATCAATTAAGCGCATCCTTCTGTAGTTTGTGCACCTAAAATGAAATTTACACCAGCTTAGATTGGAATTAATTTGATAATAGCGTTATCACTTCAACCAGCACTATCTGTTCCGTCACTGCGGAGATCACTCAACAAGCTGAATGTATAAGGGATAACCTTGAAAAAATTGGGAAATATTCTTAAAGGGCGCCATTTTAGGCAAATCAACAAAAATGTGGACCCTCTCACATAGCAGCTGGCTTGTCACTGACTAACAAGAGAGTGTTGTCTGAGGAACAATGCTGGTCTTCTCCCTTATGGAAGTATAGACTTTCTTATTTGGATCTCGAGGTTGCACGCACGCACGCACCTTCTCTGGAGAAGTCACCTAATTGGCAGATACACTCCTGAAAATGTCAGACAGAGATGTGGCAAAGATTCTGAGTACACAGGTCAGAAGAGCCAAAGCTCAATATTGTAAAGACAAGCGTAGATGGTCTGAAGTCGCAGGAAAAAAAAACATGGCAAAACTACAAGACCAAGTTCAATAAGATCACAACAGCACAGGTATCAGGAATGAATCTGCAAGAGCAAGAAAGGAACAAAATCAGGACACAGCAAGTCAGTGACCAAAAGCAGGATGATACTGTTACGGACATGCATATGGACAATGATTGTAGAACCACTGCGTGAAGTAACAGGTTTGACGTTAGGACAAGCCATATGGGCAATATTCTGGCGCCTCCCCAGCATATCGATCTGCTCAACTCCTGTACAGAGATGTGGACTTTGCTGTGGGTTAGCGACCAGATTGCTTCCTCCTGGGATGTCCCCTTGCACTTGGCAGCTGACCTACTGAGGTCACAGACACTGGTGAGAACACTAGAGACACAGGCAAGGCACAAAACTCAGAACAACAGATGAGGGAACCAGACATACAGGCTACGGGAACTAAGACACAGCCTACAAGAAAGCATTCAGAGATTGCAAATATATGCGCACTAACTTAGCAAGACAGACTTCAGGAACCCATTCAGACATAGCAAATACATGTGCAGTAACTTTGCAGGACAGACTTCAGGAACCCATTCGAATAATGGACAGCAGTGGTGAAGACTTCTAGGCTGAAGCATGCACAAGACGCTCAAACAGTTAAAGGATGCTAAAGGACACAGTTCAGACACAGTGGTACAGGACTCATACAATCCATGACAATGTTAAGCAAACAGAGTGCATAGAAGGCCCGTTGAAGGCAACCAAAAGGCTAAAGTTAACATGCGTCCCCCCTCAGAAAATCTGCTGTCTCATAACCACCAACCCCCCCAAAGATCCTGCTGCCACATTGACCTCAGAGAGCCTGTTCCCATACTACCATATTGCCCCCACAGAGCCTGCTACCACCAGTTGTATTTACCTTCTTCTCCACTACAGCTCTACTTGGGCACAAAAAGAAAATGGCGCCCAGCAGTGATCTCTGCTCATCGATCCCATCCCAGACGCTCAGCAATGACGTTGACGCATCGCGCATCGGCTCTGCTACCACTACATAGGGGTGTGCAGTCCTCCTGTGGATTTGTTACTTCTAAGATACGGTATGTGACCTCTCTTTTTCCGCTCATTTGATGTATTTTATTGCGGTTTGAGCCTCTTGAACAAGTCTTTTACCATATTCCTCTGCCACTTTAATGTGGTTTGCACATGCACTTTATTATGGCATTCGCTGTATCTGATTAAATAGATGTACATTCAATCAATGACTTATATTTGAGAGCTGCCACTGTTTCTCTGCTTACACCGCAGTCTGCACATGCACTTTATACTTGATGGCATTATTTGCCCTCTCATTGATTGTAGACATCTATATATAAATATATATACATTTTATACAGCAGCATTCTGTCTATAGGCTCTTGTGTTTAGGTCACTTGCTTCATTATACTTTTGTACTTTGTAAATTCTCCCAGGATTGTACCGCACTTTTTCTATTATGCATTTGTCTGTCATCTCCTTTGTATGTTTTAATCATGTATTTCAATAAAACAATATTTTTATAGCTTAGCAATTCTCAGTGTCCGTTTATAGGTTTCTCTAGTTGTTTCTGAGTTAAGCTCTTATGAGGGGCTTTTTTCATTATGCTGTTGCTTTACGCACTTTTCATGTAACCTATTTTCGTATTTTACCACTACATAGTGTGGAGGTGGATCCGAGGGACACTGCATCGACGTGATTGCTGAGTGGCTGGGACAGGATTGGTAGGTGTACATATATGTGGGGGAAGTGACTACATTGCCACAGCGAGATGCTCATAGGAGTCGCGCTACTGCAGCACTACTCACACTTATTTCTCATCATCCGCCCAAAACACCGGTGGGCCCCAATAAACAAGGCCGCGGGCCGGATTAGGCCCACAGGCCTTGTGTTTTACACGTGAATTAGTCGAACAGATGCAGACATACACAGCAAGGGAAAGAGTAATCCTCACAGTACCAAACTGAGGAGGAGTATAAGCACATAGGTACAATTCACACCACAAGCAACCAATGCCAGGATACACAGTGCAGTGGCAACATGAACTGCCATTGAACACAATGGTTTAAATTCAAACCCACAAGCATCCAACACTGGCACGCATAGTACAATGTAACATAGTATCTGCTGTCATATGTAAAAGTGGATCTCGAGCAAGTAAATATTGGAGACCTCTTACATAAAATATTTAGGAGCAGGTCTGGATTAAAAGGAGGGCATCTTAGGCTTCTTTACATAGTTGAATGTGCTGACAACAAAATCACACAAAAAAAAAAAATATGGAAATCAAATTTTTCACCCCATGGAGATCTGGATTTGGAGTCACACTCAAAATTAAAGTGGAAAAACACACTACAGGCTGATCCAACTTTGATGTAATGTCCTTAAAACAAGTCAAAATGAGGCTCAGTAGTGTGTGTGGCCTCCCTGTGCCTGTATGACCTCCCTACAACGCCTGTGCATGCTCCTGATGAGGTGGCGGACGGTCTCCTGAGGGATCTCCTCCCAGACCTGGACTAAAGCATCTGCCAACTCCTGGACAGTCTGTGGTGCAACGTGACGTTGGTGGATAGAGCGAGACATGATGTCCCAGATGTGCTCAATTGGATTCAGGACTGGGGAACGGGCGGGCCAGTCCATAGCATCAATGCCTTCGTCTTGCAGGAACTGCTGACACACTCCAGCCACATGAGGTCTAGCATTGTCTTGCATTAGGAGGAACCCAGGGCCAACCGCACCAGCATAAGGTCTCACAAGGGGTCTGAGGATCTCATCTCGGTACCTAATGGCAGTCAGGCTACCTCTGGCGAGCACATGGAGGGCTGTGCGGCCCTCCAAAGAAATGCCACCCCACACCATTACTGACCCAATGCCAAACCGGTCATGCTGGAGGATGTTGCAGGCAGCAGAACGTTCTCCACGGCGTCTCCAGACTCTGTCACATGTGCTCAGTGTGAACCTGCTTTCATCTGTGAAGAGCACAGGGCGCCAGTGGCGAATTTGCCAATCTTGGTGTTCTCTGGCAAATGCCAAACGTCCTGCACGGTGTTGGGCTGTAAGCACAACCCCCACCTGTGGACGTCGGGCCCTCATATCACCCTCATGGAGTCTGTTTCTGACCGTTTAAGCAGACACATGCACATTTGTGGCCTGCTGAAGGTCATTTTGCAGGGCTCTGGCAGTTCTCCTCCTGTTCCTCCTTGCACAAAGGAGAAGGTAGCGGTACTCCTGCTGGGTTGTTGCCCTCCTACGGCCTCCTGCACATCTCCTGATGTACTGGCCTGTCTCCTGGTAGCGCCTCCATGCTCTGGACACTACGCTGACAGACACAGCAAACCTTCTTGCCACAGCTCGCATTGATGTGCCATCCTGGATAAGCTGCACTACCTGAGCCACTTGTGTGGGTTGTAGACTCCGTCTCATGCTACCACTAGTGTGAAAGCACCGCCAGCATTCAAAAGTGACCAAAACATCAGCCAGGAAGCATAGGAACTGAGAAGTGGTCTGTGGTCACCACCTGCAGAACCACTCCTTTATTGGGGGTGTCTTGCTAATTGCCTATAATTTTCACCTGTTGTCTATCCGATTTGCACAACAGCATGTGAAATTGATTGTCACTCAGTGTTGCTTCCTAAGTTGACAGTTTGATTTCACAGAAGTGTGATTGACTTGGAGTTACATTGTGTTGTTTAAGTGTTCCCTTTATTTTTTTGAGCAGTGTAATATTCTTACCTATCCAGGCTCTAGCGGTGCAATCCTCAGCCTCAGCATGGCCGCGCCGGGAGAGACGCGCTGCTGAGCCACACACACCCCTGGTGATGCGACCGCAACCTTAGTAACAGGATACAATGCTCTGTTTCTTCCCGCAGAGGACATGTGCTGGGGGAGATTAGCAGTGGGCTGATTAGCTCAGCCACTCTATTACTGTGTATAACAGTTCCTGACTAATGGAGTGCCAAGTCATGGACCTATCAGGTTCTGATCCAGAGACTCAACGCTCTATTTAAATCCCTTCCTGGCCATACATCTTATTTGGTTCACTAGCTAGGTTTCTTGTTCCCTGTTCCTAGGTGCACGAAGGAACGTTATTGGAGGTCCTTCCTCTCAGCAGCGGTTAGGATTTATAACCTGCAAAAAAAGGGGGGTTAGTCAGCACCTCCCAGTGCGCAGGTGCACGCTGCCATGGCAAAGACCTAGAGGAAAAAAAAGAGACGATGCAGCAGCACTCTGCAAATCAGACAAAGTACAACAATGCTTACAAAAATTATGGTGCTAATACTACGCTTATTTATAAAAGCGAGATGCTTGGACAATGCATTTTGTACAAAACCATCTAAGCCCGTCTGCTGAACGTCAAGGCGATCTCTGTTAGACGGGTCCTAACACTAAATACTACCTGTTATGCGCCATAATGACCGCCATAAAATTCAGGGAGTGTTGGACCCACATGCATGTTGGATCCACTCTGCCTTTTTCCATTTTTTGTGCCAAAATGACCTCCATTACAAGGGATGCAGGTACCAACATGCATGCTGAGCCCACTCTATACCCTTCCTGGTGCTAGACAGCTTCCAATGAATGTAGTGAGAGCAGGCTACAGCTTTATACTGAAAATAATTAAAATCCGCCTATGGGGCAGACGTTTGGCAGACGGGCTTAGATGGTTTTGTACAAAATGCATTGTCCAAGCATCTCGCTTTTATAAATAAGCGTAGTATTAGCACCATAATTTTTGTAAGCATTGTTGTACTTTGTCTGATTTGCAGAGTGCTGCTGCATTGTCTCTTTTTTTCCTCTAGGATTTATAACCACCACTGTTCCCAGAAACCCAATAGTGAATTTTTTAAGTAAAATCTGTGTTATGTTTTTCTTGCATTTTACTCTTTAATTTCTAATAACTCTTATTTTTGCTCCTGTTGTGAATGTGATTGCTGCCAAAATTTCCGTACTGAGGGACAATAAAGGGATTTTCTTCTTTTGCTTTCTTCTTCTTCCTCCATTTGTGTACAGATTCCTCTGTGCTTTTGACCTCGGCTCATCTTCTGACCACTCTTTGTCTCTCATTTGGTAACGTGTAGCCCATCTGGTTCTGACCCATTTCCGTATGACTCTGCCTTGGTGTGAGTTTGTCTGTTGGTGTTTGTCCATCTCTGCACTTATTTAGAGTAGGGACCGTCGTCCAGTTGCGGTTCTGCCAAGTAGGTAGGGAAAGTGGGCTGGGTTCTAGGTTAGGGCTCACTGTCCTTGTCTGTCCCTACCTACAGGCGTTACACAACAAGGTAATTCCTACTACACAGATCACTGTCTTTAGAAGGTATATCATGTAGCAGTATCTGCAAGGGCTAGTCTGGGCAGGAACGAAAGTGCTGTCCCTACAGACTATACTTTACTTCCCACAATTCCTAATTGCATGTGGCCTAACAATAGGATTTTAACCTTTCTGTTATCTACGGTTACTCAAACAAAAAAATGAAAACTATGAGGGGCCCTCCACCAAACTTATTTTGTCCCATCAATAATAACAAGACTAAATCGATTATAAATGTAAATTCCACACTATGTCATGTAGGTGTAACATTTTGCAACTTTATACATTTTTCCAGTTCTGATCTTGTACAATGCTAACTGTGTTACCGGGAGATAAAGAACAAATCTACGTTAAGACAGCGGCTGAAGGTATTTCCTGCCCAGGCCTTGGTATTGCACTCCCGAGTTCTATAGAAGGAACTGCTGTTTGACACTAATACCTTAATGACATTAGAAGTTGGGTGTCAAGTCATTGTGGAAATACCTTTCCTTGTTGATACATGATTAGCCGTCAGTGTAACTTAATACTGTATGAAGCGCTCTTACAGAGCCCTGCAATTTGTCACGTGAAATGCACTGTATTCAGACCGTTAAAGTCATGTATAGCGTGACTGTAAGGGATTGACGAAGGGATTCACAATGAAATCACTTGTAACCAGAGAGTTGTGTTGGCTTACAAGTGATCACTGATGTAGCAGACTCTGGCATATATACTAAGTCAGCAACACTATCTCTATTGTAAAGATTGAAATTGGTAAATGGTAACACCATCCGAAATACATCATTCTTAGATTACTTAAAAAGGGTCTGTGACCAATGGGATGTCTTTTATATTCTGTAATCTATAAGAATAAAACATGGCGTAACAAGAAACTATAAGGCCTCAGAGCTTAACTGGGCAAAAAGCACCATCAGTAACCAATTCATTTAGGAATTAGATTACGGTTATTGTGGTCTTCTCTGTCCCATATGTCCTATGCTTTCTTCCTCAGCCCCTATGTACTCTCTTCATATGCACTTCAACATTTAGATATCTATAATTAAATATCCACTACATCTGAGGTTCCTTTAACAGTTAATTTGGACCCCAGTGATATAGACCCCAGCAGTATTTGCAGCAGTGATAGCTACACTCATGTCTATAAGACACCCTAAAAGTGTTAAACTGATGGTTCACAAGCAGCTACCACATGCCCCAAACTACCAACTGGGATAAGACAAGTAGCTTACAATCTGTGCAAAATCTATTGTACCCTCCACTGCTTCTTACGTGTTACCAAAATCCACCCAGAGGTTGGAAATTCACAGACATACTTCTTGAACCTAAGTTGAATCAGGGGTTGGCCTACACTTGGTAGATACTAGATACATAGAGAGTGCAGAATGTAAGTGATGGTTCCTGTAAAAGAGCATAGGGATTGATGGATCCTATAGAGGGGCACAGGGTATAAATTTGATGGATCCTATAGAGGAGCACAGGGTGTAAGTGATACTGTAGTTCCCATAGAGAAGTGCAGGGTGTAAAGAATACTATAGAGTTAAGGGTCTAAGTAAGTGATGGACCTATAGAGCAAGAGAAGGAATGCACAACCTTTTCAGGTTTTGGGGCCATATTGTCAGACTGAACCAATCCCAAGGGCTGTAATAAAACTTAAAAGAGTGCCATAAACTACAGTAGCAGCCCTTATTCATAGCCATGTCACCTACTCCTTTCTGTAATACCATACAGACATCAGGAGAAGACCCCCATTCTGCGAATATAAAGGAGTCCCAGAGATGACTACAGTTTACCATTAGTACTAATCCTTTCCTGCTCCCACACTGTGCTCTACACCTTTTCTCTCTGACATAAAAACCAGACAGAGACAAGATTTTCTGCAACCAGATGGTTTGGGGCCACAGAGAATGGCATTGCGGGCCGCATAGAGGATGGCAGGGTCTAAGTGAGTGATTAATTCTACAGCAAAGTCCAGGTTGTAAGTAAATTATGGATTTTATGTGATGGATCAGAACACAATAGTCTAAGTTGGTGAAGTGAAATGAGAAAAATATATAAATAAAACTATTGTTTAGAAATAGAAAACAGAAAATTGCCATGTGCGCATGTATTCACCCCCTTTATTAGGAAGCCCATAAAAAGCTCTGGTGCAACCAGTTACCTTCAGAAGTCACATAATTAGTGAAATGTCGTCCACCTGTGTGCAATCTAAGTGTCACATGATCTGTCATTACATACAGACACCTTTTTTGAAAGGCCCCAGAGGCTGCAACACCTAAGCAAGAGACATCACTAACCAAACACTGCCATGAAGACCAAGGAACTCTCCAAACAAGTAAGGGACAATGTTATTAAGAAGTACAAGTCAGGGTTAGGTTATAAAAAAAATATCCAAATCTTTGATGATCCCCAGGAGCACCATCAAATCTATCATAACCAAATGGAAAGAACCTGGCACAACAGCAAAC
Organism: Bufo bufo; assembly: GCF_905171765.1. NCBI lineage: Eukaryota > Metazoa > Chordata > Amphibia > Anura > Bufonidae > Bufo > Bufo bufo. The sequence goes on from NC_053399.1 coordinate 30,289,460, forward strand.
CTGCCAAGAGACGGCCGACCACCAAAACTCATGGATCGGGCAAGGAGGGCATTAATCAGAGAGGCAGCACCTAGATCTAAGGTAACCCTGGATGAGCTGCAGAGTTCCACAGCAGAGACTGGAGTATCTGTACATAGGATGACAATAAGCCGTACGTTCCATAGAGCTGGGCTTTATGGCAGAGTGGCCAGCAGAAAGCCATTACTTTCAGCTAAAAACAAAATGGCATGTTGTGAGTTTGCGAAAAGGCATGTGGGAGACTCCCAAAATGTAAGGAGGAAGGTGCTCTGGTCTCATGAGACTAAAATTGAACTTTTCGGCCATCAAAGAAAACGCTATGTCTGGTGCAAAGCCAACACATCACCCAAAGAACACCATCCCCACAGTGACACATGGTGGTGGCAGCCTCATGCTGTGGGGATGTTTTTCAGCAGCCGGGACTGGGAAACTGGTCAGAGTTGAGGGAAAGATGGATGGTGCTAAATACAGGGATATTCTTGAGCAAAACCTGTACCACTCTGTGCGTGATTTGAGGCTAGGACGGAGGTTCACCTTCCAGCAGGACAATGACCCCAAACACACGGCTAAAACAACACTTAAGTGGTTTAAGGGGAAACATGTAAATGTGTTGGAATGGCCTAGTCAAAGCCCAGATCTCAATCCAATAGAAAATCTGTGGTCAGACTTTAAGATTGCTGTTCACAAGCGCAAACCATCCAACTTGAAGGAGCTGGAGCAGTTTTGCAAGGAGGAATGGGCAAAAATCCCAGTGGTAAGATGTGGCAAGCTCATAGAGACTTATCCAAAGCAATTTGGAGCTGTGATTGCCGCAAAAGGTGGCTCTACAAAGTATTGACTTAAGGGGGGTGAATAATTATGCACATTGACTTTTTCTGTTATTTTGTCCTATTTGTTGTTTGCTTTACAATAAAAAAAACAACAAACATCTTCAAATGATGCAAATCCTCAAACAATCCATGTTAATTCCAGGTTGTGAGGCACCAAAACACGAAAAAAGTCAAGGGGGTGAATACTTTTGCAAGGCGCTGTAAGTAAATTATGGACTGTATAAAGAAGGGCAGGGTCAAAATTAATAATAGAGTGATGGATGACTACAAGGTCATGATAGATCCTCTACCAGAGGTACATGGTCCAAGTGAATGATCCTAAATAGAGGCATTGGATCTAAGGCTTATTTCACACAAGCGATATAGATTGTGTCAGGATCTGTTCAGGAAAAAACTGATGGTCTTGCATTGAAGGTGAATCAGTTTTTTCTGCGATGGTGCTCAGTGTTTCAGTTTTTTCCCCCATCTGGATTGAATGCATTTTTAAGACATGAAGAATAACAGTCTACATCTCCCAGCAGCCATCACTGAAAAACGCATTGCATCCAGATGCCTTCCGTTTTTTAGACAAGCCCCATTCACTTCTATGGGGCCAGGGCTGCATGAAAAACGCACAATATAGAACATGCTGCTATTTTTCCTGAAAGCAAAGATTATGTGTGGAAAAACAATGCTCATGTGCAGAGACCCATTGAAATAAATAGATCAGGATCCAGTCTGGATGCTATGCGTTCACTACACGCATCGCATCTGGACAGAAAACTTGCTCGTGTGAAAGAGGCCTAACTGAATAATACACTCCATCGAGAATTGTAGGTTGTATCCAAGCAAATTCCCAAATAATCAGAACAAAGAAAGCCACAAACACCGAGTTCCAACTAATAAAAGTATTAGAACAAATCTAAGAACGTCCTTCAATCTCTAAATTGCTATACCATGCCCCTTAGATAAGTATGTCCCTATAATAACCAATCTATGTCTGCATTCTTCCATACTGTGTCCCCTGTTATTCCTCCTACAAACTTCTCCATACTTGGAGCTCCTAAATACATATGTTTGTGCTGTCCTTGTGAAGAAAGCTGTGTACAGAAAAACAGCTGCAATTAAATCTTAATTCATTTCCCATTCACCACACTTATCTTTCACAACAGATAGAAAACTTTGATTACACATTGCCATTCTGTATAAAGAAGTTATGATTGCCCGACTTTCTGCATGCTGTCTGCCCTGAATGTGCTCCCGAATTGCCTTATTATGAAGCTGTTCTCAAGCCTGCATTCGGCCGATGAAAACTTGCTCCATGGACCACCCATGAAAGCATGTTTTTTATTCTCCTGATTGTCCCAGTGAAAAGAAAATAGATACTCCTGCCTTTTAGCTGCTCCCAGCCTGCTCCGTACTTGTTCTTTTCAAGCTAATTAGGTTAACTCATTGACATTATAACACAGGTGTACAAACACCTGCATGCCATACAGAAAAGTTTCATTATATGGAACAATGGTTAAATATGTCTAGAGAGTGGGAAGAGGTTGAGGCGGTTTTATTTGACAACATTAATTTGATGAGATTTAATAATAATCATATGCAATCATAATGCTCAACAAGATTTTTTAAAAAGCCCTGTTTACAGGGATTCAGTGTGCTGAAAACATCTGATCTAATGTATTGGGGGAGGAATTATATTTTATTACTTTATGTATTGCACTCAGCTGCTATAGTGTTATTGTTGCATGTTTTAAGTCAATTTCAGTTTAGTCTTTATTGACCCCTTTTATTTTTAATGATTGTAACTGTAGGTCAAAACACTTGAAAGTGGTTGGCCACATTGTAATATTTTTAGTTACTCATTGTATTTCTGTCCCTGCCGCTGTTGTCTTTATTAACTTGCATCCATGTTCTTTTTCATGTGCTTTTTTTTAACTGGCTGCTGCTGCTGTCAATAGGGCTTGTGGATTGTTTTTGCAGCTCGATATGACCACTCAAAATGGCTCCATAGGCTCTCCTTCCAGTCTTCCACCAGTGCCCCAGAGCGAAGATGAAAAATAGTAACATAAGGGGGTTATTTATCAAACAAAAATAAATCTACATTAGGCATATTTCTAGCGCAGATTGTAGCACAAAGGTCCTTTGCGCCACAATCTGCAACTTTTTCCCCCTCACGCCAGTTCTAAAAAAGTGGGTGTGGGTGAGGAAGGGGACGAACCGGCAGGCTCAGCTCATTTACCATTTTATATGCCTGTTTTAGGCGTAGAAAATGGTCTAAATGTAAGACAGCTAGGAAGCTGGCTTACATTTAGAAGCTGCGGTGGATCCGCAGAAGTTATGTAGAGGCCAGTGCCTCTGAAAAAAGACATACATCTATCCAGTTCAACCTGTTAGCCTGCAAGAATATGAGCGGCCACAGCAGCAGACTTTGTCAGTGCGCACGCTCACTTCTCTAGCCAGCTGCGCTGCGAGTCCAGGAATTGATCCTACTGTGCAGATGCCTAAGGGCTCGTTCACACGAATGTGTGAGACCCGTGCTGTGGACCGCAAATTGCGGTCCGCAATGCACGGGCAACATTCGTGGGGCAGGCGCATGGGGATCACAGACCCATACACTTGAATGGGTCCGTGATTCTTCCGTTCTGCAAAAAGATAGAGCATGTTCTATCTTTTTGTGGTGCGGAAGCACGACCGGAACCCCAGAAAGCACTCTGTAGTGCTTCCGTAGTGTTCTGTTCCGTCAAAGACAAAAAGGAGAAGGTGAGGACTGATAGTAAGCAGCTGTTGGTGGGCGATTCCATCATAAGAGGTGTGAAGTTTGAGGAAAATGGTGTTGTGAGATGTCTCCCTGGTGCTACAGCTAGCAGGGATAGACAACGGATCCTTAATATTGTTAGGCAAGCAAAGCAGGAAAGGGAGGTGGATGTTATTGTCCATCTTGGGACAAATGATCTGGCTTGCAATGAGGTTTCAAAGGTGAATGAAGCTTTTCACACACTTGGAAAGGATATACGGGAGGTTGCATCAACTGTTTCATTCTCTGCAGTTTTGCCTGTGCATAACCTTCAGCATGACAGGAAGATGCGCATTAAGGAATTCAATGTATGGCTTGGTGAATGGTGTGTGAACCAAGGGTTTGGCTTTGTGCCTCATGTTAGCTCTTGTTGGAATGGAAAAGAACTGTACAAGAAAAATGGTTTGCATCTTTCTCTCAAGGGAACAAATGTCCTCGGTGAACAGTTCCAAGTATTTGCTAAGGAGCATTTAAACTAGGAAAGGGGGGCAAAAGAGTGATAATCCAGCAGTCCAACTGCCCCCCGGAACAATGCCAGAAGATGCCAGTAGCACAAAGGTTAAGAAATGACAAGCTCAGATTCTTGTCTACAAATGCTCGCAGTTTAGGGAATAAGATCAATGAACTTGAGGCTATAATGGCATCTGAGAATATAGATTTAGTAGCTGTTACTGAGATGTGGTTTAATGGGAGTAATGACTGGGATATAACAATACCAGGGTTCTCTCTATACAGGAAAGACAGAGAAGGCAAGAAGGGGGAGGGGTAGCCCTGTATGTGAAAGATAGCATAAAATCTAATTTGATACAAGTTAGCGAGAACAATTTAGAGTCAGTTTGGATTACCTTGCAGCTTGATAATCATAAGGTAACTCGTGTAGGTGTGATATATAGACCACCTAGCCAAGTCGAAGAATTAGATGATCTACTAGTTGAGGAAATAGCTAAAATGACATTGAAGGGGGAAGTTATCATTATGGGAGACTTCAATCTTCCTGATGTAAACTGAAAAACCAAAATAACTAGTTCTGCCAGGAGTACAGATATTCTAAATTCCCTACTGGGATTATCTCTACAGCAAGTAGTTGAGGAGCCAACCCGGAAGGAGGCCATTTTAGATTTAGTATTCACAAATGGGCATTTTGTATCTGATATTACTGTAGGGGAAAGCATGGGATCTAGTGATCACCAGTCAGTGTGGTTTACTATAAGTACAGTGACTGAGTCACACCACACAAAAACAAAAGTTTTAGATTTTAGAAAAACTGACTTTTCTAAAATTAGATTAGTGGTATACCAGTCCCTATTAGATTGGAACAGTTTCATTGGAGTCCAGGAGAAATGGGACTACTTAAAAGTGGCACTATTGAAGGCAACAGAAAATTGCATTAGGCTTGTCAGTAAAAGCAAAAAAAGGAAGAGACCACTGTGGTACTCAGCAGAAGTGTCCAAAATCATTAAAAACAAAAAGATAGCATTTAGGAATTATAAAAAAAAAAAAACGAGGATGACAGGCAAATTTATAAGATTAGGCAGAGAGAGGCCAAACAAGTTATAAGAGCTTCTAAAGCACAGGCAGAAGAGAAATTAGCTCAGTCAGGGAAAAAAGGCGATAAGGCATTCTTCAGATACATAAATTAAAAAAGGAAACTAAAACAAGAAATTACAAAATTAAAAACAAAAGGAGGAAGGTATATGGAAGAAGATAAAGAACTAGCTGACTACCTCAATGAATACTTCTGTTCAGTTTTTACAAAGGAAAATGAAGGAAAAGGACCTCAGTTAGGAAAGAAGACTAATTAATATTTTGATGCATGTGTCTTTACAGAGGAAGAGGTTCTAAGTCAGCTGTCTAAAATTAATACAAATAAGTCACAGGGGCCTGATGGGATACACCCAAAGCTATTAAAAGAGCTCAGAAGCGATTACTTCAGGTTATAAAACATGAGTTTGCTGTATTTATAAGGTGGACAGGGGTTATACTTATATGTTTTTAATACACATTAGAAGACCTGTGCATGCATATATATAGATAATTATGCTTATTGGGCCTGTCAGTGTCCCTTTAAGCATGCATGGGATAGGCATAAGGCCACCCTTCATATAAGATAGGGCCAGGGGCTATTTATAGTATTCATTATATTGGGCAGACTAGATGGGCCAAATGGTTCTTATCTGCCGACACATTCTATGTTTCTATCTCTGGATTTGCGGACCCATTGAAATGCCGGTCCGCAATACGCCAACGGGCATCACACGTTCGTGTGAACGAGCCCTTACGCTTGTTGTGGAGTCTGGGCAGTAGAAGACAGGACGGAAGAGCACAATGCCTGCAGGACACAGGGAGCCTATGGAGCCATTTTGAGTGATCATATCAATGGGCCAGAGCTGCAAAAACAATCCACAGACCCTATTTACAACTTCAGTTCGAAAAAGAATATGGATGCAAGTTAGACAACAGCAGCAGGGACAGAAATAAAGTGAGTAAACTAAAAATATTGCAAAGTGACCAACCCCTTTAAGGCTAAGGTTTGATGCAGACAGTAACACAACAGTATAGGCCCCAACTGAAAACAGATTGTGCCCCAGCTGAAAAAAGGGTATGGACTAAAACCTGTATTAGACGTTGCGAGAATTGAACAAAATATTGCAATATCATTTGAATCAATCATAGTTATAAGCAATTGTAAAAATCTTTTGATTATCTCTGATCATGATCTTTCAGCATGCTTAAAATTTCTCCTTCATCGAGGGCATATCTGACCGTGTAATAAGTCATCACCCGCTCATTACAAGATCAGACTGTAGGTGTGGTGTAGTGTAGAGCGTTTATAAGGATCGAATTACCGATTACTACAGCGACCATTGCTCTGTGTAATGTGAGCACTTTCAAATGCTAACGAGTCGCTAACTATTCGATTGTTGTCATTGGTACAAAATCTACTTGTCTAACATTTGACTAGGTTGAAGCTCAATGGTCAGAGGACTAAGAGGTCTGAAGACCCAAACCATGTAGGGGGTGTTATTAAATTACCTATGGTTTAAAGGGAACCTGTCACCTGGATTTTGGGTATAGAGCTGAGGACATGGGTTGCTAGATGGACGCTAGCACATCCGCAATACCCAGTCCCCATAGCTCTCTGTGTGCTTTAATTGTGTAAAAAAACCGATCTGATCCATATGCAAATTACCCTGAGATGAGTCAGAGCTTGAAAATATGACTCTTTTCTGGTCACACAAGTAAGATATGACTCTTTTATGTTAATTTGCATAAAAGGCGGGAAGTACAAAAATGCATAATACTTATTGAATTCGTCTGCAAATGAAATTAAAAGTGTAATTTATATGTTTAGGGTAAAACAATGAACATTTAGAAACGCTCAGTGAGGGTAGCATAGTAGAGGTGACAGGTTCCCTTTAAATCACATTTTTATGTTAAACATTTTTTATTTTTTTCCATGTCTTAATATGAATAAAAAAAAAAATCTGCAATTTTCACATTGACCACTAGGTATAAAATATGTTAAGATTTCCTGTCTTTTGAGAGCAGCTACATGGGCCACAGACACAAAAGAGAGAAGCCCATTGACTTCTATGGGAGAGTTTTCTAGGCATGCTCTGTGACCTGTGCAGAGGTCAGGAGGGAGCCGATAAGCTGATATTCCCCTATTGCGAATAGTGGATTCTGTGTTATCTATGTGGGGGTGTTACTTGTCACTGTAATTCTAAATGTGGTGATAATGATAATGGTTACTGAAAAGTTACCTATACAACACACAAAATCATGACCTATTATTAGACCTAGTGGCTGGTGTTAAAATTGCAGGATTATATACATTTTTATTAAATATATAAAATTCACAATTTTCTTGTGCAAAATGCCACTTGCACAGAAATTTGCAACTTTGAATGGAGTCTGATCAACCATGCACACTATTCACTGTCTATGGGAAAGCCATAGATAGTCAAGTGTTGTAATCGGCAGTCTCTGCCAGTACCATACTGTATGATCCTGAAGTGCCCTTGCTTGACCACCAATCCAATCAAACCAGGGACATCTTTTGCTGCCCCATTGAAATAAATGGCTCCACACCTGCTAAGCAAAATTGCGGAACAGATGTGGACCCATTTATACAGACGTCTGAATGGACCCTTATGCAGGATACTAGAGCCTGTTGTAATTAATCAGCATCATCAGTTGTTCTGATAAACTAACCCAAGTTGCAAATGTTTTAGATACCACAATACACCTCTGCAGTGCCCCATAGTGTGGTGACCCGATGACAATGCCTGCCACACAGCTTCTCGATCCCCTTAAAAGAGTCTGGAAAAAAAATCTGTGACTGTAACGCATCAAAGATGTAGACCATATTCTGGAGCAAAAGTGGTTTAGAATATGTAGAACCCATATGCATAGGCATGCTTCTAGTCTTTTTCCACCTGGCTCCTTCTTTCATTCCCAGTAAGAAACGTACATAAAGGTATGTTGACATGTAGCGGCTATGAGTAAGGAGCTATTACAAAACATGTAAGCCGGCTTCTGGTGCAGCTGTATGAATGGGTCCGCATCCGTTCCTTAATTTCAATGGGGGTGCAAAAGTTGTCCGCATCCGTTGTTCCGTTCCACTGCCACGCAAAAAATATAGAGCATGTCCTAATCTTATATGCAATCGCGGACAAGAATAGGCATTTCCATAAAGAGCCATCTGTTCCATTCTGCAAATTCCGGAAGGCACGCAGGAGGCATGCGTATTTTGAGGATCTGCAATTTGCGGACCGCAAAACAGGGCGCGTTTGTCTGAATGTGCCCTGACTTGTATGTGGCATTTCTGGCGGTTTTCCCCTCTGCAATCCTTTTTTTCCTGAGATAGTGGGTGGAGACTAACTGGGCTCATGTCAGCCCATATACTACGAATGGAAAAATAAGGGATCCTCCTTTCTAACTCTCTGTAGCACACCTCAGAAGCATAAGCATTAATGGGGGACATTACACAGCAGAACTGAGCAGTTTAGATGTGAATCCAGCAGTGAATTAAGACAATCACAAACCAGCAGCAGTCGCTGAGTTAGTCTCTCTCCTTCTGCCTGTCTCCAACAGGCCCTCGTTTCACCTCCCCTCCCCATAGATGTCTTTAAAATCTGATCCATCAGTAAGAGGCAGTCTGACTTGACTGAAGGGGAGGTGGCGAAGAAGAGGTGTCTGATAAGAGAAGGAAGCATCTATCTCTGATAAGATATATTACAAAGTTTCTTATATTTGCATATAATATTCATTTATGAATATCCTTTAAAACACATGGTATAATGGTGCAGGGTAATAACAAATGAAGTGGCTATTGGGCGATATCAGTTGCATGCAAAAAAATACTTTCTTAGAGGAAAATTCAAAATACAAAAAGTGCCGGCCTCTCTGGTTGCTGGAACAGTGGGAGTGCGCTTTTTTCTATAGTGTGCAAGCACGACCACTATTGCTGGATTACAGGGTGGTCGTAACCATGGCAGTGAGCAATGTATAATACACTGCCCGGCCCAAAAAAAAATATTTTGTTGGGCCGCCTTTAGCTTTGATTACGGCACGCATTCGCTGTGGCATTGTTTCGATAAGCTTCTGCAATGTCACAAGATTTATTTCCATCCAGTGTTGCATACATTTTTCACCAACATCTTGCAAAGCCTTCTCCAGCACATCCCAAAGATTCTCAATGGGGTTAAGGTCTGGACTCTGTGGTGGCCAATACATGTGTGAAAATTATGTCTCATGCTCCCTGAACCACTCTTGCACAATTTGAGCTTGATGAATCCTGGCATTGTCATCTTGTAATATGCCTGTGCCATCAGGGAAGAAAAAATCCATTGATGGAATAACCTGGTCATTCAGTATGTTCAGGTAGTCGCTGACCTCGTTCTTGGAGCACATACTATTGCTGAACCTAGACCTGACCAACTGCAGCAACCCCAGATTATAGCACTGCCCCCACAGGCTTGTACAGTAGGCACTAGGCATGATGGGGGCATCACTTCATCTGCCTCTCTTCTTACCCTGATGCGCCCATCACTCTGGCACAGTGTAAATCTTGACTCATCAGACCACATGACCTTCTTCCATTGCTCCAGAGTCCAATCATTATGCTCCCTAGAAAATTGAAGCCTTTTTTCTGGTTTGCCTCACTGATTAGTGGTTTTGTTAAGGCTATACAGCTGTTCAGTCCCAATCCCTCTAGTTCCCTTCACATTGTGTGTGTGGAAATGCTCTTACTTTCACTATTAAACATAGCCCTGAGTTCTACTGTTGTTTTTCTTCAATTTGATTTCACCAAACGTTTAAGTAATGGCCGATCACGATCATTCAGGATTTTTTTCCCGCCACATTTCTTTGTCGAATACGGTCCCCACTATCCTTCCAGTTTTTAATAATGTGTTGTTGACAGTTCTTAACCCAATTTTAGTAGTTTCTGTAATATTAGATGTTTTCTTTGCTTGATGCATGCCAATGATTTGACCCTTCTCAAACAGACTAACATCTTTTCCACGACCACGAGACGTGTCTTTCGACATGGTTGTTTAAGAAATGAGAAGCAACTCAATGCACCAGTTGGGGTTAAATAACTTGTTGCCAGCTGAAAGATAATCGCCCATGCAGTAATTATCCAATAGGAGGTAGTTAAATCCAGGTGGCGACTTTTTTTTTGGACAGGCAGTGTATGATGGAAAAATGAATCAAGCTCACAAGCTTGACTAGAAGGTTAAAATAAAACAAAAAATGTTTATTAAGTATCCAAATATAAAAGATATAGGGTGTGAACCCAATTAATTCTGACACAACAGGCACTGGAGTTTCAGCTTCCTTTCAAAGATGTTCTATTGCATTTAGATCTGGAGATTGGCTAGGCCACTCCAGAACCTTGATATGCTTCTTACGGAGCCACTCCTTGGTTATCCTGGCTGTGTGCTTCGGGTCATTGTCATGTTGGAATACCCAGCCACGACCCATCTTCAATGCTCTGAGGGAAGGAGGTTGTTGCTCAAAATCTCACAATAAATGGCCCCATTCATCATCTCCTTAATATAGTGCAGTCGTCCTGTCCCCTTCGCAGAAAAGTACCCCCAAAGCATTATGTTACCCCCCCATGCTTCACAGTAGGGGTGGTGTTCTTGGGATGCAACTCATCCTTTTTCCTCCAAACACGAAAGTGAAGTTGAGACCAAAAAGTTCTACTTTGGTCTCATCTGACCACATGACTTTCTCCCATGCCTCCGCTGGATCATCCAGATGGTCATTGGCAAACTTCAGACTAGCCTAGACATGTGATGACTTGAACAGGGGAACCATCTGTGCAATTCATGATTTGAAACCATGACGGCGTAGTGTTCTACAGACAGTGACCTTTGAAACTGTGGTCCCAGCTCTCTTCATGTCATTGACCAGCTCCTCCCTTGTAGTTCTGGGCTGATTCCTCACCTTTCTTATCAGTGATACCCCACGGGGTGAGACCTTGCATGGAACCACAGTGCGTGGGAGACTGACAGTCATCTTTAGCCTCTTCCATTTTCTAACAATTGCTCCAACAGTTGATCTATTTTCACCAAGCTGCTTGGCAATTGCCCCGTAGCCCTTTCCAGCCTTATGTAGCTCTTTGGTCTTTCCCATGGTAGTAGTTGGCCTCTGACTGACTGTGGGGTGGGCAGGTGTCTTTAAAGAGCTCAGACAGGTGCTACTAAGTTAGATTAATGAGTGGAGTATAGGTGGACTTTTTAAAGGCACAGTAACAGGTCTTTGAGAGCCAGAATTCTTGCTGTTACTCAGGTGTTCAAATACTTATGTTCAGCAGTGCAAGACAAATACATTCTTTAAAAATCATACAATGTGATTTTCAGACCCCTCCATGATTTCAAGTGGGAGAACTTACAAAATTGCAGGGTGTTCAAATACTTCTGTTCCTCACTGTATGCCTAAAATTAGTGACTGTCCCTGATGGTATGCTATGACAGATCTACCATAGTAAAAACAGGGGCAAACGTTGCAGGTCCTAGGTCCGCAAGCTAGTATAGAGTGTGGACCAAAAGATAATAGATGACCGCAATGTTGAAGGCGTCAATTCAGATTTCTGCCTGATGTAACACAGCCTGGTAATGATTATAACCAGCTTGTTACAACACACGGCTGTTCTGTCTACCGCGGCGGCCATCTCAGCGCCGATGCTCACACCAGAGCAGGAGAGAAATACATATGTTTACAGCGCCGATACTTAGATTAAAGTGTTAGGCAGGTGTCTTGATCCAATAGTGTCTGAAGTGCTACTGATGAAGTGGGGTAGTCCTTTATCCCCACAGAAACGAGCCGTACACAGTAACAAGTTGGTTATAATCACTACCAGGCTGTGTTACGTCAGGCAGGGTTGTTTGCTGTGACCAGTCGGTCATTACTGTTACCAGGCTGGGTTACGGTAGACAGAACAGCCGTGTGTTGTATCAAGCTGGTTATAATCATTACCAGGCTGTGTTACGTCAGGCAGAAATCTGAATTGACGCCTCCAACATTGCAGTCATCTATTATCTTTTGGTCCACACTCTATACCAGTGATTGAGAACCTTTTAGAGACAGAGTGCCCAAACTGCAACCCAAACCCACTTATTTATCGCAAAGTGCCAAGAAGGCAAGTTAACCTGAATCCTACAGTACCAATATAGTATATGTTCCATGTACTGTATCATTTAGCTATAATAGCCTGTCTACATTAAATGCGCTGCCTGTGCCGTTCATAGTGCATCCTGAGCTGATGAATGGCAGGAAAAGTCGAAGACATATTGGTACACCATAGACTTTTTTCAGGGTGAGGGTGCCCACATAGAGCGCTCTGAGTGCCGCCTCTGGCACCCGTGCCATAGGTTCGCCACCACTGCTCTATACTAACTTGCGGAACTAATATTTTCAACTGGAATTAAAGGCTAATGACACCTTTGATTTGGATATAAATTATTTTAACTTATTTTATTAACCTTAAATAAAAGCTGAACTACAGCATGTTTGATCTTTTCCCCCTCCTCTCCAGACTACCATTCCAGCTTTTCACCCAAATTATATGTAGTACAACCTGAGTGATCTGCCCTCCCTGATAATCTGGATGATTTCCTTCCTCTCTAATCTGTGATGTACAACATCCTCCCGCTGCTATAACTAAGCCAGAAGCTGTCACATCTGAGGCTACTTTCACACTGGCGTTCGGTGCGGATCCATCTTGTATCTACACAGACGAATCCGCACTGATAATGCAAACGCTTGTATCCGTTCATAACGGATCCGTTTGCATTATTCTTAAAAAAAAAAAGTCTAAGTCAAAACGGATCCGTCTTGATTTACACTGAAAGTCAATGGGGGACGGACCTGTTTTCAATTGCACCATATTGTGTCAGTGAAAAACAGATCCGTCCCCATTGACTTACATTGTAAGTCAGGACGGATCCGTTTGTCTCAGCATAGTCAGACGGACACAAAAACGCTGCAAGCTGCTTTTTAGTGACCGCCTAAAAAATGCAACGGAGACCAAATGCAGCCAAATTGATGCATTCTGAACGGATTCTTATCCATTCAGAATGCATTGGGGCTGAACTGATCCGTTTTGGGCCGTTTGTGAGAGCCCTGAAACGGACCTCACAAGCGGACCCAGAAACGCCAGTGTGAAAGTAGCCTGAGACGAAAGTGCCACTTCCAAATGTAACCCTGGATTTACCTACAATAGTCAGAGTCAGGATCTTGTGTGTGGAGGCACATATGACATCCTGATGCTGGCCAACCTAAGGATTTTTAGAGGGGTGGCACCAATAAAATTAAATGGACTGAGAAGACCCAGGAATATGTCAGTTGGGGTCTGATCATTTAGGGTTGGTTGCATGGTTTTATATCTTTACATGCAGTGCTTTATAAACTGTAGCTTTAATTTCTTAGAAATTAAAGTCCGTATGGCCAAACCTACAGAGCTCTAACTAATAGAGCTAAATTAATATTCAGTCCCAAGCACTATTCACACTATATAGCCATGAAGGATACATTTCAATGTATGTATCTATCATATCCTAATAGCATATAATATATTGACACTGAAAAAACACTGCACCCCTGCTGCCTCAGTCTCTAAATTCAGAACTAGGGGTTAATATATTTTATGTAGCCTATAGGAGCACTCATTTCTGTAACCCACAGAAATGTTGTATCTAGTATGTACATAGTCATTCTATCTGCCCATGTCCTTTGTGTCTCATGCATGCTAAGTGAAAAGGAACTGAGACTACATTGCATCAGTTAATGTTCCAAGAGAAGGAGCTGCCGCCCCCTAGTGTTTGGAGCCCACAGGATGGTAACCTAGATTCCATATAAAATACCGTATATCACTAATGAAAATATATTTTTCCTTGCTTGGATCAAAAAACATATTTTAATAGGAGATGGAGACCATAGCGCAATGCAAACACAATTCTGAAAATAGGTTAAAAGTTTCAAATGCAGTTTATGCTTCATTAGCCAAAGCCTCTCTCATGGCTGTCCAGGGAAGCATCTCTGTACAATGCGTGGTGCGGTAATAATGAAGCCTAGCCCCCGGGGCCCTATAATCTCATTCGGACAAGCCATGCATAAAATGAGACACATTACAGTCACATCCAGATGTGATTACATCTGCTATTATTTCAAAAGTAAAAAAAAAAAGCTAACCAGACAATCAATTTCTAAGAATAGACTTTCATCCATTTTTATGTATTAATTGGTATTTTAATGTGCTCTATATCCAGCGTGTAAAGATGCAACAGGAAATATGTATAGCATCTCCATATACGATTTAGATCCATCACTCTTAAGCCTCAGTGTTTGGTCAGTGATTGTGAGCCAAAACCAGGACTGGAGCCTCAACAGACATAAGGTATAAGGGAAAGATCTGCACCTGTTCTGTGTTCAGAGCCGCACCTGGTTTTGGCTCAAAATCACTGATGGAAATCACTGACTGTGTGAATGAGGCATTTTACTGCGGATGTTACCCTTTGCAAACCGCATGAAGAAGGATTTTGTTGCTGCAACCTTTGCTTAACCTTTCACATCACCGTTTAGCTTTCCGTTCTTCTGATCCGTCAGAAGAGAGAGAAAAAAAAACGGATCCTGTTGCATTAGTTGTCATTCGTTTGAGCCATTTCCGTCTGAGATGCGCTTCTTAGAGGGGGAAGAAAAGTCCTGCATGCAGTACTTTTGCAAAACAAATCTCAGATGGAAATTGCTCAAACGGATGACAACTGATGCAACAGGATCTGTTTTTTTTTTTTTTTTACTGGATCCTGTTTTTTTTTTTCAATCTCTCTTCTTCTAACGGATCAGCGGAACGAAAAGCTACACGGTGATGTGAATGCACCCTAAAAATTTAAATTTTGTGCAAATAGCACTAAGTTTATCAACATGTATATGCATAACATATTTGATTTAGCTCACAATAGACACATTTATGCCACATCATGGGAAAACGTGTGTGTTCCTTAGGGATTCTGTTGCGGTTTGGTGGCCAGAGTCTGCTGTGATATCCCTGTATAATAAACAGAAACCTGATGGATACAATAAAAGTCAATGGAATCTCTCCTAAACGTCATGGTTCATGAGTCAGATAGACAATAAAAGAGTTTTTTTTATATGTGGGACATAATATTCTCTTATACAGTGTCTGCAGTAATGTAAGTAAATGGAAACAGGTAATGCTTAAAATGATAAATCAGCTTATTATATAGGGTGTAGCTTTCTAAAGATATGTGACAAGTTGCTTTTTAAAAACGCATCAAAATGCATTGCAAAAAACAGAACACATAAACACGTGTTTATACAATTGTTTTTTTTTAAACATATGAAGTGTGTCAAATCAATGCATTTCACCTGTAAAAACTGCATAGACAATTACCGCATTCTCACCTGTAAAAAAATAAAATAAAAATACACACAATCGCAATAGAAACAGATGCGGTTTTCATGCGCTTTATTTTTGCATTTTTAAAAAACAACAGGGAAGCAAAATACACTGCTCAAAAAAATAAAGGGAACACTTAAACAACACAATGTAACTCCAAGTCAATCACACTTCTGTGAAATCAAACTGTCCACTTAGGAAGCAACACTGAGTGACAATCAATTTCACATGCTGTTGTGCAAATGGGATAGACAACAGGTGGAAATTATAGGCAATTAGCAAGACACCCCCAATAAAGGAGTGGTTCTGCAGGTGGTGACCACAGACCACTTCTCAGTTCCTATGCTTCCTGGCTGATGTTTTGGTCACTTTTGAATGCTGGCGGTGCTTTCACACTAGTGGTAGCATGAGACGGAGTCTACAACCCACACAAGTGGCTCAGGTAGTGCAGCTTATCCAGGATGGCACATCAATGCGAGCTGTGGCAAGAAGGTTTGCTGTGTCTGTCAGCATAGTGTCCAGAGCATGGAGGCACTACCAGGAGACAGGCCAGTACATCAGGAGACGTAGAGGAGGCCGTAGGAGGGCAACAACCCAGCAGCAGGACCGCTACCTCCGCCTTTGTGCAAGGAGGAACAGGAGCACTGCCAGAGCCCTGCAAAATGACCTCCAGCAGGCCACAAATGTGCATGTGTCTGCTCAAACGGTCAGAAACAGACTCCATGAGGGTGATATGAGGGCCCGACGTCCACAGGTGGGGGTTGTGCTTACAGCCCAACACCGTGCAGGACGTTTGGCATTTGCCAGAGAACACCAAGATTGGCAAATTCGCCAATGGCGCCCTGTGCTCTTCACAGATGAAAGCAGGTTCACACTGAGCACATGTGACAGACGTGACAGAGTCTGGAGACGCCGTGGAGAACGTTCTGCTGCCTGCAACATCTTCCAGCATGACCGGTTTGGCATTGGGTCAGTAATGGTGTGGGGTGGCATTTCTTTGGAGGGCCGCACAGCCCTCCATGTGCTCACCAGAGGTAGCCTGACTGCCATTAGGTACCGAGATGAGATCCTCAGACCCCTTGTGAGACCATATGCTGGGTTCCTCCTAATGCAAGACAATGCTAGACCTCATGTGGCTGGAGTGTATCAGCAGTTCCTGCAAGACGAAGGCATTGATGCTATGGACTTCCCCGCCCGTTCCCCAGACCTGAATCCAATTGAGCACATCTGGGGCATCACGTCTCGCTCTATCAACCAACCTCACGTTGCACCACAGACTGTCCAGGAGTTGGCAGATGCTTCAGTCCAGGTCTGGGAGGAGATCCCTCAGGAGACCGTCTGCCACCTCATCAGGAGCATGCACAGGCGTTATAGGGAGGTCATACAGGCACGTGGAGGCCACACACACTACTGAGCCTCATTTTGACTTGTTTTAAGGACATTACATCAAAGTTGGATCAGCCTGTAGTGTGTTTTTCCACTTTAATTTTGAGTGTGACTCCAAATCCAGACCTCCATGGGTTGAAAAATTTGATTTCCATTTTTTATTTTTGTGTGATTTTGTTGTCAGCACATTCAACTATGTAAAGAACAAAGTATTTCAGAAGAATATTTAATTAACTCAGATCTAGGATGTGTTATTTTTGTGTTCCCTTTATTTTTTACCTGGCATAAGGCAGTGTTTAGCATTAGAGATGAGCGAATTTCATATTTTGAAATTCATTCACACTTTGGTGGTAAAAGGTGAATTGCGTTATGGATTCCGTTACCACGGACCATAATGCAATTCTATGGCGGAATGCATAATGGAATACTTTCAGAGGCATTCCGTTATTCATTCCATCATAATAGAAGTCTATTGGCTGCAAAATGGATCCGTCCCGTTTCCGTTATGCAGGGGAGTCTGCCTCTGAAAGCATTCCATTATGCATTCCACCATAGAATCGCGTTATGGTCCGTGGTAACGGAATCCATAACGCAATTCACATTTTACCACCGCCGAAGTGTGAACAAATTTCATAAGCGGAAATTCGCTCATCTCTATTTAGCATCATTCATCGTGAGCCAAAACAAGTGCAAATCTTTCCATTATACCTTATCTCTGTGTAGGCTCCACTTCTGGTTTTGACTCACAATCACTGGAAACCAGTAACTATATTTTCCTGGACAGCTGGCCACTACCCAGTCTAAGGGCTAATGCACAGGAACATATTTTTTTTTCTGTGTCCGTTCCATTTTTTTTTGCGGCCTGTATGCGGAACCATTCACTTCAATGGGTCCGCAAAAAAATAAAAAATTACTACGCGTCCCTTCCGTCTTTGTATGTCTGATCCTCAAAAAAGAGCGCTTCCATTATGTCCTGTGCCTCATCCATAATCAGAAGTAATTCCATCATAGCACAGCTTGCCAACAGACAAAAAACTGCTTCCCAGTAAGTGTCCATAAAGCAGCTATCCCGAGAAAAAATTTCTCACCTATAATTGCTAGGACCCCCACCAATCACTAGATTGTGGGTCCCAAGCCTCTGTTCAAGATGAGCTTTAATTGAGCAGTGGTCGCACACCACTCTGTTCAATGTCTATGGGACTGATGGAGATAGCTGAGTTATAGCAGTTATCTATCTTGCCAGCTTCTAGCAAGAAGCCTGCCATTACATATACCGAGGAATCGGGTTACAGTTGCTGTCCACTGAAGTCTATGGGAAGGGGAAGACGGGAGCAGTTGACGTGTGAGAGACACAGACACATAGAAACTGTGCTGATTTTACTGTTTCACCCCAGTGCTGGACACAGCTACA
Organism: Bufo bufo; assembly: GCF_905171765.1. NCBI lineage: Eukaryota > Metazoa > Chordata > Amphibia > Anura > Bufonidae > Bufo > Bufo bufo. The sequence goes on from NC_053399.1 coordinate 30,307,813, forward strand.
CTGCTCATTACTGCTGTATGATAGATAGGAGATGTCCTTTCTCAAACCTTGTACTCCAAAAGGGTTGCTCAGTGACCTTCTGAGAGTGAAATGATCCTGCTCATTACAGCTAGTTCATGGTTGGATATAGGCAGACAAGAAAACTGACCCCACACCATCCTGAGCAAAGCAGACACATCTATATGGATTGACTTAACCCCTTAAGGACCGGGCACATTTTCACCTTCAGGACCAGGCCATTTTTTGCAAATCTGACCAGTGTCACTTTATGTGGTGATAAATTTAAAACACTGACTTATCCAGGCCATTCTGAGATTGTTTTTTCGTCACATATTGTACTTCATGACACTGGTAAAATGGAGTCCAAAAAATTCATTTTTATTTATAAAAAAATACCAAATTTGCCAAAAATTTTGAAAAATGTGCAAATTTCCAAGTTTCAATTTCTCTACTTCTATAATACATATTAATACCTACAAAAATAGTTATTACTTTACATTTCCCATATCTCTTCATGTTAGGATCATTTTGGGAATGACATTTTATTTTTGGGGGCCTTACAAGGCTTTAGAAGTAAATCTTGAAATTTCTCAGAAATTTTCAAAAACCAACTTTTTAAGGACCCGTTCAGGTCTGAAGTCACTTTGTGAAGCTTACATGATAGAAACCACCCAAAAATGACCCCATTCTAGAAACTACACCCCTCATGGTATTCAAAACTGATTTTACAAACGTTGTTAACCCTTTAGGTGTTCCACAAGAATTAATGGAAAATAGATACAATTTAAAAATTTCACTTTTTTGGCAGATTTTCCATTTTAATATTTTTTTTCCATTTACAAAGCAAGGGTTAACAGCCAAACAAAACTAAATATTTATGACCCTGATTCTGTAGTTTACAGAAACACCCCATATGTGGTCGTAAACTGCTGTACAGGCACACGGCAGGGCGCAGAAGGAAAGGAATGCCATACGGTTTTTGGAAGGCAGATTTTGCTAGACTGTTTTTTTTTTGACACCATGTCCCATTTGAAGCCCCCCTGATACACCCCTAGAGTAGAAACTCCAAAAAAGGGACCCTATTTTAGAAAGTACGGGATAGGGTGGAAGTTTTGTTGGTACTAGTTTAGGGTACATATGATTTTTGGTTGCTCTATATTACACTTTTTGTGAGGCAAGGTAACAAGAAATAGCTTTTTTGGCACCGTTTTTTTGTTTATTATTTACAACATGCATCTGACAGGTTAGATCATGTGGTATTTGTATAGAGCAGGTTGTCACGGACGCAGCGATACCTAATATGTATACATTTTTTTTTATTTATGTAAGTTTTACACAATGATTTCATTTTTGAAACAAAAAAAATCATGTTTTAGTGTCTACATAGTCTTAGAGCCATAGTTTTTTCAGTTTTTGGGCGATTATCTTGGGTAGGGTATGATTTTTGCGGGATGAGATGACGGTTTGATTGGCACTATTTTGGGGTGCATATGACTTTTTGATTGCTTGCTATTACACTTTTTGTGATGTAAGGTGACAAAAAATGGTTTATTTAGCACAGTTTTTATTTTTTATGGTGTTCACCTGAGGGGTTAAGTCATGTGATATTTTTATAGAGCCGATCGATACGGACGCTGCGATACCTAATATGTATACTTTTTTTTATTTATGTAAGTTTTACACAATAACAGCTTTTTTAAAACAAAAAAAAATGATGTTTTAGTGTCTCCATGTTATGAGCCATAGTTTTTTTATTTTTTGGGCGATTGTCTCAGGTAGGGGCTCATTTTTTGCGGGATGAGGTGATGGTTAGATTGGTACTATTTTAGTGGGCGTACGCCTTTTTGATCGCTTGCTGTTGTACTTTTTGTGATGTAAGGTGACAAAAAAATTGTTTATTTAGCACAGTTTTTATTTTTTACGGTGTTCATCTGAGGGGTTAGGTCATGTGATATGTTTATAGAGCTGGTCGATACGGACGCGACGATACCTAATATGTCTATATGTCTTTTTACTATTCTCGTCCTGGGTCGTTAAGGGGTTAAAGAGCCTCACAAAAATTTTGAAGAGGTGATTTGAAATGAAGAACTTGCTACTGGTTCATTTAATGTGACTGGGATTTTGCTTTAACATGGCAATCATACCAAAAAAGTACTAGGAGAAACAACTGAAGGTGACAAACATACTGGTTTTCACTAGGTTATATTCTACAGTTAAAGGGGTTTTCCGAGATATTTAAAATATTTTAAAGGGGTTGTGTCACTTCAGCAAGTGGCATTTATCATGTAGAAAAAGTTAATACAAGGCACATACTAATGTAATGGTGGCCATGCTTGCACACTATAGGAAAAAGTGCCAGCCTCTCTGGTGGCCGGGACTGCAAGAGCGCACATAGTCAAGCACAGCCACCGCTGATGGATTGCAGGGTAGCTGTAACCATGGATAAAACCAGTGTATAATGTGATGGAAAAATGAACCCAGCCAGCAAAGGAAGCAATAAGGACAATCACAGTCAATTACTAAGTGGCTTGTATCAGCTTTCTCTAAATAATAAATGCTACCGTATTTTTCGCCCTAAAAGACGCACCGGCCTATAAGACGCACCTAGGTTTTTGGGGAGGAAAATAAGAAAATAAATATTTTTAACCAAAAGGTGTGCTTTTGGTGGGTTTGGAACTAATGGTGGTCTGTGGATGGCACTATTACGGGGAATCTGCGGATGACGCACTGTTACAGGGGGGGTATCTGTGACGGACACTGTTACAGGGGGGGTATCTGTGACGGACACTGTTACAGGGGGGGTATCTGTGACGGACACTGTTACAGGGGGGGTATCTGTGACGGACACTGTTACAGGGGGGGTATCTGTGACGGACACTGTTACAGGGGGGGTATCTGTGACGGACACTGTTACAGGGGGGGTATCTGTGACGGACACTGTTACAGGGGGGGTATCTGTGACGGACACTGTTACAGGGGGGGTATCTGTGACGGACACTGTTACAGGGGGGTATCTGTGACGGACACTGTTACAGGGGGGGTATCTGACGGACACTGTTACAGGGGGGGTATCTGTGACGGACACTGTTACAGGGGGGGTATCTGTGACGGACACTGTTACAGGGGGGGTATCTGTGACGGACACTGTTACAGGGGGGGTATCTGTGACGGACACTGTTACAGGGGGGGTATCTGTGACGGACACTGTTACAGGGGGGGTATCTGTGACGGACACTGTTACAGGGGGGGTATCTGTGACGGACACTGTTACAGGGGGGGTATCTGTGACGGACACTGTTACAGGGGGGGTATCTGTGACGGACACTGTTACAGGGGGGGTATCTGTGACGGACACTGTTACAGGGGGGGTATCTGTGACGGACACTGTTACAGGGGGGGTATCTGTGACGGACACTGTTACAGGGGGGGTATCTGTGACGGACACTGTTACAGGGGGGGTATCTGTGACGGACACTGTTACAGGGGGGGTATCTGTGACGGACACTGTTACAGGGGGGGTATCTGTGACGGACACTGTTACATGGGGGGTATCTGTGACGGACACTGTTACAGGGGGGGTATCTGTGACGGACACTGTTACAGGGGGGGTATCTGTGACGGACACTGTTACAGGGGGGGTATCTGTGACGGACACTGTTACAGGGGGGGGTATCTGTGACGGACACTGTTACAGGGGGGGGTATCTGTGACGGACACTGTTACAGGGGGGGTATCTGTGACGGACACTGTTACAGGGGGGGTATCTGTGACGGACACTGTTACAGGGGGGGTATCTGTGACGGACACTGTTACAGGGGGGGTATCTGTGACGGACACTGTTACAGGGGGGGTATCTGTGACGGACACTGTTACAGGGGGGGTATCTGTGACGGACACTGTTACAGGGGGGGTATCTGTGACGGACACTGTTACAGGGGGGTATCTGTGACGGACACTGTTACAGGGGGGGGTATCTGTGACGGACACTGTTACAGGGGGGGTATCTGTGACGGACACTGTTACAGGGGGGGTATCTGTGACGGACACTGTTACAGGGGGGGTATCTGTGACGGACACTGTTACAGGGGGGGTATCTGTGACGGACACTGTTACAGGGGGGGTATCTGTGACGGACACTGTTACAGGGGGGGTATCTGTGACGGACACTGTTACAGGGGGGGTATCTGTGACGGACACTGTTACAGGGGGGGTATCTGTGACGGACACTGTTACAGGGGGGGTATCTGTGACGGACACTGTTACAGGGGGGGTATCTGTGACGGACACTGTTACAGGGGGGGTATCTGTGACGGACACTGTTACAGGGGGGGTATCTGTGACGGACACTGTTACAGGGGGGTATCTGTGACGGACACTGTTACAGGGGGGGGATCTGTGACGGACACTGTTACAGGGGGGGGATCTGTGACGGACAGTTACAGGGGGGGTATCTGTGACGGACACTGTTACAGGGGGGGTATCTGTGACGGACACTGTTACAGGGGGGGTATCTGTGACGGACACTGTTACAGGGGGGGTATCTGTGACGGACACTGTTACAGGGGGGGTATCTGTGACGGACACTGTTACGGGGGGGGTATCTGTGACGGACACTGTTACAGGGGGGGTATCTGTGACGGACACTGTTACAGGGGGGTATCTGTGACGGACACTGTTACAGGGGGGGGATCTGTGACGGACACTGTTACAGGGGGGGGATCTGTGACGGACAGTTACAGGGGGGGGATCTGTGACGGACACTGTTACAGGGGGGGGGATCTGTGACGGACACTGTTACAGGGGGGGGATCTGTGACGGACACTGTTACAGGGGGGGGATCTGTGACGGACACTGTTACAGGGGGGGGATCTGTGACGGACACTGTTACAGGGGGGGATCTGTGACGGACACTGTTACAGGGGGGGGATCTGTGACGGACACTGTTACAGGGGGGGATCTGTGGCGGATACTGTTACAGGGGGGGGATCTGTGGCGGATACTGTTACAGGGGGGGATCTGAGGCGGATACTGTTACAGGGGGGATCTGTGGCGGATACTGTTACAGGGGGGATCTGTGGTGGATACTGTTACGGGGGGGGATCTGTGGTGGATACTGTTACGGGGGGGATCTGTGGTGGATACTGTTACGGGGGGATCTGTGGATGGCACTGTTACGGGGGGATCTGTGGATGGCACTGTTATGGGGGATCTGTGGATGGCACTTTTATGGGGGATCTGTGGATGGCACTGTTATGGGGGATCTGTGGATGGCACTGTTATGGGGGATCTGTGGATGGCACTGTTATATATGTGCCATCCACAGACCCACCCCCAGCCCATAACAGTGCCATCCACAGATGTCCCCCATAAAACTGTCATCCACAGATTTACCCCCCCCCCACCAGTGCTGCAGTATACAAATATAAAATGTGTCTTTCAATTAAAAGTGATTAAACATTTCCCCTCACTCCCAATATTACCGTACACCCTAACAGCTTCTGTACAACGCAGGCAGGCAGGCCGGCGCGTCACTCACTGACGTCACGTGCCTGCGCCGCCTGCTTCATTCATAAAGTAGGCGGCGCAGGCACGTGACATCAGGGAGTTACGCTCCTGCCCGGCCGGCCTGCATTCTACAGAAGCTGTTAGGGTGTACGGCAATATTAAAAGTGGGAGGGCATGTTTAATCACTTTTAATTGAATGAGACATTTTATATTTGTACAGTCGTGGCCAAAAGTTTTGAGAATGACACAAATATTCGTTTTCACAAAGTTTGCTGCTAAACTGCTTTTAGATCTTTGTTTCAGTTGTTTCTGTGATGTAGTGAAATATAATTACACGCACTTCATACGTTTTAAAGGCTTTTATCGACAATTACATGACATTTATGCAAAGAGTCAGTATTTGCAGTGTTGGCCCTTCTTTTTCAGGACCTCTGCAATTCGACTGGGCATGCTCTCAATCAACTTCTGGGCCAATTCCTGACTGATAGCAACCCATTCTTTCATAATCACTTCTTGGAGTTTGTCAGAATTAGTGGGTTTTTGTTTGTCCACCCGCCTCTTGAGGATTGACCACAAGTTCTCAATGGGATTAAGATCTGGGGAGTTTCCAGGCCATGGACCCAAAATGTCAACGTTTTGGTCCCCGAGCCACTTAGTTATCACTTTTGCCTTATGGCACGGTGCTCCATCGTGCTGGAAAATGCATTGTTCTTCACCAAACTGTTGTTGGATTGCTGGAAGAAGTTGCTGTTGGAGGGTGTTTTGGTACCATTCTTTATTCATGGCTGTGTTTTTGGGCAAAATTGTGAGTGAGCCCACTCCCTTGGATGAGAAGCAACCCTACACATGAATGGTCTCAGGATGCTTTACTGTTGGCATGACACAGGACTGATGGTAGCGCTCACCTTTTCTTCTCCGGACAAGCCTTTTTCCAGATGCCCCAAACAATCGGAAAGAGGCTTCATCGGAGAATATGACTTTGCCCCAGTCCTCAGCAGTCCATTCACCATACTTTCTGCAGAAGATCAATCTGTCCCTGATGTTTTTTTTGGAGAGAAGTGGCTTCTTTGTTGCCCTTCTTGACACCAGGCCATCTTCCAAAAGTCTTCGCCTCACTGTGCGTGCAGATGCGCTCACACCTGCCTGCTGCCATTCCTGAGCAAGCTCTGCACTGGTGGCGCTCCGATCCGGCAGCTGAATCCTCTTTAGGAGACTATCCTGGTGCTTGCTGGACTTTCTTGGACGCCCTAAAGCCTTCTTAACAAGAATTGAACCTCTTTCCTTGAAGTTCTTGATGATCCTATAAATTGTTGATTGAGGTGCAACCTTAGTAGCCACAATATCCTTGCCTGTGAAGCCATTTTTATGCAACGCAATGATGGCTGCACGCGTTTCTTTGCAGGTCACCATGGTTAACAATGGAAGAATAATGATTTCAAGCATCACCCTCCTTTTAACATGTCAAGTCTGCCATTTTAACCCAATCAGCCTGACATAATGATCTCCAGCCTTGTGCTCGTCAACATTCTCACCTGAGTTAACAAGACGATTACTGAAATGATCTGAGCAGGTCCTTTAATGACAGCAATGAAATGCAGTGGAAAGGTTTTTTGGGGATTAAGTTAATTTTCATGGCAAAGAAGGACTATGCAATTCATCTGATCACTCTTCATAACATTCTGGAGTATATGCAAATTGCTATTATAAAAACTTAAGCAGCAACTTTTCCAATTTCCAATATTTATGTAATTCTCAAAACTTTTGGCCACGACTGTATACTGCAGCACTGGAGCGGCGGGGCCGGAGTACAGTGACTGCACCGGCCCTGCCGCAATTGCCGGCCCCCAGCTCCTCCTCCCAGTCACTCCCCGCTCGCTCATACATTGCAGCATGCGATGTAAAAATGTCAGCATTCGACCCATAAGACGCAGGGGCATTTTCCCTTTTTTTTGGGGGGGGGGGGGGAGTACGTCTTATGGGGCGAAAAATACGGTATTTGCAGAAGAGATGCAACCCCTTTCAATACTGATGACCTATCCTCTGTATTTTAACGGTGGGTTCCAACACCCGGGACCCCCGCCGATCAGCTGTTTGAGAAGACGCCTGAGCTTGCAGTAGTTCCACGGCCTTCTCGCAGCTTTCCCTAGGCCAAGTGATGACGTTCATCAGTCACATGGCCTAGACGTAGCTCAGCCCCATAGTGATACCAAGGTCAACCACTATACAATGTACGGCGCTGTGCTTGGTGAGCACGGAGAAGGCTGCGGTGCCCACAGGAGCACCGGTGCCTTCCCAAACAGATGATTGGCAGGGTTTCCGATGGTCGGACCACTAACGATCACATACTAATGATCTATCCTGAGGATAGGTCATTGGTATTTTAATCTTAAAAGCTTTAAGGGAAGTAGCAGTATTACATATTAAGCGATTGACTTTTTAATATATTAACTTGCCAGAGATATGTTTTGTTAAAAGGATGGCCTCTAGTTTAACTGCACTTTGAAGGTGGTTATATACATTTTTTTTTTAAAGCAAGGGGCAGAATATGTTAAGAAAAAAAAAAGACGCAGTGCTCCCCTCCCTGATCCCTCAACGCCGCTTGTTCCCCGCTTGACACACAGGCAATGCGTGCTCAGCCAATCACTGGCCGACGTTGGTCACTGGCGCCACCAGTGACAGCAGTCTTCTATGATTTCTTGCATGTGTAACTGGGACTGGAAGCCAACAGAAGGCAAAAGAGCAGCAGTGGAGGAAGGATTGGTGAATGTTTTTTTTTTAAATCCTATATATATATATATATATATATATATATATATATATATAATTATTATTCTCCCCCCCCCCCCACCATACAACCCCCTTTAAAAATCTACTATGGTTTCTTTCAGCTCCATCTAGAGCAGAAAGTGCACAACCTGCGGCCCGGGTGCCACATATGACCCTCAATATCATTCTGTGCGGCCCCCAACCATCTCTTGACAGACATTTTTGTCTATGTCTTGTGGCTGTTCACAAATATTTTTCATGTATTCTTCCATTAGACAGGAGCCCGGGAAGTGTAACCAGACATTTATGGTATATACTGAGTGTACAATACACCATAAATACAGTATTTCAGTTGGTATTACCCTTTTAACTTCCATTTTCGGCCCTTGGGATTTCTTCAGTCTGACAATGTGGCCTCCAACAAAAAAAATGAAGATTACACTTACCGGTAATCGGATTTTCCAGACCCCACGACAGCACCATAGAGAGAGGGATCCACCCCCAGGGACAGGAAACCTACAGAAATAAAAGGGTGGAGCCTCTCCTCCTATTCAGTGGATTACAGAGCAAGAGAGGGACTCCTACGCCATTAATTAGTCTGAGCTTAAACAGCAGATATTCGCATAAACAATACAAATCTTGGAACATAATATATACATATATATATTTTTTTTTTTTTTTTTTTTTTTTTGGAAACCACCACCAGGGAGGGAATTAGGAAGGGTGCTGTCGTGGGGTCTGGAAAATCCGATTACCGGTAAGTGTAATCTTCATTTTTCCCCTCCCCCACGACAGCACCATAGAGAGAATTACAGAGGAAGAACCCTTCCTAGGGAGGGACCACCGCTTGCAAAACCTTTCTACCAAAGGAAAGATCAGAAGAAGAGTGCAGATCCAAACGGTAGTGATGGAAAAAAGTAGAGGGAGAAGACCACGTGGCTGCCCTACAAATTTGCTCGATAGAGGCCCCTGACCTTTCAGCCCAAGAAGTGGAAACAGAGCGAGTAGAGTGAGCTTTCACCGAGACTGGAGGAGAAAGACCCTCCTCCAGGTAAGATTGTATAATGCCCAGTCTAAGCCACCTAGACAGGGTACTTTTGGTAGCCTTCTTCCCTTTATTTGGTCCTGAAAAGAGGATGAATAAAGCAGAAGACTTTCTCCATTCTTTTGTAATTTCGAGATACTGAATTAGGCATCTCCGCACATCTAGAGTATGAAATGTCAACTCTCCAGAGTTCTTGGGATGGTCACAAAAGGAGGGAAGAATAATCTCCTGAGACCTATGAAATCTGGACGACACCTTGGGTAAAAAGGCTGGATCGGGCAAAATAATAACTCTATCCTCCATAATTGTAGTGAAAGGGGGGTTAATGGAAATGGCATGTAACTCGCTTATCCTTCTAGCAGTAGTGAGGGCTACTAGCAAGACAAGCTTGAAAGTAAGAAGCTTTATGCTTACAGAATTGATAGGTTCAAAGGGTGCTTTTGTTAAGGAGTTAAGCACAACATTAAGATCCCACGGGGGAACTCTAGGGGATGAAACTGGCGTCATCCTATCTACCGCTTTAAAGAATCTGGTGATCCATGGATTGGAGGCAAAGTTCTGCTCGAATAGAACTGACAGGGCAGAGACTTGTACCTTAAGGGTACTCTTAGCAAGACCTAAGGAAAGGCCTTTTTGTAGAAATTCAAGAACCTGGGAAATAGGGACAGACAAGGGTAAATGTCCTGGGTTCAGATTACTGAATTCAATAAATTTCTTCCAAGTTCTGGCATAGATGGAAATGGTAACAGGCTTTCTGCTTTTAAGCAAGGTCGTAATGAGCTCCTGGGAGAAACCTTTTTTGATCAACAGGCTCCGTTCAAATTCCATGCAGTCAGATGTAGACCACTGACCGCCTGATGAAAAACTGGACCTTGGGACAACAGATCTGGCAGGTCCGGCAGAATCCAGGGTTCTGAGATCGACATCGTCCTGAGCAGGGTGAACCATGCCCTCCTGGGCCAAAAGGGGGCAATAAGGATGACCCTTGCCCTGTCCTTTTTGATCTTTTTCAGGACTGCTGGAATCAACTGGAAGGGGGGAAAAGCATATGCTAGGGGAAAGTCCCATTTCAGTAGAAAGGCATCCACCCCATATGGGGATTCTCTTGGATTCAGGGAACAAAAGACTTCCACCTTCTTGTTCTGGCTCGTGCTGAAGAGATCTATGACTGGCTTGCCCCATGACGCACTGATTCTGGAAAATACTGAGGAGTTCAGGGACCATTCCCCTTGTTTTAGAGGATGTCTGCTGAGAAAATCTGCTTGAATATTCTCCTTTCCCTTTATGTGGAGGGCTGATACGTGACTGACTTCTTTCTCTAGCAGTGCTAACAATTTTCCTGCCTCCCACCTTAGGGACGCTGACCTTGTCCCCCCTTGATGGTTCACATATGCCACCGTCGTTTGATTGTCTGAAAGAATTCTCACGTGGCCTGTGCCTAGTAGTGGCAGAGCTGCTTTTACGGCTAGCCTTACAGCTACCAACTCTTTCCGGTTGGAAGAGAATGATTTTTGGACTGGGGACCAAAGACCCTGAAAATTGTATTGTTGAATGTGGGCTCCCCACCCCCAAGGGCTCGCATCCGTGGTCAGGACCATAGGATCTGGGTAGGACCATGGAACCCCCTGAACTAGATTGTCCCTGTCCAGCCACCAAGATAGACTCCTTCTGGTTGTGTCTGAAATTTTTATCCTGACATTTAACATACCCTTGTGTTTTTTGAAAGCCGTCAAGATTTCCGACTGTAACTGACGGGAATGAAGTTGGGCCCACTCTACTGCCGGGATGCAGGAGGTTAGGGATCCTAGAACCGACATGGCCTTTCGAAGAGTCAGGGATGTGGAAGAGAGGGATCTGACTTGATTCCAGATTTTTGTAATTTTTTCTTCTGGGAGATACACTTTCTGAGTCTCTGAATTTAAAATCAGGCCAAGGAACCGCTGAATTCTGACTGGTTCTAACTTGGATTTTTTGTAATTCACTATCCAACCTAGTTTTTGAAAGGTCTGAATGACAGTCTGAACATTCCTTTCGCAATTCAGCCTGGAACTCGCAATGATCAGAAAGTCGTCCAGATATGGAACTATCAAAATGTCCCTGAGTCTTATGAACGACATCATCTCTGCTACCACTTTTGTAAATATTCTTGGGGCCATGGTCAGGCCAAAGGGCAATGCCTGGAACTGGAATTGCCGAACCTGACCATCCATCGGAATCGCCACTCTCAGGAATTTTTGAAACTGCCGGTGCATTGGTATATGGAAGTAAGCGTCTTTTAAATCCAACACCGCCATGAAACAATGAGGAAAAAGAAGCTGGATCGTATTCCTCATTGTTTCCATCTTGAACTTTTTGAACACCAGAAATTTGTTCAAATCCCTGAGATTGATGATCGTCCTGTGTGTACCATCCGGTTTTGGAACCAGAAACAGGTGGGAGAAAAACCCTTTGAATTGCTCTTCTGGAGGAACAGGAATCAAAACATTTTTCTTGATAAGGTCTGAAACTTCTTTTATTATGGGAAACCGACCTTTTACACAAACGCTTTTTGTAATGGTGAATTTTTGCGGAGGCAAGGAATGGAATTCTGGTTTTAGACCTGAACAAACAATATCTAGAACCCATGGCCCTGCAATCCTTTCCCAGGCTTCCTGAAAGAATTTCAGCCTTCCTCCCACCTCTGGCCTGGCGTCATTGTTGGGGTTGTTTCTTATTAGCAGAGGAAGGATTTCCGAACAAGAATCCTTTGCCCCCAAAATTTCTGGATCGGAATCTCTGATCCTTATCTCTGCTCTGCCTTCTGCCTGCATAACTTCTATAGGGACGAAAGGACTGCCTACCTCGGGAACTAAAGATAGCAGCAGGATTAGGGACTGGAAATCTTTTCTTTCTATCAGCTGCCTTTTCTAATAGATCGTCTAGCTCTGGCCCAAACAAAAATTCTCCCTGACAGGGGATATTACATAACCTCTGTTTGGAGGCCATATCACCCCCATTCCAACTTTTTAACCAAAGAGCCCTACGCGCAGAATTGGTGAGGGAGGCTGACTGTGCGTTAAGTTTAATAGAATCCACCGACGCATCTGTCAGAAAGTCAGCTGCTTTTTGTAAAGTTGGCAATGAGGATAATATTTGATCCCTAGGGGCTCTTTCTTTTAACTGTACTTCTAGCTGCTGTAACCATAGAGCTAGGGTCCTAGCCGTGACTGTAGCCGCTACAGCGGGACAAAAGGACAAGGTAGAGGCCTCCCAAGCACCCCTAAGGAAGCCCTCCGCCTTTTTATCTAAGGGCTCTTTAAGCATGCCCGTATCTTCAAAAGGAAGAGAAGATTTTCTAGACACCTTAGAGATGGCCACATCAATTTTTGGAGCTTTCCCCCAAGAGGAAGAGGCCACTTCTTCAAATGGATATTTCCGTTTAAAGGCCTTAGAGGCAAATACCTTCCTGCCTGGCTTCCGCCATTCTCTTTGAATCAAAGACATAATGCTGCTATGTACAGGAAAACAGCGACCCTTCCTTTCCTGTAACCCCTCAAACAAAGAGTCTGCCACAGATTTATCCTCCTTAACATCCTCAATGTTCATGGTGGATCTTATAATTTTCAGCAATTTGTCTGTATCTTCTGAAGGAAAAAAGGTGTTGGACATAGATTCATCTTCCGATGATGAACCAGACGAGGACGACCCCTGAGGTGTGTCACTGTCGTCTGGAGAGAAGTCCTGAGGCAGGCTAGATTTTGTCTTTTTATCTTTAATCAAAGTCTTTTCCTTCTTGCCTGATTTAAGGGTATTTTTAACCTCCGTCTTAATAAGCGATCTAATGCTTTCCAATAAGGATGGGGATTCGTCCGAAATGGTCCTGTCTATGCATTTTTTGCACAATTTCTTTCCATAGGAAGAGGATAAAGAAGTCCTGCACAGCGCACACTCCTTGTTTTTTCTCTTTACCAGCATTTTCTTTGGTTTAGGCTGGAAAGGAGAGAGCACAAGGCATAACTTTAATAAAAAACCCCAAAAACGGAGCCACTTACCCCCTGAAGATCAAAGAACTACCGGGATGGGATCCACTTCACCCTCAGCAGATTCAGGTCTTCTCTCTTCCTCCATTGTATCAGGATGGAGGAGGCAGGGAGTCTATACACTTATGGAAAAAAAGGTTTATAATTAGACTCTGATCCGTAGCTTTGTTATAACATAACAACTGCCAGGAGGCCCCTACATGTAGATCAGCACAGACCGTCTTGTATAGGCTCACTGACTGGTCTGGCCATCTCTCTTAAATACCCCCGGGCGTTCGCTCATTTGCCGCTTTTGAAAAGCGCGCCCCATCCGGTATCCGAAACCGGAAGTCGCGTAATATGCGTTCCACGCCTCGATGGAGCTCTTCAGGGAAACCGGAAGTGCGTCATGCATTTGTCGCGTACCGGAAGTGACCAATCTCCCCACGTGTCCGGAAGCGCTCCAACAGAAAAACCAGTGGCAGAGCCTTGAATCCAAGGATAACCACTCTCCAGCCGCCCAGATGGCGCTTCCATGGGGCAGAGCTCTCCCTGAGAGTTACCCACATGCCTGCCGCAAGATACGGAGAGCCCCCTGGAGCACCTCCGCATCCTAGGGTCCTTTCAGCCTGCCCAGCAGCGCGATAGACCCCGGCAGCGACCGTCAGCCCTCTAGGAAACTCCTAGGAAACAAAGACCAACGGTAAGACCTAAAGAAAAAGGAAACTGTAGGTCTCCCACTCCAGGGACAGGAAACCACTGAATAGGAGGAGAGGCTCCACCCTTTTATTTCTGTAGGTTTCCTGTCCCTGGGGGTGGATCCCTCTCTCTATGGTGCTGTCGTGGGGGAGGGGAAAAAAAGGTTGTGCACCCCTGATCTAGAGGAAGGAATCGTAAACATTATACAGCCATCACTTTCCATTACCTCCCTTTTATATTTACATTTTTTGCACTATTCTCAGCATCCCTGTGACAACCTTACCCTCACCGGCTTTCGACAGCAGGTCACCGTCCATTTCTGTAAATTATAAATCCTGACCTTCGCTAACGGCCTGTGACCAAATGACTATAAAGACGAATGCAAAGGTAAATATAGCTTTCTATTCAATTTGCTATAATGTCAATTTCCAGCTCTGAAGGAGGATTTAACTCTATTCAGAACGCCAGGAAGAAAATCTGCTCCAGCGCAAAAGGGAGAGATTTCATTCCCATAACAAAAATGGACCGCCGAGATAAATCTTGCACCGGTGATGAGGAAGTCTTAGTTCCATTGGTCGGTTCACTGCGGCACACAGAGGAAGCAGAGGGATTAAGGGAAAATTGAGAGAAACCTGGCGTGTAAGGAGAAAGCCAAGGCTAAGGAGGTGGGGAGGGAAAAGGTTTTGCTAGTTTTTATCAAAACTCTTGATCTGTAGGAACACATTTGTCTTCCGATCAGCAAAAAAATGTCCTAATCCAAAACAATCAATGTGGCATTTGGCTTGGCTCTTTACCTTGCATGTCGTCTTTTTTCCCCCCTTTACAAGCATATAATTATTTACACCAGGTGCAACACCGCCATACATCTCTTATGACTTTACTATTCACAGGCGCATGAATTGTAATTTGCCAGCCTTTACTTAAGTTTCTTTGTGCAAAAATCTTTTACCCTGAGTGTACTGTTACTTTGACAAGTAGCACAGTACAATGGAAGGGAAACAGATTTGAGTCTGTTAACAATGGGTATTAGTGCTCCCTGCTATAAGCCCCAGGTGACTGTACAGAAAAGATTACAGGCTCTCTAGTGCTAAGAGAACTGTGTCCTATTAAAACGTCAATACTACCGAGGTAAAACACATATAAATCGTTTAAAACGTGTATATATAAAATTATGTTAACGGAACTAATAAAGCCTTTTGTATGAGCTTGACACAAACAATGTATCCTAAGCGTTATTCAAATAAAATAAGTATGTTTAGCTGATAACGATCACACTATAATCAGCTCCGTATTGCTTTCCCTTTTGCTTTGTACTGTAATGGAGCACTTTGACTATGCCCTATTCATTTAAAGTGAATGTCCGCTCTCAAAAACCAGATTGTATTTATAAATGGGTTCTAATTTTGTGCTGGTGTTTTTTTTATTTTTATATCCTTATAGCTGTGGCAGCATGGTTTTTTAATATAGCGCTCCAAATATTTTACATACATAGATTTAAAAGCTACCCGCATCCACCACCTGAGGGAGCATAGGAGCTTACTGTATTCTGTTATACACCACAGTATGCAGTTAGCTCCCTCTAGTGGTGACTGCAGGCTGCCAGCATGTTATCTTAAATCTATTCCTATGCAGGGTACTACTTGAGGCTCTATAGGAGGAGACGGAGCTCTGATTACTATAAACATACATTGGGATATTAATTAGCTCTGAATTTCTTGCCTATTAAGAATTTAAAAAGCTAGAAATTTACTGTAAGGCAAAACAGAATGTTTGAAATATTTAGAAGCTTTGCAGAGACATTATTTTTTATGGAAAAAAATAATACTACAGATAACTAAAATTCTAGAATTTAACCTGCTAATTGCCATGCTCCTTACAGATCATGGAAAACATGTTATTTCCAGCAGGATATTAGACTTCACTGATGTCATTTCCTTTTATATTCCATTTTCTTCTACACAGAACACTGACGTTTTCCATATTCCCTGTGGTGATAAACTTACTGGTTTTCACTGGTGGAAATCTATTCTGGTCCAAATCCTGGAGCTGTAATAATAAAACCCACAATGATCTTCAGATGTCCGCACTTTAAAGATGGGGCTAATGTCTGCGAACGGTGATCAAAGACATTTAATCCCTCAGATGTAGTGGTCAATTGTGAAATAAAACTATGGTGGAATTGCATTTTTTTTTCTAATTCCACCCTATTTTCCAGCCTCTTACTACATTATATGCAATATTAAATGTGCCTCAAAGAAAAAGCACTCATAGGTCTGTACAGAAAACTAAAGTCTGGGAAGGCTGGAAGTAAAAATGGAAATGCCCAAAAACTGAAAATCACTCTGTCCTTAAGGGGTTAAGGGAAATTGTCACCAGTGACCTCCCTATCCAACTGTTTGCATAGACGCATAGCTGTGGTTCACCTGGTTAAAACTCTGCTTGGTGATCCGAGGCTCCGTTCCAGAGATATGATGCATATTATTAAAATGCAAATTAGGATTTTGGTGCAATGAGGGCATCATACTTACTCTTGTTGCACCCAACCTCCGCTCATTTCTGTGGCCAGCCCCTCTCAGCGCTTTTCGTACTACAGACTGCAATACTATACTGTTGCAATCTATGGGATTCTCACAGGCTGCTTATCAAAGTCTTTTGTCACTATGAGATCTCAAAAGTTTTGCTAGAGTACAGGGGCACTTTATAATTATTCATGCATATCCATGTACAGCACAATTCAGCAATTAGATGAGCTCTGCCTCAGGTCCGTGAAACCAATATTCCGAAAGCTCCACCACTTCGCTTCCACATTCTTACCCCTCCCTGTTCTCTTGAACTTCACACATTCGAAATATATTTTTTCTGAAACCCTGTATTCCAGGAGAACACTCTAAAAAGCCTCAGAAAAGTGTTGACAGTTGGAGTATTTTTTTACATTATTAGTAATCACTTGCTCAAAGAATTTACAACTGCTCGGTTCAGTGTGACCGCACAGGACAAACGATCAAAGCATCTGTGGTGACAAACTTACTGGTTTTCACTGGTGGAAATCTATTCTTTCACTGAAAAATACATCAATCTGACTTTCAAATGGGTCCGCAAAAATGCTTTGCCGACAAGAATAGGCATATTTTTCAAAGGGGCCCGCAAAATGTGCAGGATGCACAACAACGGCACACATTCTGCAGATCCGCAAATTTGCAGACCACAAAGCAGATGCAGTCGTGTGAACACACTCATAACAGCATTTTTAAATAGCTACACATAGGTCATTAAACCATACCTAGCACAAAGGGAAAAGCACTCCAAGAATCAACTGTAGAATGGGTGCACATCTTATCTATGTAGAGTCCCAGTAATGTTCTTGGGGTGTCTTCAGGTCACTTTAAGGGCATGGCCACATGCTCATCATGCAGCTTTTGATGTCAAAACCAGGAGAGGATTAAAAAACAAAAAATTATGGTAGTAGTATTGGCTTTTAATAATTTGTAGGCTGGTTTCACACAAGGGTGTTTGGTCCATGAAAGGAGTTCCATGTGATGGTGGAATTTCCCAGACCACACACTGCTCCTCTGACAATGATTTATGATGCTGTGCATTCCTGCCTGACTGTGGATCTACTGTATTTGAGGCATTGTGCAAGTTAATAATGGCCAAGTCTTAAAGGGAACCTGTCACGTAGAACATTGTGTCTTAGAGTTGCAGGCAGCATGTTATAGAGCAGGAGAAGCTGAGCAGATTGATGTATATGTTTTATGAATTTATTCATTTAATTTCCTGCTCATTCTGGGCTTTGAAGTCAAGGATACAGTCCTATCAGTGACTGACAGCCTTCCTTCTCGACTTTAAAGCCTGAAATGAGCAGGAATTTAAATTAAATACAAGTTATACTGAATCTTTTCCTACAAAACTATACATCAATTTGCTCAGCTCTTTCTGCTCTGTACCATGCTGCCTGTATAATTGCACTGCATTTTTAGGGTGACAGGTTCTCTTTAACAGAGGTAGTCTACAAGCACCAGTCCATAACCCCACTTCAAATTTCTTTTAGTGGGAACCTGCCCCAATGAAAATGCAGTGCGATCTGCAGGCAGCGTGTTAGAGCAGGAGGAGCTGAGCACAATAATATATAGTTTTGAGAGAAACAATTTGGTATAATGGATCTAGGGTTTCTACACTTTTTGTTTGACAAAAGGGTGGGGCTTAAAGGAAAGCAGCGGAGCTTCACAGGAAAGGGACAAGGCCTAAGATGCGCCACAATTCTGGTGTAAAAAAATCTGTTTTAAAGAAAGCCAACCAATAGTTGGTAGTCAGAGAAAAGGGTCTATCCCTGCACCAGATTTATCATTCAGCCTGAGCCCCATTTTTAGGATTTGGAAATCTTGGCCAATGTGTAAACCCAGCCCGCAAGGTTTTAATGTGCTCTCTAAAAAACTGAGAAGCAGCGAAGATGTCGTTTTTCGACTTGAGAATACAGGGTGAGTAGGGAATAAGGAGCAAAAGCTGTGAAAACTTCACGCTTCACAGGAATTGGCTAAAGCTGCACCCAGTGTCTTCATTCTATGCCTACATGGTGCAGATAGTTGGCAGATAATACTGAGCACCTTCTGCATTTGGACCAGAAAAAAGGGGATGTCAGGGGTCAAGCATTTGCTGTAAAGCCCAGTAACATGCATCAATAATTATCATCTATGGTGACAAGATCATTGTGTAGAGTAGTTAGGATGCTTGCATTTGGGGGGGGGGGGGGGGGGGGGGGGGAGACAGTGGAATAATTAACATGTCTGGTATGTTACATGATCCTAGTAGGTCCATTTTTGAATTTCAAAAAAATCATTTCGAAGGGGGGCCCGTCCGCAGTTTTGACCCTGCTAAACTGCTGCCAGCAGTAGGCAGGGGCTGGGAAGTACAGTACAAACATACTTTTTGTGATCTCTTATTTTCAGTAGTAGTGTCAACGTTCAGTTTCATTCTGCCAGATATCGATCCAGCAAGTGCCCATGACGAGGCTTCATTGTAAAGTCCTTACGACTCAGAGACCGCTATAGCGTCCAATCAGGAGACCACTACAGCCGTCAGAGCACAGGGGAAGGACTACGAAGTGCTGATTAATACATAAAACACTTCACAGTTAAGTCCCCACCAAGAGCTGGCATCATATCTACCTCGCTAGATCTGCACTTGTCACCAGTTGCAAATGCTGTTTGTTGCTTCTCAATATGTGCCCTCAGAGAAATAAGTGCTCTTACGTTATGTAAATTAGCCTCGTGGTGCAACAAGGGCGCTGTCGTTGCACCGAGAGGTTTCGCTCAGTTTTCTCCGACTGCTGCAGCTCCACCTCTTTGACCCTGAAGGTTCACAGCAGCGTGGTTTGCACACGTTCAGAAGATGGCTGGAGACTTACTGCCAGTGTGCCAAATGATGGTGCAGCCGGAAGAGGCTACTTGACAATTTATTTACATAATGTAAAAACACTTATTCCTCAGAATTTTGGGGGCACATTGAGAAGCAAACAGCATTAAAAGCTGGTGACTACATGCACTGAAATCTCAAATTTCATCACAGATGTTGTATCATAGGTAACGACCAACTTATGGTATACATCATGTAGGATGTGGCATTTATATTTCCTTTTTATACGTGTTAAATCTAACAAACTATATATTGGTAATTACCATTTAGCTTGTGTGACTGTCCTTTGATGAGGAAACAATCGAATATATTGGAGTAGAAAAAAATGGCACTGGTTCATGAATCTAGGAAAAAATAATTTACTAGTGAAAAACATTCAGAGATGTGCTATCCTCGTGATCACATGCATATAAATCACTAAAAGTAGAACATGGTTACAATAACATTTTTTCACTGTACAACAAAGGAACATTTTGCAGTCTTTATTTGAAGTAAAATCAAAGCTGTTTGGTGAACCAAAACAAAAAAATGCATTTAAAAACAATACTAGTGTCTGTGTTCTTCATTCATGTTTGCAAAGGAGACAAAATGGAAAATGGACACATTTCAGCACCTCAGTTATGAATTAAGGATGTTTATACAGAAATAATTTTGTAAAAATAAAATAATTAACAAGCATGTAAAGCCACAAGAGAGCTATCAACTCTGTAGGGAAATCCCATGTCTGTGGGTTTCATCATATAACCAATAAGAGACATGATACATCTGTAGAATTAAAATGGTGGCTGTGGCCGAGTAGCAATAAAGAGGAATTTTAGGCCTCATGCACACGATTGTATGTATTTTACAGTCTACAAAAAGTGATCAGCATTTTGTAGCCAAGAATAGGACATGTTCCATTTGATGCAGAAGGCGCACAGATCATCCATATGCTTTCCGCATCCGTATGTCCGATCGGCAAATTGATAGAACATCTATACTAAGCTGCAGAATGTGGACCACGGACCCATTAAAGTCAAGGGGTCCACAATAAAGCATGCAACACAGACGTCATCTGTATTTTGCGGACCGCAAAATACATATGGTTGTGTGCATGAGGCCTTAGGCTACCTCCACACGCTGCGGATTATACACAGTTTTTCTCATTTACACTTTGCTTTCGAGTTTCGTTTTGAAATCCGCAGCACATGAATTCTTTGTGCGGATTTCACCCTTTTCAATGCAAGGGTGAGATCTGCAGCAAAACTGCACCAAAAATTGCAAGTAACAGATGCGGGTTTTGGTGCGTAAATGAACAGAAATCCACATGGAAATTTGAGGGATCTCTGCAAGATAGCCTGCACCCGTGTGGAGGTAGTTTTACACAGCTATGCCTGCATTGTCCGCTGCAATTTATAAAAAAAAAAAAAAAAAAAGGAAAAAGCACAAAGCCTATGATGAGGATCAGATGGTGGCTATGAGCTAGTGCAACCCAAGCAGTTATCGACCTAAAGCATATTAAATATGCAGCATATGTGTATTTGTTTACAGAAATTACAAGTTAGGCTCCTTGCAGACACGTTTGTCACCCTGCGAGTCCACAGCGCAGCTCCCGGCCTGACCTCCCAGCACTGACGGGGTCACATGGCATTATATTGATTTATGATGCTATGTAACCTTTACAGTTCTGTAATGTATTGTGTAACACAGACAGCATTATGTCAGTGTTATCCAATACATTATCATGCATCATAAATCAATATAATGCTATGTGACCCAGTCAGTGCTGGAAGGTCAGGCCGGGAGCTGGGTTGTGGACTCGCAGGGTGACCAACGCTCGTCTGCAAGGGGCCTTAGGTTGTACTGCGTCTAACCAGTGCTGCAGCAAGGAGTCAGCAATTGCTGCAGCAACGATATTCAGGTTCAGTTCTGGCCCTCACGTAGCTGATCAACAGATTTCTCCCCATCAGCCCTGTTTCACACATCAGTAAATCGTGGACATGTGCTGTCAGTGTTCTCCATGGACAGCACATGTATCCATTCACTTTTAGGTCCTTATTCACACATTTTTCCACTGATCGAGAGTCAGTGAAAACACAATGAAGACATGCACTACTTGGGCGTGTGAAACAGACCAAAGGACCACGGAAGTGTTTGGGTCTGTAAAAACCACTGACAGAACACTGATGGTGTCCATGTTCTGTCAGTGGTTTTCACTGATAGGAGATGTTCTGGAAGTCTCTTTCAGGCTAGTAGTACCTGTGGAATATGGATGACAGAATCATGTGAAAGACACATGAGGCTGCACACTGTGGATTACGTGCGGATTTTGTGCAAGTACCAGAAAATTACAAACCTCATGTACATTTTGCTTTTTTTCTTGGATGCAGAAAGTGGCCTATTGTGCAGACTGTAAAATCTGCAGCATGTCATTTGTTTGTGTGCGATTTCACACCTTCTGTAGAATGCATTTCCCCATAGACCAATAGGATTGCTTACATAAACAGGAAAAAAAGCACGAATATCCGCATTTAAAAAAACACAATAAGGATCCATTCCCACGTCCGTAGTGCATTGCGGATCCGCAATATACCCGGCCTTAACCTCCATAGAAATGCCTATTCTTCTCCGCAATTGCGGAGAAGAATAGGACATGTTATATTTTTTTCCGAAGCTGCAGACCGGAAGATCGGGGGCACACTCCGGAAATGCGGAGAGCACATAGTGTGCTCTCCGTATCCATTCTGTCTCCATAGAGAATGAATGGGTCCGCACCCGTTCAGCAAAATTGCGGAACAGATGCGGACGTGTTAATGGAGCCTAAATGTTTGCAGAAAATCTATGTGAAATCTGCACTATTTATCATGTTTTTTTTTTTTATGCGGATATTCGTTTGTTTGTTTTTCTGTTTATGTAAGCCAGCCTATTGAAGCAGTCACACAAGTCTGCACTGTGTGAAGGCACCCTTAATGTGCATAGGGAGAAACTGGTCAATTGGGTGTTGGAAGGACGGGAAGGCCACCTATCACTGTATCCTTGCTGCAGTGCTTTACAGGCGCTGCACAGTTTAACATGCCCTCCAGAGCGCAGCCTATTTTACTCAACAGATTTGCTTTAATGCTTACTGACTTGTGATTAAATAACACCTTAATAAATCTATCAGTCACAACACAAGCTCATGGAATAAGATAAAGTTTCCTAAGGCTGGGTTCAGACCTGAGCGTATTCGATATGCGCTTTTTTCAGGCGTTTTTATCGGGCATTTTTAATGGGCGGAATCAAGCAAACGCCCATTTAGGCGCATTCCCGCTGAAGTCTATGGGCGTGAACGCGCGACAATACGCCCCAAAGAAGCTCCTGTACTTCTTGAGGCGTAGGGCGTTTTACAACACGTTCTTACGCGCTGTAAAACGCTCATGTGAGAACCATGCCCATAGAGAAACATTGGTTTTTGCCTGTTGAGCGTTTTACAGCGCGTAGGAACGCACTGTAAAACGCTCAGGTCTGAACCCAGCCTTAGAGTCACTCAGATAATATAACCATACTTTAGCAATCTGTGGGACTCACACCATCCTGAAATGGCTTTCCTTTTTCTCGACTGTAAAGGAAGACGTTTGAGGCCAACAATTTAAAAAGGTTAAAATTAAGCACAAATAGAAAAAATGGAATCGACAACATTGAACAAACCATATCTGCAGCTTCATCTACAAAGATATGGACAACTTTCGCTTAGCTTATAAAGGTAAGTAGACATCAACATGCTGCATATTAAAAATCACAAACACTGTTTTATCACTAGCTTTCTCTATCAAGGGAACTGTTTAAAGGGGTTATCCCATGACTGATGTAAAAAATTAAAATCATATAGTGCATGACAATCTATTCCTAATAAAACTAGAACCAGCCCTGTACCTCCCTTGGATTCAGAGCTCCCCCACTATTCATTGCTCCAACCACTCTGCTAGATTCTATTCAGGCTGGTAGCTCAGGGACGTGTCCTTTCTGCTGCATCTCTCTCTGTCAAAGCTCAGGGGCCGTATCATTTCTTAGGGGGCATGTCCTTTGTTCCACAGCTCCCTCCCTGTAACTGTCACAGCTTCTAACAGTAAATACAGCTGGTAGCAACTGATGGATGGAACTGAGCATGTGCAACCACCGCAGTAGGTGGACGTGCACACTAGTATACAGATTAAACACTATTATAATGAAGAAAATATTTCACAACTGGAGAAGGTAAGCTACAAAAGGTACTCGTTTTTCATGCTGAATTATATCATCATAAAATTGAAATGCGGCACAACCCCTTTAGGTGAAAAGTTTAAAGCCGGGCTTCCTTTTACCACAGGTGGACCTCAGGACAACAGACTGACGACTGAAATACCCTTTAAAATATAGTAAAGTTGCAAAATGTAGTTAATGTAATGAAAGAAAACAGGGGAAGAGGGAGAGGGGTGACATGCTTCCCACCAATACAATTCTTTTTTAGATACGATTTACTACATCAGATTTTTCTTTCCATACCAATAGTCTTCAAAAAGGCAGACGAGAAATTACTCCTTAATGATTGTTTGTCAAATCAAGCTTTATTGATAAAATGGAATTCAAAACTCTCTGTAGCAGCAACAGACCCAGCCAGTGTAGTTATAATAAAAAGAAAAAACACACAATCGACACACAACTGATTACTTGTTAATGGATCTGAATGTTCAAATTGTGGGTACATATTTGTTCATAAAAGACTGCACTTTCAGTCGACATTTTAATATCAAAAAGAGGAACGTTCTTGTAATCAAATATGTTCAAGCCCAAAAAAAATAAAAATAAATCAAAAGCTCTCAGAACTGAAGACTGTTCTTCATCCTGAGAAATACTGTACACTAAAGTTACAAGTCTATAAACAATTTAATAGGGACCCCTCCCAGCTGGTTATGTTGCTGCTTTCTGCCCAATCTAAAAACCACCACATTAAGGGTTAGATATCTGGTTGCATCACATAACAAGCTAGACCTCCTGTAACCTTTAGAGAAATTTGCAGTCCATAATTTAATATGACAATTTTGTACAAGGACAATTGCACTTTACAAAAAAAAAAAAAAAAAGAGAAAAAAAATAATAATAATCATACAACAGAATTTGCTGGAGTCTGATTTACAACATGTATTTGTCTGAAAGTACATTAACATAAAATCAATTTTACAAAAAAAAATAATATATATGTGTAGAGAAAGGGTATTAGGAAAACAGTACAATATTCAGGGGCCATTTGAACTGATGGGAGTTTTATTTTTTCACCAAGCTCACCCACATCATATTCCCTTCTTTAAATGAAAAAAAGGTTGAGGATGGACGCTAAGAAGGATCACTGAGGTTGGGCTGTACGTTCGTTGAGGATGGATGTAAACTCCAATGCTAAACGGATCCATTTACCACATGTCATCAGTTGACGCAGAATCCTTAAAAAGGCAAGAAAAAAATATATTTTTGTTTATAAACTCATATTCATTAGCGAAAGTTAATGTGGCATCTATATAATTGTCCACCTTAAAAATATTATCCCAATGCAATCGTATGAAAGATGGAGGGGACTAGGCTTTTTTTTTTTTTTGCCTACAGCTAGTGTTGAGCGAAGCGAGCTTCGAATCAGAGATCCGAAGTCGCTTCAGTCAAAACTTAATTTGGACGCTTTACAGAGATTAGTCCCCGGACAGCATTCAAATGTAGGGGCTCCGACGAGGCGACGTGAGTTATTACCAAAGTCTTGCGGGATTCCGGTGAATAACTTCGGGATTTGATTTTTAAACTTTAAAACATGGTTCTGAAGTTGGCATCGATACCGAGGTACCAGTCTAGAATCAGACTTCGGATCCTGTTTTAAAATGGTTTTAAAGTTTAAAGATCAATGGCTAAAGTTATTCACCGAAGTCTCGAGAGACTTCTGTGATAAGTCACTTCGCCTCACCGGAGCCCATACATTTTAACGCAGCATTAAAACTAAGCTCGATCCGCTCAACACTACCTACAGCACGTGAGTTTTGAATGGTAGGACAATCCTGTATTTGGTAGCTAGCTTAGAAAGTACTATGGGATAGATAGAGAAAAGCAGGCCTGAAGGTTCATACTACAAGGGTTTGTGGTGTGGAAACACATGGGGTCTGCATAGTGGCTGTAGACACAATATGACAGCTGTTTAAAGAGGCCATGGTGCTGTGGTATTTATGTTGGAAACTGTTCAGATTACCGCTAGATGTCATTATAGGCAATGCTGGAAACTGAGCTCCTGTAGCCTGATATGACAGAGGCAGGGCTGTGGAGTCCCCAAACTCCGACTCCCACATACATGGCGCATGTTTAAGCGATAATTTAATCTTTTTATCACCCTTATGATACAATAATCAAGCCATTTAGGTAGAACATAAAATAGATTTATGGGATACGTTAGAACAAAAACATTTGTGGGGTGAGTCTAAATTTGTTCTGAGAAATAGTATTGCCTCCATCAGATCCTCCTTCATAGATGACCTCAAATCGGAGCTAATTATTTTAAGGCTAGAGAACAGCCTCTCTACACCATTTGGGTTGGTGGCAAAGCAGTGACCACATGGGCAACATCTCTACCAATCTCAAGGTATAAAGGAATTGCCTCCTGCACAGTCAGTTTTGATGATCCGTTGATTTCTTCTTTGAGAGCAAGTGAAAAATTTTGCTGAAATATGGTCAATTTGCTATGGGAGCAGAATCTTTTTCCCTGCGGCAATGCTTTGCCTGCTCCATGTCATCCAAATACTTTTCAAAGTTAAACTCCTCATCGGATGAGGCTAAAGATATGGTAGCAGTAGCACTGGCAAGACCCAATTCCTCCTGCTCTTGGCAGTCCTGGAGCCCACTCAGAGCTTCTTTTCCTTTAGTAACCTGTTGATAATCCAGCAATATACTGATACCCTCTCTTAGGCTACTTTCACATTAGCATCTTAGTTTTCCGGTATTGAGATCAGTCATAGGGGCTCAATACCAGAAAAAAAAAAAAGCTTCAGTTTTGTCCCCATTCATTGTCAATGGGGACAAAACTGAACTGAACAGTGTTCTCCAAAATGCATTCTCTTCCGTTCCCATACCGGAAAGCAAACTGCAACATATTGTATTTTGCTTTCCAACCTGGGATGCAGAGCAAGACTGATCCGGCATGACCCCCAATGCAAATCAATGGGGACGGATACGTTTTTTCTGACACAATCTGCCACACTAGAAAACGGATCTGTCCCTTATTGACTTTCAATGGAGTTCATGACGGATCAGTCTTGGGTATGTTAAAGATAATACAACCGGATCTGTTCATAACGGATGCAGACTGTTGTATTATCAGAAACGGAAGCGTTTTGCTGAACCCTGCCGGATCCAGCAAAAACGCTGGTGTGAAAGTAGCCTAAACCTTATAAGTTCACTCAGAGCTCAGTCCCATCATTCCGTGGGGGTGAGTTCACTCCTGCTCTCAGTTAATCAGATCAGTGTCTTTCTGGTATGCAGGTTACCATAGAACCCTGTGTACAGTGAGATCTGCTGAACTGTCTAGACTCAACAGTTCATGACTAAAGTAAAATCTACTGACCAATGTATTTAGAAAATGTCTTCTTTTAACTGTCCCTTTATGTTGAAAGCTAATCTGTGTAACTAGTGAGAAAACCCTTTTTAACCCTGTTTTCTCTAGCAGATCTGAGATGAGTGCAGCCATTCCTTCCCAGTGCATTTTTCCTCTGATCTGTAGCGGAGGAGCTTCACTACTGAGCATCTTCACCCCCTTTACTCTGTATCATCACCATTATCTGGTATAAGAGGGTATTATTTACCACACCTATCTCCTCCACACTCTTGGGAGTGGCGCCTACTATAGTGTTTTCTTTTTTGAGTCACGTCCGATTGGATCTATTCAGTAGGTTTGGAACCACCAGACAAGATTCATTCATTATTGGTATGTGTCTGTTAGGATTGAAAAAAAAATTTCATCTCCCTTTAACACTTGTGCTGCCTTCCCTAAAATAATTACCGAACGGCACGTAGACGGTGGTGCTATTTTATTTTTCTCTATCCACACTAACATCTTTTCCATCCCTCTGGCGCCTGTTCCCCAGGGCTAATAACCCTTGTGGAATCACTCAACCTCTTTTTTCTCTTCTCCTATTGCATTATATAACAACTCTGACTCCACCAAAATGGACACAGACTCTGACTGCACAGCCCTGGACAGAGGATCAGGCTACCGGATTCCCAGCCTTATCCATTTACTTCCCAAACAACAGAATACTCTATATATTGACAAAAATATGCCAATGTCTTTAGATTAGATTTTTTTGTCCCCATAGCTCTGTGTGCTTTTATTGTGTAAAAAAAAAAGATTTGATACATATGCAAATTAACCCGAGATGAGTCCTGTCCCTGACTCATCTCGGGTTAATTTGCATATGAATCAAATCAGTTTTTTTTACACAATAAAAGCACACAGAGCTATGGGGACTGGGTATTGAGGATGTGCCTAGCGGCCATCTAGCAACCCATGTCCTTAGCTCCATACACAAAATCCCGGTGACAGGTTCCCTTTAAGAAAAGGTACTGACAGAAGCGAAGGAAAAAAATAAAATACAATTACTGTGCCGAGCTGTATTACTGGAGATGAAGGGTGCAATTTAAAAATACTGTACACACCTATTATTGACTATGGCACTAGAGACCAAATAAGACTCCCAATTTCCTACTGTATAGTTATGAGCCATCTGTGCTGCTGTTTAACAGCAATGTACTCTACTAAAGTGACCAAAAAACTAAAAAAAATAAATAAATATATATATATATATATAGCGCAATGCTATGCACTATAACAGTTTTTCTTGCATAATACATTTCACACATTAGGAAGCTTTTATAATATACTTACAGTGTCATCATTTCTATATGGATTCAGTTTGTTGTACACTGCTTCAATTACACTCCGCCTAAATCAAATTGTAAAAATGAACAGTCACAATAGTAACAGGAAACAAAGGGGACACACTATATAAATCAAATTTATGAAAGGATGCAATGATGTACCCAAATTCTTGTGGAGTTTGCGGCTAAATGCACATGAGCAATATCATTACCACTTGATTGAAAGTTTTTCTTTTGAGCCTTTTAACTAGTAGATATTGAACGTTCTAAATTTACAGTAATTTCGTAAAAAAAAGTTATTATATTAGCAGGATCGCTCCCCAGGTTGACCCTGAATGATAGTACAGCAGCGGAAAAGACAGGTTTTTGCTGGCTTTATGGAGGATTACTATGCATATTATGAATGACAGCCAAACAAACCTTTTTATTTGGGGACATGTTAACAGTAGCTCAAAGAAAATACACTATTTTATAAAGATTTGTGTACTTTTTGGTTAGTGGTACCAAAAATAAATAATTTTAAATCTGTAAAGGAAGTCATTTTCAATACCAAACTGTAGTAGGAGACACCTATATGGCTCCAGGAGCGAAGACAAGATCTTGTATAGATCACCACAAAAAAGATTTAAAAAAAATCACCAGCAGCATTTCTTGGCTCACTACACATGAAGACATCAAGGTGGCAAGGGGGAGAGAATTGCATCCATTGATTTATATGCATGCAGTATTTTTGAAGTAGTGGGTGTAACAAAAATAAACATTAAGAAACATACAAAATTTGACAAAAAATAAAAACACTTAAAAACACAAACAAGCTAAAACAAAAAGGCAGGAAATGCACAACACAGAACTAATCATGCTACAGAAATATATGCCACAATTTTTTTTAAAATAAGTTTACACTGCAGTCTATAAAAATTCCTACTAGTTCATAATTGTTAAAATCATGGAAAGTTTTAAATTAGACAGCAGGTTGCAGAGACATAAGCAGGTTAAAGAGAAATCTGCTTGCAATCAATTTATCACCATCGCTTCTGTTAGCTGAAACCACGGCAATCTGCATTACTGCAAATATAACGTGGGATTACATGTCAGCTATTCTCAAATGAATGGTTGACCATAAGAAATATGGTCTTAAGTCTCTTGTCAGTTGCTCTCTGCTCCTGCTTATAGCAGCGAATCCCCCTTTTTTATGACCATTAAATGCATCATCAGAATAGGTCATTAAAAGGCATCTGTCAGCAGATTGGTACCTATGACACTAGCTGACCTGTTACATGTGCACTTGGCAGCTGAAGGCATCTGTGTTGGTCCCATGTCCATATGTGCCCACGTCGCTGAGAAAAATGAAGTTTTAATATATGAAAATGAGCCTCTAGAACCAACGGGGCGTTACTGTTACACCTAGACAGTCTGCTCTCTCTGAAACTAGCACATCCTCTCCACTTAGAAGTCCGAGCCAAGTGTGATGATGCTTTCACAGCCTAGCCCTATCAAAGAGCAGAGGGCGTGGCAGTTGCAGAGAGAGCAGAGCCTCTAGGTGTAATGGCAACGCTCCCCGTTGTTCCTAGAGGCTCATTTGCATATAGTAAAAAAAAATCTCAGCAATGCGGACACATATGAACATGGCACCAACACAAATGTCTGACACCCCCGCTGATCAGCTGTTTGAAGACCGTAACACAGCCTCCTCAAAGCATTGTATAGTGGTTGTGCTAGGTATTGGAGCTCCGGTCCATTCACTTGAATGGGACTGAGCTAAAACTTGGTGATATGGCTGATGAACTTGACATCCCTAGGCAGGGGTGCTGGGAGTCGGAACCCCACCAAATCAGATAGATAAACTACAAATCCCAGAAAACCCCTTTAACCAACAAATTTGAGGGTACTTTCACACTAGTGTTTTTCTTTTCCAGGATTGAGTTCCGTCCAAGAGGCTCAATACCGGAAAAAAACTGATCAGTTTTATCCTAATGCATTCTGAATGGAGAGCTTTCCATTTAGGATGCATCAGTTCAGTCCCCCTTACGTTTTTTGGACGAAGAAAATACTGCAGCATGCTGCATTTTTCTCTCCACCCAAAAATCCTGAACACTTGCCAGAATGCCAGATCCGGCATTAATTTCCATTGAAATGTATTAGTGCCGGATCCGGCATTAAAATTGCCGCATTGACGGATCCGTTCTTCTGGCCCATGCATGCGCAGACCTTTAAATCTGTGAAGAAAAAAATACTGGATCTGCTTTTCCGGATGACACCGGAGAGACAGATCCGTTATTTCAATGCATTTGTCAGACGGATCCGCATTTGCATCCGTTGGTGTCCAGATTGCCGGATCTGGCAGGCAGTTCCGGCGACAGAACTGCCTGCCGGAATCCTCTGACGCAAGTGTGAAAGTAGCCTTAGTCCAAAGGAGGTATTTAAACTTATTTTAAAAATGTGGCACACATTTCTACACAATTTAACAGATCACAAAAAACGCTCAGGTTAACTCACTTGCTTGCCAATTCCCCTCCAGGCGGGAGGTTAGGGATGGTCTCAGTGGCTAATGTGCGCATCACATGGACTAAGTCTGGTACACCTTCTTCACCCTGCTTCTTTATGATCTCTAGGAATTAGAAGTACTCGTTTTGTAAGTGCTATTCAAGTGTAAGCAGCAGAAAAGTACAACTAACCATTAATATCATGCACAGGAATGCAGTGTCTTGCAACAGGATAAGATGCCTTTTGCGTGTCATACTGAAAACCAATGAACGTACGACCCTGTCTAGATGAATACTCCTCGTCTGAAGCAATATGCCATTTTATGCACACCCCACGTTAATGTAAATGCAATGTCAGATCTTACTTTGGCAACTCAGATCATCCACACACCAAGGCTCAAAGAAAAAGCAACGCGTTTTACACAATAATGTTTGGTCCTGAATAAAATGCAAAGATATCAGTTTTGTTTTGCCAAATTATTTTATTGTGTAAAGGTAACATCTAAAAATCGAATCTACAAGGCTCTATTTCTGAAATTAAAATATACAAAAATAAAAAGTATGATCTGTAGACAGTAACATCCTGGAAGAGGACTACATGCAACAATCTGCACTAAACATGTACATTAATTTGATTAGTAAACTATAGATACATACGGCATGATACAGGTGATCAAATTTAAAAAAAAAAGCCAATAGAGGAGGAAATTAAAATAGATTAACCCACATACAAAGTCATTATACATGCCCACATCCAAATTTAGTAGCTCTATTTTGTCATTCAGCAACTAAAAAAATATATATATATATTTTGCTGTAGTTTTAGAAGCATAGTATTAAATACCACATATGTTCAGTTTTTGGCTAGATCAGCCTTCTCGTTTCCTGCATAGTGGACCTAAAAGGACTTTTTTAAAAAAAAATCATTCTCTTTCTTAGGGGGAAATAACATTATACAAAACATTCACTTTCCAAAAGTGAACACAAAATGTATTTTTACAATCAGGACTTCTGGTGTTCAAAACAAGCAGTTTAAATAGACTCACTGCCCTATGACAATACTGGAAGCAAGACATTAGTGTTGGGGGAGGGCAAACAAGATAAACGTACTGCTGTCTGAACAGCACCGCAGTGTATGATCAGATTACTTTATGTGCTCCAACTCTACACCACAAGGTATACATGATGTTTATGTCGAGGGGGGGGGGGGGGGGGGCGGGGGGGGCACGTGACATTAGTGAGAGTCCTAGCGGTGAAACCCCCACCATTCAGAAACGTAGGTAATAAGTATGAATAAGTGCTTCCAATGACTGACAATAATACATTGCTTTGTATACATCAACAGCCCAAGGAACAAGTGACTGCGGCAATCAACGGGGGCAGCAATTCCATGCTGTAGGTACTGAACTATGGATAGGTGATAAGTGTCACTTCCTCACTGCAGAATGTTGGGGGTCTGCTTTGTGTTTCTGCTAGGATTCCTTCACAAACCCCCATGAAACTTATCAGTACGAAATTCCATCCTTTGAATATTACTTAAAGGGGTTCTGCACTTTCATTTAACTGATGATCTATCCTCTGGATAGATCATCAGTGCACCAGCAGCGCCGCGGCCTTCTCAAACAGCTGATCGGTGGGGGTCCGCCGCCGATCAGAAGCTGATGATCTATCCAGAGAATAGATCAGTAAAATGAAAGTGCAGAACCCCTTTAAAGCTGGCCACATACACTACGAGATATGCCTTCAGTTCTCATTTACTATGGTCACTGACAATATGCCCACTTTTTTTTTTTTTTATGCGCAGAGCCCTTTAATGATTTATGTAAAATAAAGATTTTGAAAAAATAGTTTTTTTCCCCTTTGCATCACCATATTCTTACCCCCATAACATTTTGATATTTACATCTACTGAGTTGTGTGAGGGCTCATCATTTTATTGTCACCATTTTGGAGTGTGAGACTTTTTGATCACTTCTTATTCTTGTTTTATTTTTGGGAAGTAAGGCTACTTTCACACTGGCGTTTCTGGGTCCGCTTGCGAGATCCGTTTCAGGGCTCTCACACGCGGCCCAAAACTGATCAGTTCAGCCCCAATGCATTCTGAATGGATAAGGATCCGTTCAGAATGCATCAATTTGGCTGCGTTTGGTCTCCGTTGCGCTTTTGAGGCGGACACTAAAACGCAGCTTGCAGCGTTTTGGTGTCTGCCTGACGATGCGGAGCCTAACGGATCCGTCCTGACTTACAATATGGTGCAACTGAAAACAGATCCGTCCCCCATTGACTTTCAAGGTAAGTCAAGACGGATCCGTTTTGACTTGACTTTTTTTTTTTATGAATAATGCAAACGGATCCATTATGAACGGATACAAGCGTTTGCATTATCGGTGCGGATCAGTCTGTGCAGATACAAGATGGATCCGCCCCAAACGCCAGTGTGAAAGTAGCCTAAAGCAGTATAAAAAATAAATAAAAAAATCAGAATCTGACATTTTTTCTCGATACAAAGTTCACTGTACGGTATAGTAGAAGTGGATTAGCACAGATGTGATGCGTTTCAGCTAAACAGGCTTTTTCAAACAAGCACTGAACGGGATAAAAATATTTATATTAATAGTTTGGACATTTTTGGACCTGGCGACGACAATGATCTAAATTTTTTTAAAATTTTGAATATGTGAAGGTGTGATTTGAATTATATTTTTAAAACGTAAAAAAATTAAAAAAGTAGCCCCAAGAGGACTGATGCAAAGATGTGACCGTCTGATCACTTCTCCCACAGACTTCCTAGTCCTCCTCGACAGATAGAAAATGACCACTCTGACGGTGACCTGCCTTAACCAGTGAATGGCTGAGCGGTCATTTCCTCCATGTTGGGAGGGACCAGAAAGTAGAGACCAAAGGGGGTTGGGAAGAAAAGGAATGGGAAAGTTGCGGATCAGTAAGCTAATAATAATGAATCAACTCACTAATTCGCTGTTGTACAAAGTTCTGAATTTCTTTATAAAAAAAAAAAAAAAAAGATGTAATCAGTCAGACAACCCCTTTAAGACATCAAAGCAGCAGTGCCACATAACTAACTACCTGTGATGAAGGGGGTACCTGTGATTTGAAGTGGCTGATGGCGCTGGGGGACATGGATGGCAATGGCATGGAGAGGCTGATGGCGCTGGGGGAGTGGGGGACATGGCATGGAGGGGCTGATCTGATGGCACTGGGGGAGTAGGGGACATGGTGGATGGTATGGAGGCACCGGGACGAGGGGGGCAGGGCAATGGATGGCAGAGAGGCACTGGGGGCAAAATGGATGGCATGGAGGGGCGGATGGCACTGGGGGAGTGGGAGACATAGCAATGGATGGTATGGCAGAAGAACACCCTGCTGTAGTATTACTGTATTGGGCATCGCCGGATACAACCAGCTATATGCTCTCATTGACTATAATGTGGTCCAAGGCCATCTGGCCATGTTCCGGAATATATGCTGGGTATCGTCCAAAGAGTTTTTTTTTTGCCCGGCCAAAACTCAGCTTGAATGCTGTAACAAGGTCAGACATTCGCTGCAGCAGCTGGCAGTATACCCGATATGGTACATTCTGGCTGGCTGGCCTTCTGACAATGTATATTGCAGCTGTGAAAACAGCCTTGTGTGTGCAATTATTTGCTATACCACTGTAAGAAAAATATTGTTTTTATAAAGCAATACGTTATTTTAAGAAGGTTTTTCTTATTAGAGTACTCGATAAATCGTAAAAATAAATCGGTAGAATACTCGATTGCTAGAATAATAGCTGCAGCCCTAGTGGAGATAAAGTTTATGGGGACTTATGTAGCCTATGTGTGATGTGAACTCAAAAACAGTGGTTGGTCAGCTATACTACAAAGTTGTTGCCCCCTAAAGAATGTTGAATTCAGAGCCCAAACAAGATCTGAACCCATCCTTATGAACAAAGTCAACTCTGCTGCAACAGGAACCTAAGATACAAGAGAAAGTTTCCATAAGTGAACAAGCCTCCATTTGGAAAAAGACAAAAATGTACAGAGGCTTAGATAATGATTGTAGGGGGGAAAAAATTACATTGCTCACAAAAAAAAAAAAAAAAAAAAAAGGGGCACTTTGAAGTAATTTAGCTCTAAACACCCACCACCAAAGCCTTATGTTCTCAGAGAAGTTCCTTGACAACAAACTGATGACAGGGATGTTCTCTGTTGATACAAATCTAGTAAATTTCCACTGGACTGCAGGAGGCGCAAGATCGCAACCAGATGATACACTCTGCTAACACACTCAGGGATCCGCTGTAATGTGAGGGGAAGGGAATCTGTCGGTAAGTGATCCATATCCCTGCAGCGCCAGGTCATCCAAGCATTACACACTGCCCAAATCAATAGGCCGACTGTCACTTGCTCCTACATTAAGTCGCTCTTATTAGTCGATGAAGGTTCTGAATGCGGGAGGGCGGTCCTCAATTGAAGGGGTTGGCATGTTTATACTACTACCAGCACATGTGCTGGTAACATCACATGCATGCAGCTAGAAATATGCATTATTAATCTCAAGGGCACGGATATCTGTTTAAGGCCCCATAAACACAATCGTATTTTCGGTGTGGATCAGATGCGGACCTATTCATTTAAATGGGGCCTCAAAAAAAACGTAGACAGCACATAATGTGCTGTCCGCATCCGTATATCCGTTCCACAGTCTCACAAGAGATAGAACATATCCTATTCTTGTCTGTTTTGACAAGATTGGGCATTGTTAAAATGGGCCTACAAAAAAAAAAAAAAAAGTTGCAACATGGATGTCATCCGTATTTTTTGCGGACCGCAAAATGCAAACGGTCGTGTGAATTCACCCTAATATGAATAATTAATGTTTATGTGCAAGTCCCCTGACCTGTGTGTCGGTCATTCGCTGAGAACATGGTCGCTAATGGAGATTCAGTCCATTAGCGGCCTCTCCATTTACACCAAGGACTTACGGGGAAACTAGTGCATTCGCAGTCCGTCTCTGGTGTAAATGAATGGAGATCACTGATGAACAGAATACTCAATCAACAGCCAAGTTCTTAGCACAGAACAGTGTAAACATGAATTATTCACATTAAAATACTGGACATCAGCGATGATCGTTTAATACTACTTATTACTAGCTGCATGCATGTGCAGTTACCAGTAATAATTAACTGGCAACCCCTTTAAAGAGGACCTTTCACCAGAATAAAACATCTAAACTAACTATACAGACATGTAGAGCGGCGCCCAGGGATCCCCCTGCACTTACTGTTATACCCGGGCGCCGCTCCGTTCTCCTGTTATAGCCTCCGGTATCTTCATAGTTAGGCTCCACCCAGGGGAACCTGACGGCGTCTCATTCTCCCGTGCTGTAGCGCTGGCCAATCGCAGCGCTCAGCTCATAGCCCGAGAGAAAAAAAAAACCCTCTCAGGCTATGAGCTGAGCGCTGCGATTGGCCAGCGCTACAGCATAGGAGCATGAGACGCCGTCAGGTTCCCCTGGGTGGAGCCTAACTATGAAGATACCGGAGGCTATACCGGGAGAACGGAGCGGCGCCCAGGGATAATAGTAAGTGCAGGGAGATCCCTGGGCGCCGCTCTACATGTCTGTATAGTTAGTTTAGATGTTTTATTCTGGTGAAAGGTCCTCTTTAACTCAGAATTACGAGCAAAGTTTTGGATTTTTTTTAAACACAATGTCTCATAACTAGAGAGATACAATTTAATGCCTTCTGGTTGTATACCACACTGAACAAACATTGGCGGACATTTTATACCTTTAAAAAGGGTTTCTGTCACTAGAATTTTCACTATTAAACTGGCTGACATAAGCAATGTGCCAATGTCAGCTGCACCTAACTCTGCTATTATGCCCCATATTTCACATTTATTCATGCCCCTGTTACTTCAGAATTCTTACTTTTATAATATGCAAATTTGCCTCTAGGTGCAGGTGGGGTGTTGCTCCTGCTCCTAGATGCTCCGTTCTCCCACCTCATTAGACGCCCTCCAAGTCTTGATTGACAGGACCAGGCAGCGTTCGCATCCTCCTGCCGCCCCTGTGCGCTGGGGAAATGTTGCGCCGTTCAGTATTCGGCGCAGGCGCGGTGAGGGAAGGACGTTCGCCGGCTGCCAGCTTCCTCACCGCGCCTGCGCTGAATACTGAACGGCACAAGAAAAAAATGGGGAAAAAATGTCTGTAGAAAAATAGGTGGCCATATATTGTTGCTTTTAGTAGTGTGTTTCAGTCACGAACTTGATCTGATGGGCAGGATCTTTTTGGTTGCTACTTGAGTGCAATTGCAATATTTTTCTAAATCCGCCACAACAAAAAAAAAAAAAAGATTGGTGCCAACAGACAGGTGCCACTGCTGCTTTATAAATTCACTTTCTACAACCAGTCAGAAATCTGTCTATACAAAAAGATAAATGTTGGCCAAAATTGGCAATTTTGGGCGTGATCGCTTATAAATCTTATGTGATACTCCGAGAAGGGCAACAGCGATGTCTGCCAAAAATGTGATCTGTCAGTTTTGTAGAAATTATCCAATGGACAATCAATTGGCAACTAAAGCCGAATATTTATCTACAGACCTCGGATAGAGGCAGCTAAATACATTGAGATCTTCTGTTAAAGGGGTTCTGCAGTTTTTTTTAAACTGATGATCTATCCTCTGGATAGATCAGCATCTGATCGGAGGGGGTCCGACACCCCTGCCGATCAGCTGTTTGATAAGGCACCGGCGCTTGCCCAGTGACGTCACGACTAGTATCAATGGCCTGGGCGGGGCAAAGCTCTGTTCACTCGAATGGAGCTTAGCCGCGCCCAGGACAGTGATACTAGTCGTGACGTCACTGGGCCTGCAGTAAACAGCAAGAAGGCCGCGGCACTACTGCCAGCGCTGCTGCCTTCTCAAACAGCTGTTCGGCAGGGGTCATGGGGGTCTGACCCCCGCCGGTCAGATGCTGATGATCTATCCATAGATCAGTTTGAAAAAACTGCAGAGCCCCTTTAATACTATGTGTATGGCAACCACAGACATCAGATTAACAGCAGAGGCTACTAAAGGTCCCTTCAGACGGGAAGGAAGCGTTATTCGTGGCAAGCACATGCTCGTTTGTGGAGACAACAGCTATTACATGCAGCAATCTACTCCACAGTAAGGGCAGCAGTGATTAGTAATGCCATTGCTCATCCCCATACAAACTAGTTGTTTGCCGTCAGCAGAGCGTCTTTA
This sequence comes from Bufo bufo, assembly GCF_905171765.1. Lineage (NCBI taxonomy): Eukaryota > Metazoa > Chordata > Amphibia > Anura > Bufonidae > Bufo > Bufo bufo. Next base: position 30,345,868 of record NC_053399.1, read on the forward strand.
GACAGCACGACCTGCTACCAGCGAACGAAGATTTGGACAAACGAGCATATTACCCAAAAAACAAGCGTTTCACTTGTTAATCAGCAGCACCTTTACACCGCCAGATAATCGCTAACAAGCGTTCGTACGAACACTCGTTAATATTTATCTGGTGGATTCTTGGCGTGTGTAAAGAGGGCTTAAGATAAAATTAGATTTACCAATGCTCTACAGGTAAATATCTTATGTCTATGGTCAGTTTCATTCTGTTAAAGTTTTTGTAGTTGCCCATCACCAGGAACATGCCATTACAGAATGTCCACTAGAATGAAGACATTACAAAGAATGCCGAAGTGCTCTTAACACGCCTTAATGTCCCAATGAGCATTTGTCTGTATTGATACGTCGAGAAATCAAAACGACGAACAAAATATTGGCAAAGGATTACACCCTAGAAAATATGAAGTCATTGGTTAAATCACAAACACTTATGGATTCGTAAATCACACAAGTGAACTGTGATTCATTTGTTCACTTCAATTACACAATCTATGAATCTTTGGATTTGGAACCTCCCTGATATCCATTTGGTTTTGCTCCGAGTACGCCTTTTTCTAGAAATATCAGAATTTACAAAAAAATTTAGAATGGCATCAGTAGACAAAGCTCACATCATATAGACTGCAGTGAACTGTGGCGGCCACATTTACATGGCACTTAAAGGCATGTTCAACAAAAACTATTCAATAGTTTACTTATTTTGGTTAAATGATCCACCTTCTACTCTGCTTTCCAGATACTTGTCCAATTCAGCTTCTCTTTTCACTGCCTCCGGCAATACTTTAGGAGCACTTGGAAAACAGATCAGTATGACACTCATGTTGTCTCGGCTTCCCTGGAAGAGGAAATTTAACATTAGACATTAAATCAGAAATAAAAACTTTGTAAAAACAAAATTTGTAAGGGTACTCTAACTTATTTTTATCATTTTGTTTCACCTGCATTTACACTACAATCTCATGAAGGGAACCTGTCAGCTCCCAAATGACTTCTAAAGCTAGCAATGGACATTGTAGGGAACATGCACAGAATCAGAAACATACCCTTTCTGGTTTGGTGCACATTCTTCCCCTAAAAGCCCATAAGGTTACTTTAGAAGCTATTTGGGAGGAGTCAGGCTCCCTTTAAACCCTTGGTGCCATAGGTAATATTCATTCTTGCTTTTTCCTCACCGCCTTCCAAAAGCAATTACTTTTTAAATTTACCTTTCACGAAGCCGTATGATGTCTTGTATTTTTCAGGACAAACTGCATTTTTCTAATAGGAACATTTACCATGTTTTTCGCCCTATAAGACGCACTTACAGGGGAAAATGTCAGTGTGTCTTACGACAAATACTAATGAGTGCTTCAATTATGGAGCACTCTATACTCACCACTTTCTGGTGTTCTCCTGCAGAGCTGCACCGTGACTTGCGCACAACGGATGTTGGCACGATTTGTGACCTGAGCGACATTAGGTCACAGCAGAAAGAGCACTGGATCTCAAGAGAGGCAGCAGCCGGAACAGGGGAGGAGAGTTGAATTTTCTTTTGTTTTTGTCTGCTCTGAGGTCTGATTAACATGGAGTTCTCATCTGAGGTCTGAACAGGATCTTTTTAAAATTGGGGTTCTGATCTGAGGTCTGATTAACATTGGGGGTCTGATTAGTGGTCTGATCTACAGTCTAATTCAAAATATTTTTCCTATTTTCTTACTCTAAAACCTAGTTGTGTCTTATGGGCATGTGCGTCTTATAGATCAAAAAAAAAATCTAAAATAATGTATTTGAAAACAGAAAAAATTTAGATTGAAATTGAAAAAATATTTAAAAATTATATAATTGTTTTTTAGAGTTCGTTTTCAAAGCGTTCTAAAACAGACATAAAATTGGTATAGTGGTAATCTTATAAAAAGATAAGTTTTTCTTATAGTTTATTACTTAAAAACATTTGTGAATACACTTGCTTTGGGTCTGTATATTCTGATACCTATAACTTTTTTTTTTTACGTGTTCATCTGAGGGGAGGTTCATACACAGGTTTTAAGAGGAGGATTTGAGGCAGTTTGTCCAGCACATATTTCAGCTAAAGCCAGAAGTGGATTAGAAAGGAATTGGAAATATAAAGGAAGGATTTTCCCCCTTCCTTGCCTGCTGGACCCAATTCTGGCTTTGGCGGAATATCCTGCCGAAAAATCTGCCCCAAAACCTTCTCCAAAAAACTGTTTGAACTAGGGCTGGGCGATATAAACTATATAAATCTGGCCAACGAAAGAGATTCTGTTTATATCGCAGTATACCATGGCATGCGTCCCTCTCGGCATTCACCATGTTATCCTGAGTCAGCACAGTGGAGAAGGAGAGAGTCCCTCCCTCCCCACTGTGCGCGGCTGCCGCTGACCACCAATGAGCACAGACTAGGAGGAGGAGGGACTGTGGCACTGCACCACCAATGAGAACAGAGGAGGAGGGGAGGGACTGAATACAAACGTAGCCTGCATATGCAGGCCATATCCCATACCCGGCCTCTATTACTGCGCACCGTGATCTGCCGCAATTAACCCCTCAGGTCCTGAGGGGTTAATTGCAGCGGATCACGGCGCAGTAATAGAGGCCAGGTATGGAATATGGCCGACACATGCAGGATACGTTTGTATTCAGGTACACTAACTATACTCATTGGTGGCGCAGTGGCCACAGCCCCTCCCTTCTACTCACGCTCTTCAAAGTATTATATTAATTGCGGTGCCTCCCGCCCCCTGCACACGATTAAATCATTGGTGGCAGTGGCCTCAGGGTGGCAGCTTCTGATCGAAGCCCCAGCAGTGTAATCGCAGGGCTCCGATCGGTTACCATGGCAGCCAGGACGCGACCGAAGCCCTGGCTGCCATAGTCTGCTCCCTGCTGCTGTGTGTACTATGCACAGAGCAGCAGGGAGAGTGTTTAGTCCTATTCACCCTAATAGAGCTCTATTGGGGTGAATAGGACAAGGGTTCTAGCCCCTAAGGAGGCTAATAGTTATTAACCCCTTAGGGACACGGTACGGCATGTTTCCCGAGTCCTTAAGGACACATGGCGTACCGGTACGTCATGGGTTTAAACCGCGGCGGGGATTAATCGGAACAGGATGCCCGCGTAAATCATTCATGTGACCCCCCCCCCCGTATCGGCAATCGCCGCAAACCGCAGGTCAAATCAGACCAGTGGTTTGCAGCGGCTGTGCCATCGGGTCCCCATGCGACTGTACGGGGGACCCGATGGCATGGAAGGAATCGCGCTGCCTTCCGGTGAAGAGCCTGTGAGATCCAGCCCCCTGGATCTCACAGGCCCCGGAAGCTGTATGAGTAATACACACAGTATTACTCATACAGTCAATGCTTTCCAAAACAGAAGTATTGGAATGCATTGTAAAGGAATATACCCCCAAAAGTTGAAGTCCCAAAGTGGGACAAAAAATAAAGTGCAAAAAAAGTTGAAAAAAAATAGTTTTCCCCCAAAAATTTTTAAAGTTTCAAGTAAAAATTAACAAAAACGTCATTTTCCCCCAAAAAAGTAAAAAGAAAATTGGTAAAAAATAGAAGGGGGGGGGGAAGAGAGTATACATATTAGGTACCGCCGCGTCCGTATTGACCAGCTCTATAAAGATACCACATCTGCTATTTGCAATTGCGATTGAGCCATTAGCCGCAGCAATTCGTAAGTCACCGGACATTCGTGGGTTCCAGTATGGGACAGTTAATAATAGAGTGGCGATGTATGCAGACGACACTTTGCTTTTTCTGGGGGACACTGGTCCATCTTTGGAAGCGGCTATGACAATCATTGATTGCTTTGGTGACCTGTCGGGTCTGACTATTAACTGGAGTAAGTCGGCGATTATGCTGCTTGACGGGCAAGTGCAATCGCAGACAGTGCGAGATAGAAGTATTCCATGTGTAGCGACCTTTAAGTATCTGGGTATCCATGTATCCCCTAGAATCCGAGACTTTGTGCGCCTTAACTTTGACCCGCTGGTTATTAAATTTCGTAATAAAGCTAAGGCATGGTGTAAATTATACCTGTCGGTGGCGGGAAGAGCCAATCTTATTAAAATGGTGTTGATGCCTCAGCTACTCTATATTCTACATAACTCCCCGGTCTGGCTGTCAAAGTCCAAATTTGATCCAATCAATGCTACTTTCAGGGAGCTCATATGGCGGAAAGGGCAACCGAGAATTAAGCTCGAAACGTTGCAATATTCTAAGACGGAAGGGGGACTTGCAGTGCCAAACCCCTGGGTGTACTTCCTGGTCGAGTGAGGTGTCGTGTCAGTTGTTTACTCATTGCTTGTCATCTAATGACCTATTGCTGATCCTTGAGACTAAGGGGGCCGGGAAGAATGGTATGATGGGAGATCTGGGATACTTGATGCACTCCGTGTGGAACAGGGTTAAGCTCCTGAGGGGGGTTATCGGCAATACCGAATACACTCCACTGTGGGACAATCCCGTGCTGCCGGAATTCCTCTCCCTGTGATTTTGGGGAATGGAAAAGAAAGGGTATTCTGAGGTTGGGCCACCTTTTGGAAGAAAAGAAGTTCATGTCATTTACCAGACTTCAGGAGAAGTATGAACTGCCTAGAACTCACTTTTATAAGTATCTTCAGGTGAGACACGCATACAATTCCACATTTAAAGGTACGACTGTGGTAGCAGGGAGAGATGCTGCATTGCACCAGATTCTGTCCAGGGGGCGAGGAGAGATATGATCTCTTGTATATACAAGCTGTTGCTTGATAAGTTTCTAATGTCACATCTGCTTGCGGCTAAAGGTAAATGGGAGAAAGATGTTGGCGAGCTAACTGATGACCAATGGTCTGACATACTGGAGGCGATACCTCTCTCTTCCTTGAGTGAAGGGCGTAAACTCTCGCAGCTGTTCATTGTCCATAGGGTCTACAAGACACCATTTTTTTTGTTTCGTATAGGGTTTAGACCCACGGATGAATGTCCAAGGTGCTCTGTGGTTTCTGCAGATTTGTTGCATATGATGTTGACGTGCGAGAGGTTAGGGAGATACTGGGAGTTGGTATCTCAGACAATACAGGACGCTTACAAGGTTCGGATACCCTCTGACCCTAAAGTGTGTGTGTTAGGATATGTCTCTGAATTGGCCACCGGTCAGGTGCATAAAATAGCTATAGGTAGAGTGTTATATGTTGCTAGGAAGTTAATCGCCCTACATTGGATACAGACAGCGCCGCCAACCCTAGGCGAATTCTTAAGTGCGGTTGACACGATGTTGAGTTATGAGCGGATGGTGTACCAGAAGCGTGGATGCCCAGCAAAATTTGAAAAATTATGGGAACCGTGGCTGTCGTTTCGACATCTGAATAGAAATGTCTAACAGTGTGCCTTTGTATTTTGCAGGTTAGGGTGGAAATTTGATTATTACACATGGTTTGGTATCCTTTTTGTTATGTGCCTTATGGATAATATGTCTCTATGCCATCTTTGTAAGTGATCTGTTAAAATGTGTATTTACATTGTAAAATGTTCAATAAAAAATGATCTGATAAAGATACCACATGACCTAACCCCTCAGATAAAACACTGTAAAAAATTAAAACTGTGCTAAATAAACAATTTTTTTGTCACCTTACATCACAAAAAGTACGACAGCAAGCGATCAAAAAGGCGTTTGCCCACCAAAATAGTACCAATCTAACAGTCACCTCATCCCGCAAAAAATGAGCCCCTACCTGAGACAATCGCCCAAAAAAAAAAAAAAAAAAAACTATGGCTCAGAATATGGAGACAATAAAACATAATTTTTTTTGTTTGAAAAAAGCGGTTATTGTGTAAAACTTACATAAATACTATACATATTAGGTATCGCCGCGTCCGTATTGACCGGCTATATAAAAATATCACATGACCTAACCCCTCAGATGAACACCGTAAAAAATAAAAAAAACTGTGCTAAATAGATTGTTATCTTGCCTCACAAAAAAAGTGTAATATAGAGCAACCAGAAAATGTACCCTAAACTAGTACCAACAATACTGCCACCCTATCCCGTAGTTTCTTAGATGGGGTCACATTTATGGAGTTTCAACTGTAGGGGTGCATCAGTGGGGCTTCAAATGGGACATGGTGTAAAAAAAAAAAAAAAAAAAAAAAAAAAAAAAAAAAACAGTCCAGCAAAACCTGCCTTCCAAAAACTGTATGGCTTTCCTTCTGCGCCCTGCCGTGTGCCGTACAGCGGTTTACGACCACATATGGGGTGTTTCTGTAAACTACAGAATCAGGGCCATAAATATTGAGTTTGGTTTGGCTGTTAACTCTTGCTTTGTAACCGGAAATTTTTTTATTAAAATGGAAAATCTGCCAAAAAAGTGAAATTTTGAAATTGTATCTCTATTTTCCATTAATTCTTGTGGAACACAAAGGGTTAACGACGTTTGTAAAATCAGTTTTGAACCTTGAGGGGTGTAGTTTCTAGAATGGGGGTCATTTTTGGGTGGTTTCTATTATGTAAGCCTCGCAAAGTGACTTCAGACCTGAACTGGTCCCTAAAAATTGGGTTTTTGAAAATTTCACAAAAATTTCAAGATTTGCTTCTAGACTTCTAAGCCTTGTAACATCCCCAAAAAAATTAAATATCATTCCCAAAATGATCCAAACATGAAGTAGACATATGGGGAATGTAAAGTAATAACTATTTTTGGAGGTATTACTATGTATTATAGAAGTAGAGAAATTGAAACTTGGAAATTTGCAATTTTTTTTTACAAATTTTTGGTAAATTTGGTATTTTTTTTTATAAATAAAAATGATTTTTTTAACTTCATATTACCAGTGTCATGAAGTACAATATGTGACGAAAAAAAAATCTCAGAATGGCCTGGATAAGTCAAAGCGTTTTAAAGTTATCAGCACTTAAAGTGACACTGGTCAGATTTGCAAAAAATGGCCTGGTCCTTAAGGTGAAATAAGTCCTTAAGGGGTTAAATAAAAAGTAAAAAAATAAATAAAATTGACCCCCCCGAAATATAGAATATATTGCATATCGCACATGCTTAAAATTATATTGCAATATAGATTTTAGGTCATATCGCCCACCCCTAGTTTGAACCTATCCTTTTTTTTTGGCAGGGCAAAGCACCTCGATTAGGGAAGAACGAATAGACTTCGTACAGTATTAGGCTACTTTCACACTTGCGTTCGGTGCGGATCCGTCTGGTATCTGCACAGACGGATCCGCACCTATAAATGCAAACGATGGTATCCGTTCAGTGCGGATCCGTCTGCATAACAGCTTTTTCAGATCTGAGTTTTCACAATCGTGAAAACTCAGATCCGACAGTATATTCTAACACAGAGGCGTTCCCATGGTGATGGGGACACTTCAAGTTAGAATATACTAAGAACTGTGTACATAACTGCCCCCTGCTGCCTGGCAGCACCCGATCTCTTACAGGGGGTTGTGATCCGCACAATTAACCCCTCAGGTCCCTCCCCAGTTTTAAATTCCTTGGTGACCAGTGCGGCCCCCCCTGCCTCCCCAGTATTAAATTCATTAGTGGCCAGTGCGGCCTCCCCTCCCCCTTCCCCCCCATCCCATCATTGGTGGCAGCGGAGAGTTCCGATCGGAGTCCCAGTTTAATTGCTGGGGCTCCGATCGGTTACCATGGCAGCCAAGACGCTACTGCAGTCCTGGCTGCCATGGTTACTTAGCAATTTTAGAAGCATTATACTTACCTGCGCTGTCTGTGGCCGGCCGGGCACTCCTCCTACTGGTAAGTGACAGGTCTGTGCTATAAGCAATGCGCCGCACAGACCTTTCACTTACCAGTAAGAGGAGCGACCGGCCGGCCACAGACAGCGCAGGTAAGTATAATGCTTCTAAAATTGCTAAGTAACCATGGCAGCCAGGACTGCAGTAGCGTCTTGGCTGCCATGGTAACCGATCGGAGCCCCATCGATTAAACTGGGACTCCGATCGGAACTCTCCGCTGACACCAATGATGGGGGGGGGGGGGGGAGGCCGCACTGGCCACCAATGAATTTAATACTGGGGAGGGAGGGAGGGGCCCGCACTGGCCACCAATGAATTTAATACTGGGGGGGGGGGGGGGGGGGGAGTCACACTGGCCACCAATGAATTTAATACTGGGGCGGGAGGGAGGGCTGCACTGGCCACCAATGAATTTTAATACTGGGGAGGGAGGGGGGCCGCAGTGGCCACCAATGAATTGAATACTGGGGGGGAGGGGGGCCGCACTGGTCACCAATGAATTTAATACTGGGGCGGGAGGGAAGGCTGCACTGGCCACCAATGAATTTAATACTGGGGCGGGAGGGAAGGCTGCACTGGCCACCAATGAATTTAATACTGGGGCGGGAGGGAAGGCTGCACTGGCCACCAATGAATTTAATACTGGGGAGGGGCTGCACTGGCCACCAATGAATTTAATACTGGGGAGGGATGGCGGCCGCACTGGCCACCAATGAATTTAATACTGGGGGGGGGGGTCACACTGGCCACCAATGAATTTAATACTGGGCGGGAGGGCTGCACTGGCCACCAATGAATTTAATACTGGGGAGGGGCTGCACTGGCCACCAATGAATTTAATACTGGGGAGGGATGGCGGCCGCACTGGCCACCAATGAATTTAATACTGGGGGGGGTCACACTGGCCACCAATGAATTTAATACTGGGCGGGAGGGCTGCACTGGCCACCAATGAATTTAATACTGGGGAGGGGCTGCACTGGCCACCAATGAATTTAATACTGGGGAGGGAGGGGGGCTGCACTGGCCACCAATGAATTTAATACTGGGGCGGGAGGGAGGGCTGCACTGGCCACCAATGAATTTAATACTGGGGCGGGAGGGAGGGCTGCACTGGCCACCAATGAATTTAATACTGGGGAGGGGCTGCACTGGCCACCAATGAATTTAATACTGGGGAGGGAGGGGGGCCGCACTGGCCACCAATGAATTTAATACTGGGGCGGGAGGGAAGGCTGCACTGGCCACCAATGAATTTAATACTGGGGAGGGAGGGGGGCCGCACTGGCCACCAATGAATTGAATACTGGGGAGGGAGGGGGGCCGCACTGGCCACCAATGAATTTAATACTGGGGAGGGAGGGGGGCCGCACAATTAACCCCTCAGGTGAGGCACCTGAGGGGTTAATTGTGCGGATCACAGCCCCCTGTAAGAGATCGGGTGCTGCCAGGGGGCAGTTATGTACACAGTTCACAGTATATTCTAACTTGAAGCGTCCCCATCACTATGGGAACGCCTCTGTGTTAGAATATACTGTCGGATCTGAGTTTTCATAATCTAACTCAAATCCGATGGTTTATTCTAACAGAGGCATTCCCATGGTGATGGGGACGCTTCAAGTTAAAATATACCATCGGATTGGAGAAAACTCCGATCCGATGGTATATTAATAGGGACTCCTGACTTTACATTGAAAGTCAATGGGGGACGGATCCGTTTGCAATTGGCACCATATTGTGTCAACGTCAAACGGATCCGTCCCCATTGACTTGCATTGTAAGTCAGGACGGATCCGTTTGGCTCCACACGGCCAGGTGGACACCAAAACGCTGCAAGCTGCGTTTTGGTGTCCGCCTCCAGAGCGGAATGGAGGCGGAACAGAGCCAAACTGATGCATTCTGAACGGATCCTTATCCATTCAGAATGCATTGGAGATGAACGGATCAGTTCGGGGCTGCTTGTGAGAGCCCTCAAACGGATCTCACAAGCGGAACCCCAAACGCAAGTGTGAAAGTAGCCTTAGAATGTATTGTCTCCGATGAGCCGAAGTTATTGCTTCTAGGGTTGTCACGACACCAACATTTTGATTCGATTTTGATACCATAAAAAAAGTATTGCGATACTCGATACCATGCAAAAAATAAAAACACAAAAAAGCCTTGTGCATTATGTATTTTATGGAATGTCCGACACATAATAGAACAGTCCTAACCCTATTTTTTTTGGAGGGGGACAAGGCGAGCAAAAAAAATTGTAAATTGCATGTTTTCCTATGCGTTCACCGCATAGGAGATATTTTTTGATATTTTAAATCATTCTGACTTTTTCGGAGGTGGCGACATGTAATATATTTATTTTTTATTGTGTATATTTTTAGATATGTAAAATTAGGAAAGGGGGTGATTTAAAATGTTAATATTTTGGAGGGGGCAGTTTAAACTTTTATTTTTTTACTTTTTATTTATTATTAGCCCCCTTAGGGGCTAGAACCCTTGTCTATTTACCCTAATAGAGCTCTATTGGGGTAAATAGGACTTTACACTCTCCTTGCTGCCCTGTGCTTTGTGCACACAGCAGCAGGGAGCTTACCATGGCAGCCAGGGCTTCAGTAGCGTCCTGGCTGCCATGGTAAAAGATCAGAGCCACCGCTCAGATCAGGTTATAGACTCTTTGACCCTCATTATAATGTTACCTTTGTTTTAGGTGTCCCTCGTCCAGATATTGAAAAAAAAACAAAAAACTTTTTAAACGTATGCAAATGAGCTTCTGAAGGTGCCCAGGGGCAGCGTTACTGGGCGATGTGCCCAGAAAAACAGATCTCTTTCAGCCCTCTGGCCTGCCATCCTGTCCTATTATTACCTCCTCCTCTGCCTACAGCCGGCAGACGTCACGAGCAGCAAGAGAAAAAGTCAGGCTGGGAACTGGCCTGCACCTGCGCACTGCTCTGCCCATTATGGGCAGAGGAACAGCTTTTCATATTGCGCATACACCGGTCAGCTGTCTTTAGTTGGCCGGCGCATGCACAATATGAAAAGCTGTTCCTCTGCCCATAATGGGCAGAGCAGTCTGCAGGTGTGGGCCAGTTCCCAGCCTGACTTCTTCTCTTGCAGCCCGTCACGTCCACCGGCTGGAGGCAGAGGAGGTAATAGGACAGAAGGGCGGGCCAGAGGGCTGAAAGAGGTCTGTTTTTCTGGGCACATCTGGGCAAATCAGAAGCTCATTTGCATGTTTAAAAAGTGTTTTTTTTCAATATCTGGATGAGGGACACAAAACAAAGGTAACATTATAATGAGGGTCAAATAGTCTAAAACGCTCAGATTCGGTGAAAGACTCACTTTAAAGACCATAAGCACAATAAAAACCTTAGGATGTGTTATGGAATATGTCCGTTTTTATTTATTTTTGCATAAAAGGCATATGCATCTGACATAGGCCACAGAAAAGGTATAAAAAGGGTTTTCTGGCTTAAAAATAAAATAAAAAGGGCCATCGATATAAGGTCAATGGGGGTCCGAATTGCGAAAACTCCGACAATCAAATGAATGTGATGTAACAACCCTTCCACCGCTGCGCTTATATACGACAGAGTGCAGGTAAAAGTTGAAACAGGCTGCAGCCTGAAAAGCTGAGTCATCAATATCCTGATATTCCGTGTTTTTATTAATGCTGAAGAAACAACAGCCATGTAACATAGGCCTAAGTGCTGTATTATACAGACAGGCTTTCCCCCCCACCAACCCTGTGTACATTCTGCCGATGGTGGATTCCCCTCGCTGAGCAGAAATACAGCAAGGCTTTTAATGACCGCATCCAACTCCATTCTTCCTGGCAAAAGCAGCCACATTCTACTTGTGCCCTGCAGAAAATACAACCATCTGCTGCCTCAAGCTCCGTTAGCAGAGAACGATTAGAGCAAGGAGAGATGCCACAGCCAATAATAGGCTGCACGCACGTAGCTTCCTCCAGCAGGGGTCACAATGCGGAGAGCTGCTGCAGACACAAGAGGAAAAGGGCCTTGTGATGGGAGGGGAAAAGGCACTGCACAATATACAGTACAACCAAGTGTTAATACAGCTATGTGGTGCCTTCAGAGTGTGCAAGACATAGTAGTGTTTGTAAAGGCCTGTGTCAGAATGAGTCACTGGCGTCACTTCATTACAAATAGAAGATACATTGTGCCCAAGAGTGGGTAAAGAGAAGTATTGGAGCAATATACAAAATACACACAATTAAAGAAGAACTGCCACCTCCTGACATATCCAGTTGGGGAGGGTCCCTGCACACAGTGACACTATTCGATCAGGCTGCAAGTGTGAGACTGTGCAAACTGGTAACATTCAGAGGGAGCTTTATTTCACACTGCTGGCAATTCTTTCATAAACTTATAATATGAATAATAGAGGTACAACAGAGTTATATGAAAAAATTCATTACGTGGGGAATGCAGGTCAATACTAAAAGCAGACAGGAGAGGCGACTGGCCCTCTTTAAACATAAGTGAAATCCTGTCTAAAAATCTTTATGTACTTTTTCATTAAAAGCAGTTTGTCGTTTCTTGCAGCATTGCCTTCGTTACTTCTGCTTCGTGAGCAATGCCTTTCAGGTGCCAAATACGATAAACTTTTCAACAGGTCATTTTTTTTTCTATAAAATAGTTGTAGATCACTAATGGGTACAATCTACCGATAAGCAAGGTCAATAGTATACATTTCTTTAAAGGGATATTCCGGTTTTATTAAATTATCCCCTATCCACAGGATAGAGGATAACTATTAGATCAGTGGGGTCCTACCGCTGGGACCCTGGCCGATCATAAAAATGGGGGCCCCCATACCCTGTGGAGACCCCTAAAATGAAAGGAGCAGCCAGCTGGGCACACACTAGGCCACTCTCCATTTCTATGAGCGTTCCGGAGATACCCAATTACAGAACTCCCACAGAAATTAATGGAGCTGCCGCACACAAACCCAACCAGCTGCTCCGTTCATTTCATGGGAATCCACAGGGCCCACGTTCTCATGATCGGTCGGGGTAGGACCCACACCGATCTAACAGTTATCCCCTATCCTGTAGATAAGGGATAACTTCACGTAACTGGAATCCCCTAGTAACTTTAACCCCTCATTTGTCTAAACATGCATGGAGTAAAGGGAGGGACAGGTTTTCCTAACTTTTTGACTTATTATAGGGCTGCAGTCTTGAACTGCGTCTTAGATCTTTTTCACAATAAGAATACCAAGATATGGGTAGAAATTGAGCATGCTACAAATCCCCACCTTGCAACAGGCATATTTTGGCTGCCCCCTAACTCCCTATGCAACCTCCCGCACGCCCAATCTGATATGCTCCTCCCTACCTTAGCAGCCTCATGGATAAAGTTTGCACCTAAACTAAATTTGGCTAAGATCCCAGGTCCCCTCTCTATGCTCACTGACCATCCAGATTTACCTAAGGGAATGAGACAGGTGCCCGCCTTCCGAACTAACCACACATCTACTGTCAGACTGAGAGACGTCTGTTCTTCTACTGGGATACGTCCTCTCGAAGACCTATCGCACATACTCCCTTCATCTCCTGGAAGATGGTTCCTCTATTTACAACTCAGGGGATTTGTTGGTTCTCTGATGCCTGGTTTGCGGTCCCACACATCTCTAACGGATTTTGAAAAGCTATGTGTTGCTCAGGCGGCCCCTGGCCATGCTATTTCCTTACTTTACATCATGCTGAACACCGAGGTGACTGAGGGCAGCCAATCTGTAGATTCCTACCCCAAACTCAAGTTTATGCTTGATTGGGAGACGGAATTGGGTGTTACTTTTACTGGGGATCAATGGAAACGTGCTTTGCTTTTTACGCATAAGATCTCTATATCGTGTAATTTACAAGAACTCAATTATAAAATACTTACCAGATGGTATCGGACACCGGAGAAACTGCATCGGTTCTACCCCTCGGTTTCTGATCTATGTTGGCGATGCCAGGGTGCTAGGGGGACTATGACCCATATATGGTGGGATTGTCCGAGGCTTAACCCACTATGGTTAGATGTCTTCAAGCTCTATAATTTTCTATTCCGGGCCTCCATAGCATTTTCCCCTTCCATCGCTCTGCTATCTATTTTCCCGGGGCGGATCTCACAGGTTAAGAAAGGTTCATTGAGGCTCTTCATTCTGGCCATGAGGCAAATAATCCCACGCAATTGGAAGTCAACCGAGAGTTTGAAAAGGATCACTTGGGCCTCTGCATTGGATGAGCTGATTCACAGGGAAGAGATGTGTGCCTCTGATCACAACAAGATTCCGGCGTTTTTTAGGAGTTGGGAGCCATGGTCCAGGTTTAGATCATCTACGTCGTTTTCGGTTTGGTTGGCATCTGGGGTACTCCCTGACTCTCCTCCTTAATAATACCTAGCTATTCTCTAGTTATGCCCTATGATTTCTCCCCCCCCCCTCCCCTTGTGTGTCATCCTGTCTTCCCCCCCTTCTATGTCAAGTTTGTCTAGAATTATTGGCCTATACATCATTTGTTTGAGGCCTTATTTAGCCCTTTAGGGCCTTTGTTTCCGTTGACTTTTTGTCAGCTGACTGTTTGTTATACAGATACAGATACATGCTTATACCATGTCCTTTATGCTGTACTGCTGTTCATGATTGCATGTCGCAATGTATCTTTGTATGCGGTATGTATACTGCAATTTGTGTTGTTCTCTTATGATTGTAATTGATAATAATAAAATCTTATTGAACCATAAACATGCATGGAGGCAGGCAAATAACACAGCACAAGCCTTAGGCTACTTTCACACTAGCGTTGTTTTAATCCGGCGTTCAATTCAGACACCGGAACTGCCCGCGGTATCCGGAAAAACGTGTGAAAACGGATTACATTTGAATCCTGATCAGGATTTTGATCACAATGAAAAAATGCATTGGAAAAAACTGATCTGCCATTTATGGACTAACTTTTTTTTCCACATTTTTCGGGTTTAACATGCAAAAGCCGATCCGGTTTGACTGAACACACAGCGCCGGATCCGGCATTAATGCAAGTCAATGGGAAAAAGACCGGATCCGGCGTTCAGTCAAAGTGTTCAGGATTTTTGGCCGGAGGTAAAAAATACAACATGCTGCGGTTTTCTCAAAAGCCTGATCAGTCAAAAAGACTGAACTGAAGACACCCTCATGCATCCTGAACGGATTACTCTCCATTCAGAATGCATGGGGATAAAACTGATCAGTTCTTTTCCGGATTTGAGCCCCTAGGACGGAACTCAGCGCCGGAAAAGAAAAACGCTAGTGTGAAAGTACCATTAGATAATAAAATCGTACCCAATGTAACAAGATTAAGAAAAAAAAAAAAAAAGCACAATACCTTGTACAAGCAGGTGTCAACTATTTCATTGCATACTTTTTCAAGGTCATCAGTAACTTCAAGTCTGGATCTTACAAAGTCGCATAACTCTTCATTCCCCATGACATCCCATATGCCATCGCATGCAAGAATTATGAACTGGTCATCTTCTTCTGATCGCTCAATTTCATAAACTTCGGGCTCTGGTGAAACAAGCTGCTCTGTGGGGCCTTTTCCATGGACACATTTGTAGTCAAAGTCACCTAGAGCCCTCGAAACTGCAAGAGACCCATTCACACGCTGAATCATTACAGAGCCGCCAGCATTTTGGATACGCTCCTTTTCAAGGGGATTACTTGGTTTGTGATCCTGCGTAAAGAAATGAACTTTCTTGCTTCTACAAAGTAAACCTCTGGAGTCTCCACAGTTGATAAAATAAATGTGATGTGGCGAGATCATAACACCCACTGCTGTTGACCCACTTCTATCAGCACCATGTTTCTTCTCGGAAATAACTCTCATGTGTTCGTCAATCTGAAGAAAACCTGTTCTGATTCCACTTTTTACACTTTCCACAGACAGCTGTCCATCAGTTCCTTTGAAGTCTTGGTTGCTTGTAATGTGATCAAGCAAGTGCTCACAGCAGTATTTGGCAACCTGGGAACCAGCGTGACCGTCATATACAGCAAAGAAAGACCATCCGTCAAGTCCGTTTGGCAAACCAATCACAGCGGTATGTGCATCTTCCATTTCAACCCTCCAACCTTGCATGCTGCTTAGCCCATAACGCAATAAATTTCCATGTCCTTGCGCATTATGCTTTTCCATCTTTGGCTTGTCTAAAAACGCCCCCATTGTCAATGTTATTTAATTCTGTAAAAGGAAAAAAATCCAAAAGGGAAAAAAAATAAATTAACACCTGCAAATGCCAATAGCAAATTTAACAATACAAAAGCATTAGACAAATTAATCATGAAGACATGAAATTAAATTGTATTAAAATTGTAAGGGGTTTTCCAGGCTCCTGACTGATGACCTATCCTCAGGATAGGTCATTAAAGGGGTTGTCAGAGTTATGGAAAAAATAA
Organism: Bufo bufo; assembly: GCF_905171765.1. Taxonomy (NCBI): domain Eukaryota; kingdom Metazoa; phylum Chordata; class Amphibia; order Anura; family Bufonidae; genus Bufo; species Bufo bufo. The sequence goes on from NC_053399.1 coordinate 30,362,104, forward strand.
ATATATAAATATATAAATAAACTGAAAATCTGATGGGCAGCAATATATAACTAAGCTAAGCAAGTTTTATGCAAAAAAAAATATATATATTTCCTCATTTCCCTGGCCCTTTGTTTACATGCAATAACCTCTGCCCCTCCCCCTGCTCTGCTAAGGGAGTGGATACAAGAGCTGCCCTGAGTGACATGTCTGCCTGCTGGGAGACTCAGTAGCATGTTGTATGTGTAGGACTACAAGTCCCAGCTGTATAATGACACTGCTAAGGGAATGGATACAAGAGCTGCCCTGAGTGCTGGGAGGATCAACAGCAACTTGTAAGTGTAGAACTACAAGTCCCAGCTGTATAATGACACTGCTAATACACACAGGATCTTCCCCCTACCTTCTTGTGCAATGCTCTCTCTAGTCTGTCAGCTCCTGTGCCCAGAATTGTCACTGCCTGCTGCTACCCAGTCTGTGCAGCTGAAGGGGTTAAGAATCCTAGGAGAGAGCAGACAGCCCAGCAGTGAAGGGGGGCGTGGCCAGCACAGTGATGTCTTGTTTACAGGCTTGTAAACAAACTTTATCAGAGCAGGGAGAGAAGCTGACATCACAGGTCATGTGACCCTCAGTGAAATCTGAGCAACCAGCCACTGGAGATAAAGGGAGTTAATTGTAAAGTTGTTATATTTGCCGAGTTAGGAACATAAAAAGAACAAAAAAAAAATTACTCTGACAAACCCTTTAATATCCAATTAGTGAGGATCCAACACGCTGCACCCCCACTGATCAGCAGTTCCCTGCAGCCTCTGGCAATGGAACTAGTACTGTAAATGGAACAGGACGATCAGCGCTGTTCCATGTGTAGTGGTCGTATCGGGTTACTGCAATTCACTTCAATGGGAGCTGAGCGGCAGCAACCCGACTCTAAACAGAACTGTTCATCCTTTATTTAAAAGGGCTTTCCATGATTTCTTTAACTGATGATCTATCCTCAGGATGGGTCATCAATATCTGATCGGCGGGGGTGCGACACCTGTTCTGAGAATGCACCGGGGCTCCTGTGAGCTCTGCTGCCTTTTCACAGCTGACCAAGCACAAAGTGGTGTATACATAGCGGCTGTGCTTGGTATCACGCACAGCACCATTCACCACTTGATAGGTCATCAGTATAAAAATTAGGTATCGACAGATATTGATTTTTAGAGCAGATACCGATAACCTGTGAACTTTCAGGCCGATAGCTGATAATTTATACTGATATTCTGTGCATTTTCATTTTTGAAAAAAAACAAGATTCCTACACAAATCTGCTGAAAATGAACATGTTTCAGACTAGCGTTCAGAGGGGATCCGTCTGGTGTCTGCACAGACGGATCCTCTCCTATAATGCAGACGTTTGGATGCGTTCAGAACGGATCCGTCTGCATTATAGTTTAGAAAAAATTCTAAGTCTGAAAGTTGTTCAGATGGATCTGTCTAGACTTTACATTGAAAGTCAATGGAGGACGGATCCGTTTGAAAATTGAGACATATTGTGTCAACTTCAAACGGATCCGTCCCCATTGACTTACATTGTAAGTCTGGACGGATGCGTTTGCCTCCGCACGGCAAGGCGGACACCCGAACGCTGCAAGCAGAGCCGAGGCTGAACGCTGCCAGACTGATGCATTCTGAGTGGATCCGCATCCACTCAGAATGCATTGGTAGCTGGACGGATGCGTTCGGGGCCGCTTGTGAGCCCCTTCAAACGGAGCTCACAAGCGGAGCCCCGACGCTAGTGTGAAAGTAGCCTTAATTTGTAAATCTTTTTCATTTATACTTAATATTTTGGTGTTTGTGTTTTACTAATTTTTAGCCCCCTTAGGGGCTAGAACACTTGTCCTATTCACCCTGATCGATCTCTATCAGGGTGAATAGGACCTCACACTCTCCCTGCTGCCCTGTGCTTTGTGCACACAGCAGCTTGGAGCTGACTATGGCAGCCAGAGCTTCAGTGGCGTCCTGGCTGCCATGGTAACCGATGACAAACATCGGATTGCGGGTGTCCGATTGCTGGGACGCCTCGTGGGATCCAAAGTACAGGGGGTCATCAAGTCCCCTCTCTGATTAGAGCAGTAGTGAACAGGTTGGTTCAGTGCCCCAGTCATATTGGGTTGAAGTAGACAGTGCTCTATCAGTCTCATAGAGGTGAACGGAGTGGACTGCCTCATTCAGAGAGGGGCTCTGGGATCCTTGTTCTCAGGATCGACGTAATAGCTGACAACAGATTGCAAGAGGTTCTTTGTATGAGAAACCTTTTTAAAGCCTGTTTTCAGAGACTTTTTAAACATGTGAACGATTACTGTATTTTAAGTTCTATTAGACATACTTTTCCCTAAAAAATGTGATGGTTACATTGCGTCTTGTGGAGCAAATACTAGTGAGCGCTTCGATTATGGATAATGGAGGTGCTCTCTGGTACACAGAAGCAGAAAGTGGTGACTACAGCGCTCCTTGTGCTGGCTGTACTCACTGCTCCCTAGTCTTCTCTGGGCACCACGCTGCACTGTCCTGGCTGCATACAGTATCAGGATGCAGTGTGCACACTATGGCCTAACACCATGCGATGTCAGGTCAAAGCAGAGAGGCACCCGGAGAAGGCCAGAGAGGTGAGTGCAGGAAGAGCTACTAGATCTGCAGGGAGGCAAAACAGTCATGAGCAGTGTAACAGAGGCTGCTGTGCGCCGCTGTTCCCCTGCTTACCGCCGCAGTCCCGGGTGCAGTGTTCAGCGGCGATCCACTGCCAGTGCTTCCCATTGACCGCTGCAGTCCTGGGCTATGTGTAGGTACTGTTCTGGGATCCGCTCCCCAGTTTCCTCTCAGCCCTGGCCACAGCATGCTTGCTGCTTGTTCCCTGCAGCACTTCCTTAAGGTCACTTCCTGTGCTTTATGGGTTAGGTCATTTGACCTCACTGACCAATCCTAGCCCTCCTGCACATATATACGTGGCTCAGACCCTTCTCAGATGCCTCAGTGTCAAGGTCCTTGTGTCCTGCTAAGGTTCCTGACTCGCACTTTTATTCCTGGGCTCTGCTACCTGTTTGATCCCTACCTGCTTGCCTTGACTCTCCTATTGCCGACCTGGATTTCCTGACCTGTACCTGTGCCGCCTGCCCTGACCTATTGCCTGTTTGACTTTGCCTCATCTTTTGGTCCTGCACTGTTGCTCCTGGTCACGAAAGCCTGCTGACAACGTCTGTACCTCTGCCTTGTGTGCCAATCCTCCTCAAGAGGTAGTGACCTGATGTTCCCCTCGGGAAAGTCTATCCCCATCAGGGGTACTGTGAAGATTGAGGTGTTCACTTAGACAATGCCCTTAGAGGAGGTAGGACATGTGGCACAGTGTTTCATGACAAGCAGGAGAGGCAAGTTAATTTTTTTACTTTATTTCTGTAGGGGTCTGATCCGAGCACTGATGTCTAATGAGGAATGAAAGTCTGATTTAAAAAATCAGATGAAGATTGGGAGAGGGAATAGGGGAAATGGTTTTCCCCCTAAATCCTAGGTGCATCTTTTGGTCTGGTGTGTCTTATGGAGCGAAAAATTACGCTAGTTTCCGAGACCATCGATCTCAAGGATTGATACAGCATTGCCATCAGGACTATCCTTGCAGCGGGTACAGGAGAAAACAGCTAGAAGAGACAGACATTGCTGCCTAGTGCTGCCAATATTTTTCCAGTTTTTGAAAAAAATATATATCTTTTTCAACATTTACACTGGACAAAAACTGTTACGAAAACTCAGAAGTGAGTGAATCGTAATGACTGGCCAGTGTAAACAAGCCTTTAGCCTAGACTTTGCTAAAATACAACATAGAAGTGGATTCTTTACTGTAAGAGCAGCAAGACTGTTGAACACTACCAGAAGAGGTGGTGATGGTGAACTCATCAAGAGGGGCCTGGATTTCTTTCTGGAGGGTAATAACATCACAGGTTATAGTTATTAGATGCTTGGGAGAAGGATCATTGATTCAGGGAGTTATTCTATTTTGAGTTGGGAAGGATTCCAACCCCCCTCCAGAAATGAGGAAAAGGAAAAATTGGCTTCTACCTCATGTTTTTTTTTTGTCTTCCTCAACTTTGCAGGCTGAACTGGACAGACTGATGTGTTTTAGGTTTAATTTCAGGCAGCACACTGAGGTGCAGCTTGACCACTTGGCCCTTCTCCTAATTTTTCATCCTGTGTTCTTGGAATTAAAGTGCCGCAAGTCCCAAGCATTGTATAGCCAGCTTGGGAGAGACAACCATGGCTGCCATCTGATGTGCACTTGACTGGAACGTGAAATCCTCTGCCACAATTAAAGGTGTTGCCTCACATTTTCAAAGATTTAGTGAGTAAGAGGCAAGTTTACAAAACCAGAAACTCAAGAAAGCGTACATGACCTTACAAAAGAACCATACTACGCATCAAACATTTTTTTTAGGAAATGACTGCACTTACAGCCAGTCAACAGAACATTGTTTACAGTAGTCTGTAGTCTGAAAGGCAAGTTACAGACAAAACTAAAGTCTGTTTGCACGGAATCTGACCACCACCAGGAAGTGGAGAATGACAGGAATGGGCAGCCACAGAACAGCAGAGGGGGATCAATTAGGTGGTTATACTTTATGTATTTATATCACGACCCTCGAGCGCTGTACTCTGCACTGCCCCGGCAGTGCCACTGAGAATGAATGGAGCAGCAGGCATTGGACCCCCATTCTTCAGATCAGCAGCGGGCCTACGGGGTCAAAATCCCAGGAATCAGTTTGTTATCCCTTATCCTGTGGACAGGGGATATCTAATCTCTGCACAGCCTCTTTAAATGAAATGCAGGTTATACTGAATTGTTTCCAACAAAGCTATATATTAGTCTGCTCAGCTCCTCCTGCACTATAACATGTCGCCCGCAGATTGCACTGCATTTTCATGGTGATGGGTCCTTCTAAAACCCTTCCAAGGCTTGGTCATTTTGGGCCAACACCTCAGTTTAATTTATTAGCCAAGTTACTAAAGAAATCAGATTCCATTTGTACTTAAAAAAACAAAAACCTGTAGCCAGAAACGGTTCTTCTCTGCTCTGCACTAGTGTTCACAGATGACCCGTGAGAGGCTGTTTACACTGAGACGCCCACCGGAGGTACTCTCTACTTCCTCCCATTCTAGTCGCCTTCCCTTCCTCCTCCCACTTTAAGAAATGCACAACAATAACACATACTGAACAGAGAAGACATTTAGAGATGGTTTACTAAACAAAAAAGAAGAAGAGGTTACAAAGAGCTAAGGCTCCTTTTTACATCACCGTTTCTCCTTTCCGTTCTCCGGCTCAGTTGAGGAGCAGAACGGAAAGGACGGATTCTGCAGATAACTGAGACCTAACTGAGCGTAACGGAACCTAAAGACCCCATAAACTATAATGGGGTCCATTCGGTGTCCGCTCAAAATATGATTTTTGAGCGGACACCGAACGGACCCCATTATAGTCTATGGGGTCTTTAGGCTCCGTTACGCTCAGTTAGGTCTCAGTTATCTGCAGAATCAGTCCTGAAAGGGTCTGATCCAAGGTCAGGCTAGGGTTGTTTTTTTTGCCTGGTATCGACCGCGATGCCAGGATTTGCCTTTTTCGATACTAGGCTTCGCTATTGCATAGTCTAGTATCAGAACAAGCACGCTTTGTGTTCTCCTTAGCAGCACAGGGGAGAAGGAAGCAGTCTCTGCCTCCCCCCTGTGCCGCTGCTGCCACCAATGAGGAGAGAGGGGTGGGCGCACTGCGCCACCAATGATAACATAAAATTCTGAACCAAGTATCATGATATGTACAGCAGCGCCCGGGGATCTCACTGCAGTTACTATTATCCTTGGGCGGCGCTCCTTTCTCCCGCTATGTCCTCCGGTATCTTCGGGGACTTGGTTATACTGGGCGGAGACTGCTCTTGTTCTCCTGGTCGTCTCCTTCTCCCAGGCTGTAGCGCTGGCCAATCGCAGAGCAGAGCTCACAGCCTGGGAGGTCTTTTTCATGGTTCAGAATTAAAATCATTGGTGGCAGTGGCCACAGGGTCCCCTCCCCCTCATTGGTGGCAGTTCCGATCGGAGCCCCAGCAGTGTAACCCTGGGGCTCTGATCGGTTACCATAGCAGCCAGGATGCTACTGAAGCCCTGGTTGCCATAGTCAGCTCCCTGCTGCTATATGTACTATGCACAGGGCAGCAGGGAGTGTGAGATCCTATTCACTCTGATATAAAGGGTGAATAGGACAAGGGATTAAAAGATCCCAGGTTCTGGCCCCTAAGGGGGATAAGTTATTAAATTGAAAGAAAAAAATAAATAAAAATGAAAATATTAAGTATAAATCACCCGCTTTCTTAAAGTATTGGATTGGAGTATAGGATTGTGGTGATTAATATCTCCTTGGTGGCCCTATTTCAACTTTTAACTGTGTATTCAATTACCCCTTAATTCCACAGTTTTGTTCCCTGTACTGCCTACTTTTACCTGTGCTTAAAATAGGGTTGCTAGGCATGGTCCCTCTATCTGTTGAAGGACACAGAAGCAGGCTGCATGAAAGGTCAGATTACTGACAGACAGGGACTGTAAGTAAATGATTAAAGCCAGGTCCTCCCCAGCAGCTGATAACAGTGCCTGGGCTGTGTGCACTTCTCCCTGTCCCTGCGCTTGGCAGACGCTCCCTCACTTAACAGAGCTGGAGAAGTAGAGTTGAAGCAGCGCAGACCAGGGAAGGGAGATCTGCCATCTGCTCAGTGTATAAATGAATGCAACATGTGGTAAGAGGACCCCTTTGTGCTGCAGGAGATTAACCCTTTAGGGGGAGGGCTCTGGTTACTGACACTTTTGGGGGGCTATTGTTACTGGCTAGTGAGGGCAGGCGGGATTAGCATCAGAGTGAGGGCAGTGGCGGCCAACTTAACTGAATAGTGAAATTGCAGTTTTATGCAGACTGGTTGCTAAGGGCTGAATCTTATTAAATATGGGGTAAGTCTAATAGTAACTGATTCTGGAATATCATGTTATTAGTAACTAAATATATGAAAATTGAAATTAGGGTCTAAGTGTGACAGTTATCCTTTAATGTTACATATAAAATACATTGCTCAAAAAAATAAAGGGAACACTTAAACAACACAATGTAACTCCAAGTCAATCACACTTCTGTGAAATCAAACTGTCCACTTAGGAAGCAACACTGAGTGACAATCAATTTCACATGCTGTTGTGCAAATAGAATAGACAACAGGTGGAAATTATAGGCAATTAGAAAGACACCCCCAATAAAGGAGTGGTTCTGCAGGTGGTGACCACAGACCGCTTCTCAGTTCCTATGCTTCCTGGCTGATGTTTTGGTCACTTTTGAATGCTGGCGGTGCTTTCACTCTAGTGGTAGCATGAGACGGAGTCTACAACCCACACAAGTGGCTCAGGTAGTGCAGCTTATCCAGGATGGCACATCAATGCGAGCTGTGGCAAGAAGGTTTGCTGTGTCTGTCAGCGTAGTGTCCAGAGCATGGAGGTGCTACCAGGAGACAGGCCAGTACATCAGGAGATGTGGAGGAGGCCGTAGGAGGGCAACAACCCAGCAGCAGGACCGCTACCTCCGCCTTTGTGCAAGGAGGAACAGGAGGAGCACTGCCAGAGCCCTGCAAAATGACCTCCAGCAGGCCACAAATGTGCATGTGTCTGCTCAAACGGTCAGAAACAGAGTCCATGAGGGTGATATGAGGGCCCGACGTCCACAGGTGGGGTTGTGCTTACAGCCCAACACCGTTCAGGACGTTTGGCAATTGCCAGAGAACACCAAGATTGGCAAATTCGCCACTGGCGCCCTGTGCTCTTCACAGATGAAAGCAGGTTCACACTGAGCACATGTGACAGATGTGACAGAGTCTGGAGACGCCGTGGAGAACGTTCTGCTGCCTGCAACATCCTCCAGCATGACCGGTTTGGCATTGGGTCAGTAATGGTGTGGGGTGGCATTTCTTTGGAGGGCCGCACAGCCCTCCATGTGCTCGCCAGAGGTAGCCTGACTGCCATTAGGTACCGAGATGAGATCCTCAGACCCCTTGTGAGACCATATGCTGGTGCGGTTGGCCCTGGGTTGCTCCTAATGTAAGACAATGCTAGACCTCATGTGGCTGGAGTGTGTCAACAGTTCGTGCAAGACGAAGGCATTGATGCTATGGACTGGCCCGCCCGTTCCCCAGACCTGAATCCAATTGAGCACATCTGGGACATCATGTCTCGCTCTATCCACCAACGTCACGTTGCACCACAGACTGTCCAGGAGTTGGCAGATGCTTTAGTCCAGGTCTGGGAGGAGATGCCTCAGGAGACCGTCCGCCACCTCATCAGGAGCATGCACAGGCGTTGTAGGGAGGTCATACAGGCACGTGAAGGCCACACACACTACTGAGCCTCATTTTGACTTGTTTTAAGGACATTACATCAAAGTTTGATCAGCCTGTAGTGTGTTTTTTCACTTTAATTTTGAGTGTGACTCCAAATCCAGACCTCCATGGGTTGAAAAATTTGATTTTCCATTTTTTTTATTTTTGTGTGATTTTGTTGTCAGCACATTCAACTATGTAAAGAACAAAGTATTTCAGAAGAATAATTAATTCAGATCTAGGATGTGTTATTTTTGTGTTCCCTTTATTTTTTTTGAGCAGTGTATATATACAATAAATAAACATAACATAGCCACGTCCGAAAAGTCCAAATTATAAAAATATTTAAAAAGTGTCCTATGCGGTGAGTGCCGCAACAAAAAATAAAATAAATAAAATAAATGGCTAATCACGCAGTTTTTAAGTCACCTTGTCCCACCAAAAAATAGGATCGGTCTGCGCTATTATGGGCCGGATGTTCCATAAAATGCAGAATGCACACTGCTTTTTTTGGAGCCTTTTTTCGCGTGGTATCGAATGGTATTGAGTATCGCAATACTTTTTTATGGTATCAAAACTGAATCAAAGTTTTGGCATCGAAATAACTAGGTCAGGCATGGGGAGAATGAGTCTGATCCAAGAACAGGCATGGGGGGGGTAAGGGTCTATTCCATGACCGTCTCTTATCCGAGGTCAGGCATTGAAGGGGGGGGGGGGGGTTCAGGAAAGAGTCTCTTATCCAAAGTCAGGCATGGAAGGGGGGGGGGAGGCGCTGATCCAAGGTCAGGCATGGGGGGGGGGGAGGGGGAGGAAAGGGTCTGATCCAAGGTCAGGCATGGGGGGGGGGGGGGGGGGGGAGGGTCTGATCCAAGGTCAGGCATGGGGGGGGAAAGGGTCTGATCCAAGGTCAGGCATGGGGGGGGGAGAGAAAGGGTCTGATCCAAGGTCAGGCATGGGGGGGGGGGGGAGAGAAAGGGTCTGATCCAAGGTCAGGCATGGGGGGGGGGGGAGAGAAAGGGTCTGATCCAAGGTCAGGCATGGGGGGGGGGGGGGAGAAAGGGTCTGATCCAAGGTCCGGCATGGGGGGGGAAAGGGTCTGATCCAAGGTCCGGCATGGGGGGGGAAAGGGTCTGATCCAAGGTCAGGCATGGGGGGGGAGGAAGGGTCTGATCCAAGGTCAGGCATGGGGGGGGGGGGGAAGGGGTCTGATCCAAGGTCAGGCATGGGGGGGGGGGGAAAGGGGTCTGATCCAAGGTCAGGCATGGGGGGGGGGGGAAAGGGGTCTGATCCAAGGTCAGGCATGGGGGGGGAAAGGGGTCTGATCCAAGGTCAGGCATGGGGGGGGGAAAGGGGTCTGATCCAAGGTCAGGCATGGGGGGGGAAAAGGGGTCTGATCCAAGGTCAGGCATGGGGGGGGGGAAGGGTCTGATCCAAGGTCAGGCATGAGGGGGGGGGAAAGGGTCTGATCCAAGGTCAGGCATGAGGGGGGGGAAAGGGTCTGATCCAAGGTCAGGCATGAGGGGGGGGAAAGGGTCTGATCCAAGGTCAGGCATGAGGGGGAAGGGTCTGATCCAAGGGGGGGGGGAGAAAGGGTCTGATCCAAGGTCAGGCATGGGGGAAAAAAGGGTCTGATCCAAGGTCAGGCATGGGGGGGGGGGGGGAGGGTCTGATCCAAGGGGGGGAAAAAGGGTCTGATCCAAGGTCAGGCATGGGGGGGGAAGGGTCTGATCCAAGGTCAGGCATGGGGGGGGGGAAGGGTCTGATCCAAGGTCAGGCATGGGGGGGGGGAAAGGGTCTGATCCAAGGTCAGGCATGGGGGGGGGAAAGGGTCTGATCCAAGGTCAGGCATGGGGGGGGAAAGGGTCTGATCCAAGGTCAGGCATGGGGGGGGAAAGGGTCTGATCCAAGGTCAGGCATGGGGGGGGGGAAAGGGTCTGATCCAAGGTCAGGCATGGGGGGGGGGAAAGGGTCTGATCCAAGGTCAGGCATGGGGGGGGGGAAAGGGTCTGATCCAAGGTCAGGCATGGGGGGGGGAAAAGGGTCTGATCCAAGGTCAGGCATGGGGGGGAAAAAGGGTCTGATCCAAGGTCAGGCATGGGGGGGAAAAAGGGTCTGATCCAAGGTCAGGCATGGGGGGGAAAAAGGGTCTGATCCAAGGTCAGGCATGGGGGGGAAAAAGGGTCTGATCCAAGGTCAGGCATGGGGGGGAAAAAGGGTCTGATCCAAGGTCAGGCATGGGGGGGAAAAAGGGTCTGATCCAAGGTCAGGCATGGGGGGGAAAAAGGGTCTGATCCAAGGTCAGGCATGGGGGGGAAAAAGGGTCTGATCCAAGGTCAGGCATGGGGGGGAAAAAGGGTCTGATCCAAGGTCAGGCATGGGGGGGAAAAAGGGTCTGATCCAAGGTCAGGCATGGGGGGGAAAAAGGGTCTGATCCAAGGTCAGGCATGGGGGGGGGGAAAGGGTCTGATCCAAGGTCAGGCATGGGGGGGAAAAAGGGTCTGATCCAAGGTCAGGCATGGGGGGGAAAAAGGGTCTGATCCAAGGTCAGGCATGGGGGGGAAAAAGGGTCTGATCCAAGGTCAGGCATGGGGGGGGAAGGGTCTGATCCAAGGTCAGGCATAGGCGTCTGATCTGAGGTCAGATAAATATATTTTATTTTTTTACCCCCCTCTAAAAACTAGGTGCATTTTATAAAGAGGAAAATACAGTAAGTGCAGCTAGTAGTAGGCATTAAAACCATTAGTGCTGTTTAAATGGATTAATGCGCTGAATTTGTTTACTTGCAGGTTCACTCACTTACTTCCCAGTGCTGCGCTCCAAAAATGGCCACTAATGGAGGGTCGCGGCTATCAGTGGCCTCCATTCACTTACACTGGTGATGGATGGGAAAGCCACTCGATCCTGTAAGCAACACAAGTTGGCAAGTGCACTTTGCATGTATTGCACACTGTAACTCAGGAAATCAGGTGCCACTTTAGCACATGGTCACTGTAATGACTTGGCTACAGGGTCACGTTCATAAGTCACGTCACACAGAGAAGGTGGGTTTATAAGTTGAAACATTAAATCAAGTGCATTGAGACAAGAATACAACAAGAATTTTTGGTTGCTTAAAGGGAACCTGTCACCGGGATTTTGTGTATAGAGCTGAGAACATGGGTTGCTAGATGGCCACTAGCACATCCGCAATACCCAGTCCCCATAGCTCTGTGTGCTTTTATTGTGTAAAAAAAACTGATTTGATACATATGCAAATTAACCTGAGATGAGTCCTGTCCCAGAGCTATGGGGACTGGATATTGCGGATGTGCTGGCGGAGATCTAGCAACCCATGTCCTCAGCTCTATACACAAAATCCCGGTGACAGGTTCCCTTTAACTTCAATGCTTCCTTATGGAAGAAATAGCTGCGTGACTATTGCCCAGCGCCAAGAATCGTGTAATTATTTTAAGTCACTTTCTACATTTTCCTTCATAGGGACACAGCGAACACTGTGCAACCACATGTGGTCAAGGAGTCTTATCCTAGATTGCACAAATTGTCAAGTCACAGTTTTAACCTACCCTAAAAGTTAAAGTGGTTGCCCCAAAATGACAACCCACCTATCCATAGCAAGTGCAACATGCTCAATCAACCACAGCTACATTCGAACAGAGGAACCCCCATTTTCATGATCAGTGGGGGTACCAGACTCATCACCTTCCCAGCAGATCTCCCTTTAAAAATTATTCAACAGCGCCAAAATTATATGCATGGAAATAACAGGTCCCACATCTAATAAGCTAAGCTTGATTATTTTTTTGCCTTTTTTTTTTTTTTTATTCTTATGCCCATATGGAAAAGGCATAAAGGCTGACACTGATTATTTTAAATTTACATGTTGTAGATCTGCCACCAGGTTACGACCAATTCAGTGGCACCAATCTGGGCGCACGTGCCAAGAATTAACATGCTCATTCCTTTCCTTTTGCTAAGTGGATTCCAAATCCATATTGTATGAACTACCTTGATTTCAACACAGAAAAAAATACCAAATTCCTCAAAAGTAAAATGCTCTGAACTAAGCCTGCACGATATATCGCCAAAGCAATCGTATTGCGATAATCAAAGATTGCGATATGGCGATTACCTATACACAGAGGGAGGAGGGGCTGGGGGCCGGCATCTGTATTAGGAATGACAGTGGGGACCGATGCAGTCCCTGTATTACTTGGATGGCTATATATGTGCCATCCACACATCGCCTCCATAACAGTGCGCCATCCACAGATCCCCTCCATAACAGTGCAAATAGACCTCTAGCACAATTCCCTTAAAATATCGCATATCGTTATCGCAATTTTTAGGGTCCTAATCGTAATCGCACAAAATTCCCATATCGTGCAGCCCTACTCTGAACATACCCTAACAGAATTGAACAGATTGTTAAAGTTATGAGAAAACTAAATATGTAGCTTGTTTATTTTTTTTTAAACCACCTTGGAAAGTTCATTTTATAAAGACTGTTTTCTGAATTTTCCTACTTAATTTATAATTGCAAATGTGTAAACAACACACTAAGGGTCCATTGCGGACCAGAAAAGGCATTTTCTATTAGTGGCTGTGATGTGCGGATCCGCAAATTGCGGATCGCACATTGCAGGTATCCGTGTTTTGCGGATCCGCAAAACACTTACGGACGTGTGAATGGACCCTAAAACTTAGGGATATTTGTCTTGTGGGTAAAATTTCAGGATGAACCTAAAATGCACTCTAACCTTAATGCGACCTTCTCTAAACTTCTGAATGCACATGTCAAACTGTTCAGTGATTCAGTACTTTTTGCACAACTTGCTGTTCTCTAATAAGGAGCTTATCGGCAAAATTCAAAACAGGTGTTTGATCCATGAATCGCCCAATAAATTTCCTGGTTCAATGTAAACAGTCCTCCTCATCATGCTGTTCACATTTTGACATCATGAGACCAAGACGACACCTAACAATTGATCAACAGTACCTAGTCATTGCAAGGCTTCAAGCAGGATGTTCTCAGATGGAAGTGGTCAATGAGCTTAGAGCGTCATCAGCAGGTTATATCAGAGATACAGAGAGTCAGAAAGGCAGAGAAGTGGACGTCCTTGGTTACATTCCACAATGATGACCGCTTCATTGTGAACAATGCCCTGAAGAAGCAGATGCCACACAACTCCAGGCACATTTAAGGGCGTTGAAAGGCACTCGAGTGTCACGTCATGCAAGAGTACCTGATCAAAAGGCGTTATCGTCTTGCATGGGGACCAGGGAGCATCTACGCTAGACGAGGGACCAGTCGGCCTCAGAGAGGCGGCAATGAACTGAGGTAGGCGGCTCTAATGAAAGGGAGGGCGGCGATTTCAATTCAGAAGGCAGCGATGGGCACCAAAACGAGATGGCTGCAGCCAGGCACCCTGCATCATGAGACGTCCCCTTGGACACATTTGTGACAGGTTATATAAACCTGTTTTATATGATTATAGAGCCACAGGCGCATTTGATAAGGTCACTTTAGGATTCAGTGTATTAGTAGGGACCTCGCCATATGTTTAGGTTATAGGCCTAAATTCTGATGACAGAATCCCTTTAAATCAATTTTTGAGATAAGGAAATCACCATTGCTGCTTCTACTTAAATGCCCTGCCTTCATGATATATCATCACTGTGGTGCGAACTTTTTACATTTTTCATAAGTTTCACCCGAAAGCCAAATATCCCTAACTTTTTGTGAGTAGTGTACAATTACCCTCGAGTTACAGATACATAGGGCAGCATTTCCACTGCAGAATTTACCCTATGCATTGCAAACTGTGAAACCTGCACCAAAAATCTGCTGCGGGTTCCAAATCTGCACAGCGGGTCAGATTACTCTGCGGATGCTGGTACCGTGAAGCCCTGTACAACTCACTGGTATCAAGTCTGCAGGGTATTCATCCTGACATGGATACAGACCGCGTGTGTGTTCCGCATTTTACAGAATGTCGGGCCTGTAAGACTCACCTGTCCGCTGTCTCACCGCTGCTCCGTTCCCGGTCCTTGCAGGACCAGGAAGCGCCTGGGTCATATGACCACAGCAGACAATCACAGGCCTCAGAGGTTACACCGGCTTGAAAGAACGACTCGTTAAGTGATCACTGAATTTCAGCGTGGTCCTGTAATAGGATGCCACAAGTCAGTTTCTTGTGGTTTCCTCCACCATCACCTGTGAGCGGTATTATCATGAAGTGGAAGCGTTTAGGAATCACAGAAACTCAGCCACAACGTGGAGACCACGTAAAAGTTACTGGGTGACGAAGTACATAAAAATCAACCACCGACTCCATAACTGCCATTAAAAGGGGTATTCCCATCTGACATTGGGGGTATATAGCTAGGATATGCCTTAATGTCCTATAGGTGCAGGTCCCACCTCTGGAGAACTAAGCCTTTGAAGTGCCGCCCTCCATTCATTTCTATGGGACTGCTGAAAATAGTCAAGCGGCGGGCTCGGTTGTTGTCTGACGTCCCATTGAAATAAACGAGAAGCGCTGTACGCAAGCAAGCCCACCGCTCCATTCACTTCTATGGGGCTTATGGGCTATTTTCGGCAGGCCCATAGAAATGAATGGAGGGTAGCCACGCATGCACTCTACTGCAATTGTCCAAGACAGGAATACCCCTTTCACCTGCGCCAGGAGCATCATGACATGGGTTTTCATGGCCCAGCGGCTGCATACAAGCACAATGCAGAGCGCTGGATGGCGTGGTGTAAGACATGCCGCCACTGGACTCTGGAGCAGTGGAAACGTAGAGCAATGAACAAAGCTCTGAAGGACGAGTCTGGGTTTGGCAAATGCCAGGAGAACGTCACTTGCCTGACTGCATTGTGCCAACTGTAAAGTTTGGAGGAGGGTTGATATTTAAAGGGTTTCTGCAGTTTGCTTAAACTGATGATCTATCCTCTAGATAGATCATCAGCATCTGACCGGCAGGGGTCCAAACCCCGCCGATTAGCTATTTGAGAAGGCAGCGGAGCGGCCTTCTCACTGTTTACCGCTGGCCCAGTGACGTCACGACTAGTATCAACTGGCGCGACTAAGCTCTTCACATGAATAAAGCTTAGCCCCGCCCAGTTAATACTAGTCGTGACGTCACTGGGCCAACGGTAGACAGTGAGAAGGCCGCGGCACTGCTGGAGCGCCGCTGCCTTCTAAAACAGCTGATCGGCAGGGGTCCCAGGTGTCGGACCCCCGCCGGTCAGATGCTGATGATCTATCCAGAGGATAGATCATCAGTTTAAACAAACTGCAGAACCCCTTGGGTTTCAGTATACCAAGACATTTCGGAAAACTGCAGGCCTCCAACTTTGTGGGAACAGTTTAGGGAAGGCTCTTCTCTGCTAGAACACGACTGCCCCCTAGTACGCATAGCAAGGTCCAAGGTTGTGGGGAGTCTGGTGTGGAAAAGCTTGACTGGTCCGTACAGAACCCCAACCAACACCTTTGGGATGAACTAGAACGGAGATTACGAGCCAGGCCTCCTCTTCCACCATCAGCCCCTGACCTCACAAATCATCTTCTGAATGAATGGGCAAAATTCCCACAAACCCCCTCCAAAATCTTGTAGAAAGCCTTCTCGGAAGAGCTCCACACTAAGGGCTCGTGCCAATGACTGTCGCTTCAGTCCGCATTTTAGGTGGGTTGGCTGTGAACCCATTCACTTCAACGAGGCCGCAAAAGATGAGAACAGGACACCGTGCACCAACCCCACCATACGTCCTCGTTATGGATGAGGATAGGACTGTTCTATTATAGGCCGGATGTTCCGTAAAATGCAGACCGCAAAAACGGCTACGACGGTGTGCCTATGGATTTAGCAGGGAATTGCCAATTAAGCAACTTCCTAATGTAAAGGTATGGGGGGGGGGATAAAATAATGGAGGAAGAGGGTGGGAAAAGTAGGAGGAGGAGGGGAGAGATGAAAGGGGGTTTCAGCTGAAATTTTCCGCCTCACGAGCCCCCCCCCCGCAGGCCGGATTACCGCGCCGCTCCCCCGCAGGCCGGATTACCGCGCCGCTCCCCCGCAGGCCGGATTACCGCGCCGCTCCACGGCAGGCCGGATTACCGCGCCGCTCCCCAGCACCTCTGCAGGCCGGATTACGCCGCCGCTCCCCCGCACCTTTGCAGGCCGGATTACCGCACCGCGCCGCTCCCGCAGGCCGCGGTGGTTGCGCAGTGGGATTTTTTTTATTTTTTTTTCATTATTAGACCGCTATCCGCCCACTGCTGCAAGGCTCGGGCCCAGCTCAGCGCCCCACCGAAGCGGCCGAGGCCTTCGCCTCACCCCCGCCGCGCGAGCCTCCCTCCCCCGCAAGCTTTTTACCGCCTCTGCTTGTTGTGGCGCAGTCAGAAATAAGACTCACCTGCCACCGGAGGACGAGAAGAAGGGGCGCTGGAGACTGCGGAGGAGAGGCGGCCGCCTCTCAGGCGGAGGTAGTGACGGGCAGCAGCGTCTTTCGGCCCCGAACAGACGGTCTCGTCATCCCCCTTCTCCCTAACCCCCACGGGGGACACGAAGGGAGCAGAGCGGGCCGGTGCTGCGGTCACACGGCGGCTGAAGAACTGGGGGAGGGGGAAGGGTCTATGAATGAGATGTCACTGAAATGAGGAAAGGGCCGGGGAGAGTCAGCCTAGGACTGAGCTCGTAACACCCCCCCTCTCTAGCGCTCGCTCTCTGTCACAGGCGCGTCCACGCGAGCTTCTGCGCCGTGAGCGCGCCCGGCGACGTCATCGGCTTTTTTTTTTTTTTTTTTTCTTCCCGCCCATTCCTCTCTGAGGTGCCCGGATGTTGTGCGAGGCGCACGGGTCGGCTTGCGATGACGTCATCCTGGTGTTTGACACCTCGATGTCATAGCCTACTGTGTCACTGTTCTCAAAAAGCGGGAAAACTCCCAGTGTGATGGTTTAAGACTGAGAGTTGTACTTTTCCCAATCACCCTAGCGTGCATCTCACTGCTGTGGAATTTTTTTTCTGCAGAAAATCAGATAAATTCCAGTCACATTGGCCTTCGTATGTGTCCCAGACAAGGCTGCCTCCATTTTGGATGGTGCCCTGTGAGGTACAATCTGTGGGTACCGCTCCCTATAGGGTGCGAGGTGATAAAGTGTGAAAATAACCATACGGTCCAGAGTTATAACGCTATACAGTATGGTGCCCTAGGTTTTTCAATGGCGTGTAGCATGTACGCCAGGAAGGCTCACCATGCATACGCCAAACGTGTCCTTAGGGGTCTGTGAGGCCAGGAGAGTGGTTTTAGGTCAGAATATGTCCGTATGCCATAAAATAAAGGTATATAATAGTCAGGGATGCCCCTAGCCTTTCTGCTGCCTGAGGCAAAAACAAACTGCGCTATCCTACTCTTTCTTGCCCCTACCTGGTGCTGCCCGATGCAATCGCCCCATTGGTGTTGCACCCCTGATAATAGTGTAGACTGTGTCATTCCATCTTGTGGGGTCCAGTGGAAAAAAACGTATACGTTAGAAGAAAAAAAATACAAAAACGCAGCACACTATATTCTTGTATCCTTCACAGTTCGGTAAAAAAAAAGTATACTTGATGGGGTGCCAGGAGTCAGACCCCCACCGATCTAAGGGCTCATGCACACAAACTTTTTGTTTTCCGTTACCTTTTTTTATAGGTCCATATGCGGAACCATTCACTTCAATGGGGCTTGAAAAAAAGCGGAAATGACTGTGTGCATTCCGTGTCTGCAAGTCCTATTTTTGTCCATTTTGCAGACGAGGTCAGGCATTGTTACAATGGATCTGCAAAAAAACGGATCATCCTGAGGATAGGTCATCAATATTGTACTCTTGAAAAACACCTTTAAAAGGGTTGGCCCATCTCACGCATTGGTGGTATATCGCCAGGATATGCTACCAATGTCTGATAGGTTAGGGTCCCACCTCTGGGACCCGCACCTATCTCTAGAACAGAACTCGCAAAATGAAGTACAGCGAACTGCGCATGCACAGCCGCCCTTAATTTATTTCTATGGGACTGCCGGGAAAAAAACAAGCACGCCGCCCCTCCCACAGAAATGAATGGAGGGTGGCTGCGCATGCATGTTGCGCTCTCTTTCACTTTGCGGGCTCCTTTCTAGAGATAGGTGCAGGTCCCAGAGGTGGGACCCGCACCTATCAGACATTGGTGGCATAGCCTAGCGATATACCACCAATGTGTGAGATGGGCCAAACCCTTTAAGCTGGTCATACACGCGGAAAACAACTTTAAGGGAAGTTCACATCATCGCTTCATTTTCCATTCTGATACTGTGCATGACTAAGGCTACTTTCACACTTGAGTTTTCCCTTTCCGCTTTTGATATCCGTCATAGGATCTCAATAGCGGAGGAAAACACTTTAGTTTTGTTCCCATTCATTGTCAACGGGGACAAAACTGAACTGAACGAAACAGAATGCACCAAAATGCAGTCCATTCCGTTTGGTTGCGTCCCCATCGCCGACAGAATAACACTGCAAGCAGCGTTTTTCTGTCCGCGATGTGGTGCGGAGCAAGACGGATCTGTCACGACTCACAATGTAAGTCAATGGGGAAGGATCCGTTTTCTCGGACATAATAGAAAACAGATCCGTCCCCCATTGACTTTCAATGGAGTTCATGACGGATCCGTCTTGGCTATTTTAAAGATAATCCAACCGGATCAGTTTATAACGGATGCAGACGGTTGTATTATCATGACGGAAGCATTTTTGCTGATCCATGACAGATCCAGCAAAAACGCTAGTGTTAAAGTAGCCTTATGCATATTTGGAGTCCTTTTGAGCCATTTCTGCCTGAGATACGTTTTTTTAGACGGAAAAAAAAATCAGTCTAAAAAATGGATGTCAGATGGAAAAGGCTCAAAAGGACTCCAAATGTAATGGGATCAGACGAGATAGCTGTCGGCCAGACAAGCTTTCAGCTGACAGATATCTTGTGTATAGTCCTGAACCCCCATATCTCTTAGGCCTCTTTCACATGGGCGTTGCGGGAAAAGGTGCGGGTGCGTTGCGGGAACATGCGCGATTTTTCAACGCGAGTACAAAATATTGTAATGCGTTTTGCACGCGCGTGAGAAAAATCGGCATGTTTGGTACCCAAACCCGAACTTCTTCACAGAAGTTCGGGCTTGGGATCGGTGTTCTGTAGATTGTATTATTTTCCCTTATAACATGGTTATAATGGAAAATAATAGCATTCTGAATACAGAATACATAGTACAATAGCGCTGGAGGGGTTAAAAAAAATATATATAATAATTTAACTCGCCTTAATCCACTTGCTCGCGCAGCCCGCTTCTCTTCTGTCTTCTTCTTTGCTGTGCACAGGAATAGGACCTTTGATGATGTCACTGTGCTCGTCACATGGTCCAATCACATGGTTCATCACCATGGTGAGGGACCATGTGATTGGATCATGTGATGTGACGTCACCACAGGTCCTTAGCCAGCAGCTCAACATTACAGAAGAAGACAGAGATCTGCAACTACGCGATCAAGTGGACTCGGTGAGTTAATTTTTAAAAAAATTTAACCCCTCCATCACTATTGTACTATGCATTCTGTATTAAGAATGCTATTATTTTCCCTTATAACCATGTTATAAGGGAAAATAATAAAGATCGGGTCCCCATTCCAATCGTCTCCTAGCAACCGTGCGTGAAAATCGCACCGCATCCGCACTTGCTTGCGGATGCTTGCGATTTTCACGCAGCCCCATTCACTTCTATGGGGCCTGTGTTGCGTGAAAAACGCACAAAATAGAGCTTGCTGCGATTTTCACGCAACACACAAGTGATGCGTTTAAATCACCGCTCATGTGAACAGCCCCACTATGTGCTCTCCGCATCCGCATTTCCGGAGTACGGCCCCGAACTTCCGGGCTTCGGGCCAGAACTTCTGGGACGCGGCTCTGCAAAAAAATAGAACATGTCCTATTCTTGTCCGCAATTGCGGACAAGAATAGGCAGTTCTATTGCGGGTGCCGGCAATACATCACTGACGTGTGAATGGACCCTTAGGCTAAATGCACACGATCAGGATTGCGTGCAGAAAATCCGCACAGTAGGTCATGTATATTGTATTTTATGAGGATTTGAAATTCCCATGCACACGATGCAGATTTCTTCCACGTCGATTTTAACCTACGATGCAGATTTTAAAATCCGCAGAATGTAAATTTATTTAATTTTTCCTGACCGGATTTTCTCCATTCACTTCAATGGGGAGAGGGAAATCCGCACCAATTGATGCGGATTGACCGCATGGATTTCCCTGCGAACACCTGCGGATTTCAGTGTGGATTGTCCACACATAAATGCTGAACATGTGCATTTACCCTCAGGGCTTATGCACACGAACATGTGCTGGCCGTGCCCGAATTGTAGCCCGCAAACAGCGGGTCAGCAATATACAGGATGGAGAGATGCTCTGTAGAAGTATCTCCTGTTCTGGTGGACCATGTATGACATGGTCAGCCATTCATTAAATTTTTGAGAAAAGGACCTGTGGTGACTAGCTGATCATCCCACGGACTGCGTTTCTGGTGGGACAACCCCTTTAAGGCCAGTGAAAACTGATTGACATAAAGCCTAATATTTCAATTTGTACATTTTTAGACTGCCGTTGTATTCTTTGAACTTTCAGCCTTGGGTTGCACAACCTGCGGCCCAGAGGCCACATGAGGCCCTTAACCATCAGGTCACAGAAATGCTTGCCTGTGTCTGGTGGCTGCTCACATGGCACACTGCATATCTGGGACCCACATATGTTGGCAGAATGAGGGGGTGCCTTTACACGCTGCACATTTTGTGGCAGAAAATTCCGCAACTGAAAATCAATTCCGTTCATCTGAATGGAGCAGCAAGCGCATGGATTTCTGCAAGCCCCATTTAGGTTATTGGAATTAATTTTCAGTTGCAGAATTTTCTTCCACAAAATCTGCCGCGTGTGAAGGCGCCCTTATAACCCTTGTGTGACACTCCAAAAAGAAGTAGATAAGGTGGAGAGGTGGCCGTGCATGCATGTCATTATCTTCATTGCAGTTTATGGGGCTAGTAAAACACTCTGCTGCTTCAATAAACTCACATAGTGCAGTTTCTGGAGTGCAGAATGGGGAGAAAGGGATCCCATGCTCCACAAAGTTGGGAGTCCCGTTAGGTGAAACCAGCATCTAACATTTGTAGCATATACTTTTCATATCCAAAAATAAAAATTCCAGCACTTGAAATCTGTAAAAATCCAAAGTTTATTGAAAATACATTAAAAATTACATGAGTCTGTACCGCACACTGCAGTCAACGTGTTTCGGATGAAAATCCTTATTTATGACCTCATGCACAAAAAAATGAAAAGAAGGAGCTAAAAAAAAGGCTAATGCCTTAAGGGCCCTTCACAAGAGCCGAGAGTCCTAATCGCTAACGAGTGTTCATAGGAACGCTCGTTAGCAATTATATGGCGGTGTAAATGTACCGCTAATTACCCGATGAACAAGCAAAACGCTCATTCATCTGTTAAATTCGATCGTTTGTGCGTACACGAAAATCAGAGTTTGCTGGCAGCAGATCACTCTGTGTACACATAATCGATCTGCTGCCGTCAAACAAGTCAGTATGGGGAAGAGCGATGGCATTAGCGATCGCTCCTCCCCATACTGTGGAGGAGATCGTTGCATGTAAATGCATCAGTTTCCCCCACCAGCAAGTAGCAGATTGTCGGGAAGGAAATCTTCCTTCCCAACAATCTGCTGCTCTGTCGTCCCGTGTAAAGAGACCTTTATAAACACAGACAGTGTTCGGTCAATGATTTCCATCAGTGATTTTGAGCCAAAACCAGTTGCGGCTCAAACACAGAACAGGTGCAGATCTTTCCCTTATACCTCATGTCTGTGGAGGCTCCAATCTTGGTATTGGCTCACAAAGGGTGTGCACCCCTGGTCTAACCTATTTGCATCTATAGTTAAAAAGAAGAACTAATTAAATAATTTTATACAATTTCAGTTTTGTTAAAAAGGAAAAGAAGCATGTGCAACAAACACGCCATCCAACAAGTCAGTGGTGTGAGTAATGTGGAAAGGCTGATGTGTGAAGGTGATTATTCACAGGCTGATCCAGACTGATACTTTTTCTTTCAGTATCTATAAGTAAGTGACTTGCAGATAAAGGAACTGGGTTAACGTATTACATCTTCATACTGTAAGGGCCCTTGCACACGACCGTATGCCCTCCGAGACATAGGGTCTGTGAGCGGGTCATATGTCCCGGAGCGGCATTGATCGTGTGCATGGGAGCACACAGCATCATAGATTACAATGATGCTGTGTACGTCGGGTCGCCCGCAGGGCTATTGTCCCGCACTCATAAGATCATATGAGTGCAGGACAATAGCCCCGCGGGTGGCCCGATGTGCACAGGATCATTGTAATCTATGATGCTGTGTACTCCCGTGCACACGATCAATGCCGCTCCAGGACATATGGCCCGCTCACGGACCGTATGTCTTTGAGGGCATACGGTCGTGTGCAAGGGCCCTAAGGCTCCATTCATGGGTCCGCATCCGTTCCGCAATTTTGCGGAACGGGTGCGGACTCATTTATTCTCTATGGGGACGGAATGGATGCGGACAGCACACAGTGTGCTGTCCGCATTTGCAGAGCGCGGTCCTGATCTTCCGGAACTCAGCTCCACAAAAGATAGAACATGTCCTATTCTTGTCCGCAGCTGCAGACAAGAATAGGCATTTCTATAGGGGTGCCGGCCGGGTGTGTTGCGGATCCGCAATACACCACGGACGTGTGAATAGAGCCTAAGGCTGAGTTCACACTTCAGTTATTTGGTCAGTTATTTCCATTAGTTATTGTGAACCAAAACCAGGTGCGGGTCAAAAACACAGAACAGGAGCAAATCTTTCCATTATACCTGATCTCTGAGTAGGCATCACTGCTGGTTTTGGTTCACAATAACTGATGGAAATAACTGACCAAATAACTGAAGTGTGAACTCAGCCTAAGGGGTCATGCACACAAACGTATTTTCTTTCTGTGTCCGTTCAGGTTTTTTTTGTGGACCATATGGGGAATCATTCATTTCACTGGGTCAGCAAAAAAAAAACTAAGTTACTCCGTGTGCATTCCGTTTCCGTATGTTTGTATTTCCCTTCTGCAAAAAAAACAGGACATGTGGTATTGTTGTCCGCAGTACTGTTCTATTAGGGGCCAGCTGTTCCGTTCCGCAAAATAAGGAATGTACACGGATGTCATCCGTATTTTTTGCGGATCCGTTTTTGCAGACCGCAAAATACATACGGTCGTGTGCATGAGCCCTATGGGTCCATTCACACGAACGTAAGTGTTTTGCGGTCTTCAAATTGCGGATCCGCATAACATGGGTACCGGCCTTGTGTGTTCCGCATTTTGGGGAATGCACACGGCCAGCTATATGATAGAAATGCCTATTCTTGTCCGCATTTGCAGACAAGAATAGGACATGTTCTATCTTTTTTGTGGGGCCGCGGAATGTAACTACAGATGCGCACAGCACATGGTGTGCTGTCCAAATCTTTTGCTGCCCCATTAAAATTAATGGGTCTGCATCCGTTCCGCAAAATTGTCGTGTGAATGGACCCAAAGATATGCTATTCCACTCCTGAAATACTTTTTATTATCATATTTTTATTCAAAGTTGGAGTGCTGATTGAGTTATCGGTCATCTTGTCAGGAATTTTGGTGAAATGGTGCGTAATAGACATTCATTTGTGGTCACGGCTTACCTATGTGACGTAGGCAACTAGGGACGTGACCATCAACCTGCCTAACTAGACCTAAGCGGCTTGAATTGTGCCATAACCGCTGAGTAGGAGGGACGCCTGAAGAGGGCAAAACCCCACAACTAAATGATTAGCAATACTTTATTACAGACAAACACTACATGACCAACTTCTGAAACGCAAGAAACATCTCTCCATTAGGCTGAGGTATATACCTATTAAAACATGAAGAGCGCCAACTACCTATTTTTCTGATAATATGGGCCGGCACTCTGTTCCTGGAGGCAGCGGAAGCAGCACTTATCCTATCCTGAAGGAATGACCCGACACAGTAGTCGGGTTCAACCCTAAATTGGTCACCAGCATACGGACATGATATACAAACTGAGATGTGGTACCGTGGGAAACGGCAACAGAGGACTCTGGGTCATGGTCCACTAAGGCTGTCAGTAACTGCTGAAAGACCTGAACCGGGTACCATGAATGGGACGTTGGAAAGAAAGTAACCTGAGTAGGGGGTCCTGTCTGAGACGTCTTGGTGACTGGTAAGGACAGCTTGTAACCGTCGGGGCTCCGGCTCAGCTGGTTGAGGCCGACAAACCTGCTATTGGTGGAAGTGCACGTGAACCCGCCTGGCCTCATGAACCCATAGAATGCTAAGTAGATGGCGGCTTTAAAGGGGTTGTCCGGGTTCAGAGCTGAACCTGAACATACCCTTATTTTCACTCCGATGCGCTCCCTTGCCTTGCGCTAAATCATGCAGGGCACAGGCTCTTTTGTTTTCAATAACACAGTGTCGGGCTGAAACTTCCGCCAGGCATTGTGTTCGGTGACGTCACCGGCTCTGATGGGCGGGCTTTATCGCTGCCCTAGCCGTTTTACTGGCTAGGGCAGCGCTAAATCCCGCCCATCAGTGCCGGTGACGTCACCGGGGTTCCTGGCAACCCCATGGAGAGCCCCGGTACGTCACCAGATCTCCAAAAAATAGCGATTTAGCGCAGGGCAAAGGAGAGCATCGGAGCATGAACTGCTCCGATGTTCATGTCAGGGGGGCTGCTGGGTTGAAAATGGAGGTATGTCCGGGTTCAGCTCTGAACCCGGACAACCCCTTTAAGCACTAGACTGGGGAGTACACCGAGAGGCGCTCTATCCAGCATGTCAGACAAGTCTCGAAAGATTTTGCCAGTGACAGCCTGTCTGCGTGGCTGGCCTCCCGTACTACATTTACCCAAACCCCGCAATGCGGCCTTGATAACGTGAGCAGAAGATAGGGACCCCCGCTCAGGATAACTTATGGCGGAAAAATGTTGTACCCCAGCCATGTAGGACCGAACACTGTTGTGAGACAGCCTCAATTCTGAGTGACAGTAACCTATGAACGCCAATATATAATCTATAAAGCTAGTATTCCCCTGGGGGTATTTTTCCTGAAACCTGCCGAATGTGTTCCAACCTATGTTGTAACTCCTGGCCGTGTTAAATTACCTGGCTACCAGGCTGTGTGCAGTAACCAGATAGTTAGTTAGTCCAGAATTAACGCTGAGAAAGGAGGAATTGAGGCCCCTATGTTGTCCGCTACTGGCTTGACCTGTGAAAAAAGGGAGAAGTTAGCCCGTGACAACGCGTCAGCCGCCACGTTCTGTGTACCTCGGACATGGGAACAACAGTAGTGAAAGTTGTACTGTAACGAGAGCTGAACTAGACATCTCGCAAAAGACTTAACGTGTGGGGATTTAGATCTACCTTTAATTAAAATGTCCACTGTAGCCGAATTATCTGAAATGAACAGGACTGTGGAACTGGCCCATGAGCTACCCCAAACATATGCGGCAGCCACTATGGGGTACAGTTCGAACAAGGCTGAAGTCTGTAGAAAACTCTGGATCTGTCTAACCTCTCCGGGCCATGTCCCAGCCATCCAGTGGGTGCCAAAAATGGCAGCAAAACCAGTGCCAGTGGAAGCATCAGAAAAGACAATGGGAGACGAACTAGAAGCCGCGGGAATGAAAAAAGAAATCCTGTTCCAGTGGTTCAGAAACTGGTCCTACATGACTAGATCTGCTACTGCCTGGCCATCTAGCTGTACTGGGCTATCCTGATGTGGTGCAGCGGGAAGAAGGGCCAACAGACGGGAAATGAACTATCTAACCTGTGGAATAATGCGCATAGCAAAGTTTAACATGCCCATTAACGACTGTAAATCCGCCTTCATCGCCACCCTCACTACAGTGAATTTGTGGATGACTTCCTTGATCCTCACCAGTTTGTCATCTGGCAGTTTGGCTAACATGTTCCATGAATCTAGCACGATGCCCAGGAACGTGATGACAGTGGATGGGCCTTCGACCTTCTTGGGTGACACCAGCACACCTAGCTGAAAAAAAACTGCTAGTAAAGTTTCTAGTCCCTGCGGTGTGCGTCCCAGACCTTCAATCATTAAAAAATCATCCAGATAGTGGATGACATGTTCGCAATGGAACTTGGTTTCCAAAATCCAATGCAGGGCCTGCGCAAACTGATCAAACAACCAAGGGCTACTCCTAGAGCCAAACGTTAGCTTTGTGGCGAAATAGTACAAACTCCTCCATTTTATACCATGCCACTGCCAGAGCGCAGGCATGATGGGAAGGAGTTTGAAGGCATCGGATATATCTGCCTTAGACAAGTAGGCTCCAGGCCCTAACTGCATGATGATTGCTATGGCCTGATCTATTGTAGAATACTTAATGCTGACTTCCTCTGACGGAATGAGGGAATTTAGACTGGCAATGTGAGAAGCATGCAGGGCTGAGAGGTCGTAGATAAGCCTCTCCTTTTTGCTAAATTTACCAGTGGTCGAATGGTGACACCGAAAAAGGTCATATGAGAAACCCTTTCTCTAACTCAGCCTCTAGCAACTTGTCCACTGAAGTTGGGGCTCTCTCTGCAGACTGTAAATTTTTGCATTCATACGTAACCTCTGGCAGAGCGACCAGTCCTGTATAGAACCCTACCATGAACCCCGTGACCAAGAAATTGATGAACTTAGGATCATGATGACCTTGCAGCCATAACTGTAAAGAATCAGTGTTTATGACACTCACGTATGCTTTATCTGATTTTAATGTACATGCTATCTTAGGGTGAGCTCTGAATCAATTGGTGCAAAAATGAAGCAAACGACACTGGCTGTAATTACAAGCTGAGAAATGAAAGTTGTTGCAAATCTGAGATTTCCCTAAATGTTTGATAGGGCAACCTAACTTATCCACCACGCCGGTACCCCTGTGAGAGTCCGACAGACCAGCTGAAGAGACTTTGAAACTTGGCTCCGAGCCGGCAGATGTACTATGACACCATTCAGCAGTGTGAAATATAGACTGACAAAGTGAGCACGATGGGGCTTTAAGCCCTGCAAAGTGTCTGCAGAAGATCTCAGTGTCTATGTTGGCCCAATTAGTGGTAAACTGAAACTGACTGAGTGCTGCTGCTTTCGCAGAAAAAGAACAGTGGTAATCGTAAAACGCCGCACCGCCATACTTATGCCCCAAATCAGTGACTCTATAAAGGTAGAGATCCCTGTACAAGCTGAACGCCAGAACGAATTCCGGAATTGTTAGCTTTTGATTGAGCCTATGATCGCGGCTCTTAAGAACCACCGAAACATCACCACAGGCAATAACTTTGTTGTCGGAGAGATCTTGAGTGGCAATCAGTAAGGAAGCTAGATTAACGTCTCTACCCTCAAGTATGTCCTTCTTGATATTTGCCAGAATGAAATGAGCAGGTGTGACGTTGGGCACAAGGTACACTGTACCAGAACAACCCGCGGCAGATGTGGAGGCGACGGGTACATCTCGTGGTGGATGAGAGACAACTGCCCCCCGAGACTCCACTGTCCAACCTCGCCTGAATATTAGTAATTGAGGACGTCAAGTTATTAATCATGACATGCAACTGCGTAAGAGAAGTCTGTACTGTGGCCACGGACACCTCTTCTTGGCGAAGACCGGCTGTACCCGCCACAAGTAAGCGGGACAGCTCCGCCTTCCTTGCAGTGGCCGAGAACGGGATACCCCTTTTTAACAACTCTGATGTGAGCTTGGGAATGGTCCAGCTTCGGAGCGACGGAACACTGCCACCCTCTAACATCCTGGTGACGTTCTCATCCATGGAAAATTCCACTATGTCAGACGCATGCGACATGTTGCAACTGCTGACGATAACAGACATTTTTAACAACTCGAGGTATGCGTGACTAACGAACTCCAACCAGTGCCATCACCAAGAAGTCTGACCAACGGAAAGCGGAGGGAATGCCCTGGGATAACATGATCCCGACTACAGCAGGCCCCCGTAACCGTCACTAGCTCGGTTTCAACCATGGGAGTGAGACATGCATTAACACTAAAGAACATGGTAAAGTGTAGTGACGACCCCGACTGACCCCCTGTCTACCACTGAGCATCCTCTTAATACTACCTATTTTTTATTTTTTTTTTACTGCAGGCACCAGTGAGCAAGCCTGTGACTGACCGTAAGTAAACTACCAACGGCCGCATGGAGAACGCAGCTTGAGCTACCGAGTGAATGTCCGACTGGACAAAACATGCAAACTACGAAACCCGCGGTGGCAGGCGTGACGTAAACAGGTCGAAATTCTTGACACCGCAACTGGGAATAAATGAGACTTACCAGGAACCTGACATATATTAACCTGAAGAAAAACGGCAAGTAGTGGACCCGTAACCTGATGAGACAAACCCACCCGTAACAAGAATCGTGTAAGCTAATAACATCAAACTCAAACCTCCCCCATTTTTTTTCTTTTCTTCTACCTGATCAAAAGGTGTATTTGACAACCAACTCAGAATGGAGGCTGACCTAAAAAAAATAAAAACGACGTGCTATTACAACCTTGGCTATGGAGCATGCAGATATTCACATAAGTCGTATGTGATCACAAAGATTACATGTCACATGACCAACGCTGCTAGTTGGGTAAGCTACCAGTACGTACCCCCCAGCAAACAGGGGGTGGGGCATAGACCACGGCGGCGTACCTGGGGAAAAGTAATGTCCATACCGCAACAACGTGAAATGGCTGGTGCAGTTACA
The DNA here is from genome assembly GCF_905171765.1 of Bufo bufo. Classification (NCBI taxonomy): domain Eukaryota; kingdom Metazoa; phylum Chordata; class Amphibia; order Anura; family Bufonidae; genus Bufo; species Bufo bufo. The sequence continues at coordinate 30,391,415 of NC_053399.1, forward strand.
CCATGTGATGCAGGAAACATGAGACAACCGCAAATGGCTTGAAACCTTCCCTGCCCTTTCTCCCCGCCTCTCTCAAAGCACAGCGGCTTGTGCAAGACGTTAAACCTGTGAAACCGAGACAGAGTCCCGCTGACTCCTGCGTCCTAATGGTACTTCCGCGTGGGAGCCAATCGCAGGCTGCAAGGCAGACCATTCCGGTGCGGTGCTGCTCCTCCTCACCTAAGGAGCCGACACACCGCTGACTGGACTGAAAGAAGACGGTGATGCGCAAACTTGCAGCGAACTCACCTTACCGGAAAGAATTCAGCTGGTTCCTGGACGCCGACTGGATACCGAAGCAACTGGTTCAACACGCGAGCCGCACCGAGGCTCTGGCTGCACACGAGTACACAGCACCAACGCTGAGCCCGGAGGGGAACACCTGTCAGGTTAATGAAGGCTGCTGACGCCCCTCCCGCAAATCCAGGCCAATAAATTGGCTTTCATACTTGTCAAAGCTGCATGACAATTGGCTGGATCTGCAAAAATAGCTAAGGCTACTTTCACACTGGCGGTAGCCTTTTCCGGCAGGCTGTTCCGGTGGGGGAACAGCCTGCCAGATCCGTGCTACTGCAAGTCCACCGTGCTGGCAGAAGTCCGCTCCGGCCCCATGCCGAGAGGTGGCCGGAATAAAACTACAGCACGTTGCGGTTTTTGTCCGGCCGCCTCTCGGCATGGTTGCCGTGCTGCGGCCGGACCTCCGGCCCGCCCCCATTACAGTGAATGGGGCCGGAGTGGACTTCCGCCAGCATGGTGGACTTGCGGTAGCAGGGAGGCTACCGCCAGTGTGAAAGTAGCCTAATTTAGATGGTCTATAGTAAAAAGATGAAACATTTTCATACACCCCATTAGGAAATTCATAGTTAAAATAAAGGGGGATCCTCTGTTCAGGAGCCTCATTTCACTCCTAGGTTTTCCCACTGATTACAGCTGCACTTTGAAACCTGGTTTATTGTTAAAGGGGGTTCCCGCTACTGTTATATTGATGTTCTATCCTCAGGATTGGCCATTAATACCTGATCGCCGGAAGTCCGGTAGTCTACTCCAGCCTATCAGCTGTTCTGCAGCTTTATTGGAACAGCTGTTTTGTTCTCACTTCAATGGCAGCAGTAACGCCATGTTGTCACGGATGGTGTTGCAGAAAGCTGGAACTTATAAATAAACATCCGACTGGCTTGATCCCAAACTAAGGAGCATATGGGTGAGCCCTATAAAACCCCTAGAGCTCTCCCTGACTGCTATGCCCATGCAAAGATCTTTGTGGTAGACGATTGCATGTCCTCGTACCTTATAATATGTGACACCTGAAAACCCTATAATAGTGAGGGGACACGACCACCGGCTCCCTGCACGTAATACGGACGGCGTCAGGGTCACCTACAATCAAGCCAGCAAGAAACACAAAAAAAGGAAACAGACTTATCTGAGGAATCAGGAGAAGCAGGCTCCAGCAGTGAACACAATCCAGGAAGAAGTATAAACCGCAAAGTGAGGCAGTATGGGAGACAATCAGTGAAAATAGGTGACAGCTGGGAGAAGAAAAGGAGATGAGAAAGTGAAACCAAAACAAAGAACATCATACAACAGGTAGAGAAGAACGTCTGCCAGATCTTCTCACAGAGCTGGCGGTGACAGTACCCCTCCCTCTACGGGTGGACTCCGGACACTCAGAGCCCACCTTCTCAGGATGAGACCTATGGAAAGCCCTGATGAGACGAGTGGCCTTAATGTCCGCCACTGGGACCCACATCCTCTCCTCAGGACCATAACCCTCCCAATGAACGAGGTACTGGAGAGAACCGCGGATAATGCGAGAATCCACAATCCTAGAGACCTGAAATTCAAGATTGCCATCAACAACAATCGGAGGAGGAGGCAAAGAGGAGGGTACAGTGGGTTGGACATAAGGTTTTAATAGGGACCTGTGAAAAACATTATGGATCTTCCAAGTCTGAGGAAGATCAAGACGAAGGCAACGGGATTGATGACGGACAAGATCTTGTAAGGCCCAATAAACCTAGGACCCAACTTCCAGGAGGGAACCTTCAGTTTGATATTCTTTGTAGACAACCACACCAGATCACCCACATTCAGGTCCGGACCAGGCACACGTCTCTTATCCGCCACACGCTTATATCTCTCACTCATCCTCTTCAGATTACCCTGAATCTTTTGCCAAATAAATGACAAAGACGAGGAAAATCTCTCCTCATCAGGTAAACCAGAAAACCCCTCTCCAGAGAATGTCCCAAACTGCGGATGAAACCCATATGCACCAAAAAATTGTGACTTATCAGAGGACTCCTGGCGACGGTTATTTAAAGCAAACTCAGCAAGGGACAAAAAAGAACACCAATCCTCCTGATTCTCTGCCACAAAACAGCGCAGATATGTCTCCAGATTCTGATTGACGCGTTCGGTCTGACCATTCGACTGCGGGTGAAAAGCAGAAGAGAACGACAACCGAAACCCCAAGCGAGAACAGAAGGCCTTCCAGAATCTGGAAACAAATTGCATGCCCCTATCAGAAACGATGTCTGAAGGAATGCCATGCAATTTAACAATGTGATCAACAAACGCTTGCGCCAGCGTCTTAGCATTGGGTAACCCAGGAAAGGGAATGAAATGCGCCATTTTGCTAAAATGTCCACTACTACCAGAATCACAGTCTTCCCCGAGGAACGAGGCAGGTCCGTAATGAAGTCCATGGACAGATGCCTCCAAGGACGGGAAGGAATGGCTAACGGGAGGAGAGAACCCGATGGCCGTGAATAAAGGACCTTGGCACGAGCACAGGTCTCGCAGGCTGCCACAAAACTCTCCACCGTCTTACGAAGAGCTGGCCACCAGAATCTCCGAGCAATGAGATCCACTGTGGCTCTGCTCCCCGGGTGCCCAGCAAGGACCGTATCGTGGTGCTCCTTAAAAACCTTGTGTCATAAAGCGAGAGGCACAAACAACCTCCCAGGGGGACAAAGATCAGGAGCCTCTGCCTGGGCTGCCTGAACCTCTGCCTCCAAATCAGGATAAAGAGCAGAGACGACCACCTTCAGCCAAAATGGGACCCTGGTCTTCAAAGTTCCCCCCTCCCGGAAAACAACGTGACAGGGCATCTGCCTTCACATTTTTAACCCCAGGGCGGAACGTAATCAAACCTAGAAAAGAACAAAGACCATCTGGCCTGTCTCGGATTCAGACGCTTGGCCGATTCCAAGTAGGCCAGATTCTTATGGTCTGTAAACACGGTAATAGGGTGTCGGGCTCCCTCTAACCAATGGCGCCATTCCTCAAAAGCTAATTTGATGGCCAACAACTCCCTATCTCCCACATCGTAATTTCTCTCTGCAGAGGAGAGTTTCCTTGAGAAAAAGGCACACAGTCGCCATTTGGCAGGAGAGGGACCCTGAGATAAGACCGCACCCACACCCACCTCAGAGGCGTCCACCTCAACAATAAAAGGTAGAGAGACATCAGGTTGTACCAAAATGGGAGCGGAAGCAAAACTCTCTTTGATACTAGAAAAGGCTTTAAGTGCATCTACCGACCACGAAGAAAAATCTACCCCCTTTTTAGTCATATCAGTGAGTGGCTTAACAACAGAGGAATAATTCAAAATGAACTTTCTGTAATAATTGGCAAAACCCAAAAACCGCATCAGCGCCTTCTGATTCTCAGGAAGCTCTCAATCAAGCACAGCACGGACCTTCTCAGGGTCCATGCGAAAAACCAGAAGCGGAGAGAAGAAAACCAAGAAATTGAATCTCCAGAGCCGCAAACACGTTTTTCCAGTTTAACGTACAATTTATTATCCCGCAGAATCAGCAAGACCTGACGTAGGTGGTCTCGATGAGTCTTGAAATCAGGAGAAAAAATCAAAATGTCATCCAGATACACCAGTACAAATTTCCCTATTAAATGATGAAAAATGCTGTTCACAAAATGTTGGAAGACGGCCGGAGCATTCATCAAACCAAAGGGCATAACCAAATTCTCGAAATGACCCTCAGGGGTATTGAAGGCCGTCTTCCATTCATCCTCTTACCTGACCCTGACTAGGTTGTATGCCCATCTTAAATCCAACTTAGAAAAAACCTTAGCCCCAACAATCTGGTTAAACAGGTCCGGGATCAGAGGAAGCGGATATGGGTCACGAACCGTGATACGGTTCAGCTCCCTGAAATCCAGACAAGGTCTTAAAGAACCATCTTTTTTCTTAACAAAAAAAACAAAACAGCGGCAACAGGTGACTTCAAGGGTCGGATGTGTCCCTTTCTCAGGCTCTCAGAGATATAAGTACGCATAGCTACTCTTTCAGGTTGGGAGAGATTGTATAAACGTGATTTTGGCAGTTTGGCGCCTGGGATGAGATTAATAGGGCAGTCGTACTCCCGGTGCGGGGGCAACTCCTGGACACCACTCGGAAAACACATCTGAAAATTCAGAGAGAAAAGATGGCACAGTCTTGGTAGAAATCTCTGAAAGAGACGCCGTGAGGCAATTCTCTCTGCAAAACTCACTCCAACCATTTATTTGCCTTGCTTACTAATCAATGGTGGGGTTATGTTTAGTGAGCCAAGGCAGCCTCAACACTAGAGGAGTAGGTAATCCGCTTAAGACGAAACATGACATATCCTCAACATGAGCGTCAACCACAGTCAAACGGATATTGTGAACTATGCCCTTTAACGATCTTTGAGAAAGTGGAACGGAATCGATAGCAAAAACAGGTATATCCTTTTCCAAAGTGCATACCTGGAAACCATGCGTTATTGCAAATTGATTATCAATGAGATTGACAGCTGCTCCACTATCTACAAAAATCTCACAAACAATGTTCTTGCTGTCTAGCGCCACCCTGGCAGGTAGGAGAAAACGGGAACGGGAAGTAAATGGCAAACCTTCATTTTCCGCATCAACCTTGCCAATAGTAGCAAATGGAAAGTTTTTAGAGGGTTTTTTTATTTTGCTTTTTCTTTTATTACCCTCAGAAAACTCCATGAATCTCCTAGAGGGGCAAACATTAGCCAAAGGATTTATACCCCCACAACAGAAACAAACCCTCCTCTGAGAGCTGAATCCTCTACTATCAGAGGCAAGCAAACCCAGCTGCATGGCCTCCTTCTCAGAGGGGATTGAGAGAGACTGAGACCCCTGCACACTGAATGAGACAGCCCCACTGTCCTTGGACTGAATATGACAGGAAGGAGTAGTCTCCTCTCTCTAAGACGCCTGTCAATGCGAACAGCTAGAGATATGGCTGACTCTAACGATGCTGGTCTCTCATGAAAAGCAAATACATCTTTCAATCTTTCCGAAAGACCATGGCAAAATTGACTTCGGAGTGCAGCATCATTCCAACCAGTATCAGCTGCCCATCTCCGAAATTCTGAACAATATATCTGTGCGGACTGTTTACCCTGGCATAAAAGACGCAGTTTAGATTCAGCCAGAGCAATACGATCCGGGTCATCATATATCTGTCCCAGGGCTACAAAAAATTCATCCACTGATCGGAGGGGCCGTGCCCCGACCGGCAGCGAAAAGGCCCAAGACTGAGCGTTATCCCTGAGCAGCGAGATGATGATCCCCACCCTCTGCTCATCACCAGAGGAATGGGGAAGTAGGCGAAAATGGAGTTTGCAAGCCTCTCTAAAGCAAACAAAATTCTCACTACCCCCGGAGAACATATCCGGAAGCGAGATCTTAGGCTCGGAACAAACTCCATGAACGCAAGTAGAACTGGTCACCTGAAACTGAGACACAGTTTTACGGAGATCTGCTACCTCCAGTGAAAGACCTTGCATGCGGTCAATCAAGGCTGAAACCGGATCCATGCTTAAGACTGTTATGGCGGTTTATAATGTCACGGATGGTGTTGCAGAAAGCTGGAACTTATAAATAAACATCCGACTGGCTTGATCCCAAACTAAGGAGCATATGGGTGAGCCCTATAAAACCCCTAGAGCTCTCCCTGACTGCTATGCCCATGCAAAGATCTTTGTGGTAGACGATTGCATGTCCTTATACTATGTGACACCTAAAAACCCTATAATAGTGAGGGGACACGACCACCAGCTCCCTGCACTTAATACGGACAGAGTCAGGGTCACCTACAATCAAGCCAGCAAGAAACACAAATAAAGGAAACAGACTTATCTGAGGAATCGGGAGAAGCAGGCTCCAGCAGTGAACACAATCCAGGAAGAAGTATAAACCGCAAAGTGAGGCAGTATGGGAGGAAATATAACGGGAGACAATCAGTGCAAATAGGTGACAGCTGGGAGAAGAAAAGGAGATGAGAAAGTGAAACCAAAACAAAGAACATCATACAACAGGTAGAGAAGAACGTCTGCCAGATCTTCTCACAGAGCTGGCGGTGACACATGTTCACATCTGCGCTACCTGATCTGGGAGTCTGTTCTGCCAGACTATTAGATTTCACCATATCCAGCTTATCCTGAATCTGCCATTGACTGTCGGTACCTATGGACTATAGTGGGATCCAGATGGTTTCCAGCATGAGTGCCGGGTTTCAGGTGGACAAAAAATGCTGCATGGACTGAAACCGTCCGGATCCCCGCTAGATCTCATTATAGTCAATGAAGTCTGGTGGTGAACATCAGTATCCGACTATGCCAGATATGGTGAAATCCGGTAATCTGTTCCTCTGCCGGAACAGACTACTGGATCAGATAGCACAGATGTAAACAAGTGTCCAGGAGGCAGAGCTTCACTGTGAAGTGCTCTCTGCTTCACATTCGCCCCCCCCCCCCCCCCAGCTGTAGTGGTCTCCTGTTTGGATGCTATAGCTCTAAACGACCAGCATCAACATACAGTCAGGTCCATAAATATTGGGACATCGACACAATTCTAACATTTTTGGCTCTATACACCACCACAATGGATTTGAAATGAAACGAACAAGATGTGCTTTAACTGCAGACTGTCAGCTTTAATTTGAGGGTATTTACATCCAAATCAGGTGAACAATGTAGGAATTACAACAGTTTGCATATGTGCCTCCTACTTGTTAAGAAACCAAAAGTAATGGGACAGTTGGCTTCTCAGCCGTTCCATGGCCAGGTCTGTGTTATTTCCTCATTATCCCAATTACAATGAGCAGATAAAAGGTCCAGAGTTCATTTCAAGTGTGCTATTTGCATTTGGAATCTGTTGCTGTCAACTGTCAAGATGAGATCCAAAGAGCTGTCACTATCAGTGAACCAAGCCATCATTAGGCTGAAAAAAAAAAAAAACAAACCCATCAGAGAGATAGCAAAAACATTAGGCGTGGCCAAAACAACTGTTTGGAACATTCTTAAAAAGAAGGAACGCACCAGTGAGCTCAGCAACACCAAAAGACCCAGAAGACCACCGAAAACAACTGTGGTGGAGGACCGAAGAATTCTTTCCCTGGTGAAGAAAACACCCTTCACAACAGTTGGCCAGATCAAGAACACTCTCCAGGAGGTAAGTGTATGTGTGTCAAAGTCAACTATCACGAGAAGACTTCACCAGAGTGAATACAGAGGGTTCACCACAAGATGTAAACCATTGGTGAGCCTCAAAAACAGGAAGGTCAGATTAGAGTTTGCCAAATGACATCTAAAAAAGCCTTCACAGTTCTAGAACAACATCTAGAACACAGAGTGATGGGAAGAGAATAGTATGGAGAAGGAAAAGAACTGCTCATGATCCTAAGCATACCACCTCATCAGTGAAGCTTGGTGGTGGTATTGTCATGGCATGGGCATGTATTGCTGCCAATGGAACTGGTTCTCTTGTATTTATTGATGATGTGACTGCTGACAAAAGTGTTTAGGGCAATATTATCTGCTCATATTCAGCCAAATGCTTCAGAACTCATTGGACGGCGCTTCACAGTGCAGATGGACAATGACCCAAAGCATACTGCAAAAGCAACCAAAGAGTTTTTTAAGGGAAAAAAGTGGAATGTTATGCAATGGCCAAGTCAATCACCGGACCTGAATCCGATTGAGCATGCATTTCACTTGCTGAAGACAAAACTGAAGGGAAAATGCCCCAAGAACAAGCAGGAACTGAAGACAGTTGCAGTAGAGGCCTGGCAGAGCATCACCAGGGATGAAACCCAGCATCTGGTGATGTCTATGCATTCCAGACTTCAGGCTGTAATTGACTGCAAAGGATTTGCAACCAAGTATTAAAAAGTGAAAGTTTGATTTATGATTACTATTATGTTCCATTACTTTTGGTCCCTTAACAAGTGGGAGGCACATATGCAAACTGTTGTAATTCCTGCACCGTTCACCTGATTTGGATGTAAATACCCTCAAATTAAAGCTGACAGTCTGCAGTTAAAGCACATCTTGTTTGTTTCATTTCAAATCCATTGTGGTGGTGAATAGAGCCAAAAATGTTAGAATTGTGTCGATGTCCCAATATTTATGGACCTGACTGTATATCTGAAATGCATCAGACATTGTAAATGATAATTTGCACAATATTTCCACACGACCATCTACTGAATCAGACTCTTGTTTAAGGTTAGCTTTAGGTCCTACAGTATCTCTTCTACTATTTTATGTTTGTAGTTTACCAGAACTAAATGTAAATGTCCTTGGGCCAATATTGTTCATTCCTGATCGTCTTCCTGTGTTAGCACATCCGCCAATCTGCCACCAAATGGGCAAAGGCTTGTTTGTCATTGATCACATTTTTTCTGCAGACATAAATCCTTTGTTGGCAGCTCTTCATCCCATGTAAACAGGGATGTGCTACCAACAATATATCTGGATATGAGTGAACAATCACATTTACGATCATTCAGTCACATGTTGCAGCAATGACTACTCCATGTAAATGTAGCTAAATAAGCACCGATCAACTTGATATTAGAAATCTAAAAAGGACCTACGAACCAGTCAAAGCTTCAAAGAAATCCATTCTACAGTAGGAGGTGGGCAAGAGGAACACTTGCCCCTTGCTGTTGAGGAAATCAGTCCCAGATGTATTTAGCTCATCCCAGATTCCTCCCTGTAGTCATTTGTGCCACTAAACGTGTCAATTTCTTACTATAGAGTACTGTACCCTGGCAATAAATGCAACAAACTGGCATTACGTAAAGAAAAAAGTACAGCAGATTGGCATTAAAAAAAGAAAAAAGTCCAACAAACTGGTACTAGAAAAAGAAAAATATGCAATAAACTGGCATAACAAAAACGAAACTGTGCAACAAATGGACAGTACAAAAAGAAAAAAAAGTGCAACAAACTACCTAAATCAGAAGAGAACAACAGGAGACCAGCAACTTATAATGGCAATAAAATGTCAGGTGGAGTAGAAGATTTTTCAGATGGTGTAAAAATTTAATTAGACTCAAAATTAAATTTTTTAAAATTGTAACCTGCAAGTGAAACCAAGAATTGGAGCCAAAGGACCGGACAGGTTTCTTCATCAAATCAAACATGAGAAGTACAGTGTAGTCCCAGTTTCTTTATTTTGGTGAAATATTAGTAGTAGTAGCTGGACTAAGCAAAATTTCAGATGAACTTTAATTTGACCCCTCAAAAAAATAAAAAATCCTTTATGTTGTTTACATAGAGTTTAAGCAATCATTGAGTATTGTGTTCTGGTGGGACATGGGGTGCTGAAGCCTTATCAGATCATCTACCCAAAAAGCCAAAAAGAAAAGAAAAAATAACTATGGCTACTCAACTAAATAAAGACAAATCAAATAATATTCTGAAGGCATCATGTAAAGTTGATATCATTTTTGTTTTTTGCTTATTTTATAAAAGGAAATCCAAGTTTTAAAGGAGTTGTCCTGGCACTGTGTAAGTACAGTGTTCTTTCCGTTCAAGTGAATGGACTATAAAGCTCTAATTAACAGTGCATCGCAGCTACAAGGAAGACAGCATGCCGGCAGGTAAACATTGAAGAAGACGCAGCGCCTTGGCCCCTTCAAAAAGCTGATTGGTGCCAAGAGTCCCCGCCAATCTGATATTAATTAAAATTAGATAAAAAGGGTTCTCTTGGGACATCAACCCCTCTCCACAAAAACATGAGGAGGTTATGAAAGGGGGGCATCCCACTCAAGACTACATCTATGCACCAGAACAGAGAGTTGTTCTTTAAGAGAGTCTCTCACTCTGGTGGACCCAGGGTGCTCATGCACTATATGGATGGTGATACATCTGAATGGACCCCATTCAATGCCACGTTTTCCCTGATCATCAGCAAGTAAGCTTGGGAAAGGCAATGATGAGAATTGTATCTGTTTCCTCCATCCCCCATTTTGTACACACTCTATTTTTTCTCCCCCAACATAATCACCTCTAAGGTCACCTGCACACGTTGCAGAATATGTGTGCTTTTTCTGCGTGGATTGAGTGCGGAAAAACTGCAGCATATTACACTACCAACAAAGTATATGAGATTGCACAAATCTCATGTACACTTGGCGGATTTTTTCCACGTGGAATTTGACCTGCCGTGCGGATTTCAAAATAAATAGCATGTCAATTATGTTGGTGGTTTTAACTGTGGATACACCCTTTTCATTGGAAGGGGGAGATCTGCGGCAAAACCACATCAAATCCGTACCAAAAACCGCTGCTAGACATTGCGGATTTGGGTGTGGATATGTTGCATAAACGCAAACAACTCAGCACTGAAATTTGTGTGGATCTTATGTGCGTTCACCCGCACCCATGTGCAGGTGGCCTAATGGTTTCTATATCATAGGTGATGCATGATGCCATTTCTATGTAACATGGCTCAAAGTGTCAATCAGGTGTGGCACTACAGATGGCCTGGCACCAGAGACTTGTGACCACCAGAACTATTAATACTAATTATATAGCAAAGGTACTTAGACATTGTCTATCACTGTTATTAGATAACATTATGCATGGAACTGTCATTTGGTCATTGTATGCTGGTGTTACTTAGGCACGGGTATTGACATAGGCATAGTATGATAGGTGGTACTGCTGCTTAGGCACGGTATGCAGTGATGGCTAACCTCCGGCACTCCAGCTGTGGTGAAACTATGACTCCCAGCATGCTCCATTCATTTCTGTGGAGTTCTGAGAACAGCCAAGCAAGTGTGCATATTGGGAGTCGTAGTTTTACCACAGTTGGCGTGCCGGAGGTTGGCCTGTTATAGGTATAGTGTATTATTTTCACACTGTATGGTGGTAGTGGCAGTTAACATTATTAACTATATGGTAGTATTATTTAGACACCATACTATATGGTGCTTATAATTCAGCACTGAATGATATAGTTATTTTTATAGCATATGGGGAGGTCGCCAGCAGAAAGCACCACACAGAGCACAAGCCAGTTGTAAGACTGGTCTTGGAAATCAATTTCCAGTTAACGACTAATGGGAGACTAAAGCTGGCCATACACATTAGTCGGCCGAACCTATCAAGAATGGAGGGTTCGGTAGACACTAATGTGTGTTGGGAGTTTACGACTCTTCCCCGACAGGCAGGGCTGTCTTTAATGCAGGGCAAATGGGGCAGCTGCCCCGGGCCCAGTTGCTCCTGGGGGCCCCAAGGCAGCTGCCTCTTGAACCCCGCTGGCCACTGGTGACGTGGGGGGCGGCGGCATGGCACAGGGAGATGAGCGCTTCCATTGTGGAAGCGCTCATCTCCATAGTCATCTGTATCGTCGTCCTCAGGACAGCGATACAGATGGAAGTGCTGCGGCGGGGCAGGGGAAGGAGAGGCATCTCCCTTCCTCGTTCCTCTCATAGGCTGCAGGCACTAGGCGTCTGAGCCATACAGCGCGGGACACAGGCCGGAAGAGGCCTGCATCGCATCGCTGCCAGCCTGATGGAGTTAAGTATAAGTGTTAATTTTTTTATATGGTACTACTACTGGCACATGATTCGGGGGCATCTATGGGGGCACCTGTTACTGGCACATGATTGGGGGGCATCTATGGGGGCACTTGTTACTGGCACATTATTGGGGGGCATCTATGGGGGCACATCTTACTGGCACATTATTGGGGGCATCTATGGGGGCACTTACTGGCACATTATTGGTGGCACTTTTTACTGGCACATTATTGGGTGGCACTATGGGGGTCATCTATGGGGCACTTCTTACTGGCACATTATTGGGGTCACTATGGGGGCATCTACTGAGGCCACAAAGAAGGGGTATTTTATATGGGGGAAGGGGCGAGAGGAACACCATGGGGGCTTCTACTGAGGCCACAAAGAAGGGGTATTTATATGGGGGGCTCTGTATAAGGGTATTTTATACTGGTGCACATTATGGTGGGCTCATCTATGGGGGGCACTAAGAAGGGGTATTTTATACTTGCAAATTATGGGGGACACAGGGCATCTACTGGGGGACTATATATGGGGAATTTTATACTGGTACATTATGGGGTGCACTAGGAAGAAGGGGGAGAGGAGCACTATGGGGCATTTACTGGGGGCACTATATAGGGTTATTTTATACTGGCACATTATAAGGAGAATTATTACTACTGGGGGGGCATTATGATGGGCTTTATTACTACTGGGGTCTATGGGGAACATGATTACTAGTATGGGCACTGTGGGAGCATTATTACTTCTGGAGCACAGTGGGGACATGTTGGGGGCACTGTAGGAGCACTATTACTACCATGTGTGCTCTAGCAGAGAATTATTCCTATTGGTGGGATTTTTGGGAGCACTATTACTGTGGGGGCACCTTGACACAGTATCAGCTTACTACAATTATTTTTGGGAGACGTTATGTTTACACTATTCGTGTCAGGGGCACTATTTGCTGGGCGCAGTTATTTTAGGGCACTGTGTGCCAATAATTATTGAAGGGCACTATTTGCATGGTACTACTATTATCAGGGGGTTTAGCTGTTTCTGCAGTATAGTATTGGGGAGCACAGCGGCACAGTATTGGGGGTGGTAGAATGATTTGTCCAGAAGATGGGAGGATGATGGAAAAATAGTAAACTAAGATTTTGTTTGTCAAACTGCAGAGACGAGAAATGGCTGAAAAATGGTGGTCTGGTCTGAAAGGAGAAGATGAGGAAAGAGAACATCTACATCAAAGAGACGTCACTGGATGTAAGAGGTATGTGGCGCTGTATTACCCTGTATGTAGGGGTGGATGGAGGGGTTAGTAGTACAGTAATATCTGCACATTGTCAAAAAAAAAAAAAAGTAATCTGCAAAATACTATATATTTGTGTCAGAAGTTGTGCTTTTTGAATTTTTAGAATAATCATACAGCCATTTTAGAATACTTTTGTGCTGATTCTTTTTCTTCTTCTCTATATTAAGGGACACTATAGTCACCAGAACCACAACAGTTAAACGTAGTAGTTCTGGTGTCTATAGCATGTCTCTTGCAAGCTTTTTAATGTAAACACTGCCTTTTCAGAAAAAAAGGTAGTATTTACATTACTGCCAAGGAACACCTCTAGTGGCCACTCATTATTATTAAAGTTTACTACTCTATGAGGTATGTGGATTTATTTAATTTTTTGGTGTGTGTTGTGGTGGAGGGCGTGATTGCATGCTAGGGTGTGGGAAGGAGGGATCCAGGGGGCCCAAGTAAATTCTTGCCCAGGGTCCAATCAATATTAAAGGATAACTGTCATATTTTTTATTTATTTTTTGCTAAAGTGTAGGGCAAGTGATAGGTAACAATTTTGCAATAGACTTTATTTAACCAAAACGTTTATTTTTGGTAGAAAACTGGGGCTGAAATGCCCCTTAGCAGGACTCTTCAAATGAGTCTTGCTAAGGGCCATCCGTCTCCTATTAGAAAAGGGGAGACGGGCTGTGCAGACGCTGTGCTTCTGCCTCCCAAGCTTCCCTGGGAGACAGAAGGCTAGGCACAGGAGTCTTAGGAGTTAAAATTACATTTATATTCCCCCTTTCTATGCAATCTAATGCTCCGTTACATACACTGACCTGCGATCCCTGTGATAATTCATGAAGCAGCCACCGGAAGTAGAAGCACTGTGCGCAGTGAGCCGGCGGATCGCAGGTCAGTGAATGTAACGAAGCATTAGATTGCATAGAAAGGGGGAATATAAATGTAATTTTAACTCCTAAGACTCCTGTGCCTAGCCTTCTGTCTCCCAGGGAAGCATGGGAGGCAGAAGCACAGCGTCTGCACAGCCCGTCTCCCCTTTTCTAATAGGAGACGGATGGCCCTTAGCAACGCTCATTTGAAGAGTGCTGCTAAGGGCCATTTCAGACCCAGTTTTCTACCAAAAATAAACGTTTTGGCTAAATAAAGTCTTTTGCAAAATTGTTACCTATCACTTGCCCTACACTTTAGCAAAAAAATAAAATAAATGACAGTTATCCTTTAAAGACGGCCCTGCCGACAGGTGATGGCTCTGGAGACAAGGAACGGGCTAAATGAATATTTTCACTTGATCCTTTTGTTCCCCCGGGAGATAAACCTCCGCCAGTGTCCGCGAGCAGCTTTCTGTGTTCTCCCCATAGAATACACATACACGTTCAGCCAAGTCAAATGTGTACGGGGAAGCTGGGAGACAGCTGTCGGCTGACAGCTATTGAATGTGTATGGGCAGCTTAATGTCACCGGGATTTTGTGTATAGAGCTGAGGATATGGGTTGCTAGATGGCCGCTAGCACATCCGCAATACCCAGTCCCCATAGCTCTGTGTGCTTTTATTGTGTAAAAAAAACCAGATTTGATACATATGCAAATTAACCTGAGAGGAGTCCTGTCCCTGACTCATCTCACATACAGGACTCATCTCAGGTTAATTTGCATATGTATCAAATAGCTTTTTCCCCCACAATAAAACCACACAGAGCTATGGGGACTGGGTATTGCGGATGTGCTAGTGGCCATCTAGCAACCCATGTCCTCAGCTCTATACACAAATTCCCGGTGACAGGTCCCCTTTAACCACCTCAGCCCCTATAGCTTAAACACCCTTAAAGACCAGGCCACTTTTTACACTTCTGACCTACCCTACTTTCACAGTTTATTGCTCGGTCATGCAACTTACCACCCAAATGAATTTTACCTCCTTTTCCTCTCACTAATAGAGCTTTCATTTGGTGGTATTTCATTGCTGCTGACATTTTTACTTTTTTTGTTATTAATCGAAATTTAACGATTTTTTTGCAAAAAAATGACATTTTTCACTTTCAGTTGTAAAATTTTGCAAAAAAAACGACATCCATATATAAACTTTTCTCTAAATTTATTGTTCTACATGTCTTTGATAAAAAAAAAATGTTTGAATAAAAAAAAAATGGTTTGGGTAAAAGTTATAGCGTTTACAATCTATGGTACAAAAATGTGAATTTCCGCTTTTTGAAGCAGCTCTGACTTTCTGAGCACCTGTCATGTTTCCTGAGGTTCTACAATGCCCAGACAGTACAAACCCCCCACAAATGACCCCATTTCGGAAAGTAGACACCCTAAGGTATTCGCTGATGGGCATAGTGAGTTCATAGAACTTTTTATTTTTTGTCACAAGTTAGTGGAAAATGATGATTTATTTTTTTTTTTCTTACAAAGTCTCATATTCCACTAACTTGTGACAAAAAATAAAAACTTCTATGAACTCACTATGCCCATCAGCGAATACCTTGAGGTGTCTTCTTTCCAAAATGGGGTCACTTTTGGGGTAGTTATACTGCCCTGGCATTCTAGGGGCCCTAAAGCGTGAGAAGAAGTCTGGGATCCAAATGTCTAAAAATGCCCTCATAAAAGAAATGTGGGCCCCTTTGCGCATCTAGGCTGCAAAAACCCCCCTGTCATTGATCACCCCCCTGTCATTGATCACCCCCCTGTAAGGCTCCATTCAGACATTTTTTTTGCCACAAGTTAGCGGAAATTGATTTTATTTATTTTTTTCTCACAAAGTCTCCCTTTCCGCTAACTTGGGACAAAAATGTCAATCTTTCATGGACTCAATATGCCCCTCACGGAATACCTGGGGGTGTCTTCTTTCCGAAATGGGGTCACATGTGGGGTATTTATACTGCCCTGGCATTCTAGGGGCCCTAAAGCGTGAGAAGAAGTCTGGAATATAAATGTCTAAAAATTTTTACGCATTTGGATTCCGTGAGGGGTATGGTGAGTTCATGTGAGATTTTATTTTTTGACACAAGTTAGTGGAATATGAGACTTTGTAAGAAAAAAAATAATAATTTCCGCTAACTTGGGCCAAAAAAATGTCTGAATGGAGCCTTACAGGGGGGTGATCAATGACAGGGGGGTGATCAATGACAGGGGGGTGATCAGGGAGTCTATATGGGGTGATCACCACAGTCATTGATCACGCCCCTGTAAGGCTCCATTCAGACGTCCGTATGCGTTTTGCGGATCCGATCCATCTATCAGTGGATCCGTAAAAATCATGCGGACGTCTGAATGGAGCTTTACAGGGGGGTGATCAATGACAGGGGGGTAATCAATGACAGGGGGGTGATCAGGGAGTCTATATGGGGTGATCACCACAGTCATTGATCACGCCCCTGTAAGGCTCCATTCAGACGTCCGTATGCGTTTTGCGGATCCGATCCACCTATCAGTGGATCCGTAAAAATCATGCGGACGTCTGAATGGAGCTTTACAGGGGGGTGATCAATGACAGGGGGGTAATCAATGACAGGGGGGTGATCAGGGAGTCTATATGGGGTGATCACCACAGTCATTGATCACGCCCCTGTAAGGCTCCATTCAGACGTCCGTATGCCTTTTGCGGATCCGATCCATCTATCAGTGGATCCGTAAAAATCATGCGGACGTCTGAATGGAGCTTTACAGGGGGGTGATCAATGACAGGGGGGTAATCAATGACAGGGGGGTGATCAGGGAGTCTATATGGGGTGATCACCACAGTCATTGATCACGCCCCTGTAAGGCTCCATTCAGACGTCCGTATGCGTTTTGCGGATCCGATCCATCTATCAGTGGATCCGTAAAAATCATGCGGACGTCTGAATGGAGCTTTACAGGGGGGTGATCAATGACAGGGGGGTAATCAATGACAGGGGGGTGATCAGGGAGTCTATATGGGGTGATCACCACAGTCATTGATCACGCCCCTGTAAGGCTCCATTCAGACGTCCGTATGCGTTTTGCGGATCCGATCCACCTATCAGTGGATCCGTAAAAATCATGCGGACGTCTGAATGGAGCTTTACAGGGGGGTGATCAATGACAGGGGGGTAATCAATGACAGGGGGGTGATCAGGGAGTCTATATGGGGTGATCACCACAGTCATTGATCACGCCCCTGTAAGGCTCCATTCAGACGTCCGTATGCGTTTTGCGGATCCGATCCACCTATCAGTGGATCCGTAAAAATCATGCGGACGTCTGAATGGAGCTTTACAGGGGGGTGATCAATGACAGGGGGGTAATCAATGACAGGGGGGTGATCAGGGAGTCTATATGGGGTGATCAGGGGCTAATAAGGGGTTAATAAGTGACAGGGGGGGGTGTAGTGTAGTGTGGTGCTTGGTGCTACATATTACTGAGCTATCTGTGTCCTCTGGTGGTCGATCCAAACAAAAGGGACCACCAGAGGACCAGGTAGCAGGTATATTAGACGCTGTTATCAAAACAGCGTCTAATATACCTGTTAGGGGTTAAAAAAATCACATCTCCAGCCTGCCAGCGAACGATCGCCGCTGGCAGGCTGGAGATCCACTCGCTTACCTTCCGATCCTGTGAACGCGCGCGCCTGTGTGCGCGCGTTCACAGGAAATCTCGCGTCTCGCGAGAGGACGCGCCGGCGCGTCCAGGCGGAATGAATCAACCACCTCCAGGACGCGTCGCTGCGTTCGGCGGTCCGGAGGTGGTTAAAGGGGTTATCTCCTAATTAATGTAAAATCATATAGTACATGATAATCTCTTTCTAACAAAGCTAGAACCAGCCCTGTACCTCACATGGATCCAAAAGATCTCCCCATTCACTGTTTCAATTGCTCTGTTAGATTTATTTCAAGCTGGCAACTAAGTGGGCATATCCTTTTTCAATGGGTGTGTCCTTTTGCTGCAGCAAGAGCTTTCACCTCACTGAGGTGGACAAAGAAATTGGAAAAAGAACAAACAGCAGGTGGTGCTATACAGATGGATTTCGTTGAATAACTCTGTAGCTATAATACATTTTTAATTACACGCAATTACAAAAGTATTCAGATCCAGGTGCTGGTTTAAAAAATGTTAACTATTTTTTGCGTGACAACCCCTTTATAAAGAGAAATGCAAACCGTGGCTCTGCAAGTTATGGGTCTACACTCCCCCCAAATGTGGATACCAAGGAAAGGAACACAAGCCATTTGCTGCAGGGGGTGGGTGTAATGTATTGAGGCCCCATGTTACTGCTTCAAGGAGCCTTCTATGTAAATTTTGCTACTAGACATTCAGACAGGCACAAACTAATATCAGCGGGAGGCCAGAATGGTTTCAGACTGCAGGGCAATCTAGAGAGAACCACTGAATATATTGGTAGTCTTGTGCAGATGGTGGTTTGCTCAGAGTTGACCCCGGGATTTCATTAGTATTTCCATAATATAATAATTTATAATTGAGTCCCGTAAAAAAATAGTTTAGCATCCTAGCCGCCTCTCGACACCATCATCTAGTGAAAATCATACTTTAAGCTTTTATATAAATATTGGAGCAATTGCATTGATTTATGTAAATTGTGCAAAATGCGTGAGTCTTCACAACTGCAACTCCATGGGCTACTGAAGTAGATATCTAGGCCACCAATACACATTTACCCCGCAGCTAAAAATCTGCCAGCATGCCCCATCGTTGCCAAGCAGCAGTGTTTATTTGACAGCGAAACTACTAAGGGTTCCCTGCGAACGTCAAGGAAGGATTTGTCATGTAAAATAAACACAGCTGATTCATGTTTGCCTATAATAAAAATAATGGACAGTGAATATTGTGGAAAATCTTGCCTGGTAAATCAGAATTAGCTGCAAGAAAACCCATTAGATAAAGAGGTTGATTATATGGAAAGCTGCATGCAGTGTACATACAGAGGTTACAGGACAATGCTAAATAGACATTTCTCTCGGCGGTCACGTAGCCAACGCAAGCCGTAAACTGGAACTATGGACGTAATATTTACATGCAGCCACACGTATGGAGTGGTCTTAAGGCAGCATAAACTTAGATGATTAGATAGAACAGACAGAAGACGTGCCCAATTTATTACAGTGGTCACTCACTCTGTGTAATAGATTTGGCACATCATGGTAGACATGTTAGACACTTTTGCTTACACCACCTCTTGGTTGCCTTAACCAATTCCCATCTGGGCCATTTGCCCCCTTCCTGACCAGGCCTAATTTTGCAAAACTGACATATCTCACTTTACGTGGTAATAACTTTGGAACTTATCCAAGTCATTCAGAGATTGTTTTCTCGTGACACATTGTACTTCATGATAGTCATAAATTTGAGTCAATATATTTCACCTTTATTTATGAAAAAATCCCAAATTTACCCAAAATTTTGAAAAATTCGCAATTTTCTAAATTTCAATTTCTCTGCTTTTAAAACAGAAAGTGATACCTCATAAAATATTTATTACTTAACGTTCCCCATATGTCTACTTTATGTTGGCATCATTTTGGAAATGTCATTTTATTTTTTTTAGGACGTTAGAAGGCTTAGAAGTTTAGAAGCAATTCTTCAAATTTTTAAGAAAATTGCCAAAACCCACTTTTTAAGGACCAGTTCAGGTCTGAAGTCACTTTGTGGGGCCTACATAGAGGATACCCCCATAAATGACCCCATTGTAGAAACTACACCCCTTAAGTTACTTAAAACCGATTTTACAAACTTTGTTAACCCTTTAGGCGTTCCACAAGAATTAAAGGAAAATGGAGATCAAATTTTAAAATTTCACTTTTTTGGCAGATTTTCCACTTTAATCCAATTTTTTCTTTAACACATCGATGGTTAACAGCCAAACAAAACTCAATATTTATTACCCAGATTCTGCGGTTTACAGAAACACCCCACATGTGGTGATAAACTGCTGTATGGGCACCCGGCAGGGCGCAGAAGAAAAGGAACTCCACATGGTTTTTAGATGCCATGTCCCATTTGAAGCCCCCCGATGCACCCTTAGGCTGAGTTCACACGGGCGTTGCGGGAAAAGGTGTGGGTGCGTTGCGGGAACATGCGCGTTTTTTCCGCGTGAGTGCAAAACATTGTAATGCGTTTTGCACCAACGTGAGAAAAATCGCTCATGTTTGGTACCCAAACCCGAACTTCTTCACAGAAGTTCGGGCTTGGGATCGGTGTTCTGTAGATTGTATTATTTTCCCTTATAACATGGTTATAAGGGAAAATAATAGCATTCTGAATACAGAATGCATAGTAAAATAGGGCTGGAGGGGTTAAAAATAAATAAATAAATAATTAAACTCACTTTAATCCACTTGATCGCGGAGCCCAGCTTCTCTTCTGTCTCCTTCTTTGCTGATTGCAGGAAAAGGACCTGTGGTGACGTCACTCCGGTCACTCCATCCCGATCGTCTCCTAGCAACCGTGCGTGAAAATCGCACCGCATCCGCACTTGCTTGCGGATGCTTGCGATTTTCACGCAGCCCCATTCACTTCTATGGGGCCTGCGTTGCATAGAGAACGCACAATATAGAGCATGCTGCGATTTTCACGCAACGCATAAGTGATGCGTGAAAATTACAGCTCATGTGCACAGCCCCATAGAAATGAATGGGTCCAGATTCAGTGCGGGTGCAATGCGTTCACCTCTGGCATTGCACCCGCACGGAATACTCGCCTGTGTGAACTCAGCCTTACAGTAGAAACTCCCAAGAAGTGATCCCATTTTGGAAACTAGGTGGTAAGGGCTCTTTCACACTTGCGTTGTTGTGTTCCGGCATAGAGTTCCGTCGTCGGGGCTCTATGCCGGAAGAATCCTGATCAGGATTATCCCCATGCATTCTGAATGGAGAGAAATCCGTTCAGGATGCATCAGGATGCCTTCAGTTCCGGAACGGAACGTTTTTTGGCCGGAGAAAATACCGCAGCATGCTGCGCTTTTTGCTCCGGCCAAAAATCCTGAACACTTGCCACAAGGCCGAATCCGGAATTAATGCCCATTGAAAGGCATTAATCCGGATCCGGCCTTAAGCTAAACGTCGTTTCGGCTCATTACCGGATCCGACGTTTAGCTTTTTCTGAATGGTTACCATGGCTTCCAGGACGCTTAAGTCCTGGTTGCCATAGTAAAGTGTAGTGGGGAGCGGGGGAGCAGTATACTTACCGTCCGTGCGGCTCCCGGGGCACTTCAGAGTGACGTCAGGGCGCCCCACGCGCATGGATGACGTGATCGCATGGATCTGACGTCATTCTGGAGCGCCCCGGGAGCCGCACGGACTGTAAGTATACTGCTCCCCCGCTCCCCACTACTACTATGGCAGCCAGGACTTTAATAGCGTCCTGGCTGCCATAGTAACACTGAACGCATTTTGAAGACGGATCCGTCTTCAAATGCTTTCAGTTCACTTGCGTTGTTACGGATCCGGCAAATGGAGTGAACGACGGATCCGGACAACGCAAGTGTGAAAGAGGCCTAAGGTGCCAGTTTTATTGGTACTATTTTTGGGTACATATGATTTTTTGATCATTCATTATAACACTTTATGGGGCAAGGTGACCAAAAAATTGGTTGTTTTAGCACAGTTTTTATTTATTTATTTTTACAGCGTTCATCTGAGGGGTTCAGTCAAGTGACATTTTTATAGAACAGATTGTTACGGACGTGGCTATACCTAATATGTATACTTTTTCTTATTTATTAAAGTTTTACACAATAATAGCATTTTTGAAACAAAAGAATTATGTTTTAATGTGTCCATGTTCTGAGAGCTATATTTTTTTTTATTTTTTGAGAGATTTTCTTATGTAGGGGCTAATTTTTTGCGGGATGAGGTTATGGTTTTATTGGTACCATTTTGTGGGACATACGCCTTTTTGATCACTTGGTGTTGCACTTTTTGTGATGTAAGGTGACAAAAATTGCTTGTTTTGACACCGTTTTTTGTTTTTTTTTACGGTGTTTACCCGAGGAGTTAGGTCATGTGATATTTTTATAGAGCTGGTTTTTACGGACGCGGCAATACCTAATATGTATACTTTTCTTTATTTATTTCACTTTAACACAATAATAGCATTTTTGAAACCCCAAAAATGATGTTTTAGTGTCTCCATGTTCTAAGAGCTATAGTTTTTTTATTTTTTGAGAGATTTTCTTATGTCGGGGCTCATTTTTTGCGAGATGAGGTGACGGTTGTATTGGTACCATTTTGTGAGACATACGCCTTTTTGATCACTTGGTGTTGCACTTTTTGTGATGTAAGGTGACAAAAATAGCTTTTTTTGACAGTTCTTTTTTTTTATGGTGTTTATTGGACTAGGTCGATTATGTGATATACACTCACCTAAAGAATTATTAGGAACACCTGTTCTATTTCTCATTAATGCAATTATCTAGTCAACCAATCACATGGCAGTTGCTTTAATGCATTTAGGAGGGTGGTCCTGGTCAAGACAATCTCCTGAACTCCAAACTGAATGTCAGAATGGGAAAGAAAGGTGATTTAAGCAATTTTGAGCGTGGCATGGTTGTTGGTGCCAGACGGGCCGGTCTGAGTATTTCACAATCTGCTCAGTTACTGGGATTTTCACGCACAACCATTTCTAGGGTTTACAAAGAATGGTGTGAAAAGGGAAAAACATCCAGTATGCAGCAGTCCTGTGGGCGAAAATGCCTTGTGGTTGCTAGAGGTCGGAGGAGAATGGGCCGACTGATTCAAGCTGATAGAAGAGCAACGTTGTCACGAGGGTGTCGAGGACCACGCTTGACTCCGTTATACCCGGGGTCAGGAAGTCGCAGCGGTTGGCTGCACGCTCTATTTAAGATAGGGCTGTTTTCCTTATGGTAGCTTTCTGGGTTTGCTTAGCAAACCCTTTTGGCTCACTCAGGGATCCGTAGCTCCTTCTCCTCAGCTGTTCCTTGTCCAGCACTCCCAGACCTCCTTATATTTCTCTCTCACACTTCTCTGGTTGCCAGAGATAGAGCTTCCTGCCTGGACATCTATTCTGACCTTCTGGAGCTGTGTTGCTGCGTTCGCTGGTAGTTGGTCCAGTACGCTACCCTCCAGATCCCTGTTGGACCTTTTTGGTTTATTGTGGTCGCCCACCTGGGTGTATGTGTTTGTATGTTTTGTCTGTCCTCTCCCTGGTGTTTCCCTCTTAGTGATAGTGGTGTGGACTAGCGATCCCACCGGCCTGTTCACTATCCAGGGCTCATATTAGGGAAAGCCAGGGTTTAGGCACGCGATCGCCGCACGGGTGAGGAACCCGTCTAGGGACGTCAGGGCAGTCAGGTGCCAGCCGCAAGGTGAGTTAGGGGTCACCACCTTTCCCTCTCCCTTGGGCAGGGCTTTCCCTGTTTTCCTCCCTGTACGTGTCGTCGGTCGTTACATTATCTCTGGCCAATTATTTTTGTGTAGGTAAAAAAAAAAAAAAAATTTTTACCTACTTAGAATCCAGTATGGATCAAATTGCTGCTCTATCCAAACAATTTCATGGCCTGTCTTTGGAGGTGGTAGGATTGAAGGCGTCGGTCCTCCAGCAACAGCAGCAATTACAACTGACTGCAAGCCCAGCGGTTGCTACTGGTAACCAGGTTGTTGCGGAACCCAAGGTCCCTCTCCCTGACAGATTTTCTGGGGGAAGGGACAAGTTTTTGACATTCCGTGAGGCCTGTAAGTTATATTTTAAACTGCGCCCTTACTCCTCTGGTAATGAAGATCAGCGGGTGGGGGTTGTTATTTCCCTGCTGCAGGGGGATCCGCAGTCCTGGGCGTTCTCTTTACCTACTGATTCCCAGGCTCTTCGGTCAGTGGATGAGTTTTTTGGGGCCTTGGGTCTCATATATGATGATCCTGACCGAGTCGCCCTGGCTGAATCAAGATTACGGAGACTCTTACAAGGAGAGCGGCCGGTAGAGGAGTATTGCTCTGAATTCCGTAGGTGGGCTACGGATACCCAATGGAACGACCCGGCTCTCAGGAGTCAGTTCTGCTCTGGGTTATCCGAAAGGGTTAAGGATGCGCTTGCATTATATGAGACCCCCTTTTCCCTTGATGCGGTTATGTCCCTTTCTATCCGAATAGATAGACGCCTTAGGGTCAGGTTGAAAAAACCGGAGCAATTGGTAACCCCTCCCAAGCAGCAGTTAGTCTGTACGGACTTAGACGAGCCTATGCAGCTAGGAGGAACTACTCGTCAGGTCCGTCCTCCTGAGGCTCGCCGTAGACGTGGGGTTTGTTTTTTTTGTGGGGAGAGGGGTCATTTCATTAATGTCTGTCCTTCTTTCCTCAGAAACAAAAGACCGTCGGAAAAACTACTAACCCCAGGCTGTGTGGAGGATGTCAGCCGGGGGGTATACGTTTCCTCCATACGTACATCGCAATTTGTGTTGCCAGCGGTTATTATTTTTGGTGATAAGACGGATACTATTTCTTTCTTTCTAGACAGTGGAGCAGGGGTAAATTTGATAGATGCCCATTTTGCCCGCACTTTGGGTTTGTCTCTCTGTACTTTACAGAGACCCATTCCCATATTCGCTATTGATTCTGCTCCCCTGTCTCAGAGAAACCTCACGCACATGGTTCATAATTTACACCTTCGGGTAGGGGACCACCATAACGAGATGCTTTCAGGTTATGTTCTGGAGGGGCTTCCCACTCCGGTAGTGCTGGGTCTTCCCTGGTTGGTAGCGCACAATCCAGTGGTGGATTGGCAGGCCAGGGAGATATTGGAGTGGAGTGAGCAGTGCAGAGAAAATTGCTTAAATAGCAATTGCTTAGTCGCCTCCATAACTACCCTACCTACATTTATTTCGGACTTTGAGGATGTTTTTTCTGAAAAGGGTTGTCAGAAGTTACCACCTCATCGTCCTTATGATTGCCCGGTTAACCTTATTCCCGGCGCAAAATTACCCAAGACCAGGTTATATAATCTTTCGGGTCCAGAGAGACAAGCCATGAAAGATTATATCTCCGAGAGCTTGGCTAAGGGACACATCAGACCCTCTTCTTCACCCGTGGCTGCAGGGTTTTTCTTCGTTAAAAAGAAAGATGGGGGCCTGCGTCCTTGCTTAGATTTTCGCGAATTAAATCAGATAACCATCCGAGACCCATACCCTCTTCCTCTCATTCCTGACCTGTTTAATCAGATTGCGGGTGCTAGGTGGTTCTCCAAACTTGATCTTAGGGGTGCCTACAATCTGATTCGTATTAAGGAGGGGGATGAGTGGAAGACAGCGTTTAACACCCCTGAGGGGCATTATGAAAATCTAGTTATGCCTTTCGGTCTGACCAATGCTCCTGCCGTCTTTCAACATTTCGTTAATGACATTTTTAGTCATTTAATCGGCAGGTTTGTGGTAATATACCTAGATGATATTTTAATTTATTCGTCCGATCTGAAAACACATGAGGTGCATGTCAGACAAGTACTGCAGGTCCTACGGACGAATGAATTATATGCTAAAATTGAAAAATGTGTCTTCGCCGTTCAGGAGATACAATTCCTGGGTTATTTTTTATCTGCGTCAGGTTTCCGTATGGATCCTAGGAAGGTCCAGGCAATTTTAGATTGGGATCTTCCTGAGAACCTCAAAGCACTACAACGGTTCTTGGGCTTCGCGAATTTCTATAGGAAATTCATTAAAAATTATTCACTTATTGTAAAACCGCTTACTGACATGACTAGGAAGGGGACTGATTTTTCTAAATGGTCTGACGCCGCTAAAGTTGCTTTTTCCTCTCTAAAAGAGAGGTTTACCTCAGCACCTGTACTGGTCCAACCTGATGTCTCTCAGCCTTTTATTGTTGAAGTCGATGCGTCAGAGGTGGGAGTGGGGGCGGTGCTGTCTCAGGGTCCGTCTCCTGGCAAATGGCGTCCTTGTGCTTTCTTTTCTAAAAAACTATCTGCAGCAGAAAAGAACTACGATATTGGCAATAGGGAACTATTAGCTATTAAACTTGCGTTTGAGGAGTGGCGTCATTTCTTAGAGGGGGCAGTCCACCCCGTCACTGTAATTACGGACCACAAAAATCTTCTGTACCTCGAATCAGCTAAGCGTCTCACCCCTAGACAGGCTAGGTGGTCGCTATTTTTTACCAGGTTTAACTTTGTGATTACCTATCGTCCTGGGGCAAAGAACACCAAGGCTGATGCACTATCTCGTTGTTTCCCTGGAGGGGGTAATGTGAGTGATCCGGTACCCATTCTTCAAAGAGGAGTGGTTGTTTCTGCGGTACACTCTGTTTTGGAGGGGAAGGTGTTAGAGGCCCAGGGGGACGCCCCGGTCTCTTGCCCCTCAGAGAAATTGTTTGTACCGTTGAACTTACGTTTCGAATTATTAAAGGAACATCATAATTCGGCACTTGCTGGGCACCCGGGTAGTAAAGCAACCTTGGAACTATTGTCTCGTCGTTTTTGGTGGCCAAGGTTGCGTCAGGATGTATTGGATTTTGTGTCTTCTTGTTCTACCTGTGCGCGCGCAAAAGTTTCACATACACGTCCTGCAGGGTCTCTATTACCACTCGTCATTCCCAATAGACCGTGGACACATCTGTCAATGGATTTTATCACTGACTTACCTTTGTCTGCGGGTAAAACAGTTATTTTGGTAGTAGTGGACAGGTTTAGCAAAATGGTACACTTCATTGCGTTACCCGCACTACCTAATGCTAAGACTCTTGCTCAGGTATTCGTCAGTGAAATCGTGAAGCTTCACGGGGTCCCCTCCGATGTTGTTTCGGATCGGGGTACCCAGTTTATTTCTAAATTTTGGAAAGC
This sequence comes from Bufo bufo, assembly GCF_905171765.1. NCBI lineage: Eukaryota > Metazoa > Chordata > Amphibia > Anura > Bufonidae > Bufo > Bufo bufo. Next base: position 30,418,342 of record NC_053399.1, read on the forward strand.
TTTTTGTTCTCGTTTGGGGGTACACTTGTCCTTTTCCTCTGCTTTCCATCCTCAGTCGAATGGACAGACTGAGCGTACCAACCAAAACCTTGAGACATATCTAAGATGTTTTGTGTCTGAAAACCAAAAGTTGTGGTCATCATATTTACCGTTAGCTGAGTTTGCCATAAATAATCGTCGTCAGGAATCCACTGGCAAGTCACCATTTCTTGGTGCATATGGTTTTCATCCCCAATTCTGTACTTTCAAAGAGGGGGGGTCTTCTGGGGTTCCCGAAGAGGAACGGTTTTCGTCGTCTCTTTCATCGGTATGGCAGAAGGTGCAAGCTAACTTGAAAAATATGGGAGGTAAATACAAATGCATGGCTGATAAGAGACGGTCGCCAGGTCCGGACCTAGGAGTGAATGACTATGTGTGATTGTCTACTAGGAATATTAAATTGAAGGTTCCCTCTTGGAAACTGGGTCCTAGGTTTATTGGCCCTTACAAAATTGTAGCCATCATCAACCCCGTGGCTTTTCGCCTGGAGTTACCTCAGACTTTTAAAATTCATAATGTTTTTCATAAGTCGTTACTCAAAAAATATGTTCCACCTCTAGAACCATCACCGCTGCCACCCCCTCCTGTTGTCGTGGATGGAAACCTAGAATTTCAGATATCCAAAATTGTTAATTCTCGTCGGGTCCGCCGCTCTCTTCAATATCTGGTGCATTGGAGAGGTTACGGTCCCGAGGAAAGAATGTGGGTTCCTGCGTCTGAGGTAAACGCCGACAGGTTAGTTCGGGTTTTTCATGCCTCTCATCCTGGGAGACCTGGTCCTGAGTGTCCGGAGGCCCCTCGTAGAGAGGGGGGTACTGTCACGAGGGTGTCGAGGACCACGCCTGACTCCGTTATACCCGGGGTCAGGAAGTCGCAGCGGTTGGCTGCACGCTCTATTTAAGATAGGGCTGTTTTCCTTATGGTAGCTTTCTGGGTTTGCTTAGCAAACCCTTTTGGCTCACTCAGGGATCCGTAGCTCCTTCTCCTCAGCTGTTCCTTGTCCAGCACTCCCAGACCTCCTTATATTTCTCTCTCACACTTCTCTGGTTGCCAGAGATAGAGCTTCCTGCCTGGACATCTATTCTGACCTTCTGGAGCTGTGTTGCTGCGTTCGCTGGTAGTTGGTCCAGTACGCTACCCTCCAGATCCCTGTTGGACCTTTTTGGTTTATTGTGGTCGCCCACCTGGGTGTATGTGTTTGTATGTTTTGTCTGTCCTCTCCCTGGTGTTTCCCTCTTAGTGATAGTGGTGTGGACTAGCGATCCCACCGGCCTGTTCACTATCCAGGGCTCATATTAGGGAAAGCCAGGGTTTAGGCACGCGATCGCCGCACGGGTGAGGAACCCGTCTAGGGACGTCAGGGCAGTCAGGTGCCAGCCGCAAGGTGAGTTAGGGGTCACCACCTTTCCCTCTCCCTTGGGCAGGGCTTTCCCTGTTTTCCTCCCTGTACGTGTCGTCGGTCGTTACAAACGTTGACTGAAATAACCACTCGTTACAACCGAGGTATGCAGCAAAGCATTTGTGAAGCCACAACACGCACAACCTTGAGGCGGATGGGCTACAACAGCAGAAGACCCCACCGGGTACCACTCATCTCCACTACAAATAGCAAAAAGAGGCTACAATTTGCACGAGCTCACCAAAATTGGACTGTTGAAGACTGGAAAAATGTTGCCTGGTCTGATGAGTCTCGATTTCTGTTGAGACATTCAAATGGTAGAGTCCGAATTTGGCGTAAACAGAATGAGAACATGTTTCCATCATGCCTTGTTACCACTGTGCAGGCTGGTGGTGGTGGTGTAATGGTGTGGGTATGTTTTCTGGGCACACTTTAGGCCCCTTAGTGCCAATTGGGCATCGTTTAAATGCCACGGGCTACCTGAGCATTGTTTCTGACCATGTCCATCCCTTCATGACCACCATGTACCCATCCTCTGATGGCTACTTCCAGCAGGATAATGCACCATGTCACAAAGCTCGAATCATTTCAAATTGGTTTCTTAAACATGACAATGAATTCACTGTACTAAAATGGCCCCCACAGTCACCAAATCTCAACCCAATAGAGCATCTTTGGGATGTGGTGGAACAGGAGCTTCGTGCCCTGGATGTGCATCCCTCAAATCTCCATCAACTGCAAGATGCTATCCTATCAATATTGGCCAACATTTCTAAAGAATGCTATCAGCACCTTGTTGAATCAATGCCACGTAGAATTAAGGCAGTTCTGATGGCAAAAGGGGGTCCAACACCGTATTAGTATGGTGTTCCTAATAATTCTTTAAGTGAGTGTATTTATAGAGCCGACCATCATGGACGCGGCAATACTAAATATGTCTATTTTATTTTATTTTTTTCTATTTTTAATTTTTTTTTTTATTCCTTACTTGGGGAATTTTTTTTTTTTACATGTGAAACCTTTTTTTTATTTTATTTTTTTAACACTTTATTTTTATTTTTTTTATTTTACACTTTTCGTCCCCCATAAGGTCATACAAGACCTCTGGGGGACATTTACTTCACTTTTTCTTTTTCTTTTCACTGTTGATTTCTCCTGTAACTGGGGCTGACATAGTAGCCCCAGTTACAGGAGAAATGCACCCCCCAGAGAGGCTGTACAGCGCAATACAGAGCTGTACAGCCTCAGTGCAGGGCTGATCGAGGTCTGTGAAAGACCTCACACAGCTCCTGCACTCTCCGGTCCCGGCGGTCACAGCATAGCGCTGTGTATGCAGCGATCCAGAAGGCAGGGACACCTGGGCACTGTCCCTGCCGTCACTGACAGCGGGCAACCCGATCAGCAGCTGCACAATTAGCGTGCAGCTGCAGTTTCTGAACGGACGTTCTGGAACGTCCATTCAGAAATAGAGAACCACCTCCCGGACGTTTATAGTCTATGGGCGGACGGGAGGTGGTTAAAGGGCATCTGTCAGCAGATATGTACCTATGAAACTGGCTGACCTGTTACATGTTTTCTTGGCAGCTGAAGACATCTGTCTTGGTCCCATGTTCATATCTGCCTGTATTGCTGAGAAAAGTGAAGTTTTAATATATGCAAATGAGCCTCTAGGAGTAACGGGGGTGTTTGTTACACCTAAAGGCTCTGCTCTCTCTGTAACAGCTGTGCCCTCTCCACTTTGACAGGGCCAGGCGTGATCATGTTTACACTGCCTGGCCCTGTCAATCAAAGTGCAGAGGGTGCAGCAGTTGCAGAGAGAGCAGAGCCTCTAGGTGTAATGGCAACGCCGACCGTTGCTCCTAGAGGCTCATTTGCATATATTAAAACTTCATTTTTCTCAGCAATGCGGGCAAATATGAACATGGGACCAACACAGATGCCTTTAGTTGTTCCATACATGTTCAATGACACCGGGAGATTGGGATCATCTTTCGTTCATGAATGGTCTTTCTTTGAACAAAAGATCTTTCGCCTGATAAAAATATTGAACATGGTCGATTTCTCCTGAAATGATAATGATCTGTCATCAGTTGGCTAAAATAATTGTTTGTTGCCAAAATTTCAGCCGGTGAATGTTCATTTTGGCTGAAATCGTCCATTTTGATCAACTTTAAGCTAATACATATAACTACCTTTACTTTCTGGAGTGTACCTTTAATGGTATTCCAGCATGATAATTTTAAAGGGGGTTATCCAATGCCCCCCAAAATGCCCGGGCACCTCATACAGTTTATACTTACCTCGCTCCCCGGCACCTGCGTCGCTCCTGATGTCAGCATGGCCTCCACTGCATCTCCCTGTCAGCGATGGGGGAGGCAGCCAATAGCAGGCTGCAACAGGAACGAGCCTCCCTAGCATCACCAGCGGAGATGCAGCGGCGGTCGTGCGGGCATCAGGATCGACTCGGGTGACTGAGAGCGGGGTAAGTATAACCTGTATGAGGTGCCTGGGGTCATTGTAGGGGTTGGATAACCCCATTAAAAATAAAAATGCGGTGCGAGAGGGCAAATGGTGAGTACTCACCTTACCGATTCCCCGCAGATGCTATGATCCCTACTCCTTTACACTTCCTCTTCTCAGGCTCGACACACTGTTAACGGCTTGGACTGTCCATTCAGCCAGTGTATTAACAGTGACGGGGGATCGGTAAGGCGAGTACTCAACGTTTGCTATTTTTGACCTCTCCGGCGCCTTCTTTTACTTAAAATTATCACCCCGGAGTACCCATTTAAATAGCTAATAATTAAAGCGGTTCTCCAACTGATAACCTATTTTATAAAAAAAAAAAGTTCAGAACAGCATTAAAAAATAAAAAGAGAAATGATACTTACCTGACCAGTAGAGACCAGCAGGAGGCCCCGAAACAGGTTTTTTTATGCCATTCTGACCTTTTTTTTATTTTATTTACCATCCTGACAACCCCTTTAAGAGAAATAGAAAGGAGATTATTTTATAATAAAGGAAATACTATAGAGACCACTAGTAAATAAAAGTTATAGTAATGGTCCTGTGTTACATCCTATACTAAAATATAGAACTGCATTAACAATACTCTAGGCTTCAGAGCTCATCTCACCCATCATTCATTGCTGACCCAATGCAAACAGAAAGCTTTCCCAGTGTATTTGTATTCTAGGAAGTGCTCCCTGTACGCTCTGTGCTGTAATCTAGGACAGTGATTTAGGACAAACTGACCCATTATTGAAGGTCAGCTCAGCCGCTAGGGGGGTGTCTGGTGATTTTCTGCAGCAACTATGAATGCAGCTCTGGGCTAAAATCCAGGGTGCAACTCAGAATCAGTACAAGATAAGGGCTCATACACACAAACTTATTTTCTTTCCGTGTCTGTTTTTTTGCGGGCCGTATGCGGAACCATTCACTTCAATGGGTCAGCAAAAAAAACTGAAACCACTCCGTGTGCATTCTGTGTCCGCATGGCCGTTCCGCAAAAAAGTAGTGCTTTTCCTATTATTGTCCGCAAATCACGGTCCGTGGCTCCATTCAAGTCAATGGGTCTGCAAAAAATACGGAACGCAACCGTATTTTATCAGTTTTTTTGCGGATCCGTGCTGTAGATTCTTAAGCCAGGCCACAATAGCCATGTGCTTTCAGTTTGTAAATAAAGTTTTGAAGACAGGTGCAGTGTGTAGTAGGCCACAGCAAAGCTTCCACAATGCCCCGTTTGGATCTTATTTCATTGACTCAACAACGGCCAGAGCTATGGGATACCCAGTCTGATCACTACCATGACCGGGTACGTAAAGACAGGTCGTGGGTGGAGGTGATGTTCACCATCTTCGGCTCCGAATGGGAAGGATGCCCAAAAACTAAACGCGCAGGCCTTGGTAAGCCAACCCTTGCAGATCTTCAATGCTTGCATATAAAGCAGAATGTATAGGTGATGTTTTGAAATTATTTAGCAACTAGCAGAAGGACCCGGCTTCGCACGGGTATATTTCATCTATTTCATTTAATGTCTGTGTGTGTCGTTAAAAGATAGACAGTATCCCCCATAACAGTGACCTCTACAGCACCCCGCCCCCTTAACAGTAAATTTCACAGCCCCCCACCCCTTAATACTGACTCCCCACACAGTGCCCTGCCTCCTTAAAATGGGATTTCCACAGCAGCCAGCCCCTTTAACAGTAAGTTTCACAGCACCCCACTCCCTTGACAGTGACCTCAGGGGTCCGCCCCCTTAACAGTGACCTCCGCAGTGCCCGTCCTTTTAACAGTGACCTCCACAGCGGCCTGCCCCCTTAACAGTAACATCCACAGTGAATGCCCCTTTAACAGTGAGCTCCACAGCAGCTGCCCTTTTAATAGTGCTCCCTGCCCCCTTAACAGTGACCTCCACAGCAGCTGCCCCTTTAATAGTGGCCCTTGCCCCCTTAACAGTGACCTCCGCAGTGCCCACCCTTTAACAGTGACATCCACAGCGGCCTGCCCCCTTTACAGTGACCTCCACAGTGCCCGCCCCTTTAACAGTGAGCTCCACAGCAGCTGCCCTTTTAATAGTGGCCCCTGCCCCCTTAACAGTGACCTCCACAGCAGCTGCCCCTTTAATAGTGGCCCTTGCCCCCTTAACAGTGACCTCCGCAGTGCCCACCCCTTTAACAGTGACATCCACAGCGGCCTGCCCCCTTTACAGTGACCTCCACAGTGCCCACCCCTTTAACAGTGACATCCACAGCGGCCTGCCCCCTTTACAGTGACCTCCACAGTGCCCGCCCCTTTAACAGTGAGCTCCACAGCAGCTGCCCTTTTAATAGTGGCCCCTGCCCCCTTAACAGTGACCTCCACAGCAGCTGCCCTTTAATAGTGGCCCCTGCCCCCTTAACAGTGACCTCCACAGCGCCCTGCCCCTTTAAGGCTAAGGCTGCACGACAACATGTGTCGCGCGTCATTTTGTCGCACCAATGTCGCGCAACAATTTTTATAATGATAGGCCATGGTGTCGCACTGCGACACGACCGTGGCAAAAAATCCATCCAGCATGTCGCAGTGCAACACCATAGACTATCATTATAAAAATTGTGTGACATCAATGTCGCAGTGTAGTTGTGACCTATGTGTTGTGAGACTTATTGTCGCGCGACACATGTCGTCGTGTAGCCCTAGCCTAAAGCTGACCTACAGCAGTGAAGAAAAATGGCTGGGTTGTTATGAAAACCTGGAGTAAAACTGTGTGTATGTGGAGACTAAGGGCCTGCGAGCTTCTATTGGCGGATAAGGGACATGCGACAGTGTGTATGGCAGTTGGGATATGAATAGAAAGACTTGCAGACTTGTATTGGCTAATGCAGGTAATTTTTTGAGAATATCTCAGGAACGGTACGTCCTAGAGAGCTGATACCCCTGCAAGATTTCTTTCCAGGTAGCAAGGGATGTGTATACCAAGTTTCGTTGAAATCGATGGTTGCGTTCTTGAGTGATTGCTGAACATACATACATACAACCTTCTTTATATATATATATAGATCAGCGGCATTCCATATCATGGCCACCAACATAGTGTTAATCTCAGCATGTCTTTATGAGTATGTTTCAGCCAGCAACTGTCATGTAATGTCCTAAATTATTTCTTTATGTGCCACCATAGTGTGACCCATCTGTAAACTGTGTTTGCAGGTATTGCATCATTTACAGTCTGATAGCAGCCATGTGCTTTCACTGCATGTTCTCTCATGTACTAAGTGATGGCTGCATTATTTCTGGATGCATGTTTGAGGTTATGACGTGCCTCTTGTCCCTCTGTTAGCACATTTAAAGGTTCAAACTGTTCTTGTCATTATAACTAAACACTATTATTAACTAGTTATGTGCCATAATGTGGAATGAAGTTACAGTCATAAGTTTGTGTGCATTTTGTGTACTTGAATAAGCGCGCAGTAAGTTAATTATGTACTGTACAGTATATTGTTCTTTTTATTTTACAGTCAACATAGTTAAAACACATTGGCAGTCCTGCCGTGACCAGTACCGCAGGGAACAGATGCAATTAAAGGGCCACAGTGGGGACGGTGCCTTTAAAAAAACAAACTTATTTGTACACTGCACAGTTGCAGTTTCTTTCTCCAGTTCTGGAGCTAAGGATGTAAGTTAAATTGCGTTTTTATTATTGTATAAGGCAATCTAATTGTAAACATATCTGTATATGCACATAATGTAATTCCCTATTTTTGTTTATTTTGACGCTCTTTAAACCTTTTTCATTCTCCTTTCAGTACTGTGGACAACCTTCATCCAGAGGCTGCCGCCGAGTCCTCCTCAAACCCAGATTAGCCAGCAGGGCCCCACTCCTCAGTGGCCCATTTGTCAGAGGGACAAGGAATCCCGGCCCAGGAGCCCCTACGCCAGGAGCAAACAGAAGAGGCCTCATATCCCGAGCCACCCGAAAATGTGCCGTCCAGCCCAGCGCCACTCCAGCCTAGGCCTCGGGCCAGAAAGGGTGGGAGGCAACGCCCCACAGAGTCGGGAGATACTCATGCACATATAGACTAACATGTGCTCGAGTATCTCCAGAAAAAAAAGATGAATCAAAGGAGGAGCGCCTTCTAAAAGGCTTTGCTCCCTATATAAAAAAATATTCTGATGAGAAGCAAACAATATTTGCTAATGTGCTGACATCGGTCATCAACATAATGGACACCAACATGGACCCTTTGGAGTTGGTGAAACGCGTGGACCAACTTAAACATCGGCCACTGGCTGGAGAAATACACTCCCAACCAGGCCCGAGTACTGCTAGTCATGGACAAAGTCTGGCAGGTTTTTCCCAGCCTTTGTTTACACAAGAAAGGCCTTATTATGGGCGCCCAGTTGTATCTGGGCCCCATCCTTCTTTTGGCCCACCAGGGGAAATGGGTGCACCTCTAAGGCATGGACAAGGCCCCTTTACAAGGGAGCTGTTTGATTTATAATTTTCTTTAATTTTTGTTGGATATTGTAATATATTTGTCTGCAAAAAAAGGCTGAAGTAAAAGCCATATTTTTATTACGGTATTTTTGTTATATTAAAAATACTGTTATTTAAAAAAAAATCCTTAAATGCCTACTGAAATTATTCAACATAAGTAGTTTTTTTTACACATTGTATGAGACTTTTCATAACATAACATAAATACATTATTTTTATTAGCTCATACACTCGTACATTTTAACATTATCATATTTCAAGCCATTTCCAGGATTTCAAGGACATCCATGGTTTGCTACCTACACAATAGGACCTGAAAAACAACAAATATGACAAATTAGTAATACATAAGCCCACTTTTCTAATTAAAGGGGCTGGATAACGTATACAATTTTAAATTTCGACATGATAAAGTTAATACAAGCAGATTACTAAGAGACTGTTAGTAGCTCTATTGCTTCCTATGCTGTATGGTTATTATAAACCATTTTAAGGTATAGGTAAGGTATAAACAACACCCTGCTATCCATCAGTGCTGGTAGTGCCTTCACACTAGATGATAAAGCTCAGGCGTCTTTAGTGGCCGGGACCATGGGAGCGCACATGAGCCATCGTTCTTTCATCTAATGTTCAAGCACTACCACCACTGATGGATTTGTGGTTGGTCATTACCAATGGAAACAAGCATATAATATGATGTAGAAAATAAGGCTGCCATCAAAGGAAACAATATGGTTAATAACAATATCTTAGTAACTGGCTTGTATGAAGTTTATGGTACTAATCAATGTTATTTGCAGAAGTAAAACAACCCCTTTAATTAAAACATTTAATGAAATATTAGAGAGTATATACACTCACCTAAAGAATTATTAGGAACACCTGTTCTATTTCTCATTAATGCAATTATCTAGTCAACCAATCACATGGCAGTTTCTTCAATGCATTTAGGGGGGTGGTCCTGGTCAAGACAATCTCCTGAACTCCAAACTGAATGTCAGAATGGGAAAGAAAGGTGATTTAAGCAATTTTGAGCGTGGCATGGTTGTTGGTGCCAAACGGGCCGGTCTGAGTATTTCACAATCTGCTCAGTTACTGGGATTTTCACACACAACCATTTCTAGGGTTTACAAAGAATGGTGTATAAAGGGAAAAACATCCAGTATGCAGCAGTCCTGTGGGCAAAAATGCCTTGTGGATGCTAGAGGTCAGAGGAGAATGGGCCGACTGATTCAAGCTGATAGAAGAGCAACGTTGACTGAAATAACCACTCGTTACAACCGAGGTATGCAGCAAAGCATTTGTGAAGCCACAACACGCACAACCTTGAGGCGGATGGGCTACAACAGCAGAAGACCCCACCGGGTACCACTCATCTCCACTACAAATAGGAAAAAGAGGCTACAATTTGCACAAGCTCACCAAAATTGGACTGTTGAAGACTGGAAAAATGTTGCCTGGTCTGATGAGTCTCGATTTCTGTTGAGACATTCAAATGGTAGAGTCCGAATTTGGCGTAAACAGAATAAGAACATGTATCCATCCTCTGATGGCTACTTCCAGCAGGATAATGCACCATGTCACAAAGCTCAAATCATTTCAAATTGGTTTCTTGAACATGACAATGAGTTCACTGTACTAAAATGGCCCCCACAGTCACCAGATCTCAACCCAATAGAGCATCTTTGGGATGTGGTGGAACGGGAGCTTCGTGCCCTGGATGTGCATCCCTCAAATCTCCATCAACTGCAAGATGCTATCCTATCAATATGGGCCAACATTTCTAAAGAATGCTATCAGCACCTTGTTGAATCAATGCCACGTAGAATTAAGGCAGTTCTGAAGGCAAAAGGGGGTCCAACACCGTATTAGTATGGTGTTCCTAATAATTCTTTAGGTGAGTGTATATTCAAATATATGGTTACTTTATTGTCACATGTTCTTATGGCCAATCTACTGGCACACAAGATGAAATGATTACATTGACCATGTTATTTGCCTACTATATACCCCAGCCCGCAAGCCCACGTCAAGGGTCCTCATTGTCTTGCGACTCCCTACACTATCTAGCAAATAAGAAAATAATTATGACCTGACTAAAAAATAAAAAAAAACTAAGATGCCCAGAGGCCAGCATTCATCAATGTCTGCCACGAACTGCATCCATTTGCCATGACAATGCTGTCATCCATGTCGCGTCTTGGGAAGGGTCGCATGACATGGGGTGTCAAAGCAAACCCTTCATCAGCCACTATTACAAACAGATGCAGATCCTGACAGCTGTCTGGGCTCTGGGAGGGCAAGTTGGTTGGCTTGAAGCCGATCACCCATTCTAGAAGCCCCGAAAATGCGTGCATCTGCGGTGCTCCCATAGGCCCCAATATCAACAATGATAAACTTGTAGGTACTGTCAGCCAAAGGTAAAAGCACTACGGAAAAATATTGCTTATATTTGTAGAACCGCGACCCTGAGTGAGGGGGCTTCTTCACACGGATGTGTTTGCCATTCATTGCCCCAATGTTTGACGAACAATCCGAGAAATGGTTGAGACGCCCAGCGGGAACTCAAAAGGCAGTAAAGCAAATGAATTGTCGGTTGGCAGTAATCTAAAGTGTAAAAATATTTTTTTAAAAAGGATATTACAATTACATTTGACTATATCATAGCCATCAGGAAATTTATTGAAAATAACACTATAAAAGGTAACAGAAATTTTAAACACAAACTAATTTAGGAAGCCTACCTCAACGTCACAATGAGCCGTTCCTCTGGTGAAATGCAGGGGCTCATATTTGTGTGCTGGTATGTGATGCCAGGACACAGAACTGCTAACAATATGTCAAAGCTGCTCACAGACATACGACAAAACCCATGAAATTTCTCAGGATATGCTTTGCGGAATAACGGAACGGATGCAGACTCAAAACAGAAAGGGCTCTTGCACACGACCATCTGCCCTCCGAGACATACGATCCGTGAGCGGGCCATGTGTCCCGAAGCGGCATTGATCGTGCGCATGGGAGTACACAGCATCATAGATTACAATGATGCTGTGCACGTCAGGCCGCCCGTGGGACTATTGTCCCGCACTCATATGATCTGTGCAAGAGGCCAAAAAAAACCCCCCTCAGATATGGAACAACGGATCCGTGAAAAACGGACCGCAAAACAACAACTGTCATGTGCATGAGCCCTAAGTGAAGCAATGAATTTACACAAATACTCATCTCGTATAAATTCAATATTACATATGTTTGAAAGCCACCGATATTATTTCCAAGTTCCACACTGTTAGGCTACTTTCACACGGCCGTTTTGAGGTCTACAAATCATTGATCCGCAAAATACACATGCGCTTTTTGCAGGCCGCATTGTAAAATGCCTATTCTTGTATGCCTTTCGGCTACCTGAGGCAAAAATTTAAATGGCTCCCTCGCCCACCCCATGCCAAATGCTCAATCCAAATTCTCCTCCCTGCCCTACTTTTAGGCCTCATGACCATATCCGTTTTGCGGTCAGCACTTTTTGCGGGCCCCATTGTAAAAATGCCTATTCTTGTCTGCAAAACAGACAATAATAGGACATGTTCTCTAATTTACTGCACATATGCACATATTGACATCCATGTGCTGTTCACCTTTTATTGTGACCCCATAGAAATGAAATAGTTTGCGTGCGATCTGAAAAAATTCGGATCAGACGCGGGCAGAAAATACAGTTGTGTGGATGCAGTCTGATGCCTCATTTACACGTCAGTGTTTGATCAGTGATTTTGAGCCAAAACCACAGAACAAGTGAAGATCTTTCCATTATACCCTATGTCTGTGGAGGCTACAATCCTGGTTTTGGCTCACAATCACAGATCGAGATCACTGACAAAAACACTGACATGTGATTGAGGCTTTAGGCCTCTTTCACATGGTCAGTATTTAGTCAGCATTTTACATCAGTATCTGAAGCCAAAACCAGAAGTGGAACCTACAGAGAAAATGTATAGTAGAAATATCTGTGCCTCTTCTATGTTTTGGTCCCACTCCTGGTTTTGGCTTACAAATACTGATGCAAAAATACTGACCAAATACTGACTGTGTGAAAGAGGCCTTATACTGCAGCGCTCAGTTGTTCTACAAGGTAGTCTGTAGCAGTGGACTTCTGACAGCTGATGCCCATCACTACACTGCACAGACTTCTGCAAGAAGCCAAATTACAGATGGGTAGATTTATCAAAACCCCCGCAGATCGGATGTTTGAAGAGGAGGAGGCACTCCATGCGAGCACTCCTTCTTCTTCGTTACACTGACCGTTGCCTCCCATGCAGCGGCCATTACAAGTTCTCACTCCATTATTCCAGTGAATGGAGCACGTACTTGTGATTACACTGCACTTCCGAAACAACGGTCAGTGTAATCAAGAGGGAGCAGCGCTCGCATGGAGCGCCACTCCTCTTCAAACAACTGATTGTGGGGATGCCGGGTGTCGGACCCCACGTATCAGATATTGATGACCTATACTGAGAATAGGTCATCAATATATAGAGCCTGACCAACCCCTTTAAGAGTGCATTAGTTAATTATGTACACAGAGGATGCATTCTCAAGAAATTCTGAAGATTCTTGAAGGCGAGATGCTGCGTTCATTCATAGGTTTGAAATGTCACACTACATTCCTGCAAAGTTGCTAGAGCCACGTCACCTGCATTTACAGCAAAGACCACCATTGCAATTTATATATTTTCTGTTTTACAGTAGAAGGACAGATTTTTTTATTTTTATATTTTACTTTTCAGCATACTACTGTTTCCCATTTTGCATAATGTCTTGTCCGGTTATCTTCTATATGAGAACTGCTGCACCCAACTTTTCCAGAGTCTGATATTGTCCACTAGAGATGGCCTTGTGGTTCGCCCGGTGGTTGTTTTGCGGCGAACTTTGCGTGTTCGCGATTCCCCGAACATACGAACATATGGAGAAATTCGCGCCCGCCATATTCTTTTACATTATGAAGAACTTTGACCCATGACACATCCATCAGGTGGTACAGGACAGCCAATTGAGACATTTCATCACATGGACATACCCCCTACCTTGGCCGCCATTTTACATTCAGTGTTTTGCCAGTGTAGGGAGAGGTTGCTGTGTGGAGCAGGGACAGGCTGTAAGGGACACCAAACGCTAGCTAATAGGGCCACAAAAGTCATTTTAAGGACTAGTATAGGTGTGCTATCTATATGTGTGATACACAGAGGGGTGCGATATACTTATACTTTTATAATGAGTCAAAAACACATAGATCTATATAGTGATCACCTGGAAGTCAGGGGCCTAGGGGCTAGGGGCTTACTAGGGCCATTTTTATATAGAGTAAGGTTCCGGACGGGGTCGCTCTTATCAGGGCGGGTGGTCTGTGGTTAGGCTATCAGGGCCAGAATAGCACCCCCCTGTAGGGCAATATCAGGGACAGTTCTTTGCCCACCCTGTCCTTCAATACCACATTATCATCTAGCCCAGGGATAGATGGTTTTTGCTTTCCCTCCGGGATTCATGGATGTGCACTGGTAGCCCCGGATTGTGGTAGGACATATGGTTTCTGATTTGGTGCTGCCGAGCACCTGATTTAGTGCCGCCGAGCACTTGTTATTGCCTACCACATCTATGCTTTTTGCTTAAAGGGGTTCTGCACTTTGTTTTAACTGATTATCTATCCTCTGGATAGATCATCAGCATCTGATCGGCGGGGGTCCGACACCCGGGACCCCCGCCGATCAGCTGTTTGAGAAGGGAGCGGCGCTTCAGCAGTGCCGCGGCCTTCTCGCTGTTTACCGCTGGCCCAGTGACGTCACGACTAGTATCATCTAGCGTGGGCGGGGCTAAGCTCTGTTCACTTGAATGGAGTTTAGCCCCGCCCACGCTAGTTGATACTAGTCGTGACATCACTGGGCCAGCGGTAAGCAGTGAGAAGGACCCCCGCAGATCAGATGCTGATGATCTATCCAGAGGATAGATCATCAGTTAAAACAAAGTGCAGAACCCCTTTAACTTTAATAATGTAATTTATTTTCATTTTGAGGGATATCTTTTCCATTCACACGTCCGCAAAATGGGTCCGCATCCGTTCCGCAATTTTGCAGAACGGGTGCAGACCCGTTCATGTTCAATAGGGCCGGAATGTGCTGTCCGCATCCGCATTTGCGCATCCGCACTTCCGCATCTGTGCTTCCGTTTCCGCAAAAAAATTGAACATGTCCTATTCTTGTCCGCAATTACAGACAAGATTAAGCATTTTCTATTATAGTGCCGGCGATGTGCGGTCCACAAATTGCGGAATGCACATTGCCGGTGTCCGTGTTTTGCGGATCCGCAAAACACTTACGGACGTGTGAATGGACCCTCATAGTAAAATTATTAAAGGTTACGTTTTATCTTTATGTATATTCTAATAGATTGCCTTCCTTGTACAATGTTATAATATACTTTCTATGTTAGAAAGTATATTATAGTGCATTTGTATTGTGCGGCAGTTGTGTGCGGTTCTGCTGCGATACCGCAGGTATATAGAGGCACAAGCGTTTTTGGAACAAACAATTTCTACTGGTGTGATATACCAGTCGCCCCCCCCAAAAAACTGATTGAAGCGGGGTGTTATATACCAATATATTTTCTTTATAGTGCATTTGGGTACTGTATAGTGCATTTGCGCATGCGCGTACGCGAAAAATAATAACTATAACTAAACCGAAACGTTGCATCTGGAATAAATTCCAATTCTTTGGACGTGCTGTCTCCATTTTTTTTTTTTTCTAATTTTTTGACTGTCCATGTTGTGGGACTATTTGTGCACTTCTAGTAATTATTTCTTGGCTGCAAATATGAGCTGAAGGTTTTTCAGGTTCGCCTGCAATAAAAATAATAGGGGACCCGACGCGAACTTGCGGTTCACGAACATTTGATCGCACGATCGCGTTCACGAACCGTCCCGGCAGATGTTCGTCCATCACTATTGTCCACACCTCTCATTTTTCCTTCTCATCCCCTGGTATGTCTGCATTGAACTTTAACCTCTTCTACCCCTAGCCAGTTTTCACCTTCCTGCCCAGGCCATTTTTTGCAAATCTGACATGTGTCACTTTATGTGGTAATACCATTGGAACGCTTTTATTTATCCAAACCATTCTGAGTTTGTTTTCTCGTGACACATTGTACTTCATGACAGTCATAAATTTGAATCAATATAGTTCACCTTTATGTATAAAAAATCCCAAATTTACCAAAAATTTGAAAAATTTGCAATTTTAAAAATTTCGATTTCTCTGCTTTTAAAACAGAAAGTGATACCTCATAAAATATTTATTACCTAACATTCCCCATATGTCTACTTTATGTTTGCATCATTTTGTAAATGTCATTTTATTTTTTGGGAACGTTAGAAGGCTTAGAATTTTAGAAGCAATTCTAAACATTTTAAAGAAAATTTCCAAAACCCACTTTTTAAGGACCAGTTCAGGTCTGAAGTCACTTTGTGGGGCTTACATAATAGAAACCCCCCATAAATGACCCTATTGTAGAAACTACACCCCTCAAGTTACTTAAAACTGATTTTACAAACTTTGTTAACCCTTTAGGTGTTCCACAAGAATTAAAGGAAAATAGAGATAAAATGTAAAAATTTCACTTTTTTGGCAGATTTTCCATTTTAATCCATTTTTTTCTTTAACACATCGAGGGTTAACAGCCAAACAAAATTCAACATTTATTACTCTGATTCTGAGGTTTACAGAAACACCCCACATGTGATAGTAAACTGATTAAAGGGCGCACGGCAGGGCGCAGAAGGAAAGGACTGCCTCATGGTTTTTGGAAGGCAGATTTTGCTGGACTGGTTTTTAGACACCATGTCCCATTTGAAGCCCCCCTGATGCACCCTTACATTAGAAACTCCCAAAAGTGACCCCATTTTGAAAACTAGGAAATAAGGTGACAGTTTTATTGGTATTATTTTGGGGTACATATGATTTTTAATCGCTCTATATTAATTTTTTTGTGAGGCAGGGCAACAAAAAAATGGCACTGTTTTTATTTTTTACAACGTTCATCTGACAGGTTAGATCATGCGCTATTTTTATAGAACAGGTTGTTACAGACGCGGTGATATAAAATAAGTCTACTTTCTTTGTTTGTTTCAGTTTTACATAAAGCATTTTTGAAAAAAAGATATGTTTTTGTGTCTCCATTTTCTGAACGCCATATTTGTTTATTTTTATGCCAATCGGCTTGTGCAGGGGCTCATTTTTTGCAGGAAGAGTTGACGTTTTTATTTGTACCATTTTTGGGTACATTCATTATTACACTTGAGGCAAGGTGACCAAAAATATTGGTTGTTTTGGCACAGTTTTTATTTATTTATTTTTACAACATTCAGCTGAGGGGTAAGGTCACATGATATTTTTATAGAGCAGGTCGTTACGGACGTGGCAATACCTAATATGTATACTTTTTCTTATTTATTTAAGTTTTACACAATAATAGTTTTTTTGAAACAAAAAAAAATATGTTTCAGTGTCTCCTTAGGCTACATGCACACGACCGTTGTGTGTTTTGCAGTGCGCAAATTGCGGATCCGCAAAACACGAGTGGTAATTTGCGGAACGGCACGGACAGTCATTAATATAACTGCCTATTCTTGTCCGCAAAACGCGGACAATAATAGGACCGGTTATATTTTTTTTGCGGACCACAGAATGGAGCAATGGAGCATCTTTTGCGGCCCTACTGAAGTGAATGGATCCGCATCCAAGCTGAAAAAACAGCGGCTCGGATGTGGACCAAAACAACAGCCGTGTGCATGAGGCCTTAGTCTGAGAGTCATAGCTTTTTTATTTTTTGATTGATTGTCTTAAGTAGTGGCTCATTTTTTGCGGGATGAGATGACGGTTTGATTGGTTCTATTTTGGGGGGCATACACCTTTTTGATTGCTTGGTGTTGCACTTTAAAATTACTTTTGTCATGAGGGTGTCAAGAGCCACGTCTGACTCCGTTATACCCGGGGTCAGGAAGTCGCAGCGGGTGGCTGCGCGCTCTATGTCTAAAGATCGCGCTGTTACTTAATGGTAGCTTTCTGTGTTTGCCTTGCAATCCTTTTTGTCTCACTCAGGGATCCGTAGCTTCTTCTCCTCAGCTGTTTCTTGTCCGGCACTCCCAACCTCTTTATATTCCCCTCTCCCACTTCTCTGGTTGCCAGATATAGAGCTTCCTGCCTAGACTTCTATACTGACCCACTGGAGCTGTGTAGCTGTTATTCCTGGTTGTCGTACCAGAGCATTACCCTCCGGATCCCTGTTGGTTGTTTGTTGTCGCCCACCTGGGACTATATGTTTTGTCAGTATTGTCTGTCCTCTCCCTAGTGTTTCCCTTTAGTGTTAGTGGTGCGGACTAGGGTTCCCACCGCCCTATTCACTACGTAGGGCTCATCTTAGGGAAAGCCAGGGTTTAGGCACGTGATCGGCATACGGGTGAGAAACCCGTCTAGGGACGTCAGGGCAGTCAGGTGCCAGCCTTAAGGTGAGTTAGAGGTAACCATCTTTCCTTCTCCCTTGGACAGGGCCTTCCTTTTCCCTCCCTTTGCGTCACATATGTGATCGGCACGCCAGTCGTGATAACTTTTTTAGCACTGTTTTTATTTTTTACTGTGTTCACCTGAGGAGTTCGGTCATGTGATATTTTTATAGAGCAGGTTGTTACGGACACGGCGATATCTAGCATATCTACTTTTTTTATTTATTTCACTTTAACACAATAATAACATTTTTGAAGCAAAAAAATCATATTTTAGTGTCTCCATTTTCTGAGAGTCATAGTTTTTATATTTTTTGGGCGATTGTCTTAGGTAGGGTATCATTTTTGCAGGATGAGGTGACTGTTTGATTGGTACTATTTTGGGGGGCATGCGCCTTTTTGATCGCTTGGTGTTGCAATTTTTGTGATGTAAGGTGGCAAAAAATGAAAAAATTTTCGGTACTGTTTTTATTTTTTTACTGTGTCATGTGATATTTTTATAGAGCTGGTTGTTACGGACACGGCGATACCTAATATGTCTACTTTTTTAATTTTTTTTATTTTAACTGCATTTTTGAAGTTTTAGTGTCTCCATGTTTTTTGGGCAATTATCTTATGTAGGGGCTATATTTTTGCCGGATGAGGTGACAGTATTATTGGTACCATTTTGGGGGGCATACGCCTTTTTGATCGTTTGGTGTTGCACTTTTTGTGATGTAAGGTGACAAAAAAGTTTTTTATTTTAAACTTTTTATTTTATTTTTTACGGTATTTATCGTACGGGGTAAATCATGTGATATATTTATAGAGTCGGTTGTTACGGACGCGGCGATACCTAATATGTGTGTGCTTTTTTATATAAAATCAGGGGAAAGGGCCGTTTTTTTCTTTTTTTACTTGAAACGTTATTTTTGTTCAATTAAAAACTCTCTTTTGACTTTTTTTTTAAACTTTATTTCTGTCCCACTCTGGATACGCAAAACACGGATGGCGTCCGTGTGCGTTCCGCAATTTGCGGAATGGCACAGACAGCCTTTAATATAACTGCCTATTCTTGTCCGCAAAGTGCGGACAAGAATAGGACATGTTATATTTTCTTTGCGGACCACGGAACGGAGCAGCGGATGCGGACAGCACACGGAGTGCTGTCCGCATCTTTTGCGGCCCCATTTAAGTATTGTCTGTCCTCTCCCTAGTGTTTCCCTTTAGTGTTAGTGGTGTGGACTAGTGTTCCCACCGCCCTATTCACTACGTAGGGCTCATCTTAGGGAAAGCCAGGGTTTAGGCACGTGATCGGTGTACGGGTGAGAAACCCGTCTAGGGACATCAGGGCAGTGAGGTGCCAGCCTCAAGGTGAGTTAGGGGTCACCATCTTTCCCTCTCCCTTGGACAGGGCCTTCCTTTTCCCTCCCTTTGCGTCACGTATGTTATCGGCACGCCGGTCGTGATAACTTTTTTTTGCGGCTCGGATGCGGACCAAAACAACGGCCGTGTGCATGAGGCCTAAGTCATTATGTCTTTCAGACCTTGGTCTTTTCAATGAAACATCTTTCAAGTGCAACTCTTTAAGTGCACATACCGAATTATACCAGAATGGAACCAGAAGGGGACCAAAGGTAATTACAGAAATAGTTAATGCAAACAATGTTTCAATCGTTCATCTTTACACTTTTCCAAAACCTCCTGAAATACCTCCACATCCATTCACCCAGAAAGGAACTATTCATCTCTCCCTCCATCTTACCTACTCATCTTACCACTTGCACAAACCTGTTTGGCAACGTAAAACACTTCCTTCCCAAACACACACACAGATACCTCATGCCCTCTCTTATTCTCACCTACTAACACTTTCTCTGCTTCTCCTTATTGCTCGGGATATCTCTCCAAATCCAGCCCCCCCCCCCCCCTCAGCAAATCCCCACTATCACCTCTACCTTCCACTACAAATCTCCTACAAATTTCTGCAACCCTCGCTCTGTCTGCATTATGGAACACTCGCTCTGTCTGTAACAAACTGTCCTACATTCATGACCTCTTCATCTCTCGAAAACTTTCCTTTCTGGGTCTCACAGAAACATGGCTGACACCCTCTGACACCACTTCCCCTGCTGCACTCTCTTATAGCGGATTTCATTTCATTCATACCCCCCGCCCCAGCTGCAAACGTGGTGGAGGAGCTGGTCTTCTCCTATCAGACACCTGCTCCTACAGCCCAACTCCACTGCCACCCTCTATTACGCTCACTTCATTTGAAGTACACTCTGTTCGCATCTATTCTCCCTCCAACCTCCAAGTAGCTGTCAGTTACCGCCCCCTAGGCCCAGCCACCATCTTTCTTGACCATTTTAACACCTAGCTCCTACACTTTCTTTCTGCCGACATCCCTACTACCATCATGGGTGACTTCAACATCCCCATTGACACTTGCCACTCAGCCACCTCTAAGCTATCACTCTCTCCCTCCTTCACTGTGGTCTTCTGCTCCCACCCACAGAGATGGTCGCACTATGGATCTTATCTTTACCCGCCTCTGCTCCCTATCTAACCTTTCTAATTCGCCTCTCCCCCTATCTGACCACAACCTACTCACCTTTTCTTCACTGGTCTCCTCTGCTGCTCCCCCGGTCCACACGCTAACACAACCCCGCAGGAACCTTAAAGGATAACTGTCATATTTTCATAAAGAAATACATTTTAGCATATGGTACTGCTGCAGCAGCATTATGCATAAAGCAATCTTTAGTTTCTTCACTTACCACTGTTTCCCTTGAGTTTTCCCCTTAGTTACGGCTGTTTTGAATCCTACATTATGAGGATCTTCTCAAGATGGCTCCTCTGCCAGTTCTCTGAGGCCAAAAATGCATTCCCTCTGGTCACATACAAACTTGGTGTAGCCAGCAGCTTCCTGCCAGCCAATCAGATTGGATTACTGAGAGATACGTCTCCTCACTCTGAAGCCTAATGCAGGCATGCAGTGTGAAGGACCACCTCTCTGTCTATCTGTCTTCTTAGCCAGAGACAGACAAGCCATAGCATCTGTCTTTTAAGGGAGCAGTGGAAAGGAACAGGGGACATTAATGAAAGCTGCTATTATAAGGTAATTACAGATCTTTTGACAATCATTGACAGACTAACTCAGGTATATATGCCTAGCTCTAATAAACTAGCAAATAAAAAAAATATGACAGTTATGCTTTAAACATCTCAACTTTCGCTTGCTCTCCGACTCTCTTCTGCCACTCTTTACTTTTTGTTCCATCCAAGACCCAATAGCACCACAATAAGTACAGCTCTGCACATTGTTGCGCCCTCACACACAACAAAACCCGAAAAATCAACAGACAACCCTGGCATACCAACCTGACCAAAAAACTCAGACAAGCTTCCAGGGCTGCAGAGCGGGGATGGAAGAAATCACATTCTAAGAATCACTTCACCACATACAAACAATCCCTCCTCATATTCAAATCCTCACTTGCTGATGCAAAACAGGCCTACTTCTCATCTCTCATATCTTCCCTGTCCCACAGCCCTAAACAACTTTTTAACACTTTCAACTCCCTTCTGCATCCCCCACCGCCCCCACCCTCACCTCTCATCTCAGCTGAGGATTTTGCCACATACTTCAAACAAAAGATCGTCAACATCAGAGAAAGCTTCAGCGCACAGTCCTCACAGCTCCCTTACACAACTACTCAGTCCTATTCTCCAAAACCTGCTTCTCCACCATCACAGAAGAAAAACTTTCCACCCTATTCTCTCGATCACATCTTACCACCTGTGCACTTGACCCAATCCCATCCCACCTCACCCCTAACCTCACCACAGTGTTTATCCCAGCCCTAAATCATCTCTTCAACCTATCACTAACCTCTGGTGTGTTCCCCTCTGGTTTTAAACATGCTACCTTTACACCTATCCTCAAAAAGCCTTAACTTGACCCATCTTCTTTGTCCAGTTATCGCCCCATATCACTTCTTCCATATGTCTCAAAGGTACTTGAGCAACATGTTCATTCTGAACTGTCCTCTCACCTCTCCTCCTGCTCCCTCTTTAACCGTCTACAATCTGGCTTCCGACCCCACCACTTAACTGAAACTGCCCTTACCAAAGTCACCAATGACATGCCAAAACCAAAAAAACATTACTCTGTCATCCTTCTCCTCGACTTGTCTTCTGCCTTTGACACTGTTGACCACTCCCTTCTGTTACAAACTGTCTCATCTCTTGGCATCACGGACCTGGCCCTCTCCTGGACCACATCATACCTCACAGACCGGACATTCAGCATCTCCCACTCTTACACCACCTTCTCGTCTCATTCCCTCTCTGTTGGTGTCCCGCAAAGGCTCTGTCCTAGGACTCCTGCTCTTCTCTATCTACACCCTCGGCCTGGGACAGCTCATAGAGTCCCGTGGCTTCCAGTATTACTTTTATGCTGATGACACACAAATCTACCTCTTTGGTCCAGACATCACCACCTTACTATCCAGAATCCCACAATGCCTATCTTCCATATCCTCCTTCTCCTCTCGCTTTCTAAAACTTAACATGGATAAAACAAAATTCATTATCTTTCCCCCATCTTGCTCAACCCCCCTTCCCCAACAGACCTATCTATCACGATCAATGGATGCACACTCTGCCCGGTCAACTAAGTCTGCTGCTCTTGGAGTGACCTTAGATTCTGCCCTTTCCTTCAGACCGCACATTCAAGCCCTTTCCACCACCTGCTGCCTCCAACTGAAAAGCATCTCCTGCATCCGCGCTTTCCTCAACTTTGAGTCTGCGAAAAAATGCTTGTACATGCCCTCATCATCTCCTGCCTAGACTACTGCAACATTCTCCTCTGTGGCCTTCCATCTAGCACTCTCGCACCCCTCCAATCTATCCTCAACTCTGCTGCCAATCCCTTCACTGGCTCCCCATTGCCCAGCAAATTCAGTTCAAAATACTAACAAATACATACAAGGCTGTCCACAACCTGTCCCCTCCCTACATCTCTGAGCTATTTTCCCAATATATCCTAACACGTAATCTCCGATCCTCACAAGACCTCCTTCTCTCCTCTCCTCTTGCCACCTCTTCCCACAATCGCCTGCAAGATTTCCGACCGTGCATCTCCATACTCTGGAACTCGCTACCCCAACATATCAGACTCTCACCTACAGTGGAATCCTTCAAAAGAAACCTGAAAAACCACCTCTTCAGACAAGCCTACAACCAGTGACCCTGCTTCCTCTATACCGCCATGACCAGCTTTACCCTCTTCTACTGTGTCCTTCTCCCATACCATGTAGATTGCAAGCCCTCATGGGCAGGGCCCTTTCTCCTTCTGTACTAGTTTGTAACTCGTTTTGTTCATGCTTCGTGCAATTGTCTGTATTATGTATGTAATGTATACCCCTTTTCATATGTCACACCAAATAGCAATAGCTCCAACCACAGATTAGTAAGTGCTGTGCATATCCAAAAGAACTCCAACACACCAAAACTGATACACAGCAACAGTTGATATAAAAAAAATATATATTATTAATCACATCTTAAGTAAAATAAATACATAAAAAAACGGTGGCATACATATACAAGAAAGAATTGAACCACAATGGTACATCATACATCAAAAGTCCAGACCCCCAAAAGTATGGTACTGATGTGGAATCTCCATACCTACAATAGGAAATACATCTGGTATAACTGGTCAAGAAGTGACCCTAATATGTAATAAACTCCAGATGGAGATACAAGCAAATAGTGGGGATGGGTCAAAATACCACATATAATATAAAGTGCCTAGTGCCTAACAGCTTGTAGCAAAACCAAGAGGGAGTATATAATGGAATAAATAATACTAACCAGTATGGTTCAGACCCCGATGCGCGTTTCGCATTTTGCTTCCTCAGCATAGTCTATAATATGGATGCCTACATTCATAAATGCTCCTGTCTTTCCCAGCCTCACTGCTAATATTCACTCACAGATTTCATCATGTCTCTCTATTTATAAGCTAGTGAGTCACCGTATCAGCATGTTCAAAAACATACAAATACATGGACGCTGGCTTTGTCTGAAGTTTCAACACATCCATCTACCTTCTTTACCAATCTTGTTAATCCAGAATATAATATGATGTGCTATACTATGGTTTTAAATAAATTGCACTTGCATAAAACACATCAGATTGTATTGCATTCATTCACATCTTTTGAAAAATGAAGCTATTATGCAAAAGGCTTTGCAAGACATTGATGGCATATTGCAATTACCAAGTGTCCCTTTGACTCTGCGTGCTTCTTTTTGGAGGTCACTTGGTTGGCCATTTGGCAGCTACGAAGAGCGTCTCTTGCTCTGGAGGACATAATACTGCCATGCATTACATGGCAAGCCCATGGATATCAATTGACAGTCTGCAATGCTTTAGTTCCCATAAGATGCTGCTGCACCCTGCGGCACACCCTGTAATTAGTTTATTATTGGGGAATCTTTCTAATAAAAAAAAGATAGTCCAAAGGGAGCTGCCTTTTTAGTTAAAGAGAACCCACCAGTTCTCCCAACATGTTTGACTTTGTTAATTCTTGAATTCCCTGTGAAAAAATTCTGAAACATCTTTTCTTAAAGGGAGCCTGTAACCAGGAAATTATACCTATTATTGTACCCGCATACTTGTACACCAGGATGATCTTTGATTGATTAAGTATTGGGAAGCGCTTTTCTGAATTCAAGTTTTCCATCGATACCGGCCCATGTACGCAACTGAGCATCTCAGTACATCAGCATAGAACCACGTGGGACGCCCAAACCTCGCGCATACACTGCCGACTACACAGCAGCGGTCAGCACATCTACCCGCATCGACCTGCACTTGTGCCTGAGCGTCCGGACATCCTACCACAGAGCCACGTGGGACGCCATCGTACACGGTGGCGGCTACACAGCAGCGGACAAAGTCCGTGAAGACTTCAGGAGAGGTAACAGCGGCCAGTATACCAGTGCATGGTGGGACGCCACCGGAGGCACAAACTACTACTGGTCCATTCTCTCATATAACATAACTTCCTAAGTATGGAGTAATGACATTAAATTGTACTGTCCTACATAATTACACCTATTAGATTGCGCAAGTTGTAACCCCTCAGCAATTGGTGAAATACTGATACTCCACTAGATTGCTATCAATCGCTATATGAAACAAAATCAAACTGATACTGGGCAATACAATATAGTGGGTCCAATTAATAGAGAGTTTCTTAACATTGTGGCCTTTTATATGTTGTGGCCTTTTATATGATGGGATTATACAATTACCACTAATATCTGAAAGACACACGTTTATTAGCCCGGCTTTGACTTGGGGAAAGGGACTTTACACCGGATCACCAACTACGATGTTCATCACTATTATCCTGGACATTTGAGGATACATTTGTTTTTAGCATTTTTTCCTCCTTTTCTTTCTTTTTTTGTTCCCATATTTATTCATTATTTTTTTATTTTATCCTTGCATTTTTATAACATGCATTCAGCATATTTTTAACATGACTATGTGCGCATCTACATTTTGGGAGTAATATCTCTACCATTTATGTTTTTTCATATATTTACAATTTTTTATTAATTAATAAATAGACTATTTTAATTAACCACTTCTGCGTGACCCCAGATATAGAGTGCCGGTCTACTTTTCTCCTTTTCAAATTACAAGACACAGGGCAGTAATACTAGTATATTTTAATGTAAATCGTGGAGACTGATGTAGTGATGTTAATAGCTCAGTAAGTGAAATCCAGGTGACAGTGTTCCTTTAAATTCGAGGGTTCACTTACTATCTATCTATTTAATCTTATCATCTATCTATCTAATATCTATCTATCTATCTAATTATCTATCTATCTATCTTCAGTGTAAAGTAAAATGCTTTTTATATCTCAACTGTATTAGGTGATGTTATCCCTTTTAAACATGTATGTATTGCTTTTCTAGAGATACACTTTAGTGCTTTATTGGATATAATCTGGCAGCAGATGAATGTAATCTTTTAATCCAATTTATGTAATCACATCTACAGGAGGCTGAGATCCTGCTACAAAGGTGCTTTCAGGACTGTGTCACACACTCCGCCTGGTTTACTTAAAGGGGTATTCCCATCTTAAAAAGTGACGGCATACAGCTAGGATATATCATCACTTTAAGATCAGTGATGGTCTGATCTTTGTGACCCCCTACAGATCCTGAGAACGAAGGTGCTGCAGCACTGGTGTAGCTCTGCGTCCAGTTGGCGGACTAGGAACTTAAAGTGGACCATGTTGTAGGACGGTCCAAATTGACTGATGGCGGGGCAAATATAAGTAGGCAGGGACAACAGAGGTAGGCAATGCCATCAGTACCAGATAGATATCATGTATGCACCCAGAGGTCGCTATGACGCTTGTTCAGGCGATTTTACTCCCTGGAAAAAGTCTAAGGCGTACCAATACGCCTTGGACTTTTCCCCCATATTCATCAGCACAGTGGTCGCTGTGAACGGCACGGGCAGCGCAGCGATGCTGCCTGTGCCTGAAATAACCAATAACAAAGCTCTTTACAGCAAGGAGCTTTGTTATTGGTTGACTATTGGCGCACCAGAGCCATACAGGTCGGGTCAGGCAGGGTAAGCCGGCAGGAGCTGGAAGGAGGAGGGGCCAGCTCCCAGGGGTGGCTGTAGTAAGGAGAGCGGGGGACACTGCCCAAGGACCCTGGCAAACATGACAGGGCCGCTGGAAAGCTAAGGTGCCCAGCCTGTCATTTTTCAAGTAAGTGATTCCCCCTCCCCAATCATGGTTCTGTCCAGTCTCACAGTTCTATGCTCCCCCCTCCACCCAACTAGTAACCCTGCTCCCCCTCCTCCTGTCACCTCACTGGAGACCCTGCTCCCCTCTCCTCCTGTCACCCCATTAGTAACCCTGCTCCTCCCCACCTCCTGTCACCCCACTAGTGACCCTGCACCTACCTCCTCTTGTCACCCCGCTGGTGACCCTGCTCCCCCCTCCTCCTGTCACCCCACTAGTAACCCTGCTCCTCCCCACTAGTGACCCTTCTCCCCCCTCCTCCTGTCACCCCACTAGTGACCCTGCACCTACCTCCTCTCGTCACCCCACTAGTGACCCTGCTCCCCCCTGCTCCTGTCACCCCACTGGTGACCCTTCTCCCCCCTCCTCCTGTCACCCCACTAGTAACCCTGCTCCCTCTCCTCCTGTCACCCCAATGGTGACCCCGCTTCCCCCTCCTCCTGTCACCCCACTGGTGACCCTGCTCCCCCCTCCTCCTGTCACCCCACAGGGAAGAAGCTGAACAGACTCTGCCGACTATGATGGGATCCTGTATTTTTACCAGACAAAAAAGTGCTGCATATGAGGCTTTTTTGTCTGATCTTTCAACAGAATCTGCAACAGAGGCTCCAAACGCAGCCTCCAACTCAGGCCTATGTATTATGTATTTTAATTACCGTAATTTCATACTCCTCCTCGGGTAAAAAATACTCCTCAAAAATGGTCAGAGGAGTATGTAACGGACCGATTCAGCAGACAAGGGGTTAAAATCCGTTTAGGCGATATGCCCCTTTCTGAGAGACAGGCACAGCTACTGCAGGACACCAAATTCCCGAACTGGATACAAAATAGCACTCCAAACTGGAACCTCACGAATAGCTGCTAGCAGACGAACAGGGATCTTACACTTCTGGCAATCGGTCCTCTAACAGCATACAGTGAATCCCCCCAATAACGAGACAAGGCTCCGTGTTGAGGGTCAAGCAGTGGTCTGACTGTACTTCAAGTACAGCCTCTTTTATTCATAAACCACAAACATAGTACTGCCCACAGGGGTTTGAAATACAACCAATCAGTAATTTACAACACATACAATGTAACTACAGCAACCAATCGTTCACGCCCCCAGAGGACCAGAATGAAGACTGTGACATAGGACAAATACAACATATCCCCACAATGCATCATGGTCTCCTCCTCTCTGTCCCGGAGACAACCTGAGGAGCAATCCAATTATCTCTGAGGACAAAGGCAGATCGCCAATACACATGTGAGGACAACAGAACAGACATCACCATTTAAACACACAATGGGACAATGGCACAATAGAAACACACCCAGCATTTTCCTCCCAAGCTGACAAGTTACACTTATTATAAATTGTTACAACTTTGTGAGTTTACATTGGCCATACATATAACTTACATCAATTTAAACAGTATAACTTTGGGACAAACCTATCCAAAATTCACTTGAATAGGTTCAGGGGTTTAAAAGTTAGTATATGGCCCATAATCCAGGGGCAAGAGGCCAGCAGCCAGTCCTCTCCAAAACCCAGTGGCGAGGTTGGTTTCGCCACAGAGTATTTTTACTCTTCAGGAAAAAAACGTAGTGCGACCTCTGTATGCACCGTGGCTTTAATGGGGAAACTTAACTGTGATGGCGGCACAGAAAGTTGGATATTTGTTCAAATGGAGAAGCATTGTGCTTGTTAGGGTGGAACTGTAGCTGCAATTAGAAATGCTGTGACTATAAAGGGGTCCCTGTGTCCAAGATGGTAGCACTTGATCATAGACACAGTGGGGCCATTGACACATTCTGGTTAAATAAATCTACGTCAGGGTATCTATGATGGAGATACTATGACTGTAATAGGCTACTGTGATATATAGTGGCTCACCCCTCCTTATACTATAGTAGAGGTGCTCTGTTTTTTGTGGCTCACCCGGTCACTTGAAAGGCAAAATGAATGGTATAAAAGTAAAAACAGGCACTCACCATCTGTATAGTAAGATTTGTTTAAAAAACATCCCGTTTATTTACTTAAAATTAATAAATAATAAAATTGATATAGACAAATATAAATAAAGCAAAATATCCCCTTAAAATAAATCTAATTAGAAAGAAACTTATGGACTAATACAGATTCAAAAAAATAGGAAAGAGACCCCCCTGCGCTCCTATTGTATAGATATGTGTAAATCGGCCTGTATAGGGAGATCCTGCTGCTTAATGTCTAATAAGGAGCTATTGTTCTCCTTGGGTAAGTGTATACAAAATAAATATATCACCCGTAGGGGATATGAGACATAAGCGCTGGTATACACAATCAGAAACAGCTAGTCCTTTAAGTTGGCACTATCACTCAGTGGCAATCTGAATAACTGGGTGGTTGGCTGCAAGAATAGGTTATGCCAAAATAAATATATATAATATAATCAATTGGTGAGGGTGACAAGATAAAGCAGATAAATTGTAATATATAAGTATTTGCACTAGGAGTAGAATGGTGAGGGAAAGGTTAATACTGATATTACTACTGCCCAGGGCCGTCTTTGCCGCAGGGCAAAAGGGGCAGCTGCCCCGGGCCCAGTTGCTCCTGGGGGCCCCGGGCAGCTACGTTTCCCGACTACCACATTCACTTGTGAGCGAGCGGCGTGTGGCTCACTGCTTGCATTAGTGAAGGAATTACAATTACTTACTGCCGAGTCTGCCAGCCAGTGCCATGCTAGCTCCTCCTCCCGACCCCCGACCCGGGCCTGCCCTTGCATCCCTACGGTATGTACGCTCAGGCATAGTTATTTGTATTGCCATCCTCAGGAGAGGGAGAGATGTGTCTGGGATTCGAACCCACAACCTTCTGTATCAGAGGCAAAGCACTTACCCTCACAGCCATAAGAGGTGCATTGCCACTGACTGAAAAAATATGAGACTTCTACTGTTATAGCTGGCTAAGTGTACATCTATACACATGACAGCTGCCCCAACACACCCAGCACTGCAATATCTCTATATGACAGCTGTCCCAGCAAACTCAGCTGTGCTATATCTCTATATATGATAGCTGCCCCAGCACACCCAGCTCTGCTACATCTATACACAAGACAGCTGCCCTAACACACCAGCACTGCTATATCTCTATATATGACAGCTGCCCCAGCACACCCAGCTCTGCTACATCTATACACATGACAGCTGTCCAAACACACCCAGCTCTGCTACATCTATACACATGACAGCTGCCGAAACACACCCAGCTCTGCTACATCTATACACATGACAGCTGCCCCAGCACACTCAGCTCTGCTATATCTCTATATATGACAGCTGCCCCAGCAAACCCAGCTCTGCTACGTCTATACACATGACAGCTGCCCCAACACACCCAGCTCTGCTACAGCTATACACATGACAGCTGCCCTAACACACTCAGCTCTGCTATATCTCTATATATGACAGCTTCCCCAGCAAACCCAGCTTTGCTACATCTATACACATGACAGCTGCCCAAACACACTCAGCTCTGCTACATCTATACACATGACAGCTGCCCTAACACATTCAGCTCTGCTATATCTCTATATATGACAGCTGCCCAGCAAACCCAGCTCTGCAACATCTATACACATGAAGGCTGCCCAAACACACCCAGCTCTGCTACATCTATACACATGACAGCTGCCCAAACACACCCAGCTCTGCTACATCTATACACATGACAGCTTCCCCAGCACACTCAGCTCTGCTATATCTCTATATATCTATCTACTGTTTAGCAATACTTAGAGATATATAGATGTAGCAGAGCTGGGTGTGCTGGGGCAGCTGTCATTCCCCAGCACACTCAGCTCTGCTATATCTTTATATATCTATCTACTGTATAGCAATACTTAGAGATATATAGATGTAGCAGAGCTGGGTGTGCTGGGGCAGCTGTCATATATAGAGATATAGTAGAGCTGAGTGTGCTGGTGCAGCTGTCATGTGTATTAGATGTAGCAGAGCTGGGTGTGTTTGGGCAGCTGTCATGTGTATAAATGTAGCAGTGCTGGGTGTGTTAGGGCAGCTGTCATGTGTATATCTGTACACTTAGCCAGCTATAACAGTAGAAGTCTCATATTTTTTCAATCAGTGGCAAGGCATCTCTTATGGCTGTGTGGTTAGGTGCTTTGCCTCTGATACAGAAGGTCGTGGGTTCGAATCCCAGCAGAAACTTTTCTGAAATGCAGGCTAAATTAGAATACACGAGCACTGATTCCATAAATGGACATACAGGGCGGGACACAGGAGGAGGCTGCATCGCATCGCTGACAAGTGTTTTTTTAATTTTTATTAATACCTGCCATGGGGGGAGCGGGAGGCACTTGATACTGGCACATGGGGGGAGGGGGGTTGGCACTATGATACACATGGCACTGGCACATGGGGAGGCACATGATACTGTCACATGTGGGGGGGGAGGGGGGTTGGCACCTGATACTGGCACATGGGTGGTGGGGGGTTGGCACTATGATACTGGCACTTGGGGGGATGGAGAGAGGCACTTGATACTGGCACATGGGGGGGAGGAGAGAGGCACTTGATACTGGCACTTTTGGGGGGGGGGAGATGGCACTATGATACTGGGACATGGGGGGGAGAGGCTCTTGATACTGGCACTTTTTTTGGGGGGGGGGGGAGATGGCACTATGATATTGGGACATGGGGGGGAGGAGAGGCACTTGATACTGGCACTTTTGGGGGGGGGGGGAATGGCACTATGATACTGGGACATGGGGGGGAGGAGAGGCACTTGATACTGGCACTTTTTTTTTGAGGGGGGGGGAGATGGCACTATGATACTGGGACTGCCATACATACGTGTAATTTTAGTAGAAAACTGTGGCTGAAATGGCCCTTAGCAGCGCTCTCTGAAATGAGCGTTGCTAAGGGCCACCCGTCTTCTATTTGAAAAGGGGAGACGGGCTGTGCGGGAGCTGTGCTTCTGCCTCCTGTGCCCCCGCGGTGGCCACAGGCGTCTTAAAATCTAATGCTCGGGTACACTAACTAACCTGCCTTCCCTGCGATAATCACTCATGAAGACAGATGGACCTTAGCATTTCAGGGGGCCCAAGGAAATTCTTGCCCAGGGTCCAATCAATATTAAAGACGGCCCTGCTACTGCCGTTGGTACCTTGTTTTTCCTCCAAAATGTTCCCTTGGTTAATGTTCCACTATGCTGTTTCTTCTTTCTGAATTTCTCTTGTTGTTCTTATGGAGATGCTGTTATCCTTTCAAATCGCGGCGTCCTTCTTGCTCACCTGCCAGCAGCAGCGCGGCCCCGGCCGGAAGCACGCGCGGCGCGAGGGAGCTTGGTCTGTTACCCGGAAAAAAAACGCTTGCGGTGACGTCACCGGTACGAGTACAGTGGCCTCCGTAGGACAAAAGACTGTTACCTACGCGTTTCAGAGCCTATCGGGCTCCTTCGTCAGGGTTAGTCTGCTAGTTGTGCATTGGAGGTTTAAATAGCTCATCCGGTTTCCTATGGCAACGGACAAACACTGGTCTTGGAATGAAAGAGGTGCCAGTCTATCGATCTATAGTGGACATGCTAAATGCGATTTATTTCCCCATGGATTTTGTCGGATGTTCACTTATTTGTTTATATGTTTGTTAATGCGATATTTGGGACTAAATTATACTAGAGAGTGACGGCTACAGTTTCTTTTGGTTGTATACATATCCATAAAGCACCACCAATATATTGTTTTATATTTTTATGTAATTTTTTGTATTTATTGGGTGTTTATTTGTTACTGAAATGCGAACAGTTGTATATACAGATTCAATCTCATATACAATGGTAAGTGATCAGTATATAGTGATGCTTCCGTATAGATGAGACTGAAGACAACAGTCCTGTTTTACTCCTTTAATATAGTAATTATTTGATCTCACTGGGGGGGGGGGGGGGGGGGGGGGCACTATGACTGCTATGGAGACACTGATGCTAAAATGAGGGCAGCATGGCTTTGCTGGTGGGCCTGTGGATGTTAAAGGGCATCTGTCAGCAGATTTGTACCTATGACACTGGCTGACCTGTTACATGTGCACTTGGCAGCTGAAGACATCTGTGTTGGTCCCATGTTCATATGTGCCCGCATTGCTGAGAAAAATGATGTTTAATTTGGGTGGCAAATTCCTCACATATGAGTCGTGGCCTGGAGATGTCATCATAGTGTTCTGAAATGGATGGCCATACTGGGAACTGTAGTTTCACACAGTACAAACCTATATGGCAAGGTATATACACTGCTCAAAAAAATAAAGGGAACACAAAAATAACACATCCTAGATCTGAGTTAATTAAATATTCTTCTGAAATACTTTGTTCTTTACATAGTTGAATGTGCTGACAACAAAATCACACAAAATAATTCCTATTGCTTTACAATTACATGCACATTTATATTTATGTACCTCATGTATTAACACCTGTCAAATTGCCATATTATTGTGACATGTTGTTGTTGTTACTGGAAAGAAAATTATAAAATCTAATAAAGATTATATTTAAAAAAAAAAAAATAAATCACACAAAATTTATAAAATGGAAATCAAATTTTTCAACCCATGGAGGTCTGGATTTGGAGTCACACTCAAAATGAAAGTGGAAAAACACACTACAGGCTGATCCAACTTTGATGTAATGTCCTTAAAACAAGTCAAAATGAGGCTCAGTAGTGTGTGTGGCCTCCACGTGCCTGTATGACCTCCCTACAACGCCTGTGCATGCTTCTGATGAGGTGGCAGACGGTCTCCTGAGGGATCTCCTCCCAGACCTGGACTAAAGCATCTGCCAACTCCTGGACAGTCTGTGGTGCAACGTGACGTTGGTGGATAGAGCGAGACATGATGTCCCAGATGTGCTCAATTGGATTCAGGTCTGGGGAACGGGCGGGCCAGTCCATAGCATCAATGCCTTCGTCTTGCAGGAACTGCTGACACACTCCAGCCACATGAGGTCTAGCATTGTCTTGCATTAGGAGGAACCCAGGGCCAACCGCACCAGCATATGGTCTCACAAGGGGTCTGAGGATCTGATCTCGGTACCTAATGGCAGTCAGGCTACCTCTGGCGAGCACATGGAGGGCTGTGCAGCCCTCCAAAGAAATGCCGCCCCACACCATTACTGACCCAATGCCAAACCGGTCATGCTGGAGGATGTTGCAGGCAGCAGAACGTTCTCCGCGGCATCTCCAGACTCTGTCACATGTGCTCAGTGTGAACCTTCTTTCATCTGTGAAGAGCACAGGGCGCCAGTGGCGAATTTGCCAATATTGGTGTTCTCTGGCAAATGCCAAACGTCCTGCACGGTGTTGGGCTGTAAGCACAACCCCCACCTGTGGACGTCGGGCCTTCATATCCCCCTCATGGAGTCTGTTTCTGACCGTTTGAGCAGACACATGCACATTTGTGGCCTGCTGGAGGTCATTTTGCAGGGCTCTGGCAGTGTTCCTCCTTGCACAAAGGCGGAGGTAGCGGTCCTGCTGCTGGGTTGTTGCCCTCCTACGGCCTCCTCCACGTCTCCTGATGTACTGGCCTGTCTCCTGGTAGCGCCTTCATGCTCTGGACACTACGCTGACAGACACAGCAAACCTTCTTGCCACAGCTCGCATTGATGTGCCATCCTGGATAAGCTGCACTACCTGAGCCACTTGTGTGGGTTGTAGACTCCGTCTCATGCTACCACTAGAGTGAAAGCACCGGCAGCATTCAAAAGTGACCAAAACATCAGCCAGGAAGCATAGGAACTGAGAAGTGGTCTGTGGTCACCACCTGCAGAGCCACTCCTTTATTGGGGGTGTCTTGCTAATTGCCTATAATTTCCACCTGTTGTCTATCCCATTTGCACAACAGCATGTGAAATTGATTGTCACTCAGTGTTGCTTCCTAAGTGGACAGTTTGATTTCACAGAAGTGTGATTGACTTGGAGTTACATTGTGTTGTTTAAGTGTTCCCTTTATTTTTTTGAGCAGTGTATATATATTTATACTGTGTCTGTGCTTGGTTCTGGTGATTTTTAACCAATGGGTTCAATAAAAAGCTGAATTTTCAGCTTGAGGTTTTTGAAGCAGATCTGCATAAAAAATGGACTTACATGAAACAGTTTTTTTCTGCTGCCCATTCACTTCAATGGGAGATTCGGGGTTAATTCTGCCCTATATAGGGCATGCTGCTTCTTTTCATGTGTAAAAAAGCAAATGCAACTCCACATTGAAAAAAACGGGAGGCTGTTTTGAGGCGTTTTCAGACATCCCAACCTGCAAAAACTTTTCAGGGAGGTGCACTTCTCATTTTAGGGAGGTTTTTTTTTATTTTCTTTCACAAACTTTTTATTACATTTTCCAGACATATTCAGTATCTGCACACTTTGCTCTATGGTGTGGAGGACTGGGCTCATTACCCTGCCCCAAATTATCATATTTATGTATATGATTAAAAGGATTCTGTCACCACCTATAAGCCCTGTGAGCTAAACATATGTTCATGTCCAGGGTAGCATTCTGATTTCTAAGGTGGCCTTATAAAAGCTATTTGTGGCTTTATTGTGCGGAAAAACAGGTTTTACTAACCTGTCAATCATTAAGGTGCCCAAGCAGGGGAGGTCTGTGGATGCATTGTGCCCAGCCGCACGCATCGCCGTTCGTGCCCAGTGCCGCCTTTCCCTCCTCCCGCTTTGAGATCCCATGCGTGCGCACAGGCTCAGCCTGATGCGCCGTTGCGGACTGCTGGCATCGGCTTCTTCTTGCACTGTGCGCACGCCCCGAGAAGGGGACACTGCTACTAGAGATGGGAAGTTCGGATCTTTCACATGAATCGGTTCATTTGAATCAGTTCATTCAAATGAACCGATTCATGAATCGAATCTTCGGTTCATTCGCTAAGCTGACAAGAAGCAAGTGAACCGAAGCTTAGGTTTTGCAATGCGCCTGCGCGGATGCTTCCATTCACTTGCTAACTTGCTGAGTCGGCTCTTGGTCTGAGTCAGGAAGTTTATTCTTTAAAACCCTGTGTGTAATTATCTACCCCACTGTAGGGGGGGGGGGGTGAATTTAACACTGGGGTAAATAATATAATTAAAATGGAGGGTTAAATGTATAAATGTATTTAAAAAAAATACATCTCTTTCAATAGTTCTATATACGTAAAAGATAAAAGAAAAAAATTGGAGTGGATGTGTGGAAAGGGGGATTGGGACAGGGAAAGGAGAATAAGAGGGGTGAAGCGCCAGAGAACTCGAAACTAGTGTCAGATTACCAGCTTGTGATTGGCTGGCCACAGTGCGAGGCAGCTGCCCACTTAAAAAGAAACAAAGCGCAGGAACACTAACAGTGTGCCATACGCAAGAATACACATAACAGTATAGTGGGGCGCCAGTTACACGTGACCGGTATTACAAGAGTGGCCGTATAGAAATCTATGTATATATAACCGTATACAGATTATCTACAACAGCTCAAATGGCAGGTCTAATAGTGTTATATTAGAGCTATAGAGAAAACATGCCATAACCATAATGGAATAATATTATTAAAATAAGAAATAAATTAAGTCAAAGGACTTACTTCACCAGGGAGGAGGATGAACAGGATAAACTCAAAACACCTGTCCTCCTTACCTCCCTCGCCTGTAAGATGGATACACACCCCGTCCTCAAGTTTTCTTCCATCACGAGGACGGGGTGTGTATCCATCTTACAGGCGAGGGAGGTAAGGAGGACAGGTGTTTTGAGTTTATCCTGTTCATCCTCCTCCCTGGTGAAGTAAGTCCTTTGACTTAATTTATTTCTTATTTTAATAATATTATTCCATTATGGTTATGGCATGTTTTCTATATCGCTCTAATATAACACTATTAGACCTGCCATTTGAGCTGTTGTAGATAATCTGTATACGGTTATATATACATATCTATACGGCCACTCTTGTAATACCGGTCACGTGTAACTGGCGCCCCACTATACTGTTATGAATAGTTCTATAGCTACTGAATGAGACAGAAGAAGGGGTGCCTTTAACATATATATCTCCTTGAGAAGCCAATTTGACCCTAAAGGGTTAATTCAGCCTGTAATCTAAACTCTGTCGTGTCACTTCTCTCTCTGCTATCAGTAAACCTTTCCGGGATATATTGTCTCACATGCGGGTGTCAGGGAGCCGCTATCTAATAGCGGGAGACTCCCTGAACCTCCGGGAGACTTGAGATCCCTGCGTTTTTGGAGCAGATCTTGAGGCAGAAACGCTTTACAAATAACCCCCAACACCTCAGTGTGAGCGGCTTAGCATTTGACTGTGATCCCGCCAGGATAGCTTCCATCCAGAAGTAAGAGGGCGGTGTATGCACGGCGCTGCACACCCTCCTTCCTCCAGTGTGACGACACTCATCTACACGGCTGCAGCTCTGTCAAGCCTCCATGTTGGCAACGAGCGGCCCTTATGTAACACAACATGCCTGTAAGCCCCGCCCCCCGTGTAACATGGCGCGTCGCCGCCATGTTAGTTCGGGGAGGGGTTTCACGGGTTGTTTTCACCCCCGCCTTCCGCTGCAGGGCTTAGAAGATAATGGGAGGAGCTGCAGAGTGACCCCGCCCCTCCTGTAGTAAGCGGGGCGGGCGGGCGCTCAGCGTGACGCGTTCTGTCAGAAGTGGCAGCAGCGTTATCGCACAGTGTGGCCTGAGGAGACTGCGGTCATGGAGCTGCTCACCTGCTGTGTGGTCCTGGCGCTCGGCTGCCTCCTGTACTTCGTCGTTCAGTTCGTCAGGCTGATGAAAGCCGATGCAGATTTAACTTTGCTGTGGGCTGAACGCTTTGGCAGTTCCCCAGGTAATTATCAGCAGAAAAAACAGCGTCACGAGTGTATTATAACCTTATTATCATCACCTTCTGGTATCCCAGTGTGCTGCCCTGAGGAGCGGTGCAAAAAAAAATTTCTGTACTTTTTGAGTGTTTTTTTTTTTTTTTTGTGCAGCAAAAATGGCAGCTCGAGATGCTAGCTGACTGTCTATCGGAAATATGAAACGCAGGACGCACAGGGGGAGTTTTTTTAATAGCGTTTTTGTTCATTAGGTGCTGTTCACACTGCGTATTTTTTTTATCGCAGCTTTCGGTGCAGATAGACTCTCCGAAATCCCTCTAGCGACCATGTCCTTTCTGCCTCCTAATCTCCGCAGAGGGAGGCAGCGCTATAAATGGCGGATTAAGGCTAGGTTCACTCAACAGTTAAAAACAAATGAATGACACTGTTTTTTTTTTTTTGTTTTGTTTTTTAAAACAACCGTCACACGTCCGTTTTAAGAACAATAATAATCTATGGGGTTATTCACACTGCAGTTTTTTTGCCGTCCAGTTTTCACTGACTGCAGCTGCCATACAATTGTAGGGGGGCCATTTTTAACGTGTCCGTTTCTCAAGGGGCATCAGTGAAAAAAAATTACGTTTTTTCAGTTATTCCCCCCCCCCCCTTTTTTAAATGGTCTTCTCTATAGGGGAAAAACACCATGAAGAAAAACCGCTAGTGGAAAGATACACTGCAGGAAACACCAATTGGCAAAAATAAATAAAT
This sequence comes from Bufo bufo, assembly GCF_905171765.1. Classification (NCBI taxonomy): domain Eukaryota; kingdom Metazoa; phylum Chordata; class Amphibia; order Anura; family Bufonidae; genus Bufo; species Bufo bufo. Next base: position 30,456,724 of record NC_053399.1, read on the forward strand.
TCTCATACGTTATTCTGGCACGTTTTTACTGCTGGAGCCATGGAGGAGCTCATGCAGACAAACGTAAGGGATCCGCAATTCACGGGCACCGACCGCGTGCACTCCGTGGTTCGGATGCGGACCCGCTAACTTGAATGGGTCCGCGATCCACAAAATACGACAAAGGATAGGACATGTCCTGTCTTTCGCGTTGCGGAGGCGCGGACCTGAAAGCCCACGGAAGCGCTTTGTAGTGTTTCCGTGGGCTTCCGATCTGTGCCCTTTTGCTCCGCAACAGATAGGACATGTCCTATCTTTTGTCATATTTAGCGGTTCGCGGACACGTTCAAGTCAATGCGGTCAATTCGTTTGCGTTTCGCAATACGGGCACGGAGCCGTTATGTTCGTCTACAACAGCCCTTAGGATGAATTCACACTTCTTTGATTTCCAACAGTGATTGTGAGCCAAAACCTCCTCAGAGATGAGGTATAAGGGAGAGATCTGCACCTGTTCTGTGATCCGCACCTGGTTTTGGCTCAAATCACTGATGGAAATTACTGACCAAATCATCAAAGTGTGAACTAGGCCTTAGGCCTCATTCACAGGTCAGTGTTTGGTCAGTGATTTTGAGCCAAAACCAGGTGCGGCTCTAAACACAGAACAGGAGCAGATGAATGCTTATACCTTATCTCTGCGGAGGCTCCACTCCTGGTTTTGGCTCACAATCACTGATGGAAATCACTGACGTGGGAATAAGACTTACGGCTCATTCAGACAGCCGTATGAATGAGTCTGCATCGGAACGGGTGCCGGCCCATTCACTTCAACGGCGCCGCAAAAGACCTCTGTGGTTCCGTTCCACGGAAGAAGATGGAGCATATCCTATTCTGACAAGAATAGACATTTTCTATTATAGTTGCGGCCATGTGCGGTATGATGCACAGGATCAGGCAGTGTAAATGTGATCTCACATGGGCCTTCCCATCAAAGTTGGAGAGGGTGCAGCAGTTGCAGAGAGAGCGGAGCCTCTAGGTGTAATGACAACGCCCCCGTTGCTCCTAGAGGCTCATTTGCATATAATAAAACATCATTTTTCTCGGCAATGCGGGCACATATGAACATGGGACCAACACAGATATCTTCAGCTGCCAAGCGCACATGTAACAGGTCAGCCAGTGTCATAGGGACAGATCTGCTGACAGATGCCCTTTAAGGGGCTTTTTTGGGGTCTCTGCATTTTGCTGCAGCTTCTCGTGTTATATATTACATATTTGTAGGGTCCCAAAAAGAGAAATGCAAACTATGGCTCTGGAAGTTATGGGACTACACTCCCCCCAGCACTGTGCTATCATGGTGGGATTTGCAGTCCCACCACAGCTGTGGAGAAACTGGATATAGGTGATGTGCAATAATTGATCTAAAAAGAATAATCTTTTTTTTTTTGCAGAAAGTAAGCTGCGTGGTAGCGTTGTCTGGGTCACCGGTGCGTCCAGCGGTATCGGCGAAGAATTATGTTACCAGCTCGTAAAATTAGGTGCCTCAGTAATCCTTTCTGCCAGAAGAGAAGCGGAACTGTTGAGAGTGAAAAAGAAGTGTCTTGGTATGAAATTTTTACTTACATAAATGTAAAGTCTCTCTAGTGAAGCTGAACTTGTGGCCCCTGCGATATTGCAGTCAGTGGGGGGTCCCGCTTCCCGGACCCTCATCACATCAGATATGTGCCGTGTATCCTGGTGTCTACCTGACTAGTGTTGAGCGAACTTCTGTTTTAAGTTCGGCGTCTAAAGTTCGGCTTCCGGTTAGCGGAGCATCCCGATATGGATTCCGAATTCCGTTGTGGTCAGTGGTAGCGGAATCAATAATGGCCGATTATTGATTCCGCTACCACGGACCACAACGGAATTCGGAATCCATATCTGGATTCTCCGCTAACCGGAAGCCGAACTTAAAACAGACGTTCGCTCAACACTATACCTGACGACTCGTTGATTGTCTGTTATTTCCCGTAGAAGCTTATATTTTTCTGCCTTGAACACAGAGAGGCTAGAATTTTCTGCTGCAAACTGGGTTTCCTGCTGTGTGAAAAAAAAATTGCAACTTTTTTTTTTTTTTCATTTTTCCTCCCACCTTACCGTAATGTGACACATGCTTGTGTGTTTACTTTAAAGGGATTAGTCACGCTATAAAATGGGGGAAAAAAAGTTGCACAAATATTTGCTGAAAGAAAAAAACAACAACTCATGGTTCATAAAAATATTAGAAAAGGCAGACTTTGTCATGTTGGGGTTTGCGGAATAGGGCACGGCCAGACGTGGCGCAGATGCGGCGGAGTCTGTGCAGCAAACCATTCGCAACGTTTACCGAACCAGCAGCCTATAGTGTCTTGTGCTGCAGGTTTTTATTCCTCAGCATGTAAGTTTATACCGCAGGTTATAATCATGACTTTAACCTTTGCAATGCAAGGGTTAAAAACAGTGGAAGACCTGCTGCCATGCCAACAGCAGTGCCACCACAGGAATAAAAACAGCCCATTTTTGGGCAATCTTTGCAACGTCTGGTTACAGAGAAACCAGATGCTTAATTTCCCTGTCCAGTGTAGATGTGTACCCTTAGGGCTCATGCACACTGTCACGGACACTCCTGTGACAGGGGCCAGGAGATCAGAGAGACTGGTAACATGTGGGTTAATCTGAATGGTTCCTTGTGAATAATTTGTGTCTCTGTTGTTTTGGTAATGACCACACCTCTGGCAGGTGTTGTTGGTTTGGTCATTTAACTTCCCCTATATATTACTGCTTACCCCTTCTAGGGGTGCGTTTTATAGCTCTTGGCTAGCTGGTGTTGAATCTCGGTTGAGCTCCTGGCGCTGCCTTTGCTCCACATGAAGTTAAGTGTCGTCTTTCCTATTTGTATTTCGTTTGTTTGTATTCCCCTGTCTGTTGTATCCAGGGCTGAGGGAGACTCCTGTTCATCCTTCTGGTGGAGGAATAGGTTGTCTCAAGTCCTGTCACCTATACCAGGGCCCTACAGGGTGTATTAGGGCTCTAGGTTCCTATGTATGAACTTTCCTACCATCAAGGTCAGTTCATACTGATAGTTAGTCAGGACTTGGATTAGGGTTGTTCTAGGAGGTGACCTTCTCCTTTACCCTAGTTTTCCAGGCCTCGTTCCTATCCCTTTCCCTCCAGTGCTCAGTGTGGAGTTTTTCACCCACACCACATCCATGACACCCCCAGCCTGTATGCGGAACCATTCATTACTATAGGGCTGCAAAAAAAAAGTCTATGTCCGTTCCGCCAAAAAATAGAACATGTCCTATTCTTGTCCGTTTTGCGGACAAAGACAGGCATTGTTACAAAGGATCGGACAAAAAAACTGATGCAACTCAGATGTCACACGGAGGTCATCTGTTTTTTTTTTTTTTTTTTTTTCCTGACCACAAAATACATACTGTGGTGTGCATGAGCTCTTATGCACGTATTTTTCATCCGCATGCTATCCAAATTTTTGGGATTGATGCAATATGGTGCAAGAGCGCCTGCCAGCCAGTGGGTACAATTCAGTGATGCATTGTGAAAGCGAAGTTAGGTAATGGGTGTTTTATTGGCAACGCGTTTCGTCACTTGAATAGTGAGTTCATCAGGTCATGTGAAGTGTTACGAACATTGCATTTACAACAAGGATGCAAGAGTCTCGCCTCGAGGAAAAGGAGGGAGTAGAGTGGGGTAAAGGTCAGAGAGAGATGTCGGGGGAGACATAAAAGATAAAGACTGCACAGAGCCGTGTGTAAACATGTCAGTCAGAAAGATCCAAGCAAGAGAAACTGGGCCAGATTTATCATTAAGATGTGCCAGAGCCTTGCGGTGAAAAAGTTGAAACGGCATGTTTGCGACTTTTTCAACACCAATTGCGCAAAGTTGGCCTCCTGAAACAGAAGAGGGGTAGGATGGTGGCTCAGCCACTTGGCATCTTCTATGACTGTTTTCTGGCTCGTGTAGATTTCATTTGAGGCGACGGCATGTGTCTCGTCATAAATTAGGCGCGGTTTCCGTGTCCGTATACTCTTCCACAGTATTTAGAAGAAAATTTTTTTAAAAAAAATCAAGGTATCAATATTATTATTCAGTCCATTTGACTGTAAAGTCAACAGTTAAAAAATCCAAAAAGCCTTGCGCTGTTTCAATCTCTCTGTAATCTGTCGGTAATAACTGCTATCTGGATTTTTGTAACGTCCACCCTGGCTCAAAAATATTCTTTTTGGGCAATTCAAATGCATTCGGGAAAACAGTTCCTTTGACACCACATTCAGCAAATGGGGAAAAAGCTTTGAAAACCATTTGAGATAAATGCTACCCCTTCAACTTAGGACTCATGCACACGAACATGATCTGCATTTTTTGCTGGTCGGATGCGGACCCATTCACTTCTATGGGGCTGCAAAAGATGCGGACACCACACCATGTGCTGCCTGTATCCGTGTCCATTCCGTGGCATCCGCAAAAATACAGAACATGTGCTATTATTGTCCACATTACGGACAAGGATAGGACTGTTCTATTATGGGCCAGACGTTCTGTTCCACAAAATGAGGAATGCACGCGGCCAGTATCCATTTTTTGCGGATCCACAATTTGCGGACTGCAAAATAGGCTACGGTGGTGTGCATGAGCCCTAACTGTTGAAAATCTACCAGAACATTGTCGGCAATCAATAAAAGACGAGACTCGAGACGCATCTCCGTCAGGAAGATCCCCTGAAGGCATTGGCATAAGCGACCACCTAGACATAAACCAGGCCAAGAAAACCGCCAAAAGAATGCACATCCAGTTGTATAAAATGTATAATTTAATAAAGAAAGACACAAACGCTTTAAAAATTGTATACAATGAATAGTGTGCCGGAAAAACAACCAAATCCAACAAATAGCTCAGAGATAATGCAACATCAATAGATATAAGGCAATACCTGTGAATAAAGTAAGTCCTGTCCATCACCCCAGGCAACATCATAGCCCCAAGCCGCCTATGGGGAATTCAAATTCCCTATCCACTGTTACGAAAACTTTAGAAGTGTGGTTCTAAGGGGCTGTTCACATTTAGGGGGTCATTTCCTAATCTAAAGTACGCCTAAATTAGGCGTATTTGAAGTGCACATGGCGGCAACTTCTCCCTACTCACGCCAGGTCTAAAACTGTGGGCACGAAGGAGAAGGGCCGGTAGCTGCAAGGAAGCTGTCTTACATTTGAACTGGCATTGGATGCATAGAAGTTATGAAGAGGCAGGCCTGTCAATACGTTTACATCCACTAAACTTATCCGTTTTTATCCAGATACTTCTTGCTTCCTTCAATACACTTCAAAGGTTTCACAAAAATAACATTTACATTTTTTGTTAACACAAAAAACGACACATCTGTCAAACATATGTTAAAAAGATAAATAACCACTAAACTGCATATGTTTATGTACATTTTATTTATTTTTTACTGTATGTCTAAACGTATTCACTTGATGAACAGCAAAAACAAGATGTGAACATTTCCTAAACAATGTTTTTGTTGCCAGACCAAATTAAATCGATTTCATCATCTGTAACGGGCGAATCCTTCACCATCAACTATTTTGTAAACTGCAATTTTTTGGGATTATGTAATTTATTTGTTAGAGTTCATGTAATCTGCAATATATCAGTCGCAGTTTACAACATTTTCATTGCTGACATAATCAGCATAGATTTAAAGGCTATGTACACATCCGGGAGAATTTTTTTTATGACAGCAATTTACTCATTTTGGACTAAAATCATTTTTCAATTGGTCTTTATTAAATTCAGCCATTCTGTCACAAAGGGTTAACTGTTTTTCTAGCTGTGTATAGTGCCCTGGAGCAGGGATACTTTCAAGTCTGGAAGTTTTTGTACATTTGCCTATTTCCCCTATGCAAAGTTATACACTGGAAAAAGTTAACATGCACTGTTTAATGCTGTGTAACTGCAAAACCAGACTGACCTTTTGAATGTTGTTTTTTTTTTTTTTTTTCCTGGAAAAACTGCTTTCATTGCCATTCAGTATCATTGAAGCTTTAATGTAAGTCTATGAGAGACGGAAAGTGTAACAATTTATCTGTTTGTGCTGAGCTTCTTCACTCCCCACCTTCCACTAGAAGGTTCCAGTCTAGCTAGAAATGGTATATAAGGAAGGCAGTTAGAGCCCCTAGTGTTCTGCAGTTAGGGACCAGTACTTGGAGGGGAAGACTCATGCCAGTCTGCATGAGTGACCAGGAGAAGACGCTGAGATGGGGATGCTGAGTCACAGACCATGGGTCACCAGCCCTGTGACCAAGGAGCCACCCAGATTTCAGAGCTACCGACCGTGGACCTCAAGCCTTTGGCCAGGCTACCAGCCTTCTGAAAGAGACAGAGGGACAGCTAGCTCAGGCCTTTCCTCAGCATCAAACCCTTCTTCTGCATGGGAGGAGACTCTAGAAGCCAGCCCTATGCCTCGCCTGTATTAACTGCTGTCATTCAGCTAAGGCTATAAAAACTTGTAAACTCAGATTGTTAGCTTAAACTTTAAACATGACTATGGGATTCTACTAGGGAAATCATGTTTTAAAATAAATGCCCCGTCCTTGATCCTCCCACTGCCCTATCTTCAGCAGAAGATCAGCACACAAAGGAGAAGGCAGCGGCTCCTAGCCAGTAGTTCTGTGGTATTGACATGTATGTTGCCTTTCTTTCCTTTACGGAATGTATAAAATACATTTGCATATTAAATACAGAGGAGTCTGAGTCGGAAGTACCAAAAACTGAGGAGTCTGAGTCGGACCATTTATCTACCGACCAGAAGTCCGTGGCCGGTGTTTTACATTTAGGACAATGGGTGATGCAATTTGGGAATCTGGGAGAAGCTGGGAAGTTGAAACCATAAATGGCATTGTGCATCATTTTGAAATGCGTTTCCCGCCATTATTCATTGATGACACATTGACAAATGCTTGTGTGTTTAAAGCAGGCATGCTCAACCTGCGGCCCTCCAGCTGTTGCAAAACTACATCTCCCAGCATGCCCGAACAGCCTACAGCTATCAGCCTACAGCAGGGCATTGTGGGAGTTGTAGTTTTACAACAGCTGGAGGGCCGCAGGTTGAGCATGCCTGGTTTAAAGGGATTAGTCACGCTATAAAATGGGGGGGAAAAAGTTGCACAAATATTTGCTGAGAGAAAAAAACAACTCATGGTTCATAAAAATATTAGAAAAGGCAGACTTTGTCATGTTGGGGTTTGCGGAATAGGGCACGGCCATACTTGGCGCAGATGCTGCGGAGTCTGTGCAGCAAACCATTCGCAACGTTTACCGAACCAGCAGCCTATAGTGTCTTGTGCTGCAGGTTTTTATTCCTCAGCATGTAAGTTTATACTTCCAAGATTTTCTCCCCGATCTAAGCATCCATTGTGATACTTTCCCATTTATTAAAAAGTGTAGAAGATGGTTTTGCTTTTGTGAAATTCCCAGACAATGCCCTATATAGATCTGAGAGCGTGACCAATCGCGAAGAGTGCCCTAATATATCAGCAAAAGAGCTTGAAGTTGCCTCATTTGACAAGTCCCGCACCCTATGTCTGCAGAATCCCAAAACCTGCATAATATGCAAAAAGTGGGAACCCGGTAGCTGATATTTGTCCTTTTAGTTCTCTGGGAGACGGCCATCGTTTTCCCCCCGCATGCATCAGATGTTCCGCTCTAACTATCCCTCTGGATATCCAGTTTCTGGAGAAACTTGCGTGCCTCCCCTGGGGAAACTCCGGATGGTTCCACAACGGCATCCTTTTAGATAACGAATGTCCAAACTACTTCCTGATCGTTTTCCAAGCCGCTATCGTGTCTCTTATCAATATTGAATTCTTAATTTCCGGGGGAAGCCCTGCTAGGTTGGAATGTAAGCAAGATACCAAATCCCAGGGATCCACCAGATTCTGTTCCAACTCTCTGTTAGAGAAATGATCTGTGTTGTGTACCCAATCCAAGATGTGCCTCATTAGGCAGGTTAAGTTATATCCCCTGATATTTGGGAACTTTACTCCACCTTCCAGAGCATTCGTTTTTGCAAAAAGAGTCGGGGACGGTAACCTGCCCATATGAATCTAGTGAAAGACTTGTTTAAGATGTTAACGTCGGCATGTTTTGGCAAGATTGGGAGAGTTTGAAGGGGGTACAATAGTTTGGAGAAACTCATCATTTTGTTTAAATGGCATCTGCCTAATAAAGACAAGGGAAGATTATGCCATTTTTCAAGTTCCGCTGTTATCTTTCCAATCAACGGTGGATAATTGAGGGTATACAATGAGCTAGGTAGCCTACCAATCCTTAACCCCAGGTACGTTATATATTGTTTTAAGTTGTAGTATGAGTGAAACCACTCGATAGCCATAGGCTAGGAGGGTTTTTGGCATGGAGCTCCAAAATTTCTCTCTTGGAGTAGTTGATGTTATATTCTGAGAAGGCCAAAACGTTGAAGCTACCAATGGACCCCAAGTGCTGCTGAGGAGTTGACATAAATATCAATAGGTCATCAGCATATAATGCTAATTTGTCCTCTTTCTTACCTACTCTAATACCCGAATATAAGTCAAGAGTCCTCCAAGAGTCTAGCTAAGGGTTCTAAGGCTAAGTCAAATGGCAACGGGGATAAAGGACACCCCTGTATGGTACCTCTTTGGAGTGGGAAAATGGGGGACTGTGTGTATTCTCGCCATCGGGCTAGTGTAAAGACCTTTTAGGAAGATGTGTATGTTGCCAAAGATCTGTAATCTGTTCAACACCGCCCCCAGCCAGTCCCATCTGACTGTATCAAAGCTTTTTCAGCATCCAAGGCTAGCAAAATGGGAGCTGTATCTGGACGGGGGAGGTGTCGTACCCAGTCCAGGGTAGCCAGAACCTTCCTAACGTTGGCCACCGCCGATCGGCCTTTTAGGTCCTTCCCAGGTAGGATTCATATCAGCGATGGCAATAATATTCCTAGTCTATCTGCCAAGATCTTCGTTAAGATCTTCATGTCCTGGTTGATTAATGAAATTGGGCGGTAAGATTTAGGATCCTGAGGATCCTTGTTGGGCTTCAATAGCAGTTTGATATAGGCTACATTTGTGTTATTGGGGAAGCAACCCGTCTTGAGTAAGGCCTCTTTCACACTTGCGTTGTCCGGATCCGGCGTGTACTCCACTTGCCGGAATTACACGTCGGATCCGGAAAAACGCAAGTGTACTGAAAGCATTTGAAGACGGATCCGTCTTCAAAATGCTTTCAGTGTTACTATGGCAGCCAGGACGCTATTAAAGTCCTGGTTGCCATAGTAGGAGCGGGGGAGCGGTATACTTACAGTCCGTGCTGCTCCCGGGGCGCTCCAGAATGACGTCAGAGCGCCCCATGCGCATGGATGACGTGCCATGCGATCACGTGATCCATGCGCTTGGGGCGCCCTGACGTCACTCTGGAACGCCCCGGGAGCCGCACGGACGGTAAGTATGCTGCTCCCCCACTCCCCGCTACACTTTACCATGGCTGCCAGGACTTTAGCGTCCCGGCAGCCATGGTAACCATTCAGAAAAAGCTAAACGTCGGATCCGGCAATGCGCCGAAACGACGTTTAGCTTAAGGCCGGATCCGGATCAATGCCTTTCAATGGGCATTAATTCCGGATCCGGCCTTGCGGCAAGTCTTCAGGATTTTTGGCCGGAGCAAAAAGCGCAGCATGCTGCGGTATTTTCTCCGGCCAAAAAACGTTCCGTTCCGGAACTGAAGACATCCTGATGCATCCTGAACGAATTTCACTCCATTCAGAATGCATTGGGATAATCCTGATCAGGATTCTTCCGGCATAGAGCCCCGACGACGGAACTCTATGCCGGAAGAAAAGAACGCAAGTGTGAAAGAGCCCTAAGTGGTTGTGATAATCTGCTAGGGTGGCAACCAACTGATCCTGCATTAGTTTGTAAAATTCTCCCGTAACCCCGTCTGGGCCTGGGGCCTTGCCGTTGTGGAGCGATTTTACAGTGTTTAAGATCTCCCCCTCTGTGATCTTTGCACTTAGAGTCTCTTGTTGTTGTGTAGTTATGGTTGGCAATTTGAGTGTTGATAGAAACTCCGTGGCCTCGGTACCATCCCTCTGGGTGTCCTCATACAGGCGGGCATAATATTCTCCCAGGAGTTTATTTTAGTTTAGGATTGGTATGGATGGCTCCCCTATTATCCTTCAGGGATGTAATAATCGTAGGGGGCGTCTTACCTCTTGCTAAGTTCGCCAACATTCTACCCGATTTATTGCCATAGCGGAACAGATCCGTCTGATATGTTGATCTATGCATGGTCCGCTGTCCGCCCACCACTCAAAATCAACCCTAGCCGCTATCCATGCTTCCTTATGACTTGCGGTAGCCAGTCGTAGGAAGTTTGAATAAGCTGTTCTAAGAGCTGTGCTAACTTCCAGGTATTGTCTGGAGACTACTTTGCGCAAATTACTAACGTAGCCTATTATCCTCCCTTTCAATACCGCTTTCGCTGTTTCCCAATGAGTCGAAACATCTGATGCACCCGGGGGGTTATCCTCTTGAAACTCAAACAACCAACCTTGCAGGATATCTTTAAAATTTTTGTCCTTTGCCAGGAACGAAGGAAAACGTCAGATAAAATCCACTCCCCTTTGGGTAGGAATTCTGCAAACGTAGAAATGGGTGAGTGATCAGAGATAACCAACTCGTGTATCTCTGCGTGCATCAGATGGACCCTACATGTTGTACTTGTACAGGTAAGTAAATAGTCAATTCGAGACCATGCCTGATGGGCGTGTGAAAAATTAGTGTATTCCCTGTCATCCGGGTGTAATAAGCGCCAGATATCCCGTAGTCCAGTGGAGGACATGAATGGTTGCAGGACCATATCCGAGGTTCTCTGATCGCTTACTGTCCCGTCTGCTCCCCTGCGATCTTCCTGAATGGAAGCTACCGTGTTAAGATCCCCTCCCAAGATCTTATTGGGAGCCCCATCTAAGTGCAACCTATTCTCTAGGAGAGCATAAAATGACTTGTTATCTCCATTTGGGGCATAAACATTGTGTATACTATATTGAGAGCCCTCATGTTCTATTAACAGCCTATGCCAGTGATGGCTAACCTTGGCACTCCAGCTGTGGTGAAACTACGACTCCCAGCATGCTCCATTTATTTCTATAGAGTTCTGAGGGCAAGCAAGCGGGGCATCTTGGGAGTTGTAGTTTTACCACAGCTGGAGTGCCAAGGTTAGCCATCACTGGCCTATGCCATCTACCAACCTCATCATGGGCCTTAGATAGTATTTTCCCTTAAAAATTCTTATGAAGCAATGTAGGTACACCAGCTTTGTGATCTTTGGCTGAGGAAGCATATATATTCGTCGAACCCAGAGATTCTGCAGTCGGAAAAAATCTTTTTCCTCTAAATGAGTTTCGTGCAGTAGGACTACATCAGGTTTTAAACGTTTCAGGTGCCTCAACAATTTTGAACACTTTTGAGGATATCGCATCCCCTTCACATTCCAGGAGAGTAGCATCGCAGCTCTGGGTTGTCACTATTCCTCACACAAAAACCCCCAAGAGATAGGGCAGGGAAGGAGAGGAACAAAAACAGGGGGAAAACAGTAACTACGAATACCCTGACTAAGCGAGACTAAGGATGAAACCGTGGATATATAGGCCGGGTATATAGAGTCTTTTCCCTATCTAGATAAGGACTTCTCTTTTTTTCTACCATGGTGAGCTCCTCGGCGTACCACTAAATGACATATAACTATGCGAAAACCTCGTGGCCCAGGTCTAACTAAACTTCTCACCCATTAACATCCATCAGTACCGAACATAAATACAAAGCACGGTATCAAACCTTCTCATTTCCCCCCCAACCTTTGCCCACTAACCTGGCACAACATCCCCTATAACAGTGATGGCGAACCTTTTAGAGACAGAGTGCCCAAACTGTAACCCAAAACCCACTTATTTATCACAAGGTGCCAACACAGCAATTTACCCTGAATATGAATACTACAGTCCAATATAGTGTATCTTCCATGTACTTTATCACTTAGCTATAATAGCCTGCCTACATTCAGTGCGCTGCCTGTGCTGTTCATAGTGCGCCCTGCGCTGATGAATTGCAGGAAAAGTCTAAGGCATATTAGACTTTTTCCAGGGCGTGGGTGCCCACAGGGAGGGCTCTGAGTGCCACCTCTGGCACCCGTGCCATAGGTTCGCCACCACTGCCCTATAACATTAGGGAGAAGCAGTTCATCTATGAGGGGATCTGTCCTGCGGATCTGACTCCCGTCTTCTGACTCTTCTGGATCTTCCTTCTGATCTTCTCAGCGAGCGAACCCTCCTTTGGCACCCGGTGAATTTCCTCTGAGAATGCGGTGGCGACCTCCGTGACGAGCCGGTGTGTTCAGGTGGCCTTAGGTTCGGGAGCAGATCGAAGAGCCTCCGCCGCAGCAGGTAAGTCTTAGATGGAAGTGACCCCTGAGCATGGTATATCTTGAGTGTAGCCGGGAAAAGTAGCTGAAAGTGAATATTGCTGTGATAAAGCCGGGTAGATATTGGGCTGAGTGCCTTGCGCTTCCTCGCCATCTCCGCAGAGAAATCCTCGAATAGCACGATTCTGTGTCCCCTTAGAAAGATCGGGCGTTGTCTCCTGCGAAAGTTGCGTAACATTGCCACCTTGTCGTTAAAATCCAACAACTTGAAAATAACTTGGCGCGGCTGTCTATTGCGGGCGAGAGAGGCCTTCCCAGTAGTGAGGCCATTCTGTGCAGCGGGGTCTGGGCCACTCTGTGAGCTTGTTTGATTCAACAAAAGAAGTTCAGACCCAGGGCTTCCAGTAACTCCCGTTCACAAATATCTAGCAATTCTGACTGTTTGATGGATTCGGGTAGGCCCACCACTCTCAGATTATTGCGGCAGGACCTGTTCTCTAGGTCTTCTATTTTACCGCGTAGATAGTGAAGGGCCTGTTGTTGGGCTTGGAGAGTGGAGCTTAAATCCCCAGTATGAGAGTGCAGAGAGCCTACCTTTTGTTGTAAGGTGTTCACTTGAAGGCTGTTTTGGCCCACCTCTTCTCTCAGCGAAGTAAACGAGGCCAATATCGTGGTCTCCAGAGTCCTTTGTATATCCGGCATGATACGCAACGCCACTTCAGTGGCGAGTTTCTTATAATCCAGTGGGACCGTGTCCCCCGGAGGTGTTGTGAGTTCCTGCGAGCCTTCATCTTGAAATTTCAAGGGTTGACTGGCTGCCATCTTGTCTGAACTCTGTGAGGAGGATCCCTGAGATCTTATGGATTTTTGTCCACTTCTCAGCAGGTACTGATCCATATGACCGAAAGTGATATTCTGGGATCGGTCCCACGTCCCTAAAGAGGGTTCTAGCCGACCTTTCGCTTTGCAATGACGCTCGTGGCACCGCTATTACTGAGGAGCTCCGCTAGCTGCGTCCTCACATGGTAGCGCTGGAACCGGAAGTCCTCTCCAGTTCTTTTAAAACCATCCAACCTGGACTTCTGAGGGACAACCTGGAGATGGCAGGAGTGGACCACCGCTTGTCACATTGGATACTTGACTACTTCACAGAACACCCACAGTTTGTTAAATCTCAGGGTTGTGTCTCTGACAAGCTGATCTGTAGACTTCTCCATCAACTCCCCAGGCTGCCACCTACAGAAGTTCTCTGATGACTCTGCCATAGTCGGCTTTATCACAGGTGAGGACGACTTAGAGTACAGACAGGGGACACAGGATTTTGTGGACTGGTGTCAGCAGAACCAGCTCCAGATCAACGCGGGCAAAACAAAGGAGCTGGTGGTGGATTTCCTCAGACACAGACCCTCTGCTTTGGTTCCGGTGAACATGCAGGGAACGGACATTGAGGTGGTGGACTCTTATAAGTACCTGGGTGTTCACCTAAACCACAAACTGGACTGGAGCCATAACACTGATGCTCTTTTCAAAAAGGTTCAGAGCAGACTCTATCTGTTGAGGAGACTGAGGTCCTTTGGAGTGCAGGAGACGCTCCTAAAGACCTTCTTTGACTCAGTGGTGGCATCAGCCATTTTCTATGGTGTGGTTTGTTGGAGGAGCAGCTCATCTGTGGCTGAGAGACAGAGATTAGATGAGCTCATTAAGAAGGCCAGCTCTGTCCTATGTTGTCCCCTTGATCAAGTGCAGAAGGTGGGTGACAGAAGAACTCTAGCAAAATTTAAATCCCTGTTAGACAATGTCTCCTACCCCATGAACAAAGCTGTACTTACCTTTAAACCTGGACCTTGCTGCCGGCTTCCTTCCTTAGGCGCAGGCACAGTGAGGAAGCTGGCAGCAGGAGCACATCCTTCACTCACTGCGCCTGTGCCGAATACTAAAAGACGGTGCGGGATTTATGGGACACTGAGAAGAACTTGAAAGTCGATCAACTGGATCTGGGCGTGCCAAAGGGTGCGTAGACTGAGCCTCTAGGTGCTGAAGCAACACCCTAATAGCACCTAGAGGCTCATTAGCATATTTTAAGTCTTTATTTTAAGAGAACGGCGGCAGGCAGAGAGTTATAAAGCATACTGTTATATACTGCTGACATTAGCACATCGCTAATGTCAGTCAGCTACATAACGTTATTTCTCATGAGAGAAACCCTTTAAATGTAAGTAGACTGACTCTCTTGCGACATGTCTGCATTTAAAAAAAAAAATAAAATACTAATGGGTGTTCCAAACCAAACCACTAATGTTGCAGCCAATTTACACCACAAAATAGTTGTGCAACAGCGAGCCCCAGACCAATAGCTCACTTGCTGTCGTGCAACTAATGTCAGTGTAGCCCTGACCTAAATTTTTACCAGTGCTGCATGTACCTGATGTGGGCTAGTGCTACACGGTGACTTTGGTCACACAGCCAGAATAATGCATGTGACTTGCTATTACGTCTACAATTTTATGGTGCGATTTGGTTGTGAGTTGATGTGGTTTAAAGGGAACCTGGCTCATCTCAGGGACAGGACTCCTCTCAGGTTAATTTGCATATGTATCAAATGTGTTGTTTTTTTTTTACACAATAAAAGCACACAGAGCTATGGGGACTGGGTATTGCAGATGTGCTAGCGGCCATCTAGCAAACCATGTCCTCAGCTCTATGCACAAAATTCCGGTGACAGGTTCCCTTTAAGGTATGAAACACCTGTTTTTAGACAGTAAAAGAAAAATTGAGTCACAATTGCATTTATGCTTGCAAAGTTACATGCCATCTGTGGGCAAAACTCTGTAAGGTTTTAAAGGGCAGATTTGTACCCATGAAACTGGCTGACCTGCAGCTGAAGGCATCTGTGTTGGTCCCATGTTCAGATGTGTCCGCATTGCTGAGAACAATGATGTTTTAATATATGCAAATGAGCCCCTAGGAGCAATGGGGGCGTTGCCATTACTCCGAGAGGCTCAGCTCTGTCTGCGACACCCTATACACCTTGACAGGGCCAGGCGGTGTACACATGATCACACCTGGCCTTGACTTCTAAAGTCAATCAAAGTGCAGAGGGCACAGCAGTTGCAGAGAGAGCAGAGCCTCTAAGTGTAACAGCAACACCCCTGTTGCTCCTAGAGGCTCATTATCAAGTGAATGGGTCCGCATCCGTGATGCGGGGTGCACACAGCCGGTGCCGGTGTATTGCAGACCTGCTGTTTGTGGGCCGCAATGCGGCAAGGCTGCATTTGCGGCCAAGAATAGGACATGTTCTACCTTTTGCAGAACGGACATGCAGATACAGACAGCACACAGAAGACATAAGCCCATGTCATGTGCATGAGTCCTTACTCACTCACATCTGTGTTGGGTGTTCTGCCCTGATTCTGTCATGTTTGACAGCAAAAATAGCACGACACCGAGCACCCACCGGTTTTCTACGTAGTCGTGTTTCATTTGTAGATTGTATACACATACGTCGTGACCCATGTACCAGTCGTTGAGGAGTGATCTGCAGTTTCACAATAGATCTCTGCCCAAATTGCATCTGTTACCAGCAGGAATAAGTAACGCATTACATAATAAGTAATGTAATGGTGCAGGCAGCTGCAGAGAATTTAAATTCCCCCGATCTGCGCTCTGCAGAATACAGATGCTGTTTATAGCCACTTGTAGTTTATCACGTTGACTATTGCTTAATTGGCTTCTTACACTTCAATATGATCATGTTATGACATAAAATTAATTATTGGTATGTGATGATTTATTTTTTATTTATTTTTTTCTTACCAGAGATTAGCAGTTTGGAAGAGAAAGATCTGTTAGTTATTCCTCTCGATCTGACTGATTTCAGTACGCACAAGTCTGCAACGGACAAGGTCATCCAACATTTCGGAAGAGTAAGTATACATTATAATGTGATCCAGGTCTAAGCCAGGGATCATTAACCTAGCACTCAGCTGTTGTCAAATTGCAACTCCCAGCATGCACATTTACTCATAGAAAGGAAAGGTGGATTCTGGGAGTTGTAGTTTCCAAACAGCTGGAGTGCTGGAGGATGCTGATCCCAGCGGCCGGAAATGCAAAAAACAATTTGTTTCCTTGTTTTACCCTTGCTCCTTCTTTGGGAATTGCTAAGTAGCAGCCAAAACGTACAAAACAACAAGGCCTCTAGATCTGATATAAGTACACGGCCACAGACAGGCGTGAAACATTTTGGAACAGTGCAAGAACCTGCCAACAAGCATTCAGTCCTGCTGCAGCTCCGCCACAAGGGAAACTAGGTATTCAATGCCCTGTGAAATCAATATTCTGTATATGCCACTCTTCACTTCATCTAATTTTTGGGGCAGCATCCTCCAATTAATTTATAATTCCGTAATACAGTATTTGAGAATGGGCCTTCTTAAAGGGAACCTGTCACCGGGATTTTGTGTATAGCGCTGAGGACATGGGTTGCTAGATGGCCGCTAGCACATCGGCAATACCCAGTCCCCATAGCTCTGTGTGCTTTTATTGTGTATAAAAACCGATTTGATACATATGCATATTAACCTGAGATGAGTCAGAGCTTGAAAATATGACTCTTCTCTGGTCACACAAGTAAGATATGACACTTTTTGTTTTTTATGTTAATTTGCATATGTATCAAATCTGTTTTTTTACACAATAAAAGCACACAGAGCTATGGGGACTGGGTATTGCAGATGTGTTAGTGGTGATCTAGCAACCCATGTCCTCAGCTCTATACACAAAATCCCGGTGACAGGTTCCCTTTAACTCTTGAGATTTGAAATTGCATGTAGGGATGATGGCTGCATCAGGTCAGGTACCTTGAGGCTACAGGTCTATGGCCAGTATTACATAACGTAGGGATAACTAACAAACAACCAGAATAACCCTTTAATCCTGGACAACCTGTTTTTAATCATGAGCTTTGATTATGAAGCTGTAAAAATATAATTGTTGGCTCCTGTTCGCTCCTTGCAGATTGACATCCTAGTGAATAACAGTGGACGGTCCCAGCGCTCTCTGTTTGTGGATACAGACCTGAATGTTTTTCAGGGATTGATGGAGCTTAATTATATAGGGACGGTTTCCATAACGAAGCACGTCCTACCTCACATGATTGAGAGGAAGAAAGGAAAGATCGTCACCATCAGCAGCTTTACAGGCCTGGTCGGAGTGCCCCTGTCCTCTGGATATGCCGCCAGCAAGCACGCAGTGCAGGTAAGTCTGTCGCCTAGTGTTTGATAAATGGCTTCATATCATTTAGACAGATACTTGAGGCTTTCTTGGACACGAGAACTGTGAATCAGTGCTTGAATTTACATCACTCCTGTTTGCACTTCCAATTCTGTGTTCTACTGGTTGAAGCTTTTCATGGGGGCATTGGCCGAGAATTACTATTGTGGCTGCATCTGAATTCTGACATAAATTACGCCAAAACTTGTTGCAGAATGGCGCATCTTACTTTATATGTATTTATAAAGCTGAAAAGAATAACCCATTGCCTCTCGTCTGCTAAGGGACATGGCTTTGTGGAAAAAGGAATGCGGCTTAAAGGCTATGTACATGGCACCCTTTTTTCTGTACAGAGCTGACGTGCTCTAGTAGCACCCTTTTGGATTTTTGTCTTTTCAGTCAGACAAGGAGCAGACAGGCTCCTTATCTCTGCTCTCTGAACTTGGCTCAGTTCTTATCTTACTGATAAGAATGTGGCTTAAGTGTTTATGATCTCTCAGTAGTTTAGAGATGAGGTTTATTAGATGGGCACAAAGTGAAAGTACCAGTCACACAGCTTGAAAAACAGTTAACCCTTTGTGACCGAACAGCTCACTATTTTTAATAAAGGCCTATTGAAAAAAAGATTTTTAGCCAAAAACGAGTGACCTGAAATCATAAAATTTGTTTTGTGGCAAGATGATACTTGCTGGCCAGTAATAAATTAAAAGCCCCACAAGCACTGCATATTTTGTAGGGGTGTTTTAAGACAGTTTCTCAGTGAACATGTTCCGCATCAGTGTCTGGTGCAGGCCTGACACCTGGGACCTCCGCCGATCAGATAAGTGGCCTCATTCTTCTTGTGGCAAAAAAACTAAACCTCATTCATTTTCATGCGCGCGCACACTTGCTCTTCACTGCAGGTAGCAATTCCTGACTCTCTCAACGTGATCATGTGACCTTACAATGCTGGGGGCGTCTGGTCCTTTTTTACATTATGTAAACTGCTGTTAAATACAGTCCCATTGATTTCAATGGGGTGCGTCTGTGAAAATGGACAAGTATAGGAAATATCCTATTTTTTGACGGCCGCTATTAACTGGCCTTTAAAAAAAAAAAAAAATTTTTTTTTATAAAAACCGCCCATTTGAATAGCCTCAGGCTTGAATTGGTTCTGAAAACGGCTGTGTAATAGATGCATTAGTTGATTTTGTAAAATATAAAGCAAGCATGCCAATGGTCTTAAATAGAAATTACACGTACACATCAGTGGCAGTGTGGGGGAGGAGGCAAAGCATAGAGAATTACAGGGGTTTTCCGGTAGAAAAATATTGACTTATCAGGATACCTCGGCCTCAGGGGTCAGCAACCTTCGACACTGCAGCTGTTGTGAAACTACAATTCCCAGCATGCTCCGTTCATTTCTAAGTATGCATGCTGAGAGTTGTAGTTTCACAACAGCTCGAAGGCCGGAAGTTGCCTACTACTGGGATAGTAGATACTTAGTTATCCATACACTTTTAGTAGCTGTAAGATGAACTTTCGTTCGCCAGGCAGTGATTTGTCACAAACTCCATATGTACATGCGTATTAAGTTCAACTGACCACTGTCTATGGTGCATCACTATATAGATTCACACGTGTATTCCTATGGCATAGGTAAGCATAGGCTATAAATCGGGGGTACACAACCTGTCGCCTGGGGGCCACATGCGGCCCGTGATACCATTCTGTGCGGCCCCCAAGCATCTGGTGACAGACATGTATGTCTATGTCTTGTGGCTGCTCACATGTATCTTTCGTGTATTCTTCCATTAGCTGGGAGCCCTGGAAGTATAACCAGACATTTATGGTATATACCAGGGGTACTTAAGTACTTTTTGTAAAGGTCAACATACCTGAGTCTGCTGTAGGATGAAGGTCCGAGCTGCAAAACAAAAAAATATATAAGGAGGGACAACACCATTGGTGTGTAGCGCTGCTTTATTATTTTTTTACAATAATCCACACCTCCAAGCCCACCTAAACTCCTTTCTGCCGACCAAACAGTAAGAATATCCTTTCAGTGCCCCCTAACCATAATGATGCCCCTTTAATGCCCCTCAGACAGTATAATATCCCTATAGTGCTTCACAGAGTATGATACCCCTAAGTGCACCCCTCACAGCAGGGTGATCCCTTGTTGCCCCCACACATTATGATGCCTCCTTAATTTCTCCCCAAAGAGTATGAATACCCTAAGTGCCTCCTCACAGTAGTAAATGCCCTCTCTGTGCTCCTTCACAGTTGTAATATCCCCATTGCGCCCCCTTCATAGTAGTAATCCCCATTGCGCCCCCTTCATAGTAGTAATCCCTTATTGCGCCCCCTTCATAGTAGTAATCCCCATTGCGACCCCCTCTGTGCCCCCTCCAGAATAGTAATGCCCATTGTTTCCCCTTCACATTAGCAATGCCCATTATGCCCCCTCTGTGTTTTAAAAAAAAACACAGTAACTACTCACCTTGTCCCTTTCCTGAAGCTCAGTCCTCTCTCCCCTGCAGACACATTTCGCTCTGCAGCACTGTGTGGGCGGAGCGTATGCAGATTTCTGGGCTGCAGGCTCCGCCCACACTGGCCGGTAGAGCGATCTGTGCCTGCAGGCTGAATGGTGGAGCAGGGAGAAGTCTTCTTGCTTCACTGTTCAGAGTGCCGCCGGCCTGAGGGAGGAGAGGAGCGCGGGGAGCTGAGCGGTGAGTGACAAGAAATCAGCCTCCAGCAATGAGGGCTTTCATCTGTATTGATGGAAGCACTCATTGCTTCTGGACTCTGGTGGCACCCGGGGCGGACTAAACCCCACCCCCCCCCCCCCCCCCCCCCCCCACACACACTTAGCATGCCACTGCAGGGGTCCGGACAATCCGAATCCACCAGTTGAGTATATACTGTATGTTCAGTATGCCATAAATACAGTACTTCAGTTGGTAATACCCCTTTTTAAGTTTTATTTTCAGCCCTTGTTGTTGGTTCAGTCTGACAATGTGGCCCCTAACCCGAAAATGTTGTGCACCCCTGCTATAAATGATGTACATAATTGTTGTTATTATTATTTATATATAAAAATCTTATTGTTTCTTGTTTTGCAGGGGTTTTTTAATAGCCTGAGAATTGAGCTGGGAACTTATCCAGATATTGCAGTCATTAATATATGCCCAGGACCTGTGCAATCAAAGATTGTAGAAAATGCTTGTACTGAACGGTTTGCAAAGGTAAAATCTTTTACGTTCCCTGCAGACCTAAGTGTGTTTCATGCGGCTACTTGGCGTCTGTGCCTCTTGTAAATTAGCGCTAGGTCAGATTCTGAGTTACAGAAATCTCTTGACTATTGAGTTCAGGTTTACTTTCAGCATCTTTTATTCCAGGCACTGTTGGAAACACAATGCCATGTGCTGTAGTCATCCCCACCTTGGCCTATAGCACAGTCCATTGTGAATAGGAAATCTTTGTAAGGCTGCATTCAGATGGCCACTATAGGGGATCAGTATGTTTAGTGCCAAAAACCGTATGGGATCCTGTTGGGAGAAATTGGAGAAAAGTTTCCTAAAAACATTTTTGGGGTGACAGGATCTTGTTATTGTATACAAATCTTTTATTTTGTTAATAACTTTAATCAATAGCCACGCACCATTCGCTATCGCGTATAGATTTGGCCCTTGTTAACTACATAATGCTACCACTGGTTAAGGATGTCGTTTATCATCCTCGATCGTTGTCGGACCATTCTCTGGTGCAGATTGACTTGTGCCTGGGGGTGCTCAGACAGGGACCGAGGCTGTGGAAGTGTAATTCTCATTGGCTGAATGTGTTGGGTGACCTGTCTGGGATTTCTCTGGAAATTAAGGAATTTTTTGATATCAATACAGGGTCTTCTTCGATACCAGGTGTATGGGACGCCATGAAAGCATTCCTGAGGGGAGTTTTGATGAAAGAAATTAACAAGCATAAATCCAGATCCAGGGAGGCGGATGTTAAGGCGCATGCACTAGAGGCTGAGAGAGAATTTAGTAGATCCCCCACCACGGTTAGTAGCGAGGCGCTGGCGGTAGCTCAGGAGCAGCTGAGATGTCATTTAGTCCAGGCCGCAGATAGAAAGAGAAGCTTTTATCGTCAGAGATCTTTTGATGAAGGAGAGAAGGTGGGTCATTTGTTGTCGGTGGTCTCGCAGGCCCAGAGGGGCTCCTCTTGCATTCAGGAACTGAGAGATGACATGGGGAACAGTAGCCAGGACACAAAAGGAATATTAGATATTCTAAAAAGCTTTTATGTATCTCTATATACTTCCACTGGATCTAGTTCTGAGGAGGCTCTGAATGATTTCCTAGGGGAGGCACAGTTATCGGTGCTGTCAGAAGAGGATAGAGAGAGGCTGGAGGAGCCGATTACACTTGAGGAACTGGAAGCTGCACTTGGGGACATGGCAAGTGGTAAGGCGCCTGGAGCTGATGGTCTCCCAGTAGAGATATACAAAAAGCTGCAGGGGATATTACTCCCTGAATTACTTAAGGTGTTTGAGCACTCATTGGAGGCAGGCTCGTTACCACATTCGATGCAGGAAGCTATAATTGTGGTTATACCTAAACCTGGAAAGGATCCTAAAATACCGGATTCCTACAGGCCAATTTCACTTCTCACGGCTGATGTTAAGCTCCTGGCGAAGGTGTTGGCGAACAGGCTGTCCAAGGTGATTCTGACCATAGTACACCCGGATCAGACGGGGTTTATGCCAGGGAAATCGACGGCTATTAATCTTCGTAGGCTGTACACTAGTTTAAACATTACGGCGGATCACAGTGGAGACAGGGCCTTGCTTGCGCTTGACGCCGCTAATGCGTTTGACAGTGTGGAATGGAGGTATTTGTGGGGGGGTCCTGAGAACTATGGGCTTTGGTGAGCGGTTCATTCAGTGGGTACAGGTCCTGTATTCTAGTCCTAAGGCGAGAATTAGAGCTAATGGAGGGTTGTCAGATTGTTTTCCCCTTGCCAGGGGCTCCAGGCAGGGATGCCCATTGTCGCCCTTATTGTTTGCTCTTGCAATAGAGCCGCTTGCGGCGCATATTCGCTTATCAACAAGTATAGAGGGGTTTAGATACGGCGGGCTGCACAATAAAGTGGCTATGTACGCTGATGATACTCTACTTTTCATGGGCGATACTGGTGCGTCCCTGGATGCGGCCATGGCATTGATTGACAGATTTGGTAGCTTTTCTGGACTTCGGATAAATTGGCAAAAATCCTCTTTGATGCCAATTGATGGGCAGGCCCTGGCAGGCAGACAAGTAGATAGCCTGGTGCCTTGGGTGGATACATTTAAATATCTGGGATTGCATATAACACCGAGGCTATCGGATTTTGAAGAACTTAATCTGTCCCCATTGCTGGCTACTTTTAGGCTTAAAGTGAGGTCATGGTGTAGACTTTCTTTCGGTGGTAGGTAGAGTTAACCTTTTAAAAATGGTTATGATGCCCCAGTTGCTATATGTACTGAATAATGCTCCCTTTATGGATCCCTCTGGATAGATTCAAGAAAATTCACTCTATATTTAGAGATCTTACTTGGAAGTATGGACAGGCTAGGATCAAACTGGAGACATTACAGTATTCTAAGTCGGAAGGGGGCCTAGCTGTCCCTAACGCATGGATTTATTTTTTGGCTTCCCAATGTCAGCATTTTAAGGGATGGATTGATCTACAAGCACCGGACATGACTGGGCAGATATTGCAGCATTGGCTGGGCAGTCGTGACCTCATGGGCATTCTGGAAGGCTCAGGAATGCATGCAGGGAGGGAAAAACTCCCTCTTATTGAACTTATGAAAAAAGTTTGGGCAAAAGTGAAGCAGCTAAGAGGAGTGGGTGGTATTAGTGAACTTTCCCCTATTGGAAAGAACCACTTGTTGCCAGAACTATTTGCCATACCAGGACTTAGGAACTGGGAAACTTATGGAGTGACGAGAATTGGCCAATTAATTAAGGACCAGATATGTAAGTCATTTCAAAACCTGCAGCAGGAATTTAATATCCCTAGGGAGTGGTTCTATAAATATCTTCAAATAAGGTATGCCCTTGAGGTCACGTTGCGGAAAGGATGTGAGATAGCTCAAATGGAGGTGGTCCATAAGCTTGTTCTTCCGACAGGTGGGGGAAAAAGAGGGTTAATATCACAGGTGTACGCTCTTTTACTGGAAAAATTCTTAGAGGGGTATCCGCTTTCAAGAATGAAAAAATGGGAGGCTGACGTGGGAGATATGTCTAAGGATAAGTGGGAAGATACACTGCTCAAAAAAATAAAGGGAACACAAAAATAACACATCCTACATCTGAGTGAATTAAAAATTCTTCTGAAATACTTTGTTCTTTACATAGTTGAATGTGCTGACAACAAAATCACACAAAAATAAAAAAATGGAAATCAAATTTTTAACCCATGGAGGTCTGGATTTGGAGTCACACTCAAAATTAAAGTGGAAAAACACACTACAGGCTGATCCAACTTTGATGTAATGTCCTTAAAACAAGTCAAAATGAGGCTCAGTAGTGTGTGTGGCCTCCACGTGCCTGTATGACCTCCCTACAATGCCTGTGCATGCTCCTGATGAGGTGGTGGACGGTCTCCTGAGGGATCTCCTCCCAGACCTGGTCTAAAGCATCTGCCAACTCCTGGACAGTCTGTGGTGCAACGTGACGTTGGTGGATAGAGCGAGACATGATGTCCCAGATGTGCTCAATTGGATTCAGGTCTGGGGAACGGGCGGGCCAGTCCATAGCATCAATGCCTTCGTCTTGCAGGAACTGCTGACACACTCCAGCCACATGAGGTCTAGCATTGTCTTGCATTAGGAGGAACCCAGGGCCAACCGCACCAGCATATGGTCTCACAAGGGGTCTGAGGATCTCATCTCAGTACCTAATGGCAGTCAGGCTACCTCTGGCGAGCACATGGAGGGCTGGGCGTCCCTCCAAAGAAATGCCACCCCACACCATAACTGACCCAATGCCAAACCGGTCATGCTGGAGGATGTTGGAGGCAGCAAAACGTTCTCCACGGCATCTCCAGACTTTGTCACATCTGTCACATGTGCTCAGTGTGAACCTGCTTTCATCTGTGAAGAGCACAGGGCGCCAGTGGCGAATTTGCCAATCTTGGTGTTCTCTGGCAAATGCCAAACGTCCTGCACGGTGTTGGGCTGTAAGCACAACCTCCACCTGTGGACGTCGGGCCCTCATATCACCCTCATGGAGTCTGTTTCTGATCGTTTGAGCAGACACATGCACATTTGTGGCCTGCTGGAGGTCATTTTGCAGGGCTCTGGCAGTGCTCCTCCTGTTCCTCCTTGCACAAAGGCGGAGGTAGCGGTCCTGCTGCTGGGTTGTTGCCCTCCTACGGCCTCCTCCACTTCTCCTGATGTACTGGCCTGTCTCCTGGTAGCGCCTACATGCTCTTGGACACTACGCTGACAGACACGGCAAACCTTCTTGCCACAGCTCGCATTGATGTGCCATCCTGGATAAGCTGCACTACCTGAGCCACTTGTGTGGGTAGTAGACTCCGTCTCATGCTACCACTAGAGTGAAAGCACCGCCAGCATTCAAAAGTGACCAAAACCTCAGCCAGGAAGCATAGGAACTATGGTTACCACTCCAGAACCACTTCTTTATTGGGGGTGTCTTGCTAATTGCCTATAATTTCCACCTGTTGTCTATCCCATTTGCACAACAGCATGTGAAATTGATTGTCACTCAGTGTTGCTTCCTAAGTGGACAGTTTGATTTCACAGAAGTGTGATTGACTTGGAGTTACATTGTGGTGTTTAAGTGTTCCCTTTATTTTTTTGAGCAGTGTATATTGGAAGGAGTCCCCAAGGTGTCCTTGAGCGAACAGGGCAAACTGTCCCAACTATTTATCATACATAGAGTGTACAAAACACCGGTGTTCCTGAAAAAGATAGGAGTGAGAAGTGATGACAAGTGTCCAAAGTGTATGGAAGATGGTGCAGACTTGTTGCATATGCTGTGGTCTTGTCCAGTAGTTGGTAATTATTGGGAGGATGTTAGGAATATGATTAATAGCAAACTGACATTGAAAATTCAAAAAGATCCTAAGGTGTGTATTCTGGGGTATGTGTCTGAGATTGGAGGGACTGAATCGGTTAAGGTAGCTGTGGGGAGATTGCTATATGTGGCCAGGAAACTGATTGCTATAAGGTGGATCCAGGGAAGTCCGCCTACACTGAGTGAGTTTGAACGGAAAGTGCATGACATGCTGATACTTGAAAAAGGGGTGTATGTGAAGAGAGGGTGTCCTCAGAAGTTTGATAAAATGTGGAGTGAATGGTTATCTCATACTCATGTGGTTTTATAGGCTCGTGACGGTCAAGACCAGTTGTTAGGGTAGGGGGGGTTAGGGCAGGGTGAGGGGGGGAGGGATGTTGTGAAGGTTAAGATATTGGTAATTCTATGTCTAAAATATTTGTTTTAGCATGTGTACACGCAATGTATAGGTACGTGATAAAACTGTGTGTTGGTATCTCTATGATTACTGTTGTTCACTGATTCCACACGGTGGATAATGTAAAGAAAGGAAAATACAACGTATTGTTTTATGTTTTACTATGTTTTTATTGTTCAATAAAAACGATTTGATTTAAAAAAATAACTTTAATCAATAAAAATGATTCTGATTTAAAAAATTGGGGGGGGGAATCCTTGCCTGTCTTGTTCTGAAAGCTTCCAACCCCACTCTGGCTCTAAATCTAGTCCCGGATCACTGCCGTCTATATACAGTGGCATGCAAAAGTTTGGGCACCTCTGGTCAAAATTACTGTTCCGTTAAAGGGGTTGTCTCATCTCAGACATTAGGGGCAATATAGCCCCATTGTCTGATAGGTCTATCTCCTAAACTGAGCCCCAAAAGTGTTGGAGGGCACATTTGCGCATGTGCAGCTGCCCTCCATTCATTTCTATGGGGCTGCCGAAAATAGTTATTTCCGTCGGGCCCATAGAAGTGATTAGGAGCTGTGGCCAGTCATGCGCAGTGTGCTCCCATTCACCTCTATAGGGAGAGCGCTTGGTGGTGGCCGGACCGGAGTCCTCCAGCCACCACTTTGGCCCACTCCGTTCTCGCTGTAGGTGGGACCCACACCTATCAGACAATGGAGACCTAACCTAGCGAAATGCCTCCATTGTCTCCAAAATTATTTTTTTTTATCTTTTACATTTTCAAAATAACAAAAAAGGAAAAGGGCTGAAGCAAAAGTTTGGGCACCTTGCATGGTTAGTGCCTAGTAGCACCCCCTTTGGCAAGTATCACAGCTTGTAAACGCTTTAGGTAGCTAGCAAAGAGTCTTCCAGTTCCTGTTTGAGGGATTTTCATCCATTCTTTCTTGCAAAAGTCTTCCAGTTCAGAGATTACTGGGCCGTCTTTTATGCACTGCTCTTCTGAGGTCTATCCACAGATTTTCAATGTTCAGATCAGGGGACGGTGAGGGCCATGGTAAACCCTTCAGCTTACACCTTTTAAGGTAGTCTAGTGTGGATTTTGAGGTGTTTTTGGGATCATTATCCATTTGGTGTTGTGTTTGCTTCTTAGCACTAACAGGCTATTTAAGGTCTGAGATCTCGGTCAAAGTTATTTGAGCGCTCAACTCTCCTTGGGTTCCCATACCTTTTGCAATGTACTCCTTTCCTTTTTTTCACTCTAAAACCAAAATAATACACTGATATTGTGTGTGTTTCATCTTTAACTTCATGCCATTTGGAGATCATTTCAACTTGCTTAAGTGTTCACAGTATTTAACCAGGGGTACCCAAACTTTTGCATGCCACTGTAAACTTCCTAAGGTGAGTTTCACCACGCATGTGCTGCAAGTCCTGGCCCAGCCTCCGGTCTGAACTGACCACATAATAGGGAGCTGTCATTTGGGGTCTTGTGGCTTCTTGAGCACAAATGCGCTCATATTACACTTCTATGAAACTGGCCGGAGTCTTTTAGAAGTAAGGAATGCAAAACTACAGGTTTTGACTTTAGCTGCCTGTATGATCCAGGACTAGGCGGCTGTAACACACTGTGGACGCCTGTTATGGACATTGTGTAACTGGACGATAATACAATAAAAAATGTAATAACCTCTACTCTCATAAAGACAATATAACTTTAACTTTCTTATGTTCTTGTCTTTGTCACAGTCTGTGGAAGCACAAGCGGATCAAACGTACAAGATGCCGACAGACCGCTGCGTCCGTCTTATTTTGGCTTCGGCTGCAAATGACCTGAAGGAAGCCTGGATTTCAGAGCAGCCCTATTTAATTATGTATTACATCTGTCAGTATGCTCCCACATGGGGATTTTGGATTTTGCAGAAAGTTGGTCAGAAGAGAATACAGAACTTTAAAAGTGGAATAGTAAGTGCCGCATGTAAAATGTACATCGTCCGCTTTTTAGGTTGCGAAGAAGCAAGGGATATATGCAGAGCAGCTCAAGATGGTAAGGACCACTTATATCCTGTCCATGCAAACCCAACATGGCAGCATTAACGGGTCCTGCAACATTGGTGATTGCATTATGTGGCAGGGCCGACAGAATGTTTCTGTAGTAAGTGCGATTTCCATTGGGAGGTGTGTTAATAATATCATTGGGGGTGTACATTACACTGTTTTCAATGTAATGTTACTACAACAGACCCCTCAAAGTAGAAAATGGATTCAAATTGTCATATTTCACTTTTTGCTGTATTTTATAGATCTTAGAATTCATATATTTATTTTATGTACTTGTATAGCGCTGACATATTCCGCAGAGCTTTATAGACATTGGCATCAAGCTGTCTCCAGTGGGGCTCACAATCTAAGTTCCCTATCAGTATGTCTTTGGAGTGTGGGAGAAAACCAGAGTACCCAGAGGAAACCCACACGAACGTGGGGAGCACATACAAACTCCATGCAGATATTGTCCTTGGTCGGATTCAAACCTAGGATTCTTCCAATTACTTTTATGGTGAACAGTTAAGCAAGTTGAAGGTGAAATGAGCTGCATAAAGTTAAAGATGACACATTCCCTTTGTATTTTAAGCATAACTTATTTTTATTTTCACTTTTTTAGGTTTTCAGTATCAAAAAAGAAAAAGAAGGGTCAGAAGTAAATGTTTAAGCATCCTGCATGGTTAGTACCCAGTAACACCCCATTTGGCAAGTATCACTTATTGTAGCCAGCCAAGAGTCTTTCAGTTCTTGTTTGAGGGATATTTATCCATTCTTCCTTGCAAAAGTCTTCTAGTTCTGTGAGATTCCTGGGATGTCTTGCATGAACTGTTCTTTTGAAGTCTATCCACAGATTTTCAATGATGTACAGATCATGGGTTTATGAGGGCCATGGTAAAAACCTTCAACTTGGCCTTTGAGTTAGTTTTAGGTTGCCATTTCCTCAGTTTGAAATGAAATTAAGAAAGCAAGAACAGTGGAGGTCAAGAGAAGGTCTGAAAGACCAAGAAAAATTTCAGAGACAGCTGCTCATAGGATTGCTAGAAAGGCAGAACCCCCTCTTGACTGCAAAAGACATCCAGGAAGATTTAGCCAAATCTGGAGTTGTGATACATTGTTCTACTGTTCAGCGACACCTGAACAAATATGGCCTTCATGGAAGAGTCATCCGAAGAAAACCTCTCCTGTGTCCTCACCACAAAATTCAGTGTCTGAAGTTTGCAAAAGAACTTTTAAACAAGCCTGATGCACTTTGGAAACGGGTCGTGTTAACTGATGAGATTAAAATAGAACTCTTTGGTCACAATGAACACAGGTATATTTGGAGAAAAAAGGGCATAGAATTTCATGAAAAGAACACCTCTCCAAACATTAAGCATGGGGGTGGATCAATCATGATTTGAGGTTGTGTTGCAGCCAATGGCATGGGGAACATTTCACGGGAAGAGGGAAGAATGGATTCAATGAAATTCCAGCAAATTCTGGAAGCAATTGTAACGCCAACTGTGGAAAAAAAAATATTTAATTACCAATGATCCTAAACAAACCTCAAAAGGCACAATCTGAATGTTTTGCCTTGGCCCTCACATTCCCCTGATCTGAACATCATTGAATATCTGTGAACAGACCTAAAAGGATCAGTTCATGCAAGACGTCCCAGGAATCTCACAGAACTGGAAGACATTTGTAAGGAAGAATGGATGAAAATCCCTCAAACAAGACTTGAAGGACTCTTGGATGGCTACAAAAAGTGTTTACAAGCTGTGATACTTGCCAAAGAGGGTGCTACTAGGTACTAACCATGCAGGATACCCAAACTAAAAGATGAAAAGAAAAGTTTTTCTTAAAATACAAAGGGAATGTGTCATCTTAACTTTATGCCTTTTTGAACATCATTTAATTTTCAACTTGCTTAACTGTGTACATCATAATACGGCCATGGTGATGTTCTAAAATTGCTGGAAGGTGAATTATCCCGATATCGTACTTGTCTGAACAGAAAAAGTATGCATGGGACATGACTGTTTATACAGTATATATTCCCTCAAGCATCACAGCTAAGGGCAGAGTATTCTTTGCACATAACCAGGTGGCAAGTGCAGAATGCACACTTCGCCCGATTATTATAAATTCGTGACCATGGTCTTAGAACAGCAAGCTGCTGGAAAATAAAGTTATTTTCTCTTGCTGTGTGATACGGCCTGCTTAATACAGTCTGTCATTTTGGTAGCCACTATCCCACCTGTGTATTGATTGATCATTAGAATATCACTTATGTGAGAGTGCCAGTAATAGTCATGAATGTGTGACATGAAATTCCCTGGGGTTTCACTGACTGCAGACTGTATTTGCTCTTTGTGGGAAATACAGGTTGCTTTACATAGCTGGTGGGTTTGCAGCTGTGTCTTTATCTAGTTGCAGTAATATGGGACTCCTAAGACCCATTATCTTGTATGATGTCGTTGAGTTACTGCACACTGTTAACACGTGTCATTTTCTGCTGCAGGATGCAGATTCTTCTTTCACATTTTCAAAGAAAACCTCCTAATAGAAAATTCTTTGGGTTCATCAATATGAGAAGCAGAGCTGCCTTGCGCCTATAAAGAAGAATGTAACGCCCAATCAAGACCACAGGCTTTGCCACAAATTGTACTTATTGACTTCTCTAATTTTTTTGCATTTCTGGTGAGGGAGAGCATCAGTGCACTAAGAAAAGGTAAGTGACCCCTTTGGAATTATCTAGAGATCTGCACTGATTAATAATCAAATGTGGTCACAATTATAGACCAACACAACCTAATTAAACTAAACTAATAACACACAAGCAGTTGTACCTTTTTAATGCCTGTTTTTTTGCAGTAAACCTATGTGTTAATGACTTCTCCAAGAGCTAATCGGCTACAGGTGCTCCATTTAAAGGGACACTGTCACCTGGATTTCACTTACTGAGCTATTAACATCACTACATCAGTCTCCACGATTTACATTAAAATATACTAGTATTACTACTCTGTGTCTTGTAATTTGTCTATAAAATTGCTTTTATTAATATGCTATTTACCGCAATAAGGAGCCCAAGGGGCGGTCCCCCCGGCCGTTGGAGCCCAGCCGCGCCCATCCATTACTTCGGAGCCCAGCATTGCCGCACTGCTAATTTATTCACTCCTTTTCGCCAACGTAATGTTTGGGCAGCACCCATAATCCCATGCATGCACATACACATGTCAGTGCCCGCGCGGTGTCCTGTTATCTGCCTCACAGAACTCTTCCTTTCCGGGTCGAGAGAAGCTGGCGCATGCGCCATGAGTTCTGTGAGGCTGATGCAAGGACACCGCACGGGAACTGACATGTGTATCCAGGGCGCATGCCCGGGATTACGGGATCTGCACAAACATTACGTCGGCGAAGAGGAGTGAATAAATTAGCAGTGGGGCGGTGCTGGGCTCCGAAGTAATGGGCATGGCTGGGCTCCAACGGAGGGACAGCCCCTTGGGCTCCTTGTGGAGGTAATTAGCATATTAATAAAAGCGATTTTATAGACAAATTACAAAACACAGGGCAGTAATAGTATATTTTAATGTAAATCGTGGAGACTGATTTAGTGATGTTAATAGCTCAGTAAGTGAAATCCAGGTGACTGTCACTTTAAGGATGTGAGATTGGAAGGGCCGTAATGTTGTAACCTTTAGCACTACTCACAATCAGGCCGAGTTCACACGAATGTGTGTGACCTGTGCCTGTGCTGCGGCCCGCAAATAGCGGGCCGCAATGCACGATCGCCGGTAGGTAGGTCAGCTGCATCGGATTGCGGACCCATTCACTTTAATCCGGCCGTTCCGCTAAAAGATAGGACTTGTTCTATTTTTTTGCGGAACGGAAGTACGGGACGTAACCCCACGGAGGCACTCCGTAGTGCTTCCGAGGGGTCCCGTGCGGCCGTTCCGCGATTCCGGATTTGCGGACCCATTGAAGTGAATGGGTCCGCATCCGTGATGTGGAATTCACACGGAACTGTGGCCGTGTATTGCGGGCCGCGATACGGCCACGGATCATGTAAACTTGGCTTCAGGGTTGCCAACTGTCCAGAAATTTCTGGACAGTCCGTAAAAATAGGTGACTTTTCCTGTGTCCATGAAAAAAAAACTTGTTCGTGATTTCTTTTATTTTTTTGAGGCTGGTGCTACTTGACGAGATTATTTTGGTAGTAATTTTCATCATTTTACAGCTCACAGTAAATGCTGGTAATGAATTCTTATCAGTATATTGAGCAGTAGACATAGATTATTTATAATCTATGTCTAGATTATGGTTTTCCAATATCCAATTTGTTCGTAAAAAATATCGTCTGTCTGTGATTTTGGGATACGTTGTCCAGAAAAAGGAAAAATTCTGGTTGGCAACCCTGTTCACAATCTGGGTTGGGCGAGCTGCTAGTATTGTTACTCCCGTCTGCTTCCACTAATGAAGTGGGCACAGTGTGACTGACAGCCTCTGCTGGCCCGCCTTCTGCTTTGATAGTGAATATGGCCAAAGGTTAGTGATTAGTTAGCTGGACATGACGCTCTGACTGGATCCTTGGGTGATGGAGGCACTAATGACTGAAACACCAGGAGATAAGGTGAGAGTAATGACTGAAACACAAGGAGATAAGGTGAGAGTAATGACTGACACACGAGGGTGAGGGGATGATAACTGGGACACACGAGGAGGGGACACTAATAACTTGACACATGGGGCGATGAGTGGACACACGAAGATGAGGGGATACTACTCTGACACACGGGCAGATGAGGGAGCACTGATGACTGTGACACACGGGGAGATGAGGGGGGCACTGATGACTGTGACACACGGGGAGATGAGGGGATGGTAATTGCTAAATCCCATGCACTATAAAGACCTGATGTCGCTGGATCACATGACATTGTAAGCCTCAATCCCTAAACTCACCTTGTGCCTCACTGAAGATACCATCATTAGGGTTAGTTATTATTTTTATATTCTATTGCCTGAAATTCCTGATGGCAGCCCTGGGTGTTATGGGTGCTTTGCCCATTAAATATAGGCATGCAAAGCCTGGTTACTGACAGATCTGCTTTTGTCAAGAAAGATTGGTTACTGTGAACCATACCTTTTTTAAAGCAAGCTACTTTCAGAAGATCTGCCCCATGTGAGCAACAGGAAATCCTGAAAAAGGTGAGGGAAACCAAGTGTAACAGTAAAATAACTTTGGAAGACTCTACAGACGTCAAAATCCTCTGTTCGGGTCTCCACTGAACAAGAGCTTTGCTGCCTCAGGACCTAGATCATTGAGGGAACAATGAATTCTAAGGTGTGTGAAAACAATTTACAGGAGAATGTAATGTCAGCGGTCCATGACCTCAAACTGAAGAGAGGTTGGGTGATGCACCAGGACAATGACCCAAAGCTCACAAATAAATCCACTAAAGAATGATTGAAAAGGTGTTTGGCCAAGTGCTAACCTTAACCCTACCAAAATGATATGACTTGAAGATGACTGTGCCCAGAAGGCATCCCAGGAATATGCAGGAGGTCCAAAGGTGTGAAAATCTTCCATGAAAAGCTGGTAAAAGAGGTATGTACTGGCTATTAAATTAAAGGGTTCTCTTTTGCTCTCTTCAATGTGAGTGCTAAAGACATGAACGGTACAACAGTTTGTGTGTTATTAGCTTAATTACTTTGTGTTTCTAATTGTGACTTAGATCAGGGTTCCTCAACCCCTGTCCTCAGGGCCCACCTACCGGTCCTGTTATCCGGATTTCCTTAGTATCGAGCAGGTGATATAATTAGTGTCAATGCATCAGGACTTGCCACAGGTATTCATTCTTTGGGATATTCTCAAATCATGACCGGCAGTTGGGTCCTGAGGACTGGGGTTGAGGAACACTAAGGGCTCATGCACACAAACGTATTTTCTTTCAGCGTCCGTTCCTTTTTAATTTTTTTTTGCAGACTGTATACGGAGCCAGTCTGCCAGTTTTCCAGTCTGCAAAAAAATAAAACCTGTCCTATTGTTGTCTGCATTACGGACAAAGATAGGACTTTTCTATTAAGGGCCAGCTGTTACGTACCGCAAAATACGGAATGCACACTGATGTCATCCGGATTATTTGCAGATCCGTTTTTTGCGGACCGCAAAATACATACGGTCGTGTGCATGAGCCCTAACTTGGATGACCATCAGACCAGGTTTTACTACCACTCAATGCAGGTAATGCCAAAGGGTTCACTTTTAACTTGAAACTCTATATGCACAGTGTTAATGCTATGTATATCAGGCTTTTGATCAACTGAATATATTCACTGGTAAACTTTTTATTTTTTCCCCCCAATAATATGAAGGATATTATCAAAATGTTGTATTCCACTGTCCTTCTTTATCTGCTTCTGCACTATGTTAAGATTTTACAAGGACCTGTCACCTCTCCTGACATGTCTGTTTTAGACACTGTGTCCATCCGCCATGTATTAACAATGCTGGAGTATCTTCACTTCTAACTGTATGTTCTGCTGCCCCTCTATTATTCCTGCCAGAAGTTCATGAATAAAGGTAGCATTAGTGTTACCAGTTGAGGGTGTGTCCCTGCACATTCTGACACTGGCAGCACTGATTGGGTAGTGTCAGAATGGGGGAACATCAAAATGCAAATGGACCTTTATTCATAAACTTGTATCTGGAGTAATAGAGGAATGGCACAACATAGTCATAAGAATAAACTTTCCATAATGGTAATTTAAATATATATTTTTTTAAACTGATGACCTAACCTCAGGATCGGTGGGGGTCTGACACCAGGGTAACAATATAACAAAATAATGGCAAAGACAGGTGCACTCTGCGGTCTTACTAAACCCTCAAACTGATTTTAAAATTGAGAGATTAGCCAACATGTCCTACGGTGTAGGACATGTCTGAGCCCGAGCACCGCGCCAAGGTTTCTCAAGTAGCTCGGGACCTAACACTCACCTACCTGTGCCATGTGGGCAATACCAGGGGCCAGTGGGCAAATTACAGGAGTATGAGGCCGACTCACAAACAACTCACCAGTTACCTCCAGCATGTAACCATGCTTGCAATAGGAGGAGGGAGGAGTCTGCGCGTCCCACTCAAGACTGGCTGATATGGCCCAGGCCTTACAGGTGCACCTAAATGTAGCCTGTAGATGGAAAACAGGCACATTTTAAATTGGAGTTTATACACCTCCAGGCATCTCTATATATTCAAACTGAAAAGAATGGCGTGGTATTAAACAGGCAGGAAATGCTCAAACCCACATGCAGTTGTGCATATATATACAGGGGAGCAAATCCTGCACTTGTGGCCCGTTGCTAATGACGATCCCCAGCAAAAATGCATACAGTGGAGGATGCCCGCAGCCAACCACAAGTACCACAGACAAGCGCAGCTGCCTGTCCACAGCCAACGTGGACAAGCTCACGTTTATTAAAATGAACCAGGCATGCATCCCACAGGACTTGTCCGTACCTTGTGCAGAATAGGCAAGTATACTGGCCGCACCCAGCCATTGTTATACTCCAGCGCACTTTCTCTCTGCATTCTCTTTTCTATTTCCAAATGTTTTGGAATCTTCCCAAAGTTATAAAAAAAAATCTGTGTTGTCTACCTCCTCCTCTTCCACCTACACGTCCACCGCCGGCTCCACTTTGACCTCTGCCTCCTAGTTCAAGATCATAAATTTTTTCTGTTATTTTAAGTCATTTCCCTATACACATTTGTTTGCAGGGCAACTGTCCTGCTCTTACCCCCATTTTGCTTCCTTTGCAGCCCTCACTACGACTATTTTACTGTACCAAAGTTCAGGTCCCCATTGACTTTAATGGGGTTCGGGTCAAGTTCAGGTCCTGAACCCGAACATCCACGGGTCCGCTCATCCCTATGCGCTGGGCTTGCTGGCCCTCCTCCCTCCTGGGAAAATGGCGAGGGCGGCGTAAAAACACCACTTGTGCCTAGATTTTGTTGTAATGACGTTTAAAAAGTCACAAACACAAGGTTTGCGGCTTTTTTTTATATATTTTTTTTTTAACATCGGAAAACCGGCGTGGAAAGGGGGAATTATAAGTATCAGGTTTTAGTAGAATATAGAATAGCAGCATGATTATACTGTGTGTACTCATTAGTCAGCATTGCTATGGGAATGTCACTGCAGTGTTTGCATCATTGCTTCCAGTACTTATGTATTCAGGAATGCTGTCAGTGTTATTCAATACATTCCAGAACTCTAAGGCCCCTTTCACACGAGTGAGTATTCCGCGCGGATGCGATGCGGGAGGTGAACGCATTGCACCCGCACTGAATACCGACCCATTCATTTCTATGGGGCTGTTCACATGAGCGGTGATTTTCACGCATCACTTATGCGTTGCGTGAAAATCGCAGCATGTTCTATATTCTGCATTTTTCACGCAACGCAGGCCCCATAGAAGTGAATGGGGTTGCGTGAAAATTGCAAGCATCCGCAAGCAAGTGCGGATGCGGTGCGATTTTCACGCACGGTTGCTAGGAGACGATCGGGATGGAGACCCGATCATTATTATTTTCCCTTATAACATGGTTATAAGGGAAAATAATAGCATTCTGAATACAGAATGCTAAGTAAAACAGGGCTGGAGGGGTTAAAAAAAAAAAAAAAAAATTTAACTCACCTTAATCCACTTGCTCGCGATGCCCGGCATCTCCGTCTGACACTTTTACTGTATAGGACCTGTGGAGAGCATTAACTATAGTTTAAGGACCTGGGATGACGTCACTCTGGTCATCACAGGGTACGTTACATGATCTTTTACCATGGTGAATCACCATGGTAAAAGATCATGTGATGACCGGAGTGACGTCATCCCAGGTCCTTAAACTATAGTTAATGCTCTCCACAGGTCCTATACAGTAAGAGTCAGACGGAGATGCCGGGCATCGCGAGCAAGTGGATTAAGGGGAGTTAAATTATTATTTTTTTTTTTAACCCCTCCAGCCCTGTTTTACTTAGCATTCTGTATTCAGAATGCTATTATTTTCCCTTATAACAATCTACAGAACACCGATCCCAAGCCCGAACTTCTGTGAAGAAGTTCGGGTTTGGGTACCAAACACGCGCGATTTTTCTCACGCGAGTGCAAAACGCATTACAATGTTTTGCACTCGCGCAGAAAAATCGCGGGTGTTCCCGCAACGCACCCGCACATTTTTCCGCAACGCCCATGTGAAAGAGGCCTAAGGGTTACATAGCATCATAAATCAATATAATGCTATGCAATCCTTTCAGTGGTACATAGGGCAGGACGGGAGCTCTCACAGACATGCCGCGAGTTTAGCGCATTGAACTCACTTGTGTGAAACCAGCCTTAACCCTTTGACAAAACTGCAGCAAATGTTTAATAATGACAAATTTAAAAAAATGATATTTTTTTTTTTTTTTACCCAAAATGAATAAAATGCATTCATAAAATCTCTTTTTTTTTTTTTTTTTTACCTGCTACACTGCAGTTTGACAGAGTTGGCCAAGTTCACACTTCAGTTATTGTGTCAGTTATTGTGAACCAACACCAGGTGCAGGTCTTTCCATACCTGATCTCTGAGAAGGGTTCACTACTGGTTTTGGCTCACAGTAACTGATGTGTGAACTTGGCCTAACATTGAGGTGGCTGGTACCAAGGAGACATCACCAGGACTCAGAATATGGTAATAGTTGTTGTGGGGGTGTACCGATATGAGCACAAGTGAATTAGTAGTGTAGGACATCTTGATTGAAGTTTTTTTTTTAATGCTGGCATTATATTAAATAATAAACGGCTTTAAATATCCTTGTCGTGTTTTTTCAGCATAATATTTGGGAGGGATCAATTTGGTGTCATTGAAAGAACAGAGCAATGAAGTAAACAAACTCTGGTTTACTACAATCAAAATGAACAATTTATAAAAGAAATATCATACATTATACACATTTTGGTCAGACATTTTGTTTTTTAAAGTGTACACGTATTTACAGAGGAGGCAATGATCTATTTCAGGTCACCTGTCAAATCGGACATATAAAAGAAAGTGAATGTAATTGTGGAGGGGACAACATCTGTACGTGCAGTTTACTAAAGATAAAATATGATCAGCGCCAAAAAAAAAACAGCAGCATCTAGAGTTGTGTTACTAGGTCATACACTAGTGTTTTCCACTGAACATGCAGAAACACAGTACAAATGGTTTAATACAAAGGCACATGGAGAGGTACAGAGGAATAAATAGGGTATCCAAGAGGTGGGTCTACTGCCTGCACGGTTAGGTTACGTAGTAGCACGGGGTGGGCTTGTATACTGTAGCGTTCTTCATCATCGTTGGTGGCGTACAACAATTCCCAGGACAGATTTGCCCACTGCCCTCGAACAGCTTCTGCATTTAGTTTTCCAATCTGCACCAGCTGTTCTTGTAAGGTGAGCACTCTGCCAGTGTATACGCCCTGCAAGAAGCAACCCAAAAAAATTATATATCTAGCAGATATTTATATTCTCAGTCCACTTTGGAAGGGCTGCACATATTCAAGTGAATGGGTCTGAACTGCAATACTGAGCACAGCCTGAGGACAAGAGTGGCGCTTTTTTTTCTTTCTACTGGCAAGCAAACCCTTTGAGCATTTTCTCTTAATGCGGTTGTCTGGCCTTGCAACAAACTTAGGGCTCATGCACACGAATGTATTTTCTTTCCAAGTCAGTTGGTTATTTTTGAGGACCGTATGCGCAACCATTCATTCCTATGGGTCCGCAAAGAAAAGGAAGTTATTCCGTTTCCGTATTTCCATTCTGCAAAAAAATAGAACATGTCCTATTCTTGTCCGTATTACAGACAAGGATAGTACTGTTCTATTAGGGGCAAGCTGTTCCGTTCTGCAAAATACATACGGACGGCAGCCGTATTTTTTGCGGATCTGTTTTTTATGGACCGCAAAATACATACGGTCGTGTGCATGAGCCCTTAATCAGTGCCTGGAATGCGAGCCCTAATGGGTTTACACTAGGGATCGACCGATAGATTTTTTTTTTTAGGGCCGATACCGATAATCTGAACTTTCAGGCTGATAGCCGATAATTTATACTGATATTCTATTAATTTTCATTTTTTTAAAAAAATAAAATCCTACACAAATCTGCAGAAAATGAATGTTTATTGTTAACGTGTAGTTTTTTTGTGTGAATCTTTTTCATTTATAATATTTTGGTGTGTTTTTTTTGTTTACTAACTATTAGCCCTTAGGGACTAGAACCCTTGTCCTATTCACCCTGATAGAGCTCTATCAGGGTGAATAGGACTTCACACACTCCCTGCTGCCCTGTGCATAGTGCACACAGCAGCATGGAGCCGACTGGCAGCCAGGGCTCCAATAGCGTCCTGGCTGCCATGGTAACTGATCGGAACGCCAGGCTTACACTGCTGGGGCTCCGATTGAAACTGCCACTGAGGAGGAGGGGACCCTGTGGCCACTGCCACCAAGGATTAATACTGGGGGGCGCACTGGCCACCAATGAAGAGAACTCTCATTAATTAATATACAGGAGGCGGGAGCTGGCTGCAGAATCACATAGCCGGCTCCCGACCTCTATGAGCGGTAGCGGTGATCCGTGTCACCTGAGGGGTTAACTACCGCAGATCGCAGCTACTTGTCATAGAGGTCGGGAGCCGGCTATGTGATTCTGCAGCCAGCTCCCGCCTCCTGTATATGAATTAATGAGAGTTATCTTCATTGGTGGCGCAGTGGCCACAGCCCCTCCCCTCCTCTTGACCTCCCTCCTCTCATTGGTAGCAGCAGCACAGGGGGGAGGGAGAGACTGCTTCCTTCTCCCCTGTGCTGCTGAGGGAACACTGAGAGCAGCACGATCCGTTATCAGAATATCGGCCGATCCCTAGTTAACCTGCCAGACAATTGGGCTGTGTAATCGGGAGGGGGCGCTGTATGAGGACAAGCACTAGTGGTGCTCGCTGCGTGTAAATACAGTGCTTCACCCCCACTGAACGAGCAGCCAGTTGTTGAAAAGAAACGTTCCCCTGGCTGTGTAAACCCACCATATGGCCACATGCACACGACAGCCGTTTTCAGAACCTTTGCAGTCTTTGGGGCTATTTACATGTCCTATTGAAATCAATGGGACCGTTTTTAACAGCCGCTTAGACAGGAGTGCACCATCTAACGGACGTTAAACTGGTACACTAGTGCAATATGGCCTTTTAGGGGTTTAAAAAAATGTTTTCTTAAATTATCTCATCCACTTGCAGAGGCAATTGCTCCTCTTGCTTGAAAAGGATGGCATCACCAAGCGATCATGCTGGGAGCACGTGGTGACGTCATCACACTTAGTGCAGGTCCTTATTAATTTAGAAAGGAGCGACTGCCTCTGCGCGTGCATAGGTGATATTTTTCTGCTAAAAAAAAATAAAAATTACAGCTGAAGACTACTATGTGGGAGTTTTACTGCTGGGGCCCATTATGTAGACTGCAGGGGTTGGGACTTTATTAAAAAAAAATTAAATAAGAAAAAAGCCAGTGAAATTCATCCATTTTTAACCGCCATGAAAAACAATAGCAAAACGGCCAGTAAACACAGACAGACTGAAAATGGATGCACAAATAGTTGTAAAATGGCCATCAAAAACTGACTGCGTGTCTGTTTTTAACAGCCGTGTCATGTGCATGTAACGTTCATAGTAAAGCTGTTCCAGTGCCGCCTCTCCCATCCCGGCCGGACCAGAAGTGGCAAGGTCCAGTGACCTACTGCCAAATTGGTGCCCACATGTGATTGCTGAGGCCAGTGACTGGCAGCTGTGGTGACCGGACCTCACTACTTCTGATCTGGCAAAAGCCCGATACAGCTATTGGGGGAAGACATGCTGCTGGAACAGATTGACTAGGAACGGATGTGTTTTTTTTATTTTTATTCTTAGGCTACTTTCAGCGTTTCCTTTCCGGTATTGAGATCAGTCATAAACTGAACAGAATGGAGTGAACCAGAATGCGCTCCCAAAGCAGCATTTTTGTGTACGTCATGGTATACTGATCTGGTGTGAAACACAATGTAAGTCAACGGTGCCGGATCCGTTTTCTCGGACAAGAAAGAAAATGGATCCGGCGCCCATTGACTTACAATGGTTTTAGTGCTGGATCGGTCATTGCCATTTTAGAGATTATATCATTCAGAACTGATACAGATGGTTGTATTATCCTAACAAAAGCATTTTGCTGATCCTCAGGCCACATGTTCTTGGTTTAGTAGTGCAGATCATGCACATGAACAGGTGCAGCCTCTTGACAGAGGATTTTAATCATCTGCAATCAGACCATTGTGTAGTTAGTGCTAATGACGGTACTGGATAATGACTGTCAGGACTGAAAACCTCTATAGTCCAACTACAATTGAATTCATTTAAATCCAGTGTTCCTTTAACCTTTTTCAAGCATTTTTAAAAAAAATATTTACACCAGAATTGGCGTATTGTTGTGAAACATACTAGAGCCCCAGTGGAGTCTGTTTGGGTTAGCAAGCTCTGGCATGGCTCTGCCCTGTGCATGAGGCCTTCGCTGGGTTCACACCGGTGCTACTCATTTCCGTTGACTGCTCCGTTACAGCAGCCCGAGCAAATACCTGAACCAAACAGACTGCAATGGGGTCTGTACAGGAGATTATAATAAATATATATAAAAAAAAAAAAAAAGTAGTATAATAAATATATATATATATATATTTATTATACTACTTTTTTTTTTTTTTTTTTTGGTCCGCTCTTTTTCACAGAAACCTGTGAAGGAGGCTTTGAATGACCATAACCTTAGTCTACTGGCGTTTTGGCTTTCCGTTTGTGAGATCCGTCCAGCAACTAATGCATTCTGAGTGGATGCGGATCCGCTCAGAATGCATCAGTCTGGCAGCGTTCAGCCTCCGCTCCGCTCAGCAAGCGGACACCTGAACGCTGCTTGCAGCGTTCGGGTGTCCGCCTGGCCGTGCGGAGGCAAACGGATCCGTCCAGACTTACAATGTAAGTCAATGGGGGACGGATCCGTTTGAAGTTGACACTATATGGCTCAATTTTCAAACGGATTCGTCCAGACTTTACATTGAAAGTCAATGGGGGACGGATCCGTCTGAAGCTACTTTCACACTTAGAATTTTTTCTACAATATAATGCAGACTGCAGACGGATCCGCTCTTTACGCAAGTGTGAAAGTAGCCTTAGTTACAAGAGGCAAGACTGGAACATAATAAATTATGTCACAATCTTGTAGTTACTCATTTTGTAAATGTGTCAACTCAGCAATAACCTCTCTGCTTATCTAGGGCAATAAAAGGAGGTGATAAAATATAAATCTAGTTTGTAACTGGATGAAAGAGCCATTGTGCAATATGGGTCAGAGGCCGTGAATTGTGGAGCATCTCGTATTATAACCCCCATTTTAACTTGGATTTATGGTCACTGCCAAGCTGATATGGGTTTCATCATCATCACATCTGTAGATAAGCATATTCAATAAAAGATTAAAGGGGACATAGACTGCCAGTATTCACCAACACTTTTTTAGGTGAAAGGTTTTTTGCACATAATTCAAGTCTACCTCTCAATTCAGACAAAACGTAGGCAGATCTTATTGTAAGGCCTGATGCACACGACCGTATCAGGTTTGCAAACTGCAGATCCACAAGATATGAATACTGCCCATGTGCATTCTACAGTTTTCTCACTCCCATCAGTGTCCCGCTAAATGGACAAGAATAGGACTTGGGTCTACAATTTGCAAAACAGCCACAGGGATGACATTCATGTGCTGTCCGCATTTTTGTAGACCCACAGAAATCAATGGGTTAAGACATTGCTAGAAGATCCCATTTTTCACAGAACATCCTCTCTGTCAATCCCTGCTCATGACATCAGTGGCATATCCCAGCCATATGCCACCAATGTCCATCTGGAGACATGATCTTTAAGGGATCCGCAATACACCCGGCTGGGACCCCTATAGAAAGATCGGCGGCACGCTCCAGAAATGCGGACAGCACACTGTGTGCTATCCGCATCCATTCTGTCCCCATAGAGCAGGGGTGCACAACCTTTTTTGGTCTAGGGGCCGCATTGTCACATTGCTCTATTTCAAGGGGCCGCAAAAAAAAAAAGTTCATCAGCACTTGTTTGCATCAGCCTATTACACAGGCTGATGCAAAGTAAATGGGGAGGAATAATCACTACCACAGTCACTGCTCCCTCATTCAGTTCTGTTGATTATTGGCAGCAAATTCCTGATTACACGGTGAGATATGCTGACAATAATTGTACGTCTTTCATCCTGATAAACATGCAAATCAGCCGACAAACGAGCTGATCAGCGGCAGTGGCGTGCCTAGGCTGTTTGGCACCCGGGGTGGGTCCTTTCTCTGGCACCTTCCCCCCAATACTTTAAGAAAATCATAACCCCTCACAGTAGTATTGCCCTCATTGTTTTGTACAGATGTTATGCCAACATTGTGCCCCCTTCATAGTAGTTATGCCCTCATTGTGCCCCTCTCACAGTAGTTATGCCCTCTCTGTGCCCCTTTCACAGTAGTAATACCCTATCTGTGCCCCTTCACAGTAGTAATACCCTATCTGTGCCTCCTTCACAGTAATAATGCCCCTTAATAGTAGTAATGCCCATTGTCCCCTTTCACAGTAATAATGCCCAATGTGCCCCCTTCACGGTAATAATGCCCTCTGTGTCCCCTCCATAGTAGAAATCACCATTGTGCCCCCTTAATAGTAGTAATGCCCTCTGTGTTAGTAATGCCCATTGTGCCCCTTCACAGTAATAATGCCCTCTGTGCCCCCTTCATAGTAGTAATGCCCTCTGTGCACTGTACCCCCTCCATAGTAGAAATGCCCATTGTGTCCCCTTCACATTAGCAATGCCCTCTGTGCCTCCTCCAGAGTAGAAATGTCCATTTTGCCCCTCCATAGTAGAAATGCCCATTGTGCCACCTTCACATTAGCAATGACCATTGTGCCCCCTCCAGAGAAGAAATGCCCATTGTGTCCCCTTCACATTAGCAATGCCCTCTGTGCCCCCTCCAGAG
Source organism: Bufo bufo (assembly GCF_905171765.1). Lineage (NCBI taxonomy): Eukaryota > Metazoa > Chordata > Amphibia > Anura > Bufonidae > Bufo > Bufo bufo. The sequence goes on from NC_053399.1 coordinate 30,501,063, forward strand.
TAGAAATGCCCATTGTGCCCCTCCATAATATAAATGCCCATTGTGCCTCCTTCACATTAGCAATGACCATTGTGCCCCCTCCAGAGTAGAAATGCTCATTGTGCCCCCTTCACATTAGCAAAGCCCATTGTGCCCCCTCCATACAATAAATGCTCATTGTGCCCCCTCCAGAGTAGAAATGCCCATTGTGCCGCCTTCACATTAGCAATGACCATTGTGCCCCTTATACAAAAAAAGAACAAAAACAAAAAAAAACACAGTACCTACTCACCTTGTCCCGTTCCGGAAGCTCACATACCTCTCTTCTCTGCCGTCACAGATCGCCCTGCAGCACTGTGTGGGCGGAGCTTATGCAGATTCTCGGGCTGCAGGCTCCGCCCACACATGCTGGCAGCGCGATCCGTGTCTGCAGGCTGAATGGTGGAGCTGGGAGAAGTCTTCCTACTCTACCATTCAGAGCGCCGCTGGCCTGAAGGAGGGGAGGAGCGCGGGGAGCTGAGTGACAGAACAGCAGCTCCCTGCGCTCCAACAATGAGCGCTTCCATCTGTATTGATGGAAGCGCTCATTGCTTCTGGCACCCACCTGAGAGCGGCACCTGGGGTGGAATGCCCTCTCCCTTAGTACACCACTGCTGCAGAGCGCTCCTTGAGAAGAAGGCAGGAGCGCTGATAAACTGCGCCTGCCTTCTCCTCGGCTCCCCCACTCTCACCAATAGCCAGGGACCCGTCCTGCTATAGTACAGGGGCAGGAGCTGTCATCCTTCCCTGTGTGGTGCTCCAGGAAGAAACACAGCTGATCGCATGATCAGCTGTGTTTCTGTCCAGCAGAACGGGGGCCGCATGCGGCCCGCAGGTTGTGCACCCCTGCCATAGAGAATGAATGGGTCCGCACAATTGCGAAACAGAAGCGGACCACAATTGCAGATGTGTGAATGGACCCTTAAAGTGAATTACTTCTGTAGTGCAAAAAAAGGAATTATTTAATGAAGACAAGTTCTGTCCATATGTCTTGTTAGGGCATCTGGACCCCAGTCTGTGAGCAGCTCCTGTTCTGGCAGATTGGACACCATATCGGATGACACTACAGGTTACATTCATATCGATTCTGATTTAGCTAAATACTGCAATGGTATCTTACCATGTTTGGATCATGACCCAAGGAGAAAAGATATGGTTTCTCTTGCAGAACTGCTTGCTGCCACTCTGAGTCTGACACCAGACCAATGTACCAATCGTTATCATACTCTTCAAGATAATTGAGCAGTTCTTTGAAATCTTCAACAGGTCCCAAACTTGCTTTATCAACCATGAGCTTGAAGGTATATCTACAAGATAAAAGTCAAAGACTGAGCAAAGGTAACAGATTATGAGCACATGCAGTCATATTGAATTGTTAAAAATTGGAATTCAGCTATCAGTCGTATCTGTGGAAAGCAACGTTAACAACTAAGGCTACTTTCACACTCGCGTTTGGTGCGGATCCGTCTTTTATCTGCACAGACGGATCCGCACCAATAATGCAAACGCTTGTATCTGTTAATAACGGATCCGTTTGCATTATTCATTTAAAAAAAGTTAAGTCAAAACGAATCCTGACTTACATTGAAAGTCAATGGGGGACGGATCCGTTTTCAATTGCACCATTGACTTACATTGTAAGCCAGGACGGATCCGTTTGGCTCCGCATAGTCAGACGGTCACCAAAACGCTGCAAGCTGCGTTTTAGTGACCGTCTAAAAAAAGCAACGGAGACCAAACGCAGCCAAGCGGATCCTTATCCATTCAGAATGCATTGGGGCTGAACTGATCCGTTTTGGGCCGCTTGTGAGAGCCCTGAAACGGATCTCGCAAGCGGACCCAGAAACGCCAGTGTGAAAGTAGCCTAATATGATATTCACCCAGATTCCTGACTAGCAAATCTACAAATGAAGAATCAATGAGTAAGGCAGATGATTAACCCATGTTGGTGTCAAATATTGGTCTAAAGTAAGTCAACCAACAGGTGTCATAAGGAGGAGAAAAGTGGCTGATATGTCTAGCAGGATGCACCAGATCTATCTCACAGATGATGCATCTTAGGCCAGACTGGTCTAGTGTTAAGCCATTTCAATATAAAGGGGTTTGTCCAATAAGACAACTTATCCCCTACTCACTACTGCCCATTCAGCTCTATGGGGCTGCCAGAGATGAGTACAAGCACTCTGCTATCTCCGGAAGCACCACAGAGTTGAATGGAGCAGCTGACATGCATGCGTGTCTCGCTCCATTCAAATAAGGAACGCAAACCCCCATTCCCATGATCGCCAGGGGCTCCAGCAGTCGGATTCCGCTGATCAGACACTTCCCTCCTATCCTGTGGACAACCCCTTTAAGATAGTAATAATACATCTACCCCATTGTATATGGCAGGGGTCAGCATCCTCCAGCTGTTAGGCCCCTTTCACACGAGCGTGATGGATTGGCTCCGTATGCGTTCAGTGAAACTCGCACCATTTTGCAAGCAAGTTCAGTCCGTTTTGTCTGCGATTGCGTTCAGTTTTTTGAGTTTTTCATGCATTGCATGATAAAAAAAAACTGAAGGTTTACAAACAACATCTCTTAACAACCATCAGTGAAAAACGCATTGCATCCACACTTGCTTGCGAATGCGATGCGATTTTCACTGAAGCCCCATTCACTTCTATGGGGCCAGGGCTGCGTGAAAAACGCAGAATATAGAACATGCTGCGTTTTTCACGCAACGCAGAACTGATACGTAAAAACAAATGCTCATGTACACAGACCCATTGAAATGAGTGGGTCAGGATTCAGTGCGGGTGCTATGCGTTCAAGTCACGCATTGCACCCGCGCTGAAAAACACACTCGTGTGAAAGGGGCCTTAAACTACAACTCCTCCATTCACTTTTTTGGGAGTTCAGAGAAAAGCTGAGCAGGTGTGCATGCTGGGAGTTGTAGTTTCAGAACAGCTTGAGTTCCAGAGGTTGCAGACATCTGGTCTTTGGCATTATACCTACATATAGGCCAATGAGTGAATAGATGTATACAGAGCTAGACATGTCCTACTAACATCTACAGAGGCAGACTGGCCATAGACCCTACAGGGAAATTTCCCGGTGATTTGATGCTCAGGGAGCTGGCCAAGCCCTCCTCCCTACCGCTGGCCGGGTAAATAATGCTGTGAAAATCAGGTACTCATGGCAGCTATTGATGGCCACCACAGAGGGACAGCTTTTTGGGACATTATACTGTGCTGCACTGTGGTATTTGGTTCTACTAGGACGGTATTTTACACTATGATATTGCTGACCACGCCTACCTGTATTGCCCCCTCTACAACATGGGGTTACTAAGTTTTTAGTTATTTTTTTTCCCCAAGGCCCCTTTAAGTTCCCAGTCCACCCCTGAACATCTATGCAAATTTCCTCTCTACCTCTCCTGGACAATTTAGAAGCATTTTTTGGTACTCTACTAAGGAGAGCAGGGACTGAAATATTGATGTGAGTACTTCCCGGTCACCACTTGAGAATGTACTAGCTGTATAAGGTTTCGTTGTATTTGCCCATAGTTCACCATACAAATAGCATTTTAATGTATCCCTTACCTAAATGCCTTGAGTGCAATTTGAAACAGTTCTGGATTTCCAGTTAGCCAGTCTAACGAAACTGACCAAGGTATACCACCCAAATAAGCTCTGAAGAGCCAAGCGGAACTGGGAGAAGAGTTTTCCATACCGAAGAACGCAAAATAAATAGAGGTCAGTCCTTTAATATATTGTTCCTTTAGCGACCGGTCTCTTAGTCCTTCTTCAAGCAAAACGGAAGGTTTTTCACTGACATGGTGGAAATCTAACTGCGTCAAAACAAATTCATACCAGTCTGTTGGAAACATCTGCTTCATCTCGCTCATTTTCACACCCATTAAGGAACCGAAAATCCAGTCCTGAGGTAAGGTGAGAAACTTAGAGTACGAGGAATTAAATTCCACCATTTTGAAACGTTCGACATGAGTCGGGTTTCCTTTGTTAGTGGCGGGAAGACCAAAACCCACCACAGAGTAAAGTTTATCCACTGCTACATCTTGCTCTACGTAGGAGTCAACATGTACTGTCTGCACACTGCCCGGGATGGAGAATCCTTCACCAGTAGCAGCCATTGCTGGGTTGACTCTGGTTTTCTTTGGATGGGGAAGAATTTCAAATATGTCGTCGTCGGACCACTCATCAGCTACATCATCATTATAACTTTCTACGTCCTTTGAGGATTCATTATGCTCTGCTGGGCCCAGAGATCCATGGTGTTTTTCGGGCAGGACCGTAACATCCGATTCCTTTTGTTCTGCATCAATGTTTGCTTGTGCTCTGGACTTTTTATAGCAGGTCTGTATCAGCACCCATAGCAGCACTTTAACAAAATCTTCTTTGAATTGTTTCAAGTTGTCATGTGAGTCGATTATCCCGGACAAGACGTTCCTGGCGTCGGAATACACTCTGACCGGAACAACAGTACACGGTGTTAAGACGTTCCCAAAATGATTATTCAGGGCCAGTCGACCAGAATTTTCTGCTTGTTCAAATGCCATTTCAAATACTTCATCTACTCTCCGAGCTTCGGCTGTATGGCAGGAGGTCTCCTGTAACTCCAGTCCCTAGGGCAGAAAAATGAATGGAAATATTAATTACTAGAAATGCATGTTTTTAAAATGTTTCCCTTTTGCGTGTGGGGAGTCCAGTTGGCAGGGTGATATTGCATGGGGTTATATGCCTGCCTTCTCTTATCTATCCTTAAAGGCTATGAACACATTTGGGGGCAATTTTATAATTGCATTTTACTCATTTTCGACTGAAAAGAATTTTTTCAATTGGTCTTTATTAAAATATTTGCCTAGCTGTGAGCATCTTACTTTTTTCACTTTCAGCCATTATTTGCTGGGTATGTATATCCCTTACCTTTGAACTAATAACAGCTCATAATAAATAATGATTATGTAAGCCATACTTTTCTCAGTAAGATACGAATTCAGCTATAAAGAGTGTTTATGAGGTCAGGAAATTAGAGATAAGGAGCTGTCAGCTGAGATACCTAATTGGAAACAGTAGAGAATCTCAAGGCTGTACAGAGAAAGGGGCTGAACATTTTTAAAAAGGACTAATTGAGCAAATGATTTTTACCTCAAAATGATTAGAAAGCAATAAGAAAAGATTATCCCAAAGGTGTCCATAGCCTTTAAATCACATACATCTGGTTTTTAGGTTATCTATCTATCTAAAAAATAGGGCAGTAAAACAAAAATGTAGTATTGATTACCATTGGGGTTTATACAGTTGCAAGAAAAAGTATGTGAACCCTTTGGAATTATATGGATTTCTGCACAAATTGGTCATAAAATGTGATCTGATCTTCATCTAAGTCACAAAAATAGACAACCTCGATCTGCTTAAACTAATAACACACGAATAATTAAATGTCACCATGCTTTTATTCAACACACCATGTAAACATTCACAGTGCAGGTGGAAAAAGTATGTGAACCCCTAGACTAATGACATCTACAAAGGCTAATTGGAGTGAGGTGTCAACCAACTGGAGTCCAATCAATGAGATGAGATTGGAGGTGTTGGTTACAGCTGCCCTATAAAAAACACACACCAGTTCTGGGTTTGCTTTTTACAAGAAGCATTGCCTGATGTGAATGATGCCTCGCACAAAAGAGCTCTCAGAAGACCTACAATTAAGAATTGTTGACTTGCATAAATCTGGAAAGGGTTATAAAAGTATCTCCAAAAGCCTTGCTGTTCATCAGTCCACGGTAAGACAAATTGTCTATAAACGGAGAAAGTTCAGCACTGCTGCTACTCTCCCTAGGAGTGGCCGTCCTGAAAAGATATCCGCAAGAGCACAGCGCAGACTGCTCAATGAGGTGAAGAAGAATCCTAGAGTGTCAACTAAAGACTTACAAATGTCTCTGGCATATGCTAACATCCCTGTTAGCGAATCTACGATATGTAAAACACTAAACAAGGAAGGATTTAATGGGAGGATACCACAGAGGAAGCCACTGCTGTCCAAAAAAAACTTTGCTGCACGTTTACAGTTTACACAAGAGCACCTGGATGTTCCACAGCAGTACTGGCACAATATTCTGTGAACAGATGAAACCAAAGTTGAGTTGTTTGGAAGAAACACACAACACTATGTGTGGAGAAAAAGAGGCACAGCACACCAACATCAAAACCTCATCCCAACTGTGAACTATGGTGGTGGGGGCATCATGGTTTGGGGCTGCTTTGCTGCGTCAGGGCCTGGACGGATTGCTATCATTGAAGGAAAAATGAATTCCCAAGTTTATCAAGACATTTTGCAGGAGAACTTAAGGCCATCTGTCCACCAGATGAAGCTCAACAGAAGATGGGTGTTGCAACAGGACAACGACCCAAAGCATAGAAGTAAATCAAAAACAGAATGGCTTAAACAGAAGAAGATACGCCTTCTGGAGTGGCCCAGTCAGAATCCTGACCTCAACCCGATTGAGATGCTGTGGCATGACCTCAAGAAAGCGATTCACACCAGACATCCCAAGAATATTGCTGAGCTGAAACAGTTCTGTAAAGAGGAATGGTCAAGAATTAGTCCTGACTGTTGTGCACGTCTGATCTGCAACTACAGGAAACATTTGGTTGAAGTTATTGCTGCCAAAGGAGGTTCAACCAGTTATTAAATCCAACGGTTCACATACTTTTTCCACCTGCACTGTGAATGTTTACATGGTGTGGTCAATAAAAACATGGTAACATTTAATTCTTTGTGTGTTATTAGTTTAAGCAGACTGTGATTGTTTATTGTTGTGACTTAGATGAAGATCAGATCACATTTTATGACCAATTTGTGCAGAAATCCATATCATTCCAAAGGGTTCACATACTTTTTCTTGCAACTGTATATGTGGCAATATCACACCACATGAAGGGAAACTTGGGTTCCCAAAAGTCTCTTTATCCGAGAGTCGATATTCAACCCCTGCCCTATTAGAACAAATGGATATAATACTAGGGGAATGGAGTTAACCTCTTCGCTTGGGACCCGCCCTCTATAAGCCAAAATGGAGAGCTTCATGAGCGGCTCCTTATCTGGCAGACTTGGGCTACCCATGTATTACAAAGGACAGCCTTTCAATGTTGGCCATGTAATACTAAATACCCAGCAGGCTGCAGCTCACCCAGCCAAAGTAGCTGTTTGCCAGTGGTGCCAAAAGTGTGACTCCGAGCGATCAGCTGATCAATCTTGGGGAGGCACATTCTGAAAGGGTTTCTTACTGATGAGACAACGCCTTTAAGGGGTTTTGCAGGATCATGGCCTCTTCTTAGGACTAGCAGAACGGTTGAGTGTTAAGGCCTCATTCACACAACAGTAGTTTTGGTCTGTGTCCGATCCACATTTTTTTCCAGATCGCACGTAGACCCATTAATTTCTATAGGTCCACAGAAATTGTCATCTTTGTGCCCGTTCTGCAAATTACAGAACGTGTCCTATTCTTGTCCGTGTGCAATACAAGCCTATGGAATTTTCACACGGCTTTGAAATAAGATGTGGATGTAGATTTTTAGGATAGCATGCCGTCAAGGTGCAAATTTAAAGAGGACCTGTCACCACAAAATGCAGTGCAATCTGCAGGCAGCATGTTATAGAGCAGGAGGAGCTGAGCATCCCGATTATATACTTTTGTGGGAAAGATTAAGTGAAACCTGTAATTTACAGCAGGGTCCTAACACGCATGAATTTGGCACATGTGGTGTTTTTTGCATACATTATTTCTTACAACTAGTTTTCTTCAAGTCGTTTTTCCCCTATAGAGACAGTGTTGTCAGAACACCTGAAAAAAACGTCAGTGCAATGTATGAGGGTCAGCAAAAAGACCTTTACCTGCTGTGCTCATGATCACCAAAAACCCAATCTGGAAATTACATGGTAACGAACAGAGCACAGCATTTCAAAAGTTAATAGGAAAAAAAAGAAGAAGCTGTTTTATTCAAATAGGTACATCCATCAAGAAAAATGCTAATGTTTTGGCAGTGTATGGTGCCTTTTTCAAACATACAACATCATCAAGTAAAGTGTGTACATATATACATGCGCAGTGGCATGCCGGCAATCCCACTTCAGTGATCCTGCGGCGCCTGAAGACGTCGGACGGCAAGTACGGTTAGTTCCCTCTTTTGGCAGGGGGTGTGGGATTCACTTTATTCGGGGGGCCTGGGGACTAGGCCACATCTTTTCTGGCCTGTCCTCGGGTCCCAGGTGCTCCTTTGGCCCCGTTTTTCCACTCCCTGGTAGTCGCTTCCTCTCAGGAGCTCCCCCCCACCTGTTTTTTCTCTCCCAGAGGGTCCCCGGTTTCCTGTAGATGGCGCACCTTTTCCAGCCGCTTTATTAATCGGATCCCCGGCTTTTATCTCCCCTAGGCCGCATCCTTCCCGCCCCCCCCCCCCCCTTGCTTTCTGGGCTTTTTTCTTGGCCCCTCCCTGCTTCTCTTGGCTCTTGGGAGGGATCTTCTCCCCTCCTATTCCAGTCAAGTGCAAGATTTGCCCTGGGTGCGAAGTTTACATTTCTTCTGCTTTCAGGCCTCCATCTTGCCAGCACTTGTGGAGATCTCCCTGCTATCTTCAGGGACACAGCACCTGGGGTCCAGTAGGACAGCCTCTGGCTGGCTACTTTTCTATTTTTTCTCAGGCTCCACTCAGCCTTCATGTCCTCTTCCAGTTCCCAGCCCCCCCTCGGGGTCGCCACGTACTTTGCGTGCACACGTTGCAACAAAAAGTTGCCATGCAGTCAGCCTGACCCTGTTTGTGCGCAGTGCCTTGCCCCCAGGCCCTCTCAGGACGCCCTGTCCACCCCCTGTGTCTGTCCCTCTTCCCTGTCCCAAGCCATAGGGAACCTTACCCGACCCTCCCAATCCATAGTTGCCTGCCCAACTTGCGGCCGCCTCGGGCCCCCCAGCCCCCCTCCGTGGAAAA